>NC_081411.1:480772442-481998276 GCF_030272615.1 Cryptomeria japonica
CCACCCACGATATGGGGGATGTCATGGCAGCAACCTTATCATGGTGGGTGCCTGCACCCTCATGACATGGTGTTGTCGTGGCAACACCATGGGGTGGAGGTACTTAGCACCTTCCACCACATGGTGGTGTCACATCAGCACCAATGTGGTGTTGGTGTAGTAGCACCACCCATGATTCGGTGTGTGCACAACACCACCAACATCGTGGTGGATGCTGCTACACAAAACCACCAACATCATGGTGGATGTTGTTGCACAACACTACCGTACATACTATGTTAAGACTGCAATTTTGTTTTTACCTTGCTGGAATAAAATACGTCCACCCTGCAGCGTATGGGGTATGACCCTGCAGTGTATAGGGTATGATTTCGTCCACCTAGTTTGCATTATTTAATTGCAAAATTTGGTTTAGTCCACTGTATGTGTACAAAATCTGTCTATTATCCATTTCTTTGTGCTACAACTACCCAATTCAATGGTAGGGCAGCGATAAGGTATTTAGGAGAAAGTGATTTTTTTTCTCAGATTATTGTTGTAGTTTGAATTGTTCCTCCTTTTCAAATTGCCTGAGTATGTCATGGTATATACATATAAATCTATGTAAACAATGATATTTATTAGATTGTTCAAATTGGTTATTTTTAGTGTGTGTATATGTATATTTGTTGTTTATGTTAAAATATCATTCAACTAAAGAGTCTCTATGTCGTATTGTGGAATTTGTTTGTGTTCTGGGGAGAGCCCACGAGTCATAGCATGGACTAAGCATGTCATGTCCTCTGCCCCAACTTGTTTTGTTTCTCTTCAATGTAATAGTCAAGTGTAATGTGTCTTGACATTTTTGGTTTCCGAAGACCACTTGGTTATTTTATATTTTAAAATGAGGTTTAATTAAATTTGATGTCATGATTGTTGTGAATTCTCTTTTTGGTAATTTTGACATCCCCTCGTGATGATTTTGCAATGAGGATGACTTACTTAAGCTACTTAATTTTATAACAGCAAGTGTGAAGACCTTGTTGGGTTGTCTTTTATTTGATTGCAGCAATGTTACAATATGAGTTATGCTTCCTTTAGTCAAGAGGCTCATCTTTTTCTTGTATGTTGTTCTTTTGTCATTTGAACATGTGTCTATGAATGGTTTGTCTCAGTTGAAGTTTTGTTTCAAATTTACTTATTGTTCGGAGCCTCTTGTATAGTTACTTATGGATCCATGTAAAGGGAGTGGGCTCCTTTATGACATCCGGGGGTCATGAGAGATGGACTCTCATGAGGTTCCTTGTAAGGATGCGTGAAGTCCAAACCTCACGGCCGTAGGGGAGTTTACCTTGTTTCAATTAAGTGATAATTAATTAATCATTGGAATGTTGGCATTTGCATGAAGATTGCATTAATGAACTATTGTGTTATCATTGATGTCAATTATAACTGGTATATATTATTATTATGATGTTGTTTTGCAACTGGTAGGCGATATAGTAAAGGAAATTGATATTACTTGAGAAGTAGTGAGATAAACTGATAACCCTATCTGTTGATGTGCCAAACCCTAACCGATGGAGCTTGGTGAATCGATTGTATTGGTTTATGATCAAATGGTGAATGGTAATGATTATGCCACATATGAATATTGTATTTGAAGATTTTTAAATGGTTTTTGGTGTGTAGAGATAACGATTTTATCTTGGTAATGAGTGAGTGCATTGCATGAAGAGGAAACCGCGTGATGAGTTACAAGATTCGATAAAGCAGAGATCAAGGAGTGATCGACATTGTCTTGAACAATGTACAATGATTGCTATGTAATCCAATGGCCATACTTGAACCGATTTGTTTGTAATCTCTATGAGATTTAGGTTTGCGATGTGTTATTGCATTGTTGTTTTGCTTATAAGGTCGATGAGTTGTTTTGTTGTAGTGTTGGCAATTTTGGTTAAGTGTTAGTGTGATTAATGGCCAAACCAGAAGGTGTATTTGTAGTATGCGTGAAGGAAGATAGAAGCATGAAAAGGATCTGATCAAGCATAGTAGTTCTCTAACAATTACAACAGTCAAATCCCTTAACTAGGTAAGCTTTAACAGGCTTAGTTCTTTCTAAATCCTCTAACCAGGTGATCCATTAGCTTGGATTTTAAATCCTCTACCAAGGTTACTCCTAATAGGTTATTGCTTCTAATAGGGCATTATAGTCAATCCCTTAACCGGGTGGTCTCTAATAGGATCTGTTATTAACAGGACTTTTTGTAAAGCTTTAATAGGCTTGGCTCCTAACAGGGCAAACTTTAGAAGCATTTAGAATACTTGTGGGTATTCATTCCCATCGTGGTTTTTACCATTTGGGTTTCCACGTCAAAAATCATTGTGTCAAGTGGTGAATGGGTTTTATGGTTATGTTTGATATGGTTAATTTGCTTAACTGTTAAATCCACTTAGATATGATAAGATGATCCATAGTAATCTAAAATGTGCTTTTACTATTGTTAGTAAAGTATTTGAATTTTTTGAGTTGTTATACTATTATGATAGTCAACCGGTATACTTGACAGTGATATTGAAGTTTGTAGTTCAGTGTTTGAACCAGTTGGTTTTGAGATTGACTTGTGAGATTGTTTTTGAGGTTGGTGAAAGTTGTGTCATTTTTCTATCTACTAATTCACCCCCCCTCCTCTTAGTAGTTGTCTGGATCCTTATTGATTCATCATACCATAAATTGGTATCAGAGCATTTTTCAGGTCCTCTAGTGTCTAAGCCTCACAACTTGAGGTAAAGATCTAGACGAACGTGATGAAGAAAGAAGGTTCAAAGTTTAATAAGGAAAACTAAAGAATATGGAGTGTGATCGGATGAAAATCTATATCGAGAGTCTAGGAAGTCAATAATGGGAACATGTTGTTACACAATATGTTGCACCTAGTGGGACTATGTCTGATGATCAAAAGAAAGAGCAACAAGAGAATAATCAAGCATTGGAGGCCATTATTAGTTCTTTGTCTGATTCAAAGTATGTTGATGTCTATGGTCTGGAGACTGCTTATGATTTGTGGAAGAAAATTTAGGAAATCTATAGAGGTGATGAGCATGTGAAGATTGCCAAAGAAGAGAGTCTAAGAGGTAAATTTGATGACATGCGGATGGCTGAAGGTGAGAATATTCAATAGTATGGTCAGAGGATCAAGGAGATAGTTGGTGAGATCAAGAGTGTTGGTGGTAAAGTGGAGAATGCCATAGTGGTCATTAAGGTGTTGAGAACCCTTCCACCAATCTACACTATCCGAGTTGCAGCCATTCAGGAGCTAAAGTCTATTGATGAAACAAAGTTAACTCTTGACTCCATCATTGGTAAACTTACTGTATTTGAATTAAATGGTTATGATGGTAGTGCTTAGAAATCTAAATCTGCATTTAGAGCTCTAGTTTCTAACCCACCTATGAGGAAAAGCAGAGATGTTAGTCATAGTTATGAGTCCAGATCCTGCAGAGAAGTTGATGATGAAGGCAGTCTAATTAAGCTTGAAGCATTGTTGGCCAAGCAGTTACCCAAAGGTACCGGTAAGTACAGAGGTAAATTACCTTTCAAATGTTTTGCATGTAACAAGATTGGACATATTGAAGCTAACTGTCCTAATGGTGACAATGAGCATAAGTGTGAGAAGTACAAGAAGTACAAAGGAAAAGACACAAGAGATTGTCTCATTGCAGTTGATGGTGGTATCACTGATGGGAAATCTAAGGGAGATGCTAATGAAGACACTGTCTTTGTTTCCATTAAAGAGGAGATATTTGATCAGAAAGCATTAGTTTCTCGCATGAATAGTTTTGATGATTGGATCATAGATAGTGGTTGTTCACACCATATGACCAGTGATTGGAGTAAATTTCTTAGTTTGAAGGAATTTGATGAAGGATTTGTGAGATTCGAAAATGACTCACCCTGCATGGTAAAAGGAAAGGGAACCATTTCTCTTAATGGAAAGAGCAGTGCAGATGATGCCTATTGGATTGATGGATTAAAGCACAATATTTTGAGTGTAGCTCAACTCAATGATAGAGGTTATCCATTGGAATTTAAGAATGGAATGTGCAAAATATATGGGAGCAAAGGTGAACTGATTGCAACTGGCAAGTAGACAAAAGGTATCTTGTTTCATCTGAATGCTAAAGTCAACAACTGTTTAATTGCTAAAGTAGATGATAGTTGTCTTTGGCATCGAATATTTTGTCATATAAATTTTGATAACATTGTCAAAGTCAGTAAGTCCAAGTCAGTAAGACGTTTTCCTCAGTTGGACAAACCGGTGAATGCTTTGTGTAAGGAGTGTCAGTTAGGAAAGATGACATCCTTAACTTTTAAAAGAAAAACATTCTCAATAGAAGCTTTGTTAGATTTGGTTCATGTGTCAACTTGAATTTCATCATCAAAATGCTACCTACAACAAGTTAGTTTCACAAAATACAAAGGAAATGCTACAGGAAATCCAAACTCAACCAATGAAACTACATGAAATACATATGAAATAAAAATACTATTATTACCTTCATGATTTATGTCTCATTGTGTCCTAACTCCACTGTTCCTAGTTGCAGATGGTGTACTCACAGACAAGTACTGATTGCTTCCAAGATGGCATATGAAGAATGGACTGATAACTAGTAGTTAACAGATACTATGACATGCAATGCTAAATGACTATGCTAAAATGATTATGATAAATTATTATGCTTATTTGTTTCAAGATTAAAATTCATGAATGCATAAGTTTTCACAAATGATTAGCTTTGAAAACTCACTTGAAGACTAACTCTCTCTCATCTCAAACTCCTGATCTTATAGACTTTGAGAGGATAAGATGATGTGGTCTGGATCAATGGTCATTATCAGATCTACAGATTTGGATGGCTATGAGCAAAGCTGAAGATTGAGAGAAAGGGGGAAGGATAAGACAAGTGTCACTCATATCACCTTGACTAGGTTGCTGACTAAGGAAATCTAGGGATGGTTGGAGAAGATTTAGGCATGAGAGGACAAGTGGACTCAAGTCCTTCCTAAGATTTAGGGATGTTGGAGGGAGTATAGAATGTAATGCCTCTACCCTAGTCGGACTTGTAAAACCCGTTTGACCTTGATTGACTTCCTATGTGGCATTCTTGAATGGTAGGTTAACAGTGATGCAATGTGTAGTTTAGATAATATAAATAATCATGCATACCTATTATTGTGCTCTTGCATCGATTCTTGTGTAAATGTAATTGTTTCCTAACTCTTGTGATAAATCTCGAGCTAACGCCTTCATTGAATATGTATATGTATATGTATGCTTGCATGAATTCATGGGTGTAGGAGATTGTAGGTACAACACTGCCTAGGGCGAGGTTCATCTTCTTTGGGATTTGCAGGGTTGAGTATACCTCCTTCATCCTTAGAATTCGGATTTGGTGGTCATAAAACTCTCATCTTGCCTTAGCCATGGTCAGGTGAGCGTCGTGTGTGGTTCGTGGGGCTTTCTTTTCATTGGGTTGCATGTCGTGTGATTTGGTGGACTTCCTCGATTTGCATGCCTTGTGCGGGGTAAGTGGAGTTTGTTATCCTAAGTATTTAATTCAATTTAATGAGTAGGTGTACGCATTTGTAATTTGGAAATTTAAAATAGGTAGTTTCTTTTATATGATTAATCATTAAATTTAAAGAGATCGCTTTGATTATAATTGTAGCAAGCTTAAAGCATTTAAATTGAAATAATGAGTTCATTTACGCATTAGTAGTTGAGAAAATTAGAATAAATAGATTTCTTTCATTTATTAAAAAGGTCGCTTTGTTATGTTGTAGCGAGTTAATTTAATAGTTAATTTTAAAAAAATAATAATAATAATAATAATAATAACGAATTTAATGAGCTATGCGTTTTAAAAAGGAAAGATTTAAAGTCATTTGGGAAATAGAAATAAATTAATCATTTTCGCATTTTGGAAGGGAAAGGGTAAATTTTATTATTTAAAAGAAATTATTTTCTTTTTACTTGTTAACTTGATATAGTATACAGGATTGATTTTTGGAAATTTAAATTAATTTAAATACCTTACCCTTGTTAATAGTTCAAAATATAAAATGTTGGCTAAAGTAATATGGAGAAATTAAAATTAGAATTAAATAAGAAATAGAGGCATTTTAATTTTAATAAGAAAAATGAATAAGAAGTATTGAATAATGGAAAGGAATGATTTCCATTTTTCATTCTCTTTTATTTTAAAAAAAAATAAATGCCTAAATTCGAAATTGAAAATTAGGTCAAAAATAGGGTTTCTCATTTTAACCTAGTTTTGAAATGTTTTTGGGGGTTCTTTTCTTTTGGTTTTTTTTTTGGAAAAAAAATGGTTTTTGGAAGAGGGATTGGAGGTTTTGGAAAAGATGGAGTTTTAGAGCAGCAGATTTGGGGAGCTCTTCTTCAAAAATATTCTTCCCAGAATGCATTTTGAGGTAGGAATCTGATCATCAACTTGATTAAAATGTTTACAAAAAAAAAAGAGGGTTTTGTATTTTTCTTTCTTGCAACATTGGTTTTTAGATTTTCCATTGATGTTTGTGAGTAAGTTTCATTGTAGAGAATGGTTAAAGATTAGTTTTGTTGGATCTTTGTGTGAGAAGAGAGCTTCCTTGTGCCAAAGATTTGCTTAATGGGAGGGTTATTCAACAATTTCTACTATTATTTAGAAACCCTTGTCATTCAAAAAAAAAAAAAGAGAAATGGTTGTGACTGGGATTGTTTTCAAAAAATGGGGTTTGCTGGAAAATGTTATAAGTTTGTGTTTTCAGACTGTGTGTTTTGGTGAGTTATTCATCTTATTTGTTATACTTATACTATTTTTTTAGAAAAAAATATATATTTATATTCAATAAATTAAATTCTGACTGCACATTTTGGTAGTTTTGTCTAGGTCTGTTTTGTTATTTTAACAAAAAAATTTTAAAACAAAAATAAGAAAAAAAAAAAAAAAAATTTATTATCACTACCCCCAACCATGGCTGGGAGGAACGGGCTACCATGGTAGCAACTGCTACCAGTTGGTAGCAGTGCTACCACTGGTAGTGAACTGCTACCAAATGGTAGCAGCGCTACCAAAGGTAGCGGCCTGCTACCATTTGGTAGCAGCGCTACCAATGGTAGCGTGGGCTACCAAGGGGGCCCACGTGGGTAACCCCAAAACTTGCATTTTTTTTTCTTTTTTTTAATATTTATTTTTATTTATTGTTTTTTTTTTAAAAATAAAAAAACAATAAACTGCCGATATAATAGTAAGTAAATAAAAATAAATAAATAAATAATAATTTTAAATGGAGTTTTTAATTATTTAAATTTAGTTTTTTTTTCTTTATTCATTTAATATTATTTAATTTGTGTATTAAATAATATTTGGGGTTTAGATAATTGATATTTAGATAACTCATGTAGTAATATATGTTATTAATCATATATTGATTTTTTTTGCTACATTCTGATTTATATATATCGCATTATTAATTATTAATTATGGATAAATGTGGGTGTTATTTCTAATGGGTTAAATATAAATTGAGATTCACGTATACATGCTTCATATATATACGCAAGAAATTTATAAATCAATGGGGAGCGTTTTCTTTCATTTCAGAGTCTCCTATCAAAGTATATTTTCTTTTGAATAGGGTATAGTTGTGTTGCTAGAGAGGGGTACTAGTGTATAGTTCTAGACCAATATGTCAAAGATTTTTATCTAAGAATTAAGTAACATATATGGATGAGTGATGCTTACATTTACGTGAACTTGGTTGGATGACTTGTAGAGATGTATTTATGGGCCAAGGTGGTCATTTGTATATTGGTTGTGTTCGCCTAAGTGGCAAAGATGTAAAAGACATGTGATTATGTAAATTCCTAACGATATTAAATGCCAGAGGGGTCTTGTAGTTGAGTAGACCCGGAGATGTAGCCCCTTAGGGGTGAATTTCGAGATCATATCTGTGTTATGCGATGTCTTAGCTTCCTTTATTTCATACCTTAAGTTATCATGTATGGTTGTATCTTGTATAAGTGTATGGTGGAAATTTAATGAATTTAAATCTAAGTGCATAAAATTATTCATCTTGGTAAATGTAGTAATTAGGTTCATAAAACATTGTAAATTATGATTATGGAAAAGTATTTGGTTTATGTTAAATAAAGAAGTAATAGGGAAATGAATCTCATTAGGATGCCTTTAATGTTTTAGGTTGATATAAGTTGGTAAATTGATCGAATGTGTATGGGTAACAAAGTTAGTATTAATGTTATAATTTCTAAGTTGAAATCTAAAGGATGAACATCTTATAGGTATTTACTTTATCTTCTTAAATGAGCATCGCCATGATAATTATAGTTCTCTTTATCAGATGAATTTACTTAGTTGTTTATGTTTTAATCTTAACAATAATCTTGTCAGATTTATGTTATAAATGGGTGAACTCAACTAGCCTTCCATAATTATAACCCAAATAAATGAATTTCTTTATGATTGCTAAATTTGAACTAAAAGGGGAAGGTTTCAATTAGTTATTTATATCTCAATCTTAGTAAATGTATCTCTTCATATTAACTTCATTTAACTAAAAAGAGTGATACACAACAAAATGGTTATATTCTAACCCTAATGGAAGAACGTCACTATGAACTTGTATTTTAATCCTATAATGTTGAATATCATCTTGCTAACTATATTTTAATTTAAAGGAATAACTCATGTGTTCCTAATACATTTCCACCTTAATGAATTTAGTCCATCTATTAGCACTATTAAAACTTCAATGAATGAACTCTATGGCCACTAGCACTCTATGCTCCATAAAATAACTATGACTCATTAGTTGGTTATGCTTGAATTCAAATGAAGGAACCTCACTCTATTAATGGAAGTTTAATCCTTAATGAACGAATCTCATCTTATTAGCCATACTTTTAATATTAAAGGAAGATATCAATTGTGAATGGATACCTTAAACCCAATGAATGAACTTTGTTATATTTATCACATTGAACCTTAAGGAAGGCCTCTTAAATTAATTAGGTGTTAATGTGCATTGAGTAAATAACCTCACGATGGCCTCCTAACCACCCAAAGTAAATGAACGCTTCCTAAAATTCTAAGATGTCATATCATTGAACATATATATAATCATATCTTATGCATTATCTCACAATTAAGATATCCAGATTAATGGATCAATTGACGCAAGTTGAGTTAGGTGTTAGGTTATGTAATCACGTTGGGAAACTCCTTAGGATCATTTAGCCGTCCACTGTGCTATCTAAGTTTCAGATAACTCCAAATTATCTTAATGTTGTAACTTATCATTAACGCTCTTATTTATTATTTTAAAAAAATAAATATTTACACTCTATTTGAGTGTTTTTAACTTAAACCCTTAGGGGTTTCCTGGTGGGGCATTACATAGAAGAAGGTTATGAAATATGTTTTTTTTTAAAACAAAAAGTGGTGAGCACTTGACATATTAATATTTATAAAACCTAGTTCAAGAGCTTATTAGAGAAGAACTAGGAAGAAAACTTTGAATCTTGGCTCGAATACAAATGCAGAAATCCAAACCTATGCTATAAAGGGTCTAGTCACCCAATTTTACAAAATAAGTTTCATCAAAATATACATGTTTCTGGGGAGCCTATAGATGCTATGTATAATTTGATATGATTTGATTTAATATATCAGAATATCAAAAATATCAAAAAAGTAGTCAAAATTAGCATGCCATATCAGTTGCCATCAAATTCCCTTTTACATCGAATCTATGACATATTCTTGGCACCAAAAAATAGAAAGCAAAAGCTATCTTTTTACTCTTCCATAGAAGGATTATCTAGGGTTTTATTTTTTGAGGACGCTATGGTCAGAAGTGTCATCCTCCCATTGCACCGACTTTGCTTCCTCTTTTGGGAGACGAATGACCTCCTAGACATTTAACTCTGTGGGTTGTCAAGATCTTGCTTCCCTCGCTAAAGTCGATGCAATATTCTCCCATTCCTCTGCCACTTTAGACTATGAGAAACTATTTGTCCAGCCCGAGGCCACATCATGCAAAGGTGCATTAAGGTCTAGAACCCTTTCTAGAGTCCATCCCGTTTCCTCTGGTTGCAAAATTACCGGTTTGGAGTCAACATTTTCTAGCTCCAAAATCACCATAAGAGCCCCAACTTTAATCCTGACTCTGTGCACAATGTGCTCGTCCAATTGTCTACCAAATTGTTGGAGACCATTCTTCACATGATGGAAGTTTTGCCTTTTGAGGGCATTCTTTATTCATTCATAAAGAACCATGTATGCATGACTAGTTTGGATGAAATGTCGTGGAAACATACCCCCTAAGAGAGTCGAGCCCTACCACAGATTATATTTGGCCAAAGCTTCATAGAACTTGGCAGATTCAAGCACATCCTGCCTTACCAACTTAAAAAACACTATTTCAAGTAGAGGGATCGATTGCAAAAGATCAAAAGAATTAGATAGAAAAGAGCTAAGAATTTGATAGGGAAATAAAATTCTTTTGGCTTGATGGGACAATATCTCCTCACCAATGAAATCTTTAACTGCTCTCCTTAGTTGTGGGTTTTGCAAATGGAATAGTTGGTCAAGGTCCCCATCATCAATGTGGCCACAAAGGGCTCTTTAATACTCACTGCAACTTGGTCATTCCATGGCATGTACTCCCAGTGCAATTGCCTGCAACCTTCACAAGAAAAATTCTCCATTTTGCCACTCACTAAATTGCTACAAACTTCAAACACTTTGGCTGATAATTGTGAATTAATGCAGACAAGTTTCCTTTTATAAACAAAAACTAGCTTGCCACGCAAAAATAGGCTTCGGAAGGATTGCATTAAGGCAATCTTTGTATTGCAATAATTAGTCGGTCTATTAAAAATCACACTCGAGATTTTTTGCATTAACATGTGACAGTAGTGCAGCCAAGGGAATGTGTGTGAAGCCAAAAATCTCCTTTCCTCATGTGAACTGACATCATCAAACTCTTGGAGTGCTCACACTATCCTATAATTCATACCATCCACATGCTACATTTAAGTGCATACATGCGAGTGTCCTATCAGTCATACAATCCACAGGCTTCAGTTTTAAGTACATACATGTGAGTACTCATTGAAGTATAATTTGGAATTAAAGTGCTATAATTTCCTTTTGTACTAATTCAAGCAATTTGGGATATGAATACAGTTTGATGGGAGATTTAATAGACTCAATTGAAAGGCCATCACAACCCATGTTTGCTAATTTGTCAGCTATGGAATTGCCTTCCCTTAATGTGTGGCTAACAATGTAATTTGTCTTAGACGTTTTTGATGTAATTGCATTGATGATAACTATTGAATCCCCTTCTAAATGAATGTTGGAGAGACCGCATTTCCTTGCTAACACCAGGCCAGATAGTAAGCCATTTGCCTCTGCCAAATTGTTGGTACCCGAGGGGATGGGAGATGCTTGGAAAGCACACATTTTCCAATAATGATCTCGAATACAAACTCCAATTCCCGAATTCCCTAGATTTCCATGGGAAGATCCATCGAAGTTGATCTTAAAGAAATTAGGTGCAGGGGGTAACCATTTTATGGAAGACCGATCTTTTACATGAGCTGAAGACCAATTCGAAGGAATCCCAATTGGTATAATAATACCATTCCATGATTTTGCAATTACCTTATCCCACTTGGTAAATGAATGAATGTCCTTGGAATTAGAGAGAGAAGAATTTATGATTTCTACAATCAAATTTTCCAACTTGGCCAGAACTCGATCTAGGGAGGAGGATTCTTTTCTAAAAATTCTTTTATTTCTCTCCCACCAGATGGCCCAAATGATGAGAGCAAGAGCACATTTCCAAATGCCTGAGAAAGTTGAAGATAAAAATAGAAGAGGCCAAGAGTTAAACATATCCCAAAGTGATTTTGGAAGGGGCATAAGAACTTGGAGTTTATTCATGATGAAGAACCAACATTGAGAGGCAAAAGTGCAGCGTAAAAATAAGTGATCAACTGATTCTTCTTCTAAGCCACAAAGTACACAATTAAAAACTTGTGAGGTGCCCAATTTTACTAGTCTATCTGCTATTAGGATTCTTTTGTTCAATATTAACCATGCAAAATAACTTGCTTTTGGCAAAACAATATCATTCCAACAAAATGAGTATGCTCGACTACTCACCTTATTGCTATAACCCTGTTGTATGGCTTTGTAGCTTTCTTTAATTGAATATTGCCTTGATTTAGAAGCTGCCCAGATTATCACATATTCCCTATTAGACATGAAAACTATCCTATTCAAGAAGATATCTGCCAAGGATGAAGATTGCTGATTGGATATAGGAAGAAGAGTCGGGTCTTTCCATATTGTTTTCTTGAAAAGATTTCTACAACGGACACATAGTCACTTAATTTTATACCCCAGTGAGCTATAGCTATATTCATAATATCTTCCATATTATCCATTTGAGAAATTGGAGGATTCCCACACCATGAGTTTGTCCAAAAGTTAACACTGAAACCATTATTGACTTCCCATGTAATATACTTAGTTACTAGATTTCTTGAATCCATCATAACATTCCAAATAGCTGACCCTTTTGGAGGATCCAAAATTGTCAAAACTCTGGATGATTGATTGTTGTCCAAATATTTGGCTTGCATGATCTGACACCATTTTGAAATAGGATTAGTATACAATTTCCAAATCAGTTTTCCTCCAAAAGCCTTGTTGTGATGTTTTAGATTATGAAGTCCTACTCCTCCATGGGACTTTTGTAATGACATATTTTCCAGAGAGACTAAGGGGAATTTCCTTTCATTTGTCATATTACTATTCCATAGAAAATCTCTTACAAGTTTCTCTAACTGTTGAATGACAGATGAAGGTGCTTTGAGAACAGACATGTAGTAGTTAAGTATTGTTGTTAACAGTGTCATTATAAGAAGAATTCTACCAGATAATGATAGCCGCCTTACTTTCCATGTTGAGATTTGTGCATTGATTCTTCCAATAACAACAGACCAATAAGAAGATTTGTTTGTACCCATAAAGAAAGGAATACCAAGGTAAGAAGATGGCAATTGATCCATTGGGAAGTCCAAAATCTTGGATAATTTTAGTGAAAAAATTGGATTTGTGTTGAAAATGAAAAGCTTAGACTTAGCAGCATTAATTTTATGACCCGAAGCTAATGAATAGACTTCCAAAGTTTTCTTAATATGTCTAGATTCTTTTAGAGAAGACTTACCAAATAACAATGTATCATCAGGAAAAAGAGAGTGAGTAACTGCTATTAAAGTACCTGGAAGAGTAGCTCCATGCCAAAGCCCTTTTGATGAATGAAGATTAATGCTTCTGCTAAAGGCATCTGCCATAAGAATAAAAAAAAGGTGATAAAGGGTCACCTTGTCTTACTCCCTGTGTACTTTGAAAAAAACCTGAGGGATGTCCATTTATTAGAACTGAAAAGTGTGTACCTGAGATAGAGGTTTTGATCCATTTGCACCATTTGTCTAAGAAGACAAACTTAGCTAATACCTTAAAGAGAAACTCCCACTTAACCCTGTCATAAGCTTTCATCATGTAAAGTTTGACAACAAAATTTGCTTGCTGATTTTCATCGATAGAATGTAAAACCTCATGTGCTACTAAAGCCCCTTCCATGGTCTCCCTTCCTGGAACAAAGCCCCCTTGTTCTTGTGAGATGATCTTAGGTATGAGATGATGCAGTCTGAGGTAAATTGCCTTAGTTACTATCTTATAGATTGTGTTACAGAGTGAAATAGGTCTGGACTCTGTAAATGTTGTTGGAGAGGTTATTTTTGGAATAAGAGCAATATTTGTTGCATTGAAAATTTTTAACATTGCACCCCTTTTCCTGGATTCTTCCATTACCGCCAATGGGTCTATCCCTATCACATCCCAACACTTTTGGAAGAAGAGAGCAGTGAATCCATCCGGACCTATAGCTTTATCCGAGGTGTTGGGACTCATAAATTTGAGTCAATTTTTTAGGACCACTATGAAATTTTGCTATTTCATTCTCAGAAAGACCACCTAATCTCATCCAGAGTGGGCTAATTAGAAAGAGGGTAAAATGGAGCCAGTTGATTATCAAAGGGTAAGGCTTGGGAAATGTGTCCTACACCTTTCGTTTGGCCTATGAAGTATTTTGCAACTTTCAGATTTCAGTTTGGATCACTCTATCAGGTACCCATTTCAGGGGTGAGCTGAAAGTGCATTTTAGGTGCATATGCAGATTTTATTAAGTGGCCTAATTTGAGCACCTATAACTTTTGACCAGTTGATCGTCATGTTGAAATTCAAAGTGAATTTAATTCTATGCATAGAGGTGAGTCCTCATGCCAAGTTTCAGGTCTTTATTAATCCGTTTGATTAGTTTTCCAAGATGGTTTCTTGAGCCACTTCATTCAGTTTTATGCATTTTCATTGCTACATCTTTTTAAGATGCCATTTTCATGAGCGCACTATTCGCACCTAGTCAGCCTTTTGGTTGAACTGATCATTCCAAGGTCTTCTTTGTACTTCAAGGTATCTATGCCTTATATTTGGGGGTCTACGAAGATCATTTGATATTTTTAGTAAAGGCATTTTGAGGTCCCTGTGCATTGGTTTTATCAGGTTCATAGTGCTAACAAAGCCAGTTGGTCATCTTTGACCGTTAATATTTCTTCACTCTGGATTTGTCTTGAGAAACGGTTTGGCAGAGTGAATATATCAGAAAGTACGCCTCTTAGTTTGCAAGGTCCAGAAAGATGTTTTGACCAGTTTGAAAATTATATCTTTGGGATTAAATGTGAAAATGTGGCGCAAGCGCCTGAAACTTGCAAAACTTAGTCTAATGATCAAAAAATGGTGTCGATCGATTCCAGAGGCATGTTCAAGGTTCATGAGGCGTTTTCAATGGCCAGTTGCATGAAAACAAAAAAAAATTTAGCCAAACCCAATTTGGGACCCGACCTGACTTGCCACTTCATGTGTCTTTTTAGGCAAAGTTTAAATTGTTATTTTGCAATCATATGTTTATATGATTTAACTATGAAGGAATGACATTTATATTATTGAAAGGAAGAGATTCATGGAGTTTGGGATAAGTGTTCAATGACAATGTTAAAAAGGCAATATTACCAGAAGGTGAAATGGTAGCTACCAAAAGAGCTCAGCAGGGCTCATTGTTTTTGCACTAAGCAGCGAGAACAGATATTGGTATAGGAGTATATGGAAAATGGAACTCTAACAAAAAATCTCATTGGTGTAAACTTAATTCCACAACCTTTGCCAGTTCCCCAGCCGTGAAATGGAGGGTGATGGTTTAAAGAAAAACTTTCAGCAATTGCACAATATCAATTTGTTGATAATGTTTTAGAAACCCTCAGGCAAATGCAAATTAATAGGTGTATTGCTAAATCCTTCTGTAATATGGTAAGAAGTCTTAGAAATTTCCAAGTAAATTGCATTGGCAGGTCAAAGCCCAAAGCTCAATGACTTTCCCCAAGTCCTCCCTACCATGAGAGGAAGGTGGAGTGTGGTGTGATTTGGGGAGATGGAAGAAGCTTAAGCAAATGCAATCTGCAGTCATCTTCCAGATCTGTAGCGTGGCAATAAAGGGGGGCATTTAAACTTTTTAACAAATGCAAGTGGCATGTTAAATGCTAGCTTAACCCCCCCTGCCATGGAAGTCATGTTGAAGAGGTACTTTTAAAATCTTAAGCAAATGAAGTAGCAAATTTGAAGCCAGATTCCACGTGCCTTTGCCAACATCCTCTCTGCGTTGAAAAGGTTAAAGGGCGTTGAAAAATCAACCAAACACAAATTGGCAAATGCATAATCTTCTCCCAATCTCCTCTCCCTCTCATGAGCTAGAAGGTGCAGCTCCATTGGTGGTGAGATGTCATTGAGGTAGAAGCATTGGGGAAAGCAATTTTAAAAGTCTTCAAACAACTACAGCTCCACACCCTTTGCCAGCAAACCCCCTTCCACGTGACAGGTTCAAAGCCAAATCCTCAAACTGCCTCCCATGTGACTGGTAAAAGAGGTTTTAAATCTTCAGGCATGTACATTGGCAAGTGTATAAGCCAATCCAGAGAATTTAGAAACCTTCAAGCAAAAGTCATTTGAATGGTGTTGAAAATCTCCTCTCCTACATGGTTTTTGAAAGAAGGGAATTTAATAAACTTAAGCAAAAGAAGCTTTCAAGCAAATGCAGCTCCACAAACTAGTCAATCTCCCTTTGTGGCTGGTAAGAAAGGTTGTTTATAACCTTAAAACAAATGCAATGGCAGCATGCAAGGCATTGAATAGTCTGAAGCCTTCAAAAATTGCAGTTCCAGGCAAAATGCATTAATCCCACATTGGCTGGGAGATGAGATTTTTGAGCATTTAAATCTAAAGCTCCACCCAACTATAGTGTCAAAGCCTTGGAGGCTTTTGAAGCAAGGTGTTGGCTCATGCCCAGTAGACCCCATGCATGCATGCATGAATCTCGAGGTGAGGAGATAGCTAATGACCAGGTGGACCCCACGTGTGCATGCTTCTCGACGCAAGCGGGTTTTGCAGTGGAAGGATGAGTTAACGAGTTTGAAGGTTCGAGGATGATCTACGACTGGCATTGTTTCGCAATGCGAAGTTGCATGCCTGTTACTCTTTGTGAAATAGCAAAAAGGTGGTGAGCCCAGCAGGTAAGCGGCTCCCGAGGTAAAGATCGAGCATCTTGAAGAAGATTGGATGACTGGCATTGTTTCGTGAAACGAAGATGCATGCTTGTTCCCCTTCGCAAAGCAACGAAAAGTTAAAGATCGAGAAAGTTTGATGGTGATAGGCAACTGGTGTTGTTTCGCAAAGCGAAGATACACGAAGGTTACCCTTCATGAAACAATGAAAGATGAGCTGGCAGATCTAAGTGGCAGGTGAGTTGGTGGATCCCGCAGAGGTGGCAATGACAGAGCAATCCAGTGGTGGTCCACATGGCTGACAAGTGGCGGATAGGTGAGGTGTCATCCTAGGTGGTGAATAGTGGACCTTGCGAGGAAATCACAGACTACCACATGGCAGGACGCAGGTTGCAAAAATGGACCAAAAATTAAAATTAAATGTAAAGTCCTGAATATTGAAGAAAAATGAAAAATTTAAATGATGGTTCACACGAGTAACTAATTCGCTCAGGGGTTATGTTTTACCCAAAATAGCAAGTATTATATATCATCGGAAAGCTCTCAAGACGAGGAATCTAGTCATGTGGTTTGTTTCAACAAATATCAGATATTTTGAGAGCAGTTGCGATGGGAAAGATGAAGGGAATATTTTTTAGTTGGGGAAAGAGGGCACTTGGCAATTGCTGATGAGATCTGGTCTTTTCCCTCCTCTTTATATTCTCAATTCTTCTCATTTGCAAGTGATCACAAGAATTTTGTAAAGAAACTCTGGCAAAATATATTTAGGGTTTTTTTTCTGGTTTTTGGAAGATCATTCTGAGTTATGTAAAGATTTTGATGAAGGATATCAATACACAAATCAAAGCATTTTGAGCCTAGATTCTTGTTGTCTTCTTTTATGTATGATTGATTTACTAGTTCGGTTAGATAATCTAGGATTGTTTAATTGAATGAGTTGCAAGGCAATTTTACAGAGATGTTTTAGGTTTTTCTCTCAAGGAGGGGGATTAAATATACTTAAAATCTTTTTGTTAGTAATCAGTAATTTTTCTTGAATTTGATAACTGGGTTTAGCACAAAGGTAAAATTTATATATGTCAGGTATATATAAATTTGTTGAAGTCAAAGTGATGAAATGTATGTGGATTTCCTATTTAGAATTCTTATCTAGTCTTAGGTGACTCTAAAGCCCAGGATAAGGCACTGGTATAGTTTGCTAAGTTTTATAACCTTCTTGGAGATCAAAACTGAAAATGAATATGAATCTTTCCTTTCTGTTTAGTTATGTTTAAGGTGATAAGGGTTTGCAGAAGTTGACACTAGTTTTCTGTGAATCTTCTGTCATAATTGTGAAAAGTGTTCACAAATGGTATACCCACCTAAGCTTAGTATAAGCTTGAAGTGTAGAAGGTTTTTGTATAAACCTTGTTAAATATTGTCTTGGACTTCTATTTTCTTGTTCTCTCCATATGCGATAAAGGCTTGAAAATTCTTATAGAGAAGATAAGGAGATCAAGAATTGGGAACAACGTGGGGAAAGGGAGAATACCACTTTGTGGACTTCCCCTAAAGTGAAAGGGGCCAATAAAACTCTATTATCCAAGTCAGTTATTAGAGGAGGGATAGACTACAGTAACTGTACAACTTTATCATTCCAAGAAGAATCTAAAATAGAAGGTACAGGGGCTAAAATATTCTTAAAAAACCTAACTCCTTCATCTTGGATATCTGCCAAATTTTCAATCAATTCCTCTGTGTCTGCATGCTTGATTGAGAATATAACATTTGATGCTTTTCTTTGTTTTGTGGATGAATGAAATTTTTTTGTGTTCTTGTCTCCCTGCTTCAACCAAACCTCTCTAGACTTCTGTCTCCAATATTCTTCTTCTCTCTTACAAGCCTCTTCCCACTCACTTTGAAGACCCTTCTGAGTAGAATACAGAAGCTGATCCAATCCCTTGGAAATTATATTTTGATTAACTTCTTCCAACTGTTGTTCAATGATTTTTTTTGTTCAAATACATTCTTGAAGACCATTCCATTCCATTATTTTTCCTTAACCTTAATAAACTGAACTTTCTTAAAAAATTGGTGCATCTTTGCTCCTCTGCATGTAGTTGCAGATACCCACCACTACCTTAATAATGCCTGAAAGTGTGGATGTCTAAACTACATATGTTCAAATTTAAAAGAAGAACCAAAACAAGGTATCGAATTCTGATTTTACCATTCAAGTGCAAATTGAACTAGAAAATGGTTTGGTTCTAATATAGGAAGAATTTCTGACCAATAAGTGAATTGTTTGAGTCACCACTCCAAAGGTATAAAAAACCTATCAAGTCTCTCTGCAATCTAAAGAAAACTTGATCTCCTGTTAGTCCAAGTGAAGAGACCATAATTGGGGATCACATCCAATAAGTTGTTATCTGTGGAGAAGTTTAGAAAATCCTGCATAGTTCATGGAGGTGGGCAGATTCCTCCTTGCTTCTCCTTATGCGACAAAATTGCATTAAAATCTCCCCCTATGATAAAATTATGTTCTTCTTCTTGTTGGAGCAATTGAGTCAGTTTATCCCATAATTCTTTCTTTTCTTGAGAAGGGGTAGGACCATACACATTGAATAACATGAAGGGCATATCATAACATACTAATTTCAGCATTTTCCAATTATGATCTTGATCTAATAGTTGAACTTGAACTCTTTTAGGGTTCCATAATGTGAGCAATCCTCTGGAGGCCCCAACACCTTGCATATGTGCAGATCCAAATTGTGTCCATTTAGCCACTGTTTTGTGATACATTTCCTCTAATAACTTCATTTCTTGAAGTATGTAGATGTCAGCCTTTGTAGAATCAAGATGAAGCTTAACAATACCTCTTTTGTCAGGAGCATTAATGCCCCGGATATTCCATGAAATCACTTTCATTGCAAACAAGGAGTGCCTTTCACACTCCTTGTAACTCTTTTTGATACCTTGAATTTTCCATCTAATGTACTTTGAACACTTGCCTCTATTTTCTCTTGAATTTTGACAGAGTTCAATTTTCTACCTCTCTTCTTATGGGTTCTAAACACTTATGTCTTCATACTTGGACTTTTCTCAACCGATAATGATTGTGAATAATCAAAGTTACTTATCTTTGTCTCATCATATTGCTGAGGGACTTCCATATCTTTCTACATAATTTTTTGCAAAGGGATAACTAAGTGTGGGGAGATCGGAGTGATATTTTGCTAAATCTTGTTTGTAGAACTTAATCTAGCAGATTTACTTGGACCATGAGATTCTTTCCCCAAGGGAAGTTTCCCTTCCACTGAGAAATCAATTTTTGGGCAACAACACATTACCTTTCATAAGGGAGACATTACATTTGTCATACTAACACCTTCCAATTCTACAATTTCCTCAATCATAGTGGTAGCTAATGTAAACGAAATATCATCTGCTAACCCTTGAATATGCCCTTCATTGCTTGAAATAACTACCCCTGAATCTAAAAAATTCTGCATTAAACTCTGTATATCAATCAGGGATTCATTAAACATTAGGTCCCAAACTAAAAATTCTCTATCATTAGATGTTTTGTCACATATTTGAAGAACCGCTATGGGCGTAATACAAGAAGTATAGATATAGGAGGATCAAATCCAACTATACATGCTGAAAAAATTGGTCAAATAAATAATCCAGTGAACATAAGATAACTCAATTTTTGAGTCATCATGAAGCACAAAGGCGACACTACATGCTTGTATAGAGTTAAAAGGCAAAACTACCTCATATTGATGAATGGTGCATAGTAAAGGGTCTGAGAAATGATTTTTACAAACTAGAATCTCTGAACACTTGAGACCACTACAAGCATTAGTAAAATGCCCTTGTTTATGCTGATATTTCCAAATGTCCTCTACATTATCCATCACAATGTCTTGATACCTATTGCACCATATTTGGCGTACCTAAAATTTGAATTTTAAATTGATCTCAATGTTGAATGAAGATCCAATAGGTGTTTATGTGTAAATAGTGAACACGCAATCCAAGGTCCTTACTAGTCAAAATATGAAAAATGGAAGATTTTTTAGAATTACCACAAATTGAGGGAAATCAGTTGACAGTCAAGATCTAAGCATCATTTTGTATCATGAGGCCAACTTTCACTTGAACCCAGCTCATACTTTGTCATATTTTAAACTTTCAATTTTTGGTGTCTGTTGCCCCAAAATGATTAAAATATATCATCCTAGGCTTCGTCATGAGTTGTAAATAATTGTGCGGACCTTTTTCCCTTCCATTGATGTGTGTTTTGAATCTCAAGAACTAACTCCCTATCATTTGAAAGTTATGTCATTTTTCTCCAGCCAAAGCAATAAATTTAAAATATTTAAATTATTTCTCAAATAATAATTTAATATTTTAAATAATTTCAATATGTCTGCTCATTTGCAATAAAAAGTTGTCTAAAAAAATTGATTGCATCATTCCCTTATTCTTCTCTGTGATCAATGGTTTCCAAGGTCTAAAGGATAGTTCATTGAAGCAGAAGGTTAGAAATGCTCACTTTTTGAGCATTCTTAACCTCATTTCTTAACCTTTTGCCAAAATGGTGAGAAATGCTCAGTTTTTGAGCATTTATAACCTCATTTTCTAACCTTGTGGTCTCTCTTTGTCAAAAAGGTTAGAAATGCTCCGGTTTGGAGCATTCTTAACCTCTCCCATAAGAGTTTTTTCTAAAAAAGTGCAAAGAACAGTTTATGGACATTCATCAATGCATTGAAGAAGAGAAATGTGTACAAAATGAGAACCTTGAAACAACAGTATGGAAAATCATCAAAGCATAAAAGATAGTGGGAGTTCATCAGATGTTGAAGTTGCAGCTTCTCTCGCGACATACATGCCAATGTGGAAACAAGTTTACACCACGAACTGTACTGTTAATTTTAATATAAGAATAGGCATGCCGTGAAAGGTAGATATGTATGCAAAATTTGGAAGGCATATATAAGGTGCCAATCATTTGATAGAATGAATCAATGAACTATCATCCCAGGGAATGATATATATGTGACTGCAATATGTGCATCATGGTAAATGTTATTCCAATCATGGGAGGAGGGCAATGAATGATGCAAGTGTTTGACAAAATGGCATGATTAACACACAGGTAAATCATTATAGAATATGGAAATTTAGACACGACAACCATAGAATTACACCATTTTTGCCCAATTATCAAAAGTGAAAGTCTTTAAACCTGCCACGAGATTCATCATAGAACAGAGGATAGAGGAATTTTGCCAGTCATTGTAGTTGTGACTGCTCTGGAAGACATGAATGCAAATGCATGGAGTTGAACCGATTACAAAAAATGCCTCATAGATGTCACTCTATCAAAGGAAATGATTGCAGGGGAGGTATGGAATGCATCCATTAAAGGATGTTAGAATCTTTCAAGCTAATGCAAATGGCAGGTCTAAGGCTGAATTCCACAATAAAGCAAAACATGTTGTGTTTGTAAATTGCAAAACGTGGAAATCTCAGACATGGCATGCGAAGTGTTTGATAGAATGCTTTAAAGAAATGTGGTCTCAAGAAATGCGATGATTGTAGGATACACACAAAATGGATTCTAATGCAATTGGTAGGTGTAAAGCCACATTTTAGAAGCTTAGCATTGTATTCTCTCTGCTTGCAAACCCATGTCGAAGCTTTCAAACCTATCATGAACATTTAGCAGAGCATAAAGAATAAAGGAATTTCGCTAGATGTTGAAGTTGCAATGGCTCTGGTAGACAATACTCATGTCATGTTTGCAAATTGCAAATCGTGAGACAAAGATGATGTTGTGAACTGTCTGTAGAAATGTAGAATTTGAATGCATAGACAACGTACCTGATTTGTTTGATAGAAAACCCAGGCAGAATGTGGAACATGGAAAATGCACATGAACATTGTGTTTGATAGAATGCTTCAGCGACATCTCATGGTGTGCAATGACTACAAGGGAAGTGAAATGCTTGACAAAGTTCCTTAGATCAATGTCATCTCATGACATGCGATGATTGTAAGATTCGCACATTCAAAACTTAGAGCAAATGAAATTGGTGGGTAGAAAGCCAAATTATTTCTCAGTATCCTTCTCTGCTTGTGTCAAAATGGGAGCTTTGAAATAGAGCATGAACGTTGTGTTTGAAAGAATGCCTTGAAAGAGATGTAATTTCACATAATATCTAGCAAATGCAAAATGGCGGATGTAAATTCAATTTGATGAAAAGGGTTTTACAATATTTCAAGAGATGAAAATGTAGTCAAGGCATGTAAACCATTGGATAGAATACCTCAAAGAAATTGTGGTCTCGTGGTCTCATGGTGCAGATTTAAAAAGGTGCTTGAAAGTTTTCAAATAAGACATTGAATTTATTATGCAAAATGTGAAAGGATTAAAGGATGAATGCATTGAACGTTGATGAATACTAAGAGGGGGGGTGAATTAGTATACCAAAAATTACTAAACTTAAACACTTTATCAGTCTAGCAGTAAACCAGTATAACAGTTTAACTAACAAACCGGTTAACACAAATCCAAACCAAATAGCAAGTAAGGCATTCACCCACAGAAGCACAATCATCATAACACAAGAGATTTTGACATGGAAACCCAAATGGGAAAAACCAGGGTGAGATGAATTTCACAAGTAACTATCTGCAGAATAGTAACCAAACCAGTTAAGGTCATGCAATGTTCTTTACTAGAATAGATCCAGTTAGGAATCTCAATCTCTATTAGGAGATAAGTCCGATTAAAGACTACCTTGTGAGAGGATTTTAGATCCACAGATGTGAATCACCTTGTTAGAGGATTTACAAAGGCTTTTTTGGGCCTACCCGGTTAAGGGTTTCTAACTTGTCAAAGATGTGAGTAATCAACAAGTGAATGATCTAGCAAATAGAATAGTCTACTTGGTTAGATCCATGATAGCTCATTGCTAATGCATTTTAGCATTACTTCAGTCTTCAGTAAATCCACACTTTGTTACAACACATAGACTTGATATTTTCTGTTAAGATCGCACATTAAAGAACTCATCAACCACCACAAACCCTAACAAATACACACATACTAAAACCCTAGACATGATGTCCTTAAAAGGAATATGATTTCATGTCAGTCCAATAGGATTACATTGCAAGTTCCTAGGTTCATTGTATCTAGACATATTTGGTAACACGACACAAAATCACCGTCAAAGTGTCAGTGGATGGTAACTCATCACAAAGATATACCGGTTGGTAACTCATCACAGAGTATTACTGATTTATACAACTTTATCGATTACCAGTTGGTAACTCAGAGTAATACCGGTTTAACTATTAAACAGATTCTCGGTGGGTAACTCAGAGTAATACTGGTTTAACTATTAAACAAATTATCGGTTGATAGAAATGAAGACTAGAAAAATGATAACTGTTGCTTCTAGTTCCTTTGCTTTGTTCTACTTGAGATCCTCAAACCGCTTGAGGTCCTCATGCCGCTTGAGATTGGTAAACACTTTCTGCAAGACACCGATAGTCTAAAGACTATAACATAATACCGGTTTGAAACAAATACCAGTTGAGCATAACTCATACATACAAAAAGTGATCTCATAGAAAGTGTGTGTCCATCAATGACAATCACAACATAATCATAAAAAATGCCAACAATCTCCCCCTTTGGCATTGATGGCAACACTTAGGAAAATTTTTGACGTCTAAGTGTTTTTACAAAAAAAATATGCCATAATAAAAAATACTCCCCCTAAGCATATACACTATCCCTTTGCAGAAAAAAAGTGTATACTACTTCCTTACAGAGATAAACATGAGTATACATAGAATGCATCAAAATTTTAAATACCAGAATACTTCTCCCCCTTTGCCAACAATGACAAAATACAGCTGAATAACCCCTGTTTCTATTAGATGAATAAATGTTTATGACAATAAAGAGTGAAACTTGTCAAAAAGCTGATTTAAAGTCCTCCATAAATTGCTTCATGGATAAGGACCATGACTCAAGTAATGAGGTAGCAACCTCACTCTCCATTTGCATTTGGGATACCTATTCCTCCATGGCATCCAAGGTACTCATCTCTTGAGTAACCGTCAAGGCATCCAATTTGAGATAGCACTTCTGAAGTATTCGCAGTCTTGGTAGTAGAACCAGTTGTAGTTCCTGCAAATCCTTGGTCTGGTTGCTGATCTCCAAATCAATTCTTGCAGCCTAAAGTTGAAACTAGTGAACAGTTTTCCCATAAGTGGTAAAGGAATCATATGGGGTCTTGAAGGTGCTTATGAATGTCTGCAAATCAGTTTGTAGTTTGTCTTTCTGGGCAAGCAAATCATCACAGAATAGATGGGGTAGACATATCTTACTGAGCAGCAATTTCCCCTCATCCATTGCATCTCTGATGTCCTTCTATGCCTTCTGCAGATCGTACCAGAGCTCATGTAACTTTTTCACCAAGGCAGTGTTCAAAGCCTTTTGATGCTCCTTCTTAGCATGTGCTTCGGCAACCTCTTCCACGCTTTGTACCTAGTCCTCCACAATTGTGCATAAGAGTTTCAGTTGGACCAGAGAGGAATCGGTACTATGGAGGTTGGTACCAGGTATCAAACCGATAAGAGTGGCCACTGCAGCTTGGATCACGTCTTGCTCCTTCTTCCTCCTTATCACCTCTAGGTGTTCTTGAGCAAGCTTAATGCTTTGTAGCAGCTCTGATTCGTTAGCAGATTGGAGGTCAATGGGACTGGTAATGTCAACCAATTTGGGTTGACTATAGGTTGCCTTTGGGGTCTCCACCTATGTGCTCTATGCCGCTTCCTCCTTCTCTTTGGCTCTTAACTTATCTTCTTCTGCCTTCTTTTCCTCCTCTACTTCTTGCTTTCTTTTCTCTTCTTCCTTCTTCTCTTCTTCTTTCCTCTCCTTTTCTTCTTCCTCCTCCTTCTTCTTCATCCTTCTTCTTCTTCTCCTCTTCGTACTTCTTCTTCTCCTCTTCTTGCTTCCTCTTCTCCTCTTCCTGCTTCTTCTTCTCTTCTGCCTTTCTCTTCTCCTCTTCCTGCTTCCTCTTCTCATCTTCCTTTCTCTTTTCTTCTTCCTATCATTTCTCTTCTTCTTTCTTTTCTTCTTCCTTCTTCTTCTTGTCTTCCTCTTATTTCTTCTTCTCCTCTTCTTTTCTTTTCTTTTCCTCTTCTCGTTTCCTCTTCTCCTCCTCTTTTTTCTTTTCTTCCTCTTTTCTCTTTTTCTCTTCTTCTGCCTATTTCTTCTTTTCTTCTTCCTATTGCTTCTTCTCTTTCTCTTCTTGCTCCTTGGCAGCCTTTTCTTTGTTCTGTTTTTCCTATCTTGCCGCTTCTGATGGTGTACTTAGAGTGACATTTTCACCATTCAAGGCATCAACATCAATAGGGTCCATTTGATCAGTGACCCATTCCCCTTCACTATCATATACCTCATCTGGTTTATTGGTTGTCGATTCTTGCTCAGCTTTCCTGTTGGCTTCAACCACTTGATGCAACCTTAAAGTGGCTTGGGTATGAGAGTGGGTATCTTTTACCACTTCAGGAACTTTTCCTTCTAGCAACAAGAGTCTCCTTCTTCTCATGAAGAAAAGGCCTTTGTATTTTTCCATAGCTTCATAAAGTTTTGAATTTGACACATTAAGAAAATATTGTGCAAATATTTCCTCTCTTATTTCTTGTTCCTTCTCTATGGAAATGCGCCATTTGTTATCTAAAGAAATATATAAAGAATTCGATGTCACAGATTTAATTTCTGATAGCGACCAGTCATTAACACATAAATATTGAATGACTTCTTGTTCAACTTCCTCTTTCTCATTGTCATTGAAATCATCAAAATATTCTTGCAAATCACTAAGGAATTTTCTTCTAATATTCTTAATAGTTCTTTGACAATGTGTCAAAGGTTTGTCGGAGGAAATATCAATATTTACCAGTGCAGATGTTTCCAGTTCACTCTTTGTCTTTTTCCTCATTTGCCTAGTCTTCTTAGGGTGTTCTTCAGACACAATGTCCTCTGAGTCCGGTGTGGTGTCTTTTGTCTTCTGCTTTCTCTCAAAGACTTTGGCGGATGCAGCTTCTGGTTTCTTCTTTGTTGGTGACAGCTTGGTCACTTTGGGACTTATTGTGGTAACCAGTGTTGATACTGAAGGCACTACCTTTCCCTTCTTTACTGATGGTTCTTCAACCAGTGTAACCCTTTTCAAATAGGTGTCGGTTCTCTTTGCCTTTGGATCAAGGGGTGAGGTGAGTAGGGTAGAGGCATGCCCATCTAGCATGTCATACATTACCTCATATCCCATCGGTTCCACTTCTTCCTGTCTAGGCTCAACCACCTCCATTATACACTCATCAACTCTGATGGTGAAGCATATGTCATCTTCATATTTCTTGACAATATCACCTAATATTCTCACTCTTTAGCTCATTTTGCGTCTAAAATCATCAAAGTATTTGTTAAGAACTTCTGGATAACTGGTTCCAATTGCTTGAAGGCTTTCCTTGATTTGCTTTGTAACCGGTTGGTCAGCAGACCACTGAATATCTCTGACTCCTAGGAAGTAACCTTGGAAGTAGAAGAACAACCCAATCAATAGTTGTCCAAATTTAAATCTCAAGGCATTGTCTTGTTTAATTGACTTTAGGTTCACCAGAAGTTGCCTTTGCTTACAGGTGCATAAGTCAAATGATGCATCTTCCATGATCATCTAGTAGGCAGCATTTACCACTGCATCAGAGACAGAGTTGATCCTGCTAGCATAAAATGTCCGGTAACCTATTACCATGCAGGCATATTTGACTAGATCATCCCTGATGGGATTGATGGTCATTCCCCGTTGGTCACTCACAGAACTAGTGAGCTTGGTCATTTTCATCTTGCTGATCTTCCTTAGGGCTGGCACTTCACTGACGTTACAGAAATCGATGACGACATGAATCACTTTCAGTGTGATGTCATGCGTCCATTCTAAGTACATTTTATCACCATGCACTCTACTCAGAATGATGCGGATGTGATCATTTGAAAACTCTTCAAGGAAATAGACTGCATTGTGAAGCTTCTTCTTTTCTAGGATGCTAAATTCCAGTTTAATCTTCTTGTCCTTCCTGCCGAACAAACTCAATTGGGAATGGATTACAAGAGATCCTAAGTCTTCAACTTTACAGTCAATGTAATCGGAAATGCCTTCCTCCACTATAACACCAGTAGGTATTTGAGATAGGGCATTGTATTTTGTCACAACCCTCCTTTATCACCTTTTTGATTTAAATACAAAACTCTATTATATTTCCTTGGATAAACTATTGAATGAATATTGTAAGGGAATAAAAATAATAAACCACACACATGGAAAATATATATATATTTTTAATTGGATATTTAATTTCCCTCACCCAAATTAAGGCACATGTTGTAGGAGGAATAAGAAGCTTCTAGAGGCTTCTCCACCACCCTTGCATGTAACTCCTCCCACTAAGCCTAATCAATTTGCATGGAGGCCAAATTGGGAGAGAATCTCTTTTTTTTCAATTAAAAATTAGGTAGTGGGAATTTGAAATTCCTTTTATAAAAGAGGTACAAGTTTCAAAATGAATGGGTTGGCTGTTCCATAAGAAATTCTGCAAGTAAAATTTTCCTTTGTAGTCAATTTTCATTTTCAGCTAAGATTTTGTTGGGAGGACTTCTCTTCAAATTTGGAGGATCAAGGAAGACTCTACACCATTTTCAAGCACCCAGGTTCTTTCAAACTTAGTTTCAGATTTTGATAAGAAGTAGATTAAATTGTTTGATAAAAAGTAGATTAAATTGTTTGATGAGAATGAGATTCATTGTTTCAGATTCTTGATAAAAATTAGTTTCAAATTTTGATAAGAAGTAGATTAAATTGTTTGATAAAAAAGTAGATTAAATTGTTTGATGAGAATGAGATTCATTGTTTCAGATTCTTGATAAAAATTAGTTTCAGATTTTGATAAGAAGTAGATTAAATTATTGATGAGAATGAGATTCAATTGTTTTAGATTCTTGATAAGAAATTAGTTTCAGTTTTGATAAGAAGTAGATTAAATGGTTTAGGAGAATAGAGTCATTTGATGAAAATTAGATTCACTGTTTTCAGATTTTTTTTGATAAAAATTAGATCCATTCATTTCAAAATTTTGATAAGAATTAGATTCATCCAGATTAAATCGTTGGAATATCTTATTAAGTTTTAGATTTGAATTTAGAACTACCTCTACCTCCTTTCTCCAGAATCTTTTCTCTAGTTATTGATTTAAAATTTGAAATGTATTCTTTTCTCTGGTTATTGATTTAAAGTCTGAACTGTGTATTTGAAAGGATCTTGCTGTAATCAATCTCTCTAAAATTTTCTCATTTTCTGGTTATCTAAATCCTCTATAGGAATACGTTTAACATTTCCCCTTTGTGAGAGTTTTTTTTCCTGTGTGCACAAATAAATTATCTCTTTTTTTCTGTGAATAGATCTCCCTGTGTGTACAAACAAATTTTCTCTTTTCTCTGTGAATAGATCTCTCTGTGTACAAACAAATTTTCTCCTTTCTCTATGAATAGATCTCCCTATGTAGAGAACAAAAGAAATGGAAAAAAAAAGAAGAAGAACCTCTCTGGTTACTGCTTCATTGTATTTGGTCCCTGGAATTTAACTTGTAACATTATTATTATTATTTTTATACCTGTTGAAAATGCAAAAACTCCTGCATCAAAAAAAATAAAAATAATAATAATATATATATAAACGTATATATTTATATACATATATATATATATATATAAACAAAAAAAAAAAAAAGAAGAAGGAAATCGTTCAAACCGTAAGAAAAATCCCCGTAACGCATGGCGTTTAACGCAAGACGGACGTTGGCATGCGGGACGATTACATTGTAACCGTCGCAGGGTACGGAGGGGCCTGCGGGTCCCCTCATCTCTGCGGACCTGCGCATGCAGGGCCGCAGGGGTGATGGGACCCGTGGTCCCCACCCCGCACCCTACTTACTACCCAAAGCAAAAAAAAATAAGTTATTTAATTAAAGGTTTTTTTTTTTTTCCCTTTCTAATTTGTAATTTGAAATTTTAAATTGGGGTTTTTTTTTTCTTTATATAAATTAATTACTTAAAATTTTTTTTTTTAGTTGATAGAAATGGCATTTAGGAAATATTGAATTCTTTTTTTGTATAAGCTTTAAGATATCGTATTTCGACTTAGAAAAAAAATAAAATTGGACTAATATGTAGCAAGTTCATAATTAAATTATCCTTAGTAAGTTTAAAATTGTAGACTATATTCTTTTCAAGTTAAGTTACTCAACCCATTAAGAATCATTGGGACACTTGCTCTTTAAAGATTAACTTACATTAATACAAATGCTTAAATTTAATCGTTATTTTGGACTCGTTAAATCTCCTTACATCATGCAAGTTTCTCATAGATTAATTGCTTTCATTGATGGTTCATAACATGCGAATTATTTGTGGAATAATTACATCTTCATGCAATTACTATTATGCAAGTTTCGTGATGGTCATTATTATGCAAATTACACTTCAAGTAGTTATTTCAATTATTACGCTTTCATTTTTGTTTTCGTAGTTAGAAAACTAAACAAAGGAAGTTGGAAAACCAAAACTAGCAGCGTTCAGTATATATGGTGCCTCTGGGTCACGCTTACGGGTAATGTCGTCGTGTTGAACTACTGCACTTAACACCTAATAAAGTTGCATTAACGACGTTTGTGGCATCGTCCCTATAAATCATCGGGGAGTAATAAGGGACATTTGGAAGTTAAAATCCAAGGGGCGGGTAATCCCCCTTGGATCGATAATTTAATAAGATAACTTTTAAATGATTTTCACATCCGTTGAGATACACCATAGTAAACCCCCTTTTAAGGATGGTCAAGTTAAATACCCTCATGAAGTTTATTTTCCTTATTTATTTATTTCATCTTGAAGGGATATTGATGATTTGCAATTGGGTGACGTTCATGATAAGTATTAGGGTCTAGTTATTTTGTTTAGGCCATAAGCAATAGGCCATCTTGAGCCTTCGCTTAAGTGCTACCATCGTGGGTAGCAACCGTAGAGAAACTGTCTGGGACACTGACCCTAGAAAGGGTTGCGTACCCACAAATCAGTTTACATCAAACCATAGATTAGAAAATAGAACTACATATTTTACGCCTTGATCCCGTGCCGAAGCGGGTATGTAGGAAGTCTTGGGATGGAGTTGTCCCTCATACTCAGGCGTTCGTGGGTGGGGTCTAGGCTTGGTTGAGTAAGAATCCTAATTGAAGATAAGATAATCAATTTAATTCAATGCATACTCGGAAGGAATCCCGTATGGATTCGCTTGACTTCCTGAGGCTTTAAGCCAAATTTCGAGGCGGAATTCAAGCTTGTATTATTTTTAATTACTCCTAAGGACGGCGACCTCGGTGCATTCTTGTTAGAAGAGTGTAGTACTTAGTGAGTGGCTCAGGACCCGAATGGTCCCGATGAGTCTAAGTCTCTAGCCAGAGCATCTCCTATCCCGTTTGGATAGATGCCTACCCCGTATGGGTAGATGCCTATCCCATATTGGATAGATGGAATTTTACGTCCCGTATGGACAATTGCCTAACCCGTATGGTTAGAAGCTCATCCCGAATGGATGAATGCCTAATCCTAATTGGATGGATGCCCAGAGTATGCAATTGAATAAAACATAATGAAAAAAAAAAAAAAATAATACTCAATTTTTGTTGAATCAATTTTGGTGGGTTATTACATATTTTGCCTTTCATTGAATGAAGTCTACTGGATCAACGGGTGCACTAGGGCTAGAATGTGATGCAGAAGCCATGATAAATAGAGAAATTTGAGAAATACCTTTGTAATTCAAAATTTAGGGCTTGCAAATTACACTTCGCCACACACTCCTTCAGTTGCTGAAATACCGCTTTGTGTTCTACACTTGACCAATTGATATTTGCCTCTGATTCTTCTTCAAGATTTTGAAAATTCTTTGAATCACAATCCAAATTGCTTTTCATCGCTCAGTGCTTAAAAAATTCTTTGCTCGAGAACTGATAAGTGAAAAATGACTTGAAAAATCCTTTTAAACAAGTTCTCCACCTACCATGATAAATGCTCCACTATTAGGGCATAAACCCTAATTTGCCTTTTATTGTTTCTGGTCTTCTGCCAATTGACAGGTATCACTTACCGATTAAGGTCTTTTACTAGTGTAAACCGGGGGTTTGAGATATTTCACCATTTGCTCCCCCTAAGCTTTTCTGATGCTTAGTTTGTTGGTTCAGTGACTTTCACACTAGGTGCAAAAATCGGTTCTTCTTGAATCACTTCTTTTGGCTTCTTCCTCCAAGTTTTCTTCATATCCACTTGAATGGTTTCAACATCTATCTTTCCTTCCGAAGTTACCGGTATATCATCTGATATATTCTTTCTCGTTCTGCAAAATCTTGTTGTATGACCTGGTTTGTTGCAATGATAGAAAATCATTCCAGGTGCTCTCCAAGGTCCATTGTTCATGTTTCCATTCTTCCTTTTGCATGTTGCAGCAGTGTGACCATTACCATGATAGATCAAATAGGTTTCTCTCCATCCAGTTGTTGCTTGATAGCCATTGCTTCCTAACTGATAATTATAGGCATTAAACTGGTTTGGGTTCCAGTTCCCAGAGGGTTCAGAAAAAGATCCTTTACTCCTTTAAGGATACCTTCCGGTGTTGTGCATGACAGACCTGCATTCAAATGCTCTATGCCCAAACTTGTTGCATGCATAACAATTACCATTGAATATATTGGGTCTAGTCTTATCATTTAGAAAATAAGGAAAGTTATTGTAAGCCTTACTTCTACATACATTAGTAGTGTGTCCTTCCTTGAGACAATTAAAGAAAATAGGTTTGAACTTTTGCTTACCTTTATCCTTTGGTGCCGGTTGTTTCTTTGATGCTCTATCTTTTGTTCCAAAGGTCTCACCTTCCTCATATTCAGAGAAACCAATTCCATTGGTATTCTTTACCGGTTTAGCTGATTCAAGCTTCTGCTCTAGCTTGACAGTGCTCTTATTGAATCTGGCAAGTATTTCCTTTGACTCAGTAAGTTCTTTGGTAATAGCAGCATTGGATTCCTTCAAGGTTGCATTCTCAGAAATAGCCATGTGTAGTTCACCTTGCATTTCTTCCTTTTCCATTTTATTTTCATGAAGATGAGCGGTAAGTGCACTGATCTCTTTCTTCAGCTTAGAAATCTCATGATCTTTGTCTTTTACCAGATCTTTAGCTTTCCTCCAGTTCTCAAGCTCTTGACACATTCTGATAGTTAGTCCTTCAAGTTCCCTTCTTAGGTTGGCATTGGACTCATTCAATTTTTCAACTTCTTGAACTAGGGCTTCCATGTCCGCTTCATCAAAAGAACTGTTTTCAGTTAGCTCCATCAGTTTTTCAGCATGCTCTCTTCTTTTTGCCTGAGAGGCCTTATATTTGACTTTAAGTTCATCAAAGGCTTGCTCAGTCTGAGTGAGCCGATGATTAAGTTCCCTCATAGTGTATTCCCCCATCTCTTTCCAAGTGGTTACACTTATAGAAAGGTTGGCTCTGATACCAATTGATGAATACTAAGAGGGGGGGGGGTTGAATTAGTATACCAAAAATTACTAAACTCAAACACTTTATCAGTCTAGCAGTAAACCGGTATAACAGTTTAACTAACAAACCGGTTAACACAAATGCAAACCAAATAGCAAGGCATTCACCCACAGAAGCACAATCACCATAACACAAGAGATTTTGACGTGGAAACCCAAATGGGAAAAACCATGTTGAGATTAAACTCACAAGTAACTATCTGTAGAATATTAACCAGACCAGTTAAGGTCATACAATATTATTTACCAAAATAGATCATGTTAGGAATCTCAATCTTTGTTAGGAGATAAGTCTGATTAAAGACTACCTTGTGAGAGGATTTTAGATCCAGAGATGTGAATCACCTTGTTAGAGGATTTACAAAGGCTTTTCTTGGCCTACCCAGTTAAGGGTTTCTAACTTGTCAAAGATGTGAGTAATCAACAAGTGAATGATCTAGAAAATAGCACAATCTGCTTGGTTAGATCCATGATAGCTCATTGCTAATGCATTTCAACATTACTTCAGTCTTCAGTAAATCCACACTCTGTTATAGCACATAGACTTGATCTTTTCTGTTAAGATCACACATACAAGAACTCATCAACCACCACAAACCCTAATAGCTACACACATACTAAAACCCTAGACATGATGTCCTTAAAAGGAATCCGATTTCATGTCAGTCCAATAGGATTACATTGCAAGTTCCTAGGTTCATTATATCTAGACACATTTGGTAACACAACACAAAATCACCATCAAAGTGTTGGTGGATGATAACTCATCACAAAGATATACCGATTGGTAACTCATCACAAAGTATTACTAGTTTATACAACTTTACAAATTACCGGTTGGTAACTCAGAGTAATACTGGTTTAACTATTGAACAAATTACCGGTTGGTAACTCAGAGTAATATCGGTTTAACTATTAAACAAATTACCAGTTGAGAGAAATGAAGACTGGGAAAATGTTAACTTCCGCTTCTAGTTCCTTTGCTCCATTCCGCTTGAGATCTTTGAACCGCTTGAGGTCCTCATGCCGCTTGAGATTGGTAAACACTTTCTGCAAGATACAGATAGTCTAAAGACTATAACATAATACTGGTTTGAAACAAATACCGGTTGAGCATAACTCATACATACAAAAAGTGATCTCATAGCAAGTGTGTGTCCATCAATGACAATCACAACATAATCATCAAAAATGTCAACAAACGTTTGGATAGAGCAGTGGAAAGTTGAAAAATATTCAAAAGGTCTAGCATGGGAATATTCTTCCATCATAAATGCATGGTGTAGTAATTCATCAAGAGAGCCTTATATTCATGTACACAAAGTGTTCTATACTCATGTAATCTCACAATGTTACCTTGGTTAAATATCAAAGATCTGAACAAATTTCTTGTAATTGCTTATATATTAGAATGGAGGTTTAATGGAAAAGTGGGATGCTTTGAAAAGGGATTCATTAATGAATCACTACTTTCTATATTGTGAAGAACATCAAATTTGTTTCAAATAAGACTTAAGACTTCCAATGATGGAAAACACCAACTCGTGAGGATTTGAATAAATTCAAGTGATAAAAACACAGGTTATTGGTGGACAAATATTTCTTCGTATCAATGATCATTTTATTAATGCATGGGTGTATTGTAACAATCAATTCCTTAAATTCTTATGGAGAACCTCAAGGTTGTCTTTTCCTTTCAAATGGAAAGACATATTGAAAGTCAAAATGAAGTGGATGTAGACAAAGAAGTACCTCAACATAACTTATTACTTGGTTATTCATCAAAGCTAAAAGTTTCAAATTCTCATTTGTAAAAGTGATTTAACTCACTTATTGTAGCTAAAGGTTAGGAAGTTGACTTTTTCTGTGCATAAGTGTGTAAGTTATTAACTCTTTGAAATTCAAGCAGAAAAGAGTTAGTTATTGACCCATGAATAAATTTAGTTACTAAGGTGGTTATTCTGGGAAGCCTATAAATACAAGGCTATTTGTAATGTATGGGGGAGACTTTTATAGAGGGGAAAACTCTGCTAGAATTCTAGGAGAAACTTGTAATGACATTTTGATTTGCACTATGTATAGAAAGGATTTTGGACTTGTATATTTCCAAAAGGATAATAAAGAAGATGTCTTAGTTCATGTGTTCTAAATGTATTCATGTGTTATCATTGCTGATTTCTAATATGTCAAATTGGTAGTCTTTTTATGCATATGTGATTTGTACAATTGATGTGATGATGCACAAACAACCTTTGGTATCTTAGTTTGAATGTGTTGAAGTATCTTATTTTTGCGTATGTTGAGATTTGTCATTCTTCTTTATCGTCATCTCATGGCTAAGCATATTATGCTATAAATTTCTCCCCTTGTAATTTGTTGTGAATGTTGAGAAATCTTAGTTGATGGTTGTATGTCTATTGTTGGGGTTTCTATATTTATTTCTTTTTAGTTCTTTGTTTTCTCCTTTATGTACTTTCAGGTTAAAAGTACACAAAAATCCTAAACACCCCTATCATACGAGGGAGATGCCCCTCTCAAACACAAAGGAAGATCATGTTTCATAGAACGATCTCTCCAACTGTTGGAATGTTTGTCACTGCTCATTGAGCAAACAGGGTCAGTTTCAGGTAAATGACCATAGTGACAAATCTATTTACCAACAATACCATAAACCCCATTTTGTTGTGATAGATATTTGCCTTGGAGGAATTTTATTTGAATCAAGAAGTAGGCAAACTCTAACATCTCTTTGAATTACTTCAAAGGGTATAAGATCATGAGAAACAAAAATACCCAGTTGAATAGCCATGATCTCCACAATTTTTGAATCTCTGTATTCCAAAGGCAAACTTGGGAAAGAAATCCAGTAAGGGTAAAATCTACATAAATTAGTATTTGGCTTAAAGTTTGGAATCCAAGGCATGGTAAATAGACTAGCCCCTTGACAAAACCAGCCTTTGAATTTATGGACTACATCTCTATCTTCAGGTGAAGAAAACAGAGCAACAAAAAACCTTGAATGGCTATCAATATAGAAGAGGTCACGAAAACCCGACCATTGGCTTTTAGCCCATGAAAGTAAAGATTTAAAAGGGATCGATGAGCTAAACTTACCAATGAGAGCTGACTTTCAGAGAAATGATACAGACTGAGAAAGGACATGCTCTAGAAAAGTGATATTGATGATAGAGGCGTTCTCTGCCTGATCCGGTTTGGAAAGAGGGAATTCCAACTCATTGAGATTGGTTTGTTTTCTTCTCCACACAAGAGGTGCATATTTTGGATTGAAGGGATCTCCATGATCACCATGATGTTCTATTTCATTATCTCCTTCGACTAAACATCCCTTTTGCAAAGATTGTTGGGATACAGATTACAGACTTCAAAAACAAGTTGTTCTTCTTTTTACTTTGGCCGATACGCTTTCGAAGGTTGAACCTTTTTGATAGGATTTTGAAATTTTTTCCTACCCAAATGATTTTTGAAAAATAAATGGGCGATGGCCTGTGTGCCCTCTGATAGCATTTTGAGCCCCTTGTTTGGATGATGCTACCCGTTCATAGTTGTTGAGATTTGAATAATTTTGCAAATTTCCTTGTTCTTTGCGAATTTTTTTATGTAATGAGTGAGTCAGTTGAACAAATGTTTGATTGTAGAAGATGTCAGAAATATCTATATGAGCTTGAAATCCTTGATTAGCTTCCTTACTTATGTCATCGAGACATGCAAAATGATTTAGCCATTGTTTCCCTGAAGGTAAGTTTGAAACCGGTTGAATAAAAGGTTTATCTCTAAAAATTTTGGTGAAGGGATTATTATCAAAATCTATTTTATGAGCCAAACGATGGACACCTTTACCCTGCCCTGAATTTGCCTGCTGAAAATCACTGTAGCCTTGCCACCATCTTCCATTTCCTGAATGTCGTAGCTGCTCCCTACTCTGAAACCCTACTGCTCCATGCGGCATCCCCATTGTAATTTCTATTTTGTTTTGTACTCATTTTTGAGAAAATATATGAATAAATGATACAATCCTATATGAAATTCAGTTAATTCTTCTAACCTCTACCCTTATTAAATTTGGAAGTTGAAGATAAGTGGCTAATAAATGTTTAATTTATTTTAATTTGTTGAATTAATTTAGCCACATGATGGATGAGTTGGCAAAGGAAAGATGAAGTGGAGATGGAAGGTGAGTTGGAAATGAAATTAAATAATTTAGGAAATCATTTAATATTTGAGACTATAGGATAGGAGAATAATCATTAAATATTAGATATTTAAATGATTGGAGGAAATAATTAAATATTAGATATTTAATTAATTGATTAGAAGGATAATTAAATATTAGATATTTAATTAATTAGAGGAATAGGATAGATGAATTAATTAATAAAATATTTCAATTAAATTAATTGATAGAAAGACATGAAATGAATTAAATAAATTAATCTTTTTAAATTAACTATTTAATAGAAGAATAATCATTAACTAAATATGAGATATTTATTTAATCGCTCATAGCCAATTTTTATGTGTATACAGTTCATACAGATCTCTGTGGACCAATAAGGACTAAAAGTATTCAAGGTGATAGATATTTTATGATCTTCGCTGATGATTGCTCAAGAATGACGTGGGTCACATTATTGAAGGACAAAATAGAAGCCTTTAGTAAGTTCGAGGCATTCAGGGCCTTAGCTGAAAAGGAAAGTGGTAAGAAGATAAAGTGTCTGAGGACTGATTAGGGAGGTGAATTTACTTCAAAGGAATTCACTACATATTGTGAATACAATGGAATTAAGAGGAATCTTTCTACATCGAGGACACCACAACAGAATGGTATTGCAGAGAGGAACAACTGGCCAGTTGTTGAAGCTGCTAGAATGATGCTAATACAAGGAGGTGTAGCAAAAACTTTTTGGAGAGAAGTTGTCAGCACAGTTGTATACATTATGAATCAGATATTGGTAAGAGAGGTAAGGATAAATTTCTTATGAATAATAGTATGGTAGATCACCTAATAGTAGTTATTTTAAGATTTTTGGCAGTAAATATTTAATCAAGGGAGGTGACTATGTTAGTAAGTTTGATGCTAAGAGTGATGAAAGCATATTTCTTGGTTACTCCACCAAGAGTAAGGCCTACAAATGTTACAACAACCAGACAAAGAGAATCATTGAGAGTGTTGATGTCTAAGTAGATGAGTATCTTGAAGTTTCAAGAGAAACCATTGAGGAGATAAAGGAAGATGAACCTTAAATTCTGATTTTGGAACCAGAACCGGTGAAGCCAAAAGCTGGTGAAGTGAATGTTGTTAGGCCCAATATGGAAAGCTAATGTACTGAGAAGGGAGGGGTGAATCAATACTTCAAAACCTTTTAACAACAATATCTTTACTGTTATGCATAAACCAAAAACTGTTGCAACATAACATAAAGCTAAAACAAATAAATAACAATCATACATGATTCACTCCATAACTCATATATTTTGGTTACGCAGAAACTCCTGGTTATAGAGAAAAACTACGATGGGGATGACACCCACAACTTCACTACTACAATAATAAAGAGTGCTTGGTTAGAGCTACATGTTTAGCTATTTCTGATAGCTTACCCTGTTAGGAGTATCAAGATCGTTAGATCTACCTTGCTAAAGGATTTTACAACACTTATTCTAAAATGCTGCACCTCGTTAAAGGCTTTACAATTTATAGACTTTGTTAGAGTCTTTTACCCTGTTAAAGGTTTCTCTTACAACTTCAAAATATTACAATAAATCATTACAAATATCTGCAACTTTACATCTGAAATGTTATAGCAGATTCTATGTGCTCAAAGTGAGATTACCTTGCTTATAGAATACCTCGGTAACCCATAAAGTAACTTGGTAAACCCTTCTATTTACTCTATTCTTTGACTGTTCTCTGAAATCCTTCTCGGTGACCTCTGTGTCTCTGTAATAGTCATAACACTTAGTGCTCTCTTATGTATCACACATGTCTTGCTTAATACACCTTTATATCTCTCTCTTTGTCACACTTTTATCCTTAATCCATGTTGTATAAATAGATCTCTTATGTCAGTGATCTGATTCATTGCTTCGATCATACAAACATGATTTATCAAATGAATAACCATACAAAGTATTTCATTGGTTAGATGACCTCAAAATCATACACAATCCTTAAGTGCAATTTCCAATGTGATAACAGTTCTATGTTCCTTGATCTGTAACACATTTCCACATGTGTGTCTAGGTTCAATGAATCTGGTAACATGTTTCACTCGGTGTATATCAACTCGGTGTATCATTATTGATGCTCGGTAGACATGGAATGTTACTCGGTAGACAACTCGGTGTATACTGGGCTCTGTGAATACTTTCTTCTTTAACTAACTATTATGTGCATACTGACTGAATGTTTCAGTAGAGGTAACCGACTAGAGTATATAGAATGACTTTGGATATAAAACTAATGGCAACTTAATAAGTAGTAACAATCTCCCCTTTTGACATTAGTTGAGATGTTTGACAAAACTACTTTCAAAGTCATAGCTCAAAAATCTATATACTTGCAAAATTTGACTAAACAGATAGTATATACATTAGTCAATAAAATAGTATATTCAGATATACTCCCCTTATCACTATACTGTACAAAACTTTGATTTTGCATGCTCGGTGATCAATGTTCTGTGATAATTGCTCGGTTCACTGCTCTGTTCTCTGTTCCCTGTCAAAATTGACTCTGTATTTGAATACTTTGTTTTGCTCGGTATATACTCCCCCTATATACTACATTCCCCTGTATACTTTGATATGATACTCACTCCCCCTTTTTGACAAACATCTAAACTTAGTTACCATTTGGTGGTGGCAACTGGTCAAAAATGGATTAGTACTTTGTCTTTGCATTGGTAAGGGCGACAAAGAGGGCATCCTTAACACTGTCCATAAGTGAATTCTGAGTTGTAATGTCAGCTAACAGTGAAATTAGTCCATCTAAGGTGCTTCCCTCTTACTGAGTGGATAGGGAGGTAGCTTTGTTGATTTTCTCTTGGATGGATGAAAGATGAGGAAGGAATAATGTTTGAAGTGTCATTATGTCCATCCTTATCTTGTGTTCTTCATTCCTTAGTTCCAATTATTGAGCCATGAGTTGTTGTAGCTTGGTATAAAAATTATGAATGGAATGTGGCTCAATGGTCAACTTATTAGAGAGATCGGTGATCTCTTTCTCAATTGCTTCTGTTTTATTTTTGATGTCCTTAATGAATAGAGAGAATGTACATATTTTCTAAAATAAATAAAGAATGTGCTTGAGTTGAGGGGTCAACTCAGCAATAAATTTGACAAGTTTAACTTTGCCAATGGCAATAGCTTTCTGTACCTCTTCAATCATTTTTGCAATGAGCTCCTTGTCTTTTAACTTGCTCAAATATTTGAATGCATCTACTCCAGATGTCTCTATCTTGGTTAGGAGTTCATCCAGTTGAATGTAGATGGCTGCATCTTTTGTCACTATAGCTTCAGGTAGCATATCGGTTAAGAGTGCTTTCACCTTCTAAAGTACTTTATTTTTCTTTTGAATAGCCATTTGCTTCTCTTGTTCAGCTTTGGCTTTGCATAGTTCACTGAATTCAATGAGTGCTTGCCCTTTTAATTTGGATATATCAACATTGGGAAACACCATTGGTTTAGACAAATCTAATTTGAAACTATGCTTTTTCATCTTCTTTTCTTTACCTTTCATCGGTTGAACTAAAACAATGGATTGTGAGGATTGATGACCCTCTGTAGGTTGCTCGATAGAGGCAACACTTTGGTCGGTTCCTTTAGCCTCTGATGTAGCCTTTGTTGTGCCCTTCGGTGCTTTAGTGCTTGGGGTCTCAGATGTAACATTTTCAGTGCTAGAAGGAGCTTGTGAAGACTATTCCCCGATGGCCTGAGAAGCAATTTCTCCTTCTATAGATTTGTGACCTTCTGTCCCTTGTTTCATATCCTGAGGGGCCTCGGTTGAAGTAGATTGAGTGACCAGAGGATAGGGCTGAACTTTCTCCAAAACTGATTCACTGGATACCAATTTGGCATATGCATTCCCTTCTATCATTTCCTGTTCAGGTGCCTCGGTGTCCATTATATCCTCATCTACTTGTATAGTGTCAGCAAGGTCCTGCTCGGTGATATCAGGAACTTGCTCGGTGACATCAACTATTTCAACTTCAGCTTGTTCACCAGCATTCTTGATTCAAAATATTTCCTACCATTTTTCCTTGGTCTCACTCTCTACATCCAAGTAAAGTCCATTCATCAATTTCAAAGCTCTTTGCTTGACTAGGAATTTTGTGTGGCAGTTTTTCAGATGTTCAGTGATCTCATCTGCTGACATGTCTAGGAAAAGATGTACCAGACTTCTTTCTCTCATCTGTTTCTCTAAGTCCATGGCATACTTCCACTTGTTGTCAATATGCAAATATAATTCATTTGGAAGAGATTTAGATAATTCCAATGGGGCCAATCGAAATTTCAATAGTGTGCAGATGACAACTTCTTCTATTTATCTATTTTCATCATTAGATCTGGATTCATATTTAACATATCTAAATGGTCCAAATCCACCATATTGCTTCAAATTAGCACAAAAATTTTCAACACTATGTACATTTACCTTTTTGCTCTTAACAATCTGAAATTTACTTGCATCTTCAAATTCAGTGTCACTAGACTCTTTGGTCAAAATGAGTCTTCGAGTAGATTTCTTGTAATTTTTTGTTACCTTAGGTGTGGCAACACTCTTTATTTTCTTACTTGGTGAAGTTGTAGATTCTCTTGTCTTAGGTCACTTTGTTGGAGGAGTCCACGATACTTTTGATGTATCCTGTTTCTTTCTTTTCAACACTTTTCCCTTAGGCAATTTGGTGCTCAGTGTTATAGCTGCCTCTTGGGCTTCAGATTCCTCTTTGGTGATTACTATAGTTCCCTTGATAGGTGTGGAGGAAGAACCTTCTCCAAATTTTTCCATTAATGTCTTAATCATCTTTGTTGCCTTCCTTGTAGCATTGGGTACTACAATGCTCATTTTTACTTTTTCCTTCACTTCTTCATATGTTCCATACCTGAGCTCGGTAGCATGCCTTGGTAATGTTTGAAAAGTATCTATCTGCTATTGTGTGATCTCAAAATCAATCTCATAACCCATAGGTGGTAAAGATTGAGTTCTCAATTCCATGGCATTAACATAGCAATAATCAGTGTCCACTTCAAAACATATGACATCCTTGTATTTCTCTACTAGCTTGGGTGGAATTTGGTACCTGTTATGCATCTTCTCTTGAAACTTGCTAAAGTAATAATCCATAATATCATTAAAATTATCACCTAGCTTCTTGATGAAGTCATTGATTTGATGGGTGATTGGTCGGTGTAGCTCCCAAACAACTTTACCGACTGATGGAAAGAATTTCTCAAAATAGAAAAATATGCATATTAACAGTGATCCAAACTTCAGTGTATTAGCCGAATTGTTCTTCTTTGGCTTCCTTATGGTATTGAGATTCTCAAATAGGTTTTTCAACAATACCTCACATAAATCAATTTTCATCCCTTTCTTCACAATTTTATAAGCTAAGTCTACTGCAGCACAAGGTACACTATTTTCCCTTGCTGATTGGAAGAAACAATAAACTATTACTCTAATGGCAAACTTTAGCTCTGCATCTATGATATTGTTCAGTTTCAGTCCTCTGCAATCAGATTATACTCCAGTTAAATTGATCAATTCCTTCTGTGATATCATTTTCTGAGCTCATGCATGATCATAAATAGGCTAACTGGTGATCAAATGAATGATTTCCTTGGTGATCTTAATCGGTTTCTCTTCTAGCCACATGAAGTCATCATGAACTCTACTTAGAACAAACTTAACCCACTAGGGTTTGAAGACACGAGGATAGGTTAGGGCTTTGGTCAATCCCTTGATTTTGATGTGTTCAAATTTTCTATCCATTTTACCATCGGTACACAATTCATCATATGTGTCTTTGATCTCAACATGACCTAGTTCTTCAACTCGACACTTAGTGAAGAATCTCACACTCTCGAATAATAAAACTCTATCTGGAATGAGTGAAAATGCAATTTTGTCATCCGGTTCAGATGCAATTTTGGGTGTTAAAGAGTATTTCAGAGAGGGATTTTCAATGTTCTCAACAACAACGGGATTCTGGATCTTAGGTGCCATTGCAGATTTCAGATAAATACTAGAAAAAGATCCTTAGGGTTTGAAGACTTTCAAATGGTAGACGCTTCCTACTTAGCAAATAATAACAACTTGATATGATCGGTAAACTATCTTGATAATGCGTTGTGATTGATGTAAACTGTAGTCACATAAATCTGTCCACTTAATTAAATGAATATTTAATATTTATTTGATTATTTAACCATCAATTAATAATTAATTAAATTAATATATTTAATTAATTCATCTTAACCCTCTTCTCCTATTAATTAAATAAATTATTCAATTTATTTGATTTAATTCACTTAACCAAATTCAGACCATTAATTAAATAAATAAATCATATCTATTTAATTAAATCTTCTCTCACATTTAAATAAATTAATATTTATTTAAATCCCACCTCTCACATTTAAATAAATTAACATTTATTTAAATCACCTTTATCCTCTACCCACTTGCATTTTCCTACAAATGCAAGTTGCACAATTATTTTAAATAAATAATTTATTTAAATCACCTTTATCCTCCACCCACTTGTATTTTTCTACAAAAGCAAGTTGCACAATTATTTTAAATAAATAATTTATTTAAATCACCTTTATCCTCCACCCACTTGTATTTTTCTACAAAAGCAAGTTGCACAACTATTTTAAATAAATTATTTATTTAAAATCCTATTTATCCTCACCCACTTGAAACCTTTAATGGTTTCCCTTAAAGGCTTCAAACTTGATGGCTTTAAAGTCTTCAAACTTGATGGCTTCCTTCTATAGTCTTCTTAAGCCTTTAATGGTTTCCCTTAAAGTCTTCAAACTTGATGGCTTTAAAGTCTTCAAACTTAATGGCTTCCCTTAAAGTCTTCTTAAGACTTTAATGGTTTTCCTTAAAGTCTTCAAGCCTTTAATGGTTTCCCTCAAAGTCTTCAAGCATTTTAATGTTTTATCTTCCTTTTTCTCATTTAAATAAATTAATATTTATTTGAATATTTATCCAAATGCAAATTACACCATTTAATTGAAATAAATGATTTTATTTTAATTGAAAATACCAAAATTTCTCCCACTTGCATTTTCCTACAAAATCCACTTGCATGCTTAAACCCCTTCTAGATTCTTCTAAACCCTTCTTAATTAACCTAATCCATCCCCTAAATATTGTCACATTCCTAAGCAAATTGGAGTCACTTCTCAAAGACTCCAAAGTCTTTGAAAAGCAATTAATGCTTTGTGTGTTCAACAAATTAACCTCTAAAGTCTTCCAAACCACTTATGGCTCTTACATGACCATTAATGGTTAATTCCACTTGCACCCATGGTTAATGACTTTGACCCCTAACTTAACCCTCATGTAACCCATGTGTCTCTTCAAAGCATTTATTTCTTTGACTAGGGTAACCATCATGTCCCCTCAAGCATTTAATGCTCCTTATCTCTCCTCTCAAGCCTCCTCATGGTGACACTTGTCAACATGGGATTGGGTTGAAATTCTCACATGGATTGAACATCTTTCAATCCTAACCCTTGTTAAGATTACTCAATCTTAACCTTTCATTTCCCCATTTCTTCTATAAATAGAACCCTTCTCCTCAAGCAGAAAAAGAAGCATTAGAGTATTGTTGTTATACTGGCATTAGCATAGAGCTTTCTCATAGCATCACTATCTACACTTGCATAGCATTTGCTCATCATATTCAACTATCTTGAATCTCCATATGGCATCCATGGCTAGTGCTAAAAGCTGAGAGCTACACTCATTTGGGACTTGGAGAGGAGAGGAACAAGGGAGGAGCAACTATGAGCATCTTGATTAGCTATTTTATTCTATGTTTATATGCTTTCTATTTCATGCTTAATATCTCTCTTGATATGCCTATTTAGGATAATCTTTTGTTGCTAACACTAACATTTGTTTCTTGTGCTCTTGTGTGTGTTGCCATCAAACAGATTTTCTAATCCTTTTTGTAGAGCATCATTTGGTGAACTTGACGTGAATCAAAGAGCAATCATTTTGAAGACTAGTAACTTTTGAATGTTTTAATTGACACACAGGTCATTCTCTTGCGTTTTTGTTCTCAATTTAGCACCTTCGCAAATTGATACTTTAGCGCTATTGTCTATATTGTTGCTCTTTTGTGTTAAATAGCACTTCTGTTTTCACACAGAGTAGAGCTATTGTAACAGAGATTTGTAAGAAAATTCCTTGTAACCGAAAACCAAAAATTTTAGGCTTGTAGAAGCCCACCAAAACATGTGGATTTTTCTAACTAATTATCTTTTGTGCAGGTTTTAACTAACCCCTACAATAGGATTTTTTTAGCAATTTTAGCTTAGGAAATAAATTTGTTCATATTTCTAACTTTGTCTTTCAAGTTAGGATAAAATAAATTCATTTTCCTTTTGCGTTAAAATCAACTACACATTCATTTGGAGTTTTAAAAAAGAACCACATCTTTCGTTTAGAGCTCTAAAAAGAATCACATTTGTTCAAAGTTAAAAAGAATCACAAAAACAAACAGGCAAATTTATTTTTTTGCAAAGTTAGGAACAAATTCTCTTGGTGCTTAAAATCAACAAGGCAAATTTTATTTCTTGCATCAAGCTAAAACTCACAATCCACACTTCCATTTTTGGTGCAAATAAAATTCACAATCAACTTGTCTCATTTTTACAGCAATTTTACTTCATGCAAACGTGTTTTTCATTAAGTTAACCGGGATTTTCAAATTCTAGTTTACTCAAACAATTGCCTTTGAAAATTAAAAAGAACACCATGATTGTTGGAGCAACATCTCCAAATAGATAGAAAATCATTGCGATGACAAGTTAAAAGGAACGAGTGAATTTTGTGTTTGGCACACTTGTGCAAAAGAGTTGGTCGAGTGGTCCTACTTCTACCACACACTATCCTCTCCCTTGGCTCTCGTGGTCCTAGGTGCAAGAGAAAAGTGTTAGTAACACTTAAAACTTTTATCTTTTTAAGAGAGGCCTGCCAAGGGATCGATACTCTTGGGAACGACCTCGAGCGGTAAATCCTTCGAGCCGCTATAGAAATCAGGTGAGAGCGAAAGCTGTAGCCTTGGGTATAACTGTTCCTACAGTGTAACTGACCGAAAGGACAAATTGGCCCCACCACCAGTTACAAGGCTCTTAAGTGAGTCACTGCAGAATGAACTTATGTCCAAAAACATCGAACATGACTAAACACCTTTAAGTAGTAGCCCACCCATTCTTTTGATTGAGGATATTTGCGATATAATTTAGTGCAAGAGTATAGATGGATTTGCTCCCAAGATACTCACCATACATATTTCCTTGAGTAGAAACATAGCTTTTTGAAAAGTCACTTGTGGCTTGATAAAAGTGGTGACTCCCCCATCATAGGGATCATCTATTTGTTATGCTCATGCAAGACTTAGTATATCACATCCTTACCTGCCACGGCGGGATTCATAAGGTATGTAGTACCAAAGTCGAAGAAATATCAAGATGTGGGCTAAATTTATCACAACTGGCCATTTGACCTTAGGGATAAAAAGTGTTTGAAGTGTGTTCGTTTTACAGACCAAGTGCAAATTGATCTGACATTAGGCTTTGGAAATACACCTTAAAATACATCTAAAGGAAGGGTCATATACAAGTCCAAGGATTGGGTTAATCTAGACCCATACTCATTTGTGCCTTTTAGGCAACATTCTTGTATTTGTGTGCTTGCTTTGTTTTCTTGTCAAAGAAAAATCAGAAAATCACTTCCCAAAAACAAAGTATTCATCCAACCAAACATCTATCAAAACAACCAAAAACATCAAAAACAAGATACAAACAACAAAAAGTCAAATTTTATGACCATTCTTCACATCTTGCGAAAGAAGAAGCATCATCAGAATATCAACTTGAAAAGAAGACCATTGAGCTCAAAGGCTTTGATCAAAAGGAGGAAATTTTTCTATATAAATAGACAAATCTTTGTCTCACATAGAGTCTTTCTGTGTCACATGCGTCTCTACCTTCAAGGAAAAACAAATGAATTTGATTCTGAATCATTGAACCGCAGAGCTTTTATGCAATATAGAGCTCTGAGTTATCACAAAAACCAAGGAGGAAAGATTAATCCCAACTTCTTCCCAAACGTCTGTATCACATACAACACAGCTCGATAAATACCACCAACACCTGAAAGGGAAGAGATAGAGTTTGTCCAATTTGTAACACAAAGTTTTTATTGAAGTTGAAAACATTTTCATCCATCATCTCGCTCATACATCATCACTTCATCATCAATCCATCCCAACTCTCAAAACATTAAGAAGTTCTTGTCCCAAGTTCTCTTTTAGATATTGCTTGAAATCAAACACATCACATCACTTTTTAGATTGTTTCTACATCTAGGATAAGCTCATCCTAAGAGACACATCTACGTAGGTTAAAACTAGTTCATGAGTGAATCCTCTCATTACTAGGTAGTTAAATCTGTAACACATCTCAGATTTCTCTACACCTTATCACATCAAAACTTATCAAACAAACAAGCAATTCAAAGAAGGAATTTTGGTTACATCCACCTTAAAGGTGCTAGAGATCCACATGCAACACAATTCACCAACCATCAATCTCTCATTTCAACAAAAACTCATCATCATTTTCACACAACTTCAACAAAAAGATTATAAACAAAATGGCCCAAACCCGATCACAGTCCAGGCAATGAGAAATAGAAAGGGAAGAAGAAGAAGAGGAAAATCTCAATGAATTTCAAGAAGCACTTGGAGGAAATGCAGATGACGAAAACCCAAGTACTCCCACTCTTGCAACAATAGAAAGGGCTCAGCATAACCCTCTCTTTAACAGAATTTTTGACGAAATACTCAGGGGCAATGCGGATGCTCACTTCTTAAGACTCGCTCAAGAAGGAGCAAAACTCCCCTCTGACTTTGATCTTGCCCAATTAAGACAAGCATCAGAAAGACAAAGTCACCATGAAGAGGAAAGAGGTAGAGATCCCATCAGATATAACATTCCTCGAGGTAACCCACCACCTCCTCCTCCAAATGAAATGGAGATGTTGCGGCAACAAGTCGAGAATCTCGCCCAACAGCTTCATAGTGGTGTCAAGACTAACCAATTCTCACTCAATGACATCTGTCCCTATCCTTTTGATAGGAATCTTTACATGCCACCATTTCCACGAGGATTCGAAACACCCAAATTTGAAAAATATAGAGGAAAGGGGGATCCCCATGATCATGTCCGAGAATTTCATTCCACTTGTCTTGAAGTAGCATATGAAGACACATACCTAATGCGCCTTTTTCCCCAAAGCTTGGGAGGAACAACCACATCATGGTTTTCCTGACTACCAAGTGGCATTAGAACATTTGAGGAACTTATCCAAAAATTCCTCACTCATTACTCTCATAACATTGAACGCGACATCACCATGGCTGATCTGTGCAACACCAAACAAAAACCAGGTGAACTATTCTCAATATTCCTACAACGATGGCGCCAAATGTCTAGCAGACGTTCTCTTCAGTTACCTGAACGAGAACTAGTGGAAATATTCATTTCCAACTTAAACGAAGAAATGGAATTTCACCTGGATGTCAAAGACACAGACTCTTTTAATGATATGATTACCAAGGGTTTGAAATGTGAACGGGCACTTATCAAGAAAGGACTCATCAAAATCTATAATGAACCAAAGGATGGTCCTTGCCCACGCTTCAATAGTGATAAACCGAGCTTCTGGAATAAAAACAAGAATATCGTCAATGATGGGGTTGTGGATGCTAGGACTATACAAAATGCACAACCTATGGTTCGGTTTGCAGGACATAATCCTCCACCTCAGAACAACACAAATGGTCCTACAAATCAAGGTCGCATCACATCTCACGATGAACCAAGACCTCGTTAGCAAAAACAAAAATGCACATACACTCCCTTAGGGGAACCCATTGAAACAGTATTGCGACAACTCATTTCTCAAAATTTGGTCACTCTGCCTAAGCTATCAAACTATGAGCCTCAGGTCAAACCAGCATGGTGGAGAGATACTGAACACTGTGAATTCCATCAAGGGAGAGGACACAAGACAAGTAATCGTCACCGATTGAAAGATCTCATTTAGGATCTTATTGATCGAGGAGAAATTGAAATTGAAGGACATGACCCAAAAACAACAAATAATGATCATCTGATGTTCAAAAATCTACTTCCATCACAAGATCAAAGGGGTCCTTCCACTTCTAGGTGAGGCACTGATACCAGTGATTATACATAGGCTGCGTATAATTACACTGTAAATCATCTGTATGATGCCAATGAACAAGTTGCAACTATAACCTTCAAAAATCCCAACTCAAATTGCAATGTTGTTACGCGTCGCGGCAAAGTTACCATAAAGGCAGCTCCACAAGGCACCACCTCCATCCCAAAGCAGTACAATCTTGTGGAACAATTAGACAAAACCCTTGCGCTTATATCCATTTTAGAGCTTTTGCGTCTATCGCCATCTCATAAAACTATCTTGGATCAAGCACTCCAAGAGGTGTCAGTCCCTGCAAATTTGAATACAGACCAATTTCAAGCCATGGTTGGAAATCTAAAGTCCTCACCTTGTCTCACTTTTTCTGAAAGTGACAACTCTTCCTTCCAACAACCTCATAATGCCTCACTCCACATCAAAGGATTTATTAACCAGCATAGGATCAAGCGAGTCTTGATAGATGATGGAGCAGGCCTGAAAATTTGTACACTACAGTTGGTCACAGCATTGGGCTATGTGGTAGAATCAGTGGATCCTCATAAGAAGATCACAATCAAAGCCTAGGATGATGCAGAGCATTCATCCAAAGGAGTTGTGGTACTACCAATCCGTATGGGCCCTATGGTAAAGCACATCATCTATCAGGTTCTGGACATTCCTCTGCAATACAATCTATTATTAGGGAGACCTTGGATACATGCCATGCAATTCGTTCCATCTACCTACCATCAATGTATCAAGTTCCCACATAACAGTGTAGAGATCACAATTCTGGGCGATGCAAACCCCTTTGCATTTTGCCATAATATCAGCCATCAACCAGAGATTACTGTTCCTAATAATAGAGAAGCCATTTCCTCCACATCATATATAAGTCCAACCTCTCTTGCCAGTTCAAACACCACTATACCAAAGCAAGAAAAGCTTAAGATGAAAATAGCAGAGGAAGGTCCCGGGGAATACAACTTGAGTCAACTCTTTTGTGTGGGACAAATGCCCACTTCTCCTAGAACACATGGTAAACCACAGCAGTTACTCCAGCAACCACTAATCACTCCTGCATGTGCTTTGACGCCTTTCATCCTTGGAAAGAGTCAAGAAGAAGAAACCCAAGATGAGGACTTAGCAAAATGGATCTATAAAGATCCCATCACCACTGATCTACCACAAGTTAAACTTCCTATGGATCAGTATGATAAAGGCCTCCTCATTATGCAAAGAATGGGGTATGATGGTCAGAGTGCTTTAGGATATTGCAAACAAGGACGACATGAACCTCTGCTGCCAGAATTAAAGCCCAAAGGTAATATAGGCCTAGGCTTTGAGAAAGAAATCTTTCCTAAACTCAGATTCAAAGGAAAACCCAGCAAACCATTATGTCAACCTACTGCAAAGAGGACACCTTTTATAATCAAGGCACCATCAAGCACCATCCCAACTACCCCATCGAGGCTCAAAACCCCAACACAACTATCACCAATACCAATCATCCCACCAAGCAAACCAGTAATCCCATCAATAGTACCATTAGCAGTAGCAACTGTGTCAGAACCCGCAACAACATCTATAGCACCAGCAGTTCCAGCAGAAGCAACTAAGTCAATATTACCGATACTCCCCGTACTAGATTCCTTGATCCCCATCAATCTTCCTGCAGCACCAATCACTACAAAGGTACATCAACCAATCACACCTGCAATATTTAACTCAAAAGACATCCCAGTATGGTATAGTAATCAGATGCTGGAAAGTGACTCAGAGACCAACTCGCATGAATGGGAATTTGATTCTATACAACTTAACACTTCAGATGAGGAAGACACATCACCACCTCCACCACGTAAAGACATCCCTATTTACGAAGAAGCACAGATAAAGACCACTTGGGTTCCTAAACTGGAAACATCTTCCATAGACCCTACGTCTCATCCTATGCCTGATTCTGACAGGGAGAGTACCATTAACGACCTTCACCATAACGTCTTAACCCTCACTGATACATCTAATGCACTTAACCTAATCGATGAAGTAATGCCCATTATCCACCCTGAACTCATCGAATGGAACCAACCAAATTCCCCATGTCTTGACCTCTTCCAGAACGATGAGGCCATCATTGACTTTTTGGAATTAAGGGATAACCTACCAAGCGGGGATCACAAAGCTGGATTCGCCATTGAACTTAATAGCACAGCATACTTTGGGGCGGATGCCAAACCTTTCAGCTGCAAAAATATAACAATAAAACATGGATCTTCTAGTGAAAACCACACTATGGCACTATTTGATCCAACAAAAGTAAAAAGAAAGAGCGTATCCAATGGTGAAAACCTCTCTGAGGTGCTTGAGGATGAAGAGTTTGACATTCTCCCTGATAATGCACAATAGGAACGATCAACAATTCTCATCGAGGAAACCAAAGAATACAATGTGGGGACTCCTGACAATCCTCATCTCATACATCTGGCATCTCTTCTCACTCTAGAGGAACAGCCTAAATTTATAGAGTTCTTTCAATAGCGTCAAATCAACTTTGCATGGTCATATGCAGACATGCCTGGGTTGGATCCTGATTTAGTCATGCATCACCTCATCGTAGCAGAAGGAGCCAAACCTGTCAAGCAGAAGCTTCGTAAGATGCATCCCCAGATTGCAGTGCTAGTCAAAACAGAACTCAAGAAACTCCTAGATGTTGGTTTCATTAGGCCAATTGATTATGCAGAATGGATCTCCAATATTGTGCCTGTCGGCAAACCAAAAGGGGGCATCCACATTTGTACTGACTTCAGAGATCTGAATAAAGCATGTCCTAAGGATGACTTCCCCTTACCAAATATCGACATCATAGGGGATCTAATAGTAGGACACACCATGCTTTCACTCATGGATGGCTTTTCAAGATAAAATCAGATAAAGATCGCACCAGAAGATCAACATAAGACAGCCTTCACATGTTCATGGGGCACATATTGCTGGAATGTAATGCCTTTTGGTCTCAAGAATGCAGGAGCAACCTATCAAAAGGCAATGACCACCATCTTCCATGACATGATGCATACTATGATGGAAGATTATGTTGATGACTTACTAGCAAAATCACTCACCAGAGAAGGGCATCTCCACATCTTAGATAAAATATTTGATAGACTGGAACAATACCATGTTCGACTCAACCCAAAGAAATGTGTCTTTAGAGTAACCTCCGGGAAGCTTCTAGGATACGTTGTCTCAAGCAAAGGTATTGAGGTCAACCCAGCGAAGGTAAAAGCAATTATGGACATGCCACCTCCAAAGAATATCAGTCAGCTAAGGACATTACAAGGACGACTTCAATCCATCCAAAGATTCATTACACAATTGGCTGATAAATGTCACCCATTCACACACCTGCTACACAAGAACATCCGCTTTCAGTGGGATGCCAGATGCCAACAAGCATTTCAGATGCTTAAAGACTATCTCATGAATCCACCATTGCTGATGCCACCAGATCCAAGAAGACCGTTGTTATTATATATCTCAGCGACAAGTACAGCATTAGGTGTACTACTGGCACAACATAATGCAGAAGGAAAAGAGTGTGTTGTTTACTACATCTCTCGCACACTGGTAGGCTATGAACTCAATTACACCCCTATTGAGCAAGCCTGCCTAGCAGTAATCTTAGTAGCCACTAAACTGAGGCACTATCTGTTAACACACAAAGTACAACTCATTGCAAAGATTGATCCACTCAAGTATTTACTCAGCAAAGCAGCATTGACAGGCCGCTTGGCCAAATGGGTGATGATTCTAAGTGAATTTGACATTGAGTACATGGACTGTAAAGATATCAAAGGTCAAGTTATTGCAGATCAGTTGGCCGATGCACCACTCATAGGTGATCATCCTCTCATTTCCAATTTTCCAGATGAAGAGATATTCATGATCACAACAACACAACCATGGAAACTATATTTTGATGGTTCATACACTAGGCATGGCTCGGGGGCAGGCATTCTATTTATCACACCTCAGGGTGATAGCATCCCGAAGTCTTACAGGCTCACATTTCCATGCACAAACAACATAGCAGAGTATGAGGCCTTGATCACAGGACTCAGGTTAGCCGTACAATGGAAATTACAAGAACTGCAAGTATATGGTGATTCCCAACTAGTCATTCGACAATCAACAGATGAATATCAGACCAAGGATGATAAACTCATGCCATATAAGCAAATGGTGGACAATCTAAAGGCATCATTTACTACTATCACTTTTGAGCAGATACCAAGAGATCATAATCGAGCTGTTGACGCTATGGCTACCATCGCATCTCTCTTAGATCTTCCACAGAATTCAATACGCTATGAGTTCTTGGTAGAACAGCTTTGGATTCCCGCTTATGATATCCCTAAATCTGAAATGATATGTCACCTTGTTGGTTCTGAATCCCCATGGTATGGTTAATTCTACACCTATCTCCACGATCACACCCTTCCTCCCAACCAATCAAATAACCAACGTAAAACCTTCATTCGCCAAACTGCTCGATATACCATTATTGCTGAAACCTTATACCGTCGCAGTCTTGATGGTACTCTCCTTCGATGTCTGGAACAAGGTGAGATAACAAAGGCTTTGGAAGAAGTCCATGAGGGAATTTGCGGGACTCACTCAAGTGGTCCATCACTAGCCAAGAAACTCATGCGAGCTGGATATTATTGGCCATCTATGGAAAAAGATTCCTACTACTTTGTCAGAAAATGCAAGAAATGCCAAGTTCATGGAAACCTGATACATGCACCAGCCCAGGAACTGCAACCAATCACGACACCATGGCCTTTCTGTCAATGGGGTCTTGACCTTGTGGGTAAAATCCATCCATCTTCATCCAATGGCCATAAATTCATTATTACCGCCACCGAATATTTCACAAAGTGGATCGAAGTTGTTCCACTTACCCAAGTCACCGACAAGCAGATCGCCTCATTCATCCTCAACTACATCATCTGCCAATATGGTGTGCCCATGTCCATCATCACAGATAACGGTCTTCCTTTCAAAAATCAGGATGTCCACGAACTTTGTGAGAAATTTCATATCCAACACCGCTTTTCCACTCCCTATTACCCACAAGGCAATGGTTAGGCCGAAGCATCCAATAGAAACATATTGAGGATCCTAAAGAAGACAGTCAATGATGCCGACCGTGACTGGCATGTTCAACTAAATCCGACACTATGGGCATATCGAACTAGCATTTGAACCCCTATAGGTGCAACTCCTTATTCATTGGTCTATGGTGCAAAAGCTATCTTACCTATTGAGGTTGAGATACCATCATTACGGGTTTCCTTGCATAATCTGATAGATGATGAAGCATACAGAGTATCCCGTCTTTAGGACTTGGAGTTACTAGATGAGAAGTGACAAGCTGCATACAACCATCTCAAAGCCTATCAGCAGCGCATGAGCATAAGCTACAATCATCGAGTTAGACCTCGTACATTTGAGGTAGGTGATCTTGTTCTATGAGAGAATCCTCGCAACCAACCAAACCGAGAACATCAGGGCAAGTTTGAATCAAACTGGCTGGGCCCATATGTTGTCACCGCTGTGTTCGGGTCCGGGGCATATCAGTTGGCTACATCAAAAGGAGAACCGCTTGCAGATCCAATCAATAGCATGCACCTCAAATGGTTTTATACCTAAGCTGTACAGAGCATCAGGCTCCCCTACATACCAGAAAATACCAAAAACATTTAGAAAAATGTCCTGAAGAAAATACAAAAACATTCAAAAAAAGTAAAGAAAAATCATGCATCCAAACGGTGAACAACCACTCCGGTGGCACCTTGGGTAAGTATGATGGTGAAAACCTGGAAAACAGGTACCACTCATAAAGGCTATGGCTCCATTTTCTTTCAGACTTGTTGCGATCACATCTACTTCATACATACATCCATCCATCCATCAACCATGTCTTTTTATTCCTCTGCAATTATGATAGTACTCCATACATCTTGCATCCCGCTTTTTCATAGTCATGTCTAAAACTGGGGGCAATGCCTTTAACCTATTGATGGAAGTGGACTCTACATTGTCTTATGATTCATTAAGTTCTTCATTCAAACAATCATCAAAAATCCAAAACATTCAAAAATATCTCGCAAAAATACCAAAAACATTCAAAACAATTCAAAATCCAAAAACATCGACAAAACCATTGAAAAATCACACAAAAACATGGCAACACCTTGTACATACCCATCCATGCAGATACCAAAATAAACATTGACAAACTACTCACACAATGACCATTTACCAATCAACCACACAATCAACATCAACAATCAAACTGTCTTCAACAAGGATGCATCCTTCCTTACCAAAACAAAGACAAAAGTGACGTTTTCTTTGACAAGAAAATTATGTTAAGCTATCAAATACTTGGTTGATTTGTGAGTACAATTGTTCATTTATCTGTATCAGGATCTTGCAGCATTGTTTTGTATCATTTGCGCATTATTTCCGATGAAGTACTAGGGCATGTACTAATGGTGTCTATGTGGGAAGTTCACCAAGCTACGTGATCTTATGCAAAATGCAGTCATAGATCACTACAGCTTGCTGACTACAACATATACCTCGACCATATGAGCATGAACCATTACCAAGGATCCCTATTCTTTATTCTTTATGTATATATTATTTGTTTGTAGGTACAATGCTCTTCCTTTGGTTCCTTCCTACATCATCCAAATTGGATAAAGGTTTTTATCTCTTAGTACGGTATGCACTTGTCTCAGGATATGATCAGTCTAAGATCAAGGAGGACGTTCCAAGTCATGCATGAAAGGAGATAATCCTTGTCTATTCCGCAAGCAATACTCAGGTCAACTTGAACCATTATATCAAGTTGCTTGTATTAACTTGCTATATAAAATCCATGTAAGAAATACTCTGGTCATCTTGAATCTTTATGTCAAGTTGCTTGTATTTTCTTACAACATTTTAAAGCTCAATGATGAAAAATAAAGCACCATGGATCATCATTCCATCTCATCTGTATATATTGCATTTCGTTGCATTCCACCCATCCATACATTCATAATAGCTGCATATCATGCATACATAGTCATAATAATGCATACTCTATTTTACTCATCTTCTTCCATAGGACTCGGTCCTAGTCCTCCATATCTTCTATCTAACATCAAATCCCCCCTCACCCTCCCTATCTTGATCATCAACATCATCCTAATCCCTTCATCGCTTCCCATCCTCACTCATCCACAAAATTAAGCCAGTTACTCTATCTACACAGATACATCGACTCCCACACACCTAGACTATCAACAGATACTCTGATCAAGTATCTTCGGGTCTCAACAAGTAATCGATTATGGTAATCCTAGACTACATCAGGCATTTATCATAATGACCTAGTCTCAACGGGGTTGCCATGATTCCCCACAACCATCCATCACATGCACACACTATCAATTGATCAACCAATCAAACACAATCCAATGAACAATTACATCAATTGTCTACGTCTCAACGAGTATTTTTCTTCATATACCTTGACTTCATCGGGCAATTACATCAATTGTCTAAGTCACATCAGGTCACTTTGATTCACTTACTCAGACTTTATCATGTCCAAGCGACCAACTGACATCAACTATCACGCTTTGACTTGACCGAGGCAATTAAACTGATTGCACCAGATTGTCCAACCAATTTTGATCAATTGTATAGCATCAATCCAAACCCCACACTACATCTGCTATGTATCTCTTGCATGACCTCAGGGTACTTGTTGGCTTGTTGTTTCTTCATATTCACTCCATTTTCTCCCATTCTTTCATCATTAGTTCTAATTTCTACTATTCTACCTCCCCTCCACTTTTCATTCTTTTTCGAGAGATCGCCCAATTTTTCAAAAAAAATTGGGCCCATCTCTCGAGGGGGCATACCACCCATTAAATTTACATTTATGGGTAATATTTCTTCACACCTATTTTTCTTTCTTTGAAACGACTCGATAAAACCGCACCGTCTCAAAGAGGGGCAAATGTAGTCACATAAATCTGTCCACTTAATTAAATGAATATTTAATATTTATTTGATTATTTAACCATCAATTAATAATTAATTAAATTAATATATTTAATTAATTCATCTTAACCCTCTTCTCCTATTAATTAAATAAATTATTCAATTTATTTGATTTAATTCACTTAACCAAATTCAGACCATTAATTAAATAAATAAATCAAATTTATTTAATTAAATCTTCTCTCACACTTAAATAAATTAATATTTATTTAAATCCCACCTCTCACATTTAAATAAATTAACATTTATTTAAATCACCTTTATCCTCTACCCACTTGCATTTTCCTACAAATGCAAGTTGCACAATTATTTTAAATAAATAATTTATTTAAATCACCTTTATCCTCCACCCACTTGTATTTTTCTACAAAAGCAAGTTGCACAATTATTTTAAATAAATAATTTATTTAAATCACCTCTATCCTCCACCCACTTGTATTTTTCTACAAAAGCAAGTTGCACAACTATTTTAAATAAATTATTTATTTAAAATCCTATTTATCCTCACCCACTTGAAACCTTTAATGGTTTCCCTTAAAGGCTTCAAACTTGATGGCTTTAAAGTCTTCAAGCTTGATGGCTTCCTTCTATAGTCTTCTTAAGCCTTTAATGGTTTCCCTTAAAGTCTTCAAACTTGATGGCTTTAAAGTCTTCAAACTTAATGGCTTCCCTTAAAGTCTTCTTAAGACTTTAATGGTTTTCCTTAAAGTCTTCAAGCCTTTAATGGTTTCCCTCAAAGTCTTCAAGCATTTTAATGTTTTATCTTCCTTTTTCTCATTTAAATAAATTAATATTTATTTGAATATTTATCCAAATGCAAATTACACCATTTAATTGAAATAAATGATTTTATTTTAATTGAAAATACCAAAATTTCTCCCACTTGCATTTTCCTACAAAATCCACTTGCATGCTTAAACCCCTTCTAGATTCTTCTAAACCCTTCCTAATTAACCTAATCCATCCCCTAAATATTGTCACATTCCTAAGCAAATTGGAGTCACTTCTCAAAGACTCCAAAGTCTTTGAAAAGCAATTAATGCTTTGTGTGTTCAACAAATTAACCTCTAAAGTCTTCCAAACCACTTATGGCTCTTACATGACCATTAATGGTTAATTCCACTTGCACCCATGGTTAAGGACTTTGACCCCTAACTTAACCCTCATGTAACCCATGTGTCTCTTCAAAGCATTTATTTCTTTGACTAGGGTAACCATCATGTCCCCTCAAGCATTTAATGCTCCTTATCTCTCCTCTCAAGCCTCCTTATGGTGACACTTGTCAACATGGGATTGGGTTGAAATTCTCACATGGATTGAACGTCTTTCAATCCTAACCCTTGTTAAGATTACTCAATCTTAACCCTTCATTTCTCCATTTCTTCTATAAATAGAACCCTTCTCCTCAAGCAAAAAAAGAAGCATTAGAGTATTGTTGTTATACTGGCATTAGCATAGAGCTTTCTCATAGCATCACTATCTACACTTGCATAGCATTTGCTCATCATATTCAACTATCTTGAATCTCCATATGGCATCCATGGCTAGTGCTAAAAGCTGAGAGCTACACTCATTTGGGACTTGGAGAGGAGAGGAACAAGGGAGGAGCAACTATGAGCATCTTGATTAGCTATTTTATTCTATGTTTATATGCTTTATATTTCATGCTTAATATCTCTCTTGATATGCCTGTTTAGGATAATCTTTTGTTGCTAACACTAACGTTTGTTTCTTGTGCTCTTGTGTGTGTTGCCATCAAACAGATTTTCTAATCCTTTTTGCAGAGCATCATAAATACCTTTGAATTTTCTTAGGAGGTGGTTTGATCGCCTTTGATTCGCTTTGCTCTGCTCTCTTGAAAACTTGGTGAGTGAAAAATGACCATGCAATAGCTTTAAGTACACAATATACCTTATCAAGCTTTGTGTAGTTAGGTCAAAAAATATTAAATGCACTCAGTACCACTTCCGTTTTATGCTTTTACCGAGTAGCCAATCTTCCTGTATTCACCGACTAGACAAGCTTCCAAAAGACTTGATAGAATTTCAAATTTTCTAATGCATCTTTAACTATGCAGATTTTGAATTAAGTGTATGATAGAATAGGAATTGTTAAGATTTAACCTGTGAGAGAATGCAGTCCCTTCATACCTTTACCGATTAATTTGGAATAGGTGCACCTAACTCAGTAGATAAGGTGCTTTCTTCATTTGACACAATTTCCTTCTTTTTCCAAATCATCTATAATTTGCCTTTTATTTCTTCAATATCTCTTCTAGGTTGATCTTTGCAATCTGTAGCCAAGTGTCCAATTTTGTGACAATGAAAACATGCCATACTACGATTTCTCGATGATCTTCGATTGTTCATTCTAAACCTTATAAAGTAGTTGGCACTTATATGTCCATATCTTCCACAACATTCACACCATATCCTTGTATTGTAATCCCATGGTACTGCAGAATATTGTTGATAAGGATCTGTGTGAGTTCAGTAACCTCTAGCATTTGCTCGATGTGCCAACCACATATAGTTCTTTTGCTTAAGCCAACACTTCTTGGTACTATGTCCATATCTATTGCAGTTTTTACAAAACCCTTTGAATTTTGCCTTCTGATAATTGTTAATAGACTTTGTCCTACATTGATTAGATGTATGACCATATTTATTGCAATTGTAACAATAACCATTAGACTTAGTGACATTCAATTGCTTACCTTTTCTGATTTGGCACAAGTTAGCAGTATGACCTTGATTTCCACAATAGTTGCAAATAGGCTTCTTTCCTTTGATATTCTTCTTATTTCTAGCTTTCTTTGATGATTCTCCTCTTTCAGTTGTAAGAATTCCCTTCTCGGTAGAGTCTTTTCCTTTGTAACTGAGTCTTGCATCTTTGTTGGGTCTTCTTGTATTCAGTTGCTCATCCAACATCTTTGATGCTTCATAACTCCTTTTTAGTGTTTCCTTGGATTTCTTTTCTTTTTCAAGTTCATTGGTCAACCTTGATACTTCAAGTTTCAATGCTTGATTCTCATCATCCTTCAGATTTGCTTCATGATGTGCATAACCTAATTGATCTGATAGATTACTTTGAATCCCAGTCAACCTTGTGATTTCATCATTCTTTTCAGATACTAATGCTTCAAGCTGTTGTTTTTCTCTTTCTAGATCTCTTACTTTATCTTCAGTTGTCCTTAATGCTTCAAGATTCTCAGTCATCTATGTGCTGAAATGTTCATGTCCTCTATTCATTGCTTTTAGCTGATCAGTCAGTGCTTTGTTCTTTTCTTTTAGTTGTCCAATCATCTCTTCAGTTTCTTCAGATATACTATTCTCATATGATGTTTCAATTTGTTCCACTAGCTCTTGAGAGTCTTGTAAATCATCAGATAATCTTCTTCTCACTTTCAATGATTTTTGCATTTGTCTTTGCATGTCTACAATCACTTGATTAGCATGATCCAACTCTTCTTGCAAATACACAATTCTTCGAGATTGTTTGTAGCCTTCCATTCATAAGATCTTTCTCTTTAGGCTGTTAAACCCTTTTCCAAGACTCAAGCTCTTATACCAATTGTTAGGCCCAATATGGAAAGATAATGAACTGAGAGGGGAGGGTTGAATTAGTACTTCAAAACCTTTTAACAACAATATCTTTACTGTTATGCATAAACCAAAAACTACTGCAACATAACATAAAGCTAAAACAAATAAATAGCAATCATACATGATTCACTCCATAGCTCATATATTTTGGTTACGCAGAAACTCTTGGTTAGAGAGAAAAACTACGGTGGGGATGGCACCCACAACTTCACTACTGCAATAATAAAGAGTGCTCGGTTAGAGCTACATGTTTAGCTATTTCTGATAGCCTACCCTGTTAGGAGTATCAAGATTGTTAGATCTACCTTGCTAAAGGATTTTACAACACTTATTCTAAAATGTTGCACTTGGTTAAAGGCTTTACAATTTATAGACTTTGTTAGAGTCTTTTACCTTGTTAAAGGTTTCTCTTACAACTTCAAAATATTACAATAAATCATTACAAATATCTGCAACTTTACATCTGAAATGTTATAGCAGATTCTATGTTCTCAAAGTGAGATTACCTTGCTTATAGCATACCTCGGTAACCCATAAAGTAACTCGGTAAACCCTTCTGTTTACTCTGTTCTTTGACTGTTCTCTAAAATCCTTCTCGGTGACCTCTGTGTCTCTGTAACAATCATAACACTTAGTGCTCTCTTATGTATCACACATGTCTTGCTTCATACACCTCTATATCTCTCTCTTTGTCACACTTTTATCCTTAATCCATGCTGTATAAATCGATCTCTTATGTCGGTGATCTGATTCATTGCTTCGATCTTACAAACATGATTTATCAAATGAATAACCATACAAAGTATTTCATTGGTTAGATGACCTCAAAATCATACACAATCCTTAAGCACAATTTCCAATGTGATAACGGTTCTATGTTCCTCGATCTTGTAACATGTTTCCACATGTGTGTCTAGGTTCAATGAATCTGGTAACACATTTCACTCAGTGTATATCAACTCGGTGTATCATTATTTTTGCTCGGTAGACAGCTCGGTATATACTGGGGTCTGTGAATACTTTCTTCTTTAACTGATTGTTCTGTGCATGCCGACTGAATGTTTCGGTAGAGGTAACTGACTAGAGTATATAGAATGACTTTGGATATAAAACTAATGGCAACTTAATAAGTAGTAACAAATGTTGTAGTACCAGTTCAACCGGAACAGGTAGTTTCTGCAGAAGAAGATGATGATAGTGAGGAAGAACCTGAAGATAATGATCATGTTATTCCAAGGTATGTGAGACTCAATCAAAATCTTGACCAGGTTATTGGAGATAAAGATGTTGGAGTATTAACCAAAAGAAGAATTAGAGAGAATTCTCGCATGATCTCCACTATTGAGCCTAGAACTACTAAGGAAGCATTTGGAGATGATCACTGGATCAAAGCTATGGAAGAGGAGCCTGACCAGATTGAGAAAAACAATACATGGACCCTAGTACCCAGACCGGTGAATAAAAATGTGATAGGTACTAAATGGGTATTTAGGAATAAACTGAACGAAGATGGAGTAGTAGTCAGAAACATATCTATATTGGTATGTAAAGTTTATGCATAGGAAGAAGGATAATATTATAGTGAGACATTTGCACTAGTTGCTAGATTGGAAGGTGTTAGGACTTTACTTGCATTTGCAATATATAGGGGATTCAAAGTATATCAGATGGATGTGAAGTTAGCATTTCTAAATGGAATACTGGAAGACGAAGTATACATTGAACAACTAGATGGTTATGCTCCGACTGATGCAAAGGATATGGTGTGCAAACTACACAAGGTGTAGACACCTAAAAATGTCTCACTAATCATGTGCTAATTATTTGTCTAATTGATTAAATAATTGTTTAATTCTCTAATTAAGTTAATTAATCTTATTCTTCTAATTTCATATTTCCTTATCATCTTACTAATTATTCTATTTCATATTCTTTCATCATTTAATCATTTTAACCATTTTCTAATGTTAATTAAATATTTATCATTTAATTAATTCTGATTAATTCCCCAATCTAAATAATATTTATTATTTAAATAAATTAATTTTCAATTTCTATCTCTAATCAATTAATCATTCAACCCTTTTCTAAATATTAATTAAATATCTATTATTTAATTAATTGTGATTTAATCCTTTAATTTAAATAATTTTTATTATTTAATTAAAATTCCATTTCTAAAATAATTTAATAGTTTCTTTAAATTATTTAATTAACTAATTAATTCCTCTAATTCCATTTCCAAATCCCCAAATTCTAATTTCATTAAAATTTTAAATTCTTCTAATTTCATCAAATTCAATTACATGTGCATGATTTCAAAAAACAAATTGAAAATCAAAGTCAAGTTCTAAATATATTCAAATACTAAATTGAATTTAAAATAAATTCAATTATTTGAATTAAATTTCATGTAAAGATTAAATTGAAAATCTAAGTTAAAGTGCAAGCACATGCTAAATTAATTAATTAATCATTTATATCTCCAATCTCTATTTCCATCTTCTAGTTAGCTTTGTCATCAATTAATTTTCCTCCAATCACCTTTTTTCTTCCCTCAGTTAGCTTTTTCTTAATCAGTTGACTCATTTAATCTATTCAATCTATTATATTTCACCTCCAAATCAACAGTTCAACTATCAATCAACATGTGAGCTCACCTCACACTCACACTCTAAGGGAAGGCAATAAGGTTGCAGACCTTTTAGCTAATGAAAGGGTCAATTTAGAGGTGGAGGCTAAATATATAGGAGAGGCCCAATGTAAAAGGGATGTAAGGGAGCAATTATTATTTGATCACATCAAGGGGTCAAGTTAAAATCATGATCACCTTTTGGGGCCCGAAAATCAAAGACAGAGTTTTTGGGCAAATGAACTATCAGTTAATGATTGTCATTGGGCATCATTTTTATGATCATCTGTGTGAAGGGGATTATAATAATAAGTGTTGGATCTGTGTGGCCATTATTATTTTCTCTAAAATCATGGATGGGACTTTGTTCTGTGACCCCAGTATTTTGCTCAAGAGCATGTGTTTAAGTCTTGGCCTACAATTTGTGTGATATACCATTAGGGACTTCAACCTGTTGTTCAATATGGGAGGTAACCTAAACTGGAATGAGCCCTCTGGTTGCGAGAACTGGAAGAGTGAGCGGAAAGTGTGGAGGAGGCTCCATAGATATGGATTCACCGACTATATGGAAAAGCTGCATGGTAGCAGAAAATCGGTGTCTCAAGGATTTGCTAACGGTTGGAATAGCAACAGAGTCACTTTGTTTGGGGAGACCTGGAAGATTGATGAGGATTTGGTTGCGGAGGTCATGGGACTTCAAAAGGAGGGCACAAAATTCTATAGAGACTGAAAGTTTGCTGCTGAAGCGATCAAAAACTTCTTGAAAACTGAGGATGAGAAGGCTCGACTTGCCAAGAAAGACAACGTTTCTTACTACCTCCCCCAGCAGGTAAAGTCTTTTTGGCAGAAAATGCTAAGGGTTTTGATGGAATTCCTTACTGTTGATGGTAGATTTACTAAAGTCTACAATTATCATTTTGCAATTCTCAATCATTTCCACCATGGGGTTAATATTTCTTTGCCCTTTTATTTAGCATCTTCCTTGAATGAGAGTTTTGCTGACCATGCCAAAATCCCAAATATTATCCCCTAGCCCATCAGGGGCTTATTTTGCTCATCTAAAAACACCTGAAGAAAAAAGATAGGGTTAGCAAGGATGATAACTTGGTTACAAATGCACATATTTCTGAGAGTTTTAATGAATCTGAGTCTGATGATGATCTGTCTAATTCCCTTATCCATAAAAAAGGGAGAGCTGACATTGATAATGTGGACACGAAGGTGAATGATGATTTGGAGGAATAGGGGAAGGAGGCTGAGATTGAAGTGGAGAGTGAGAAGGAAGAGAATATTTGAGAAGAGGAGGAAGGGAAAAAAGATGCCAATTCTGAAAACCCTGATTCTAACCCTATGGGTTCGAATAGCAGGAATGTTTCCCCAAACTCCATGGAGGAAGCCAACCCTAAATTCATGAGCTCTGAGCAGGGTAGGGATTCGGTAAACACTATATTGAATACTACTCAAAATTGCATGCTGGAGTCTTTCAATCTCCAGAAGTGGGTTATTAACAATATAACAAGCATTCAGAGGAAACAGAGGGACCTAGAAAATAAGATACATAATTTGATTAAGGAAACAAATTCAGGGAAAAAGAGTGTGGAGGTGGAAACCAGTGAAGCAGAGGAGGAAATTGAGATGCAGGACTGGTCGGAAAAAGACCTGATAAAAGGGGATTTGAAACATCTGGAGGATGTTATTAGAATTGTAAAAGAAAAGACTGAGGCAAATAATGAGAACATCATCAATCGGGTTGCTCAAACTGAGAAGGCATTGAAAAGCTTCATGAACCACAGTCTTGAGGTCTTGAGAGTCTCATCTCAAAACATGAATGCCTTGGTGGATCACTTAGAGAGGAAAACTCAGAATAAGGATTTGCTAATCATTGATGATATACCGACCTCCAGCTCTACTCATCAAATCTCCAGGCGAAGGACTAGACAGACAACCAGTGATATGGAGACAAAGATGAAAGTGGTTCAGCTGAAACATGAGAACAATGATCTAAGAGAAGTCGCTAAGGCCATGATGTTGTTGGTTCAGAATGTTGAGGAGTCTATAAAAGTTTTTATTTAACTTGTAACGCTGGGTTTTGGATGCCAGTTTCTCACTGGCTCTATGTTGTCCTTTTGTCCTAGCTGTTGTTTTTTATGCTAGTTTTTTGTAGCTTTTTTGTCTTGGTATTATCTTCTCTAGTTTCTTTCTTGCTCATCTTTCATAATTTAAGCAGGTTTTGGGTCCCTTAAAACCTATTTTTCCTTAATCAAAAACATGTTAGCTCACCTGAGTTCCACCTCTTGATCAATCTGTTCCACCTTTCAATCAATCTTCTCTAAAAATCTATAAATTGAGCATTCAATCTTCATTCCCAACAATCATGAGCTTTGAATCTTTGTGTCACTTGCAGGTTGCTAGTGTGATATCTGAGAGCCACCATACCACAAAGAGGAGAAGAACAATGGAAGCCATGATGCACAATAGGGAGTTTTACATTGTTTAATTTCGTTCTATTTTGCATCTATTTTATTGGTTTTGTGTTCGAATTGCTTAGATAGTTAAGAGATTCATGAATTTTCTTATTTCCTATTTAGAAATGATGAATTTGAACACCGATAGCACATTTTGGTGAACCCGACGTGAACAACAGCTAATTAACCTTCTCTATTTTTTGTGTTATTTTTGTAGATCATATGGATTTTTTCCTTTTTTGCAGGTTTTGCATGGATTTCAAAAATGATCTCTTCATCACGCATTCGCGGTTGCATCATTACACAATCGCATAGATAGGGCAACATAATCGACCAGACAGGGTTACACATTCTTGTGGAACCCATCACGTAATCGCCCTTACAGGATTACGCAATTGCTAACACAGGATTACGTAATCACTCTGATACTGTCACACATTCTTTTTGACTATTTCTATTCTGATAAATTTTATTCCTTTTTTGTTCTCTGATATGTTTAATTCTGCATGAAATTGAGTAAATCTAGAAACATATTATTTTTATTACATGTTTTTATAACAGTTTATGGAACGTAAGGTACAATTCAGGATTTCAGGTGCCATAAGGACAAAGGAGCAAATAAAATAGACCAGATGACATCAAAGAATTCTCAAAGAAGAAAAGAAGATACAAGATTTGGAAGACCAACTGGCTATCGACAGATACAATAGCTTAGTTCTCTCATATCACGTGAAATATGATTTGGTTAGCATTGAATGGATGATGAGAGACCTGTCTAGAGCCTCACAATCTGTTTTGTAGATTTTTGTTCAAAATTACCTTCAATCTTTATTTGTTTGTGTTATCTGCCTGTGTATCTCGTAATCTCCTTGTTATCATCACACAATTGATCTATTAGGATCACACATTTGCTCTATCAAGATCATGCAATCGATCAGACAAAATTATGCAGTCACCTATGCAGGGTCACACAATCACGTAGGTAGCATCACGCATTCATTTCTGTTAGATTTGGGTTCTCTATCTTCTACTGATTTGATTTTACTACTAATCATCTATTTGTAGCCTATGGTGAATTTACAGAAAGGATCGGATTAGTATTAGATCAATTACACTATGCTCCCACACTTCATTTTTTGGGCTTAAAATTAACCATTGGTTAAAATTGACATGCATGTGTAACACTTCAGTTTGGGCTTAAAATTATCCATTGGTTAAAATTCACATGCATGTATAACACTTCAGTTTGGGTTTAAAATCAACAATGGTTAAAATTGACATGCATGCCTTCACATTTCAGTTTAGTGTTTAAAATTGACATGCACATGCGAATTCAACACCTAAATTTGGGCTTTAAAATGAACGTGAATCAGGCTACACGTAGATTAAATAACATTTGATTTTTTTAAAGGAAATAATCTTTTATTGTGTTTGGGGTGGACCTGTTGTTGCATTAACTATCTTTCCACCCACCTTTAGGGTCTTGGGAGAAAGGAATGAGGTGACAATGACACTCAATTTTATTTTATTTCAAGAAGAGAGGGGTATCTTTGACTGGGGATTTCATCACCCCACAGAGGTACTTTGAATTGGGATGCCTTGGTGATATCATCTCTCCCAGCGTACTCTCGAGAAGGTTTTTTGAGTTGCTATATAAACATACTGGTCAGGTGGCTAGAGTGTTGAGTGAATTCAACGTATGTGGGGGCCTTCCCTACACTGATAAGGTCAACTAAAGTCTTAAGCAGATTTCTCTAAGAATCCGTCATTGGATCGAGACCCCTCAAAATTTTACAATAAGAACCAACTTAGTAGCCCAAATCCTACATTTAGTGATTCCAAGAGTGTGAATCATACCTCATAGATACCCCTCATGTACCTTACATTATGATATAGAAATCCCTCGGTGATAAGATCTTCGGATCTTCGGGGTAAGAGAGACTGGCATGCCTGAGATGTGTGTGTCATGGAGTGGAGCCAGTGCTGCCAGCCTCTCTATCTGTCCATCTTGTTTTGGTATTTTGCTGCGGGGGCCTCATTGAATGGCATCCACTTCCCAACATAAGATTTTCTTCTGTGTCTTTTTATGTATCGTTGTATTAGACCAGTATTGAGTCAGTTATTTGGACTATTTCAAGCCATATCCTGCATATCTCTAAATTCTCTAAGATTGTTTGAAAAACTAGTTCAGTCAGCTATATCTACCTCCAAACAATTGTTCTTAGACTTGGAAAACCACAAAACTTGTCCTACACATGGAATTACTGAAAAGAAAGTCCATTTTTGAAACGTAAAAACTCAAAAGTTTATACACTTGTGACCATAGGTAGTCCTTGCATAGTCCTCATTTATGTCCTTATTATCATCCATAGTCCTTGCATAGTCCTTGTATAGTCCTCATTTACATCCTTATTATTTTCCTTAGTCCTTGCATAGTCCTCCTTTACATCCTTATTATCATCCTTAGTCCTTGCATAGTTCTCATTTACACCCTTATTATTGTCCTTAGTCCTTGCATAATCCTCATTTACATCCTTATTATTGTCCTTAGTCCTTACATAGTCCTCATTTACGTCCGTATTATTGTCCTTAGTCCTTGCATAGTCCTCATTTACGTCCTTATTATCATCCTTAGAAGTTGCATAATCTCTATTTACGTCCTCATTATCATCCTCATATACGTCCTTATCTAGACCTCATATACGTCTGTCTTAGTTCAGCATCAGTTGCATAATCATCCTAGAAAGTCATACCCCAAACATCCAAATTAAAATCAGAGAATCAATTAAACCTAACCTCAACTCAAACAAGTTTTTCAAGTTCAACAAATCAAACATTGTCACATTAAGAGAAATGGAGAAAACATCTTACATGTTGTGATCCTAGGTCCAAACCAATCAAGAAAACATCATGGATTGGCATTATACATTTCGTAGGGAAGGTGGAGGATTCATCCCTTCCATTCCTATTCCATCATCATCCATAGAAACATTAGCTCAACAAATCAAGACTTTGCAACAACAAGTGATAGACATGACTAGTTCTAACAACCATAGGGGTTGGTTAGAAAAAATGATGAGATAAGTGATGACCACGAGGGAATCAGTATCAAGCCAACCTTCTTCTTGTGAGACCATTCAAACATACCAACCTTCATTCTTTAACAAAATCATTCCTACCTCAGTTCAACCAGCATTAGAGTCATGTAAACCTTCTTTTTCTTTCAACCTACTATATCAATCATACCAATCACTTCAAACCAATATTCAAAGTACCTCTTTCAGCCAAAATCAAACCCCATTCAACCAAAGTCCAAATCAAAATTCACACCAACCCAGCATTCAAACCTCTTTCAACCTGTTGGATCCCAAAACCACAGATTGGAAATCAAGGGGACTTGCCAAATCCCTAATTGATCCAATCCGCCTTGGCCAACGAACAAGAATGGTCAAAGACCAAATTCCTTTGCACTTTAGGCTCCACTAGACCTAGGTGGGTATACCCAAATCTCTAAAGCCATAAGGAGATTTATTTATAATGAATTTAAATTATTGAATCTAGTTGTTTAGAGGAATGACAAACAATTTCCTGCAACTATGTTTTATGATATGCTTTTAACTTGTTTTAATCTAAAAATTTGAGTATAATTGAATATGAATAAAAGTTATAACAGAATGTTGTTGGAACTTAGAGTAATAATGAAAGAACAAGGCAAGAAAAAACTAGTAATGTATCTCTATGGTGAGGACTTTGTGCACAATTAATTTACTCATAGGAAACCAATAACAAACCAGTGCCTTATCTGACAATTTGCATGTCACTTAATGAAAATATATTTATAATATTTGGAGACAATGTGAAGAAACAATACTATTGCTGCAATGAATTCAATGTATGCTATAGAGCAACAAAATTAATTATGTTATCTTTATAACAACAAGTGATAAAACACTACAACAAACCTTATTCAAATTTATCCAAAATATTTTAAATCATCAACATCATATAAAATGAAAATGATCTAAAGATGAAAACAACAAATCTTGTATATTAATTTCTTGGAACAATGGGTGTACAAAAACTGCAGACTCACGGGTACTTCATGATACACTTGCTTGCACAGAATGGATTCTCATTTCTACAGACCTATTTTACATAACACTACTAGTTCCAACAAACAATCTAAAAGATAATAATTTTTTTTCCTCCCCCTCAGTCTTGACTTCCCCTTTATAATTTTAAGAGAGCATTTCAAACCGTTACATCCTTTTGAAGCAAGGAATTATTTAATTACCCTAAATTACAAAACATGCACTTTGATTCTTAATTTATATTTGTAGAGTAAGTTTCAAATAAATTAAAATATTTTGTCCTTTTAATCTTTTATATTTCAAATAATATTGTCCATATCCTAGAAGCTTCCTTCTCATGAATGATACCCTTCTGAAATGATTTTATTTTTCTCAAAATAATTATTTCCTTTCATTAACAAAAGCCTTCGCATTATAATCACCTTCATGTAATTGTTTTCATTATTGGGATAAAATATTATTACCTCGATAATCTTCCACCTTGGAATAATATTCTTATTTTTAACTCGAAAAAGTAAACATTCCTCTTTTCTTCATGTTCTCACTGGGCCCCACTCCTCTTTATCTTATTTCTCATTATATTGTTCATTTCTTATCGGGGTAACATATACTATAGGGATAACATTTTAATTCTATTCCAATAGTACAAAGTTATGCCGATAAGCTTTTTTTTTCTCTTACATCAATTAACATATTCTTTCCACTTTACCATAAAAATATTTATGTTTTCTTAGGTAAAATGAATTACCACTTCTTGAAATTTTTCACAAAGACTTTTACTTTCTTTGTACTTCATTTTCACCTTCCCCTCGCAAAAAGAATTTTTTCCTAAAAACCTCTATCATATTTTGACATATTCACTTGGGAATTTATATTTGTCTTCTTGAATGAGAATAAATCATTTTTTCTTTTCCATAGATGTGGATTAATTTCACTCCTCCCGAGGATGAGATTAACTTTCATTTTGTAAAAGTATCATGTTGTGATAGTTGGAAAGTGCATTCACTAATTTAGGCTCTTCTAATTTTTATCTCCATTAAAATATTTGAAAACTATTATACTTCTCCATCTCTGAATTTTTTGCCCTACTGAATATCCATTTTCTCCTTTCAATCTATGGATATTTATAATCCACTTTAAGCTCCTCTTTTGATGTAGGTTGGAGGGCAAATATCGGAAATACTAAATTACTCGACTTTATATGGTTTTTTTTAAAAGTTTCTAAATCCTTTTCAACAAATTTATTCTATGCATCACCTACATTCATTGCAATCTTTGAGACCAAATGAACAATTCACGTGCCTCATCCATGATTTCATTTTGCATATATGTGTACTTGAAATTTTAGCATGATGGAAAGATTTCATGCTTTGATGGATGTCCATAAGCTATTTCAAAACTCTCATTTCAATGCAAGCAACATATGCTAATAAATCTTGAAGGATTTCATCTTTATGTCTATAAATTATTTTACTTGAAATTCTTTTGAAGTATTTTCACCAAATCAATTATATATGCATCTTGCATTCAAAGTATTCTATGAAATCAAGTAAAACAATTCAGTGCATTGTCTAAGCTCTCACATTTTTCCTTCATCTACCCATACAGTTACACTAGCATCTAATAAAATATTTTATGCTTCAATGTATGGCCATACACTATTCTAGCATTTTCATGGCTGCACAAATGGTGAGAATGCTGGTAAAGGCTATGGACTTCAACTTTTCCCCTGTTGAGTGCATTTGTTTGAAAGTTTCTATTTAATTTTCATTTCACAACTGCATCATTCCAAAACTGTTCACGCATCATGTTTGTGTTTTATGCATTTTGCGTGTGCGTTGATTGCAAGGATTAAGATTTTTAGTGTTTCCATTAGTTATTCTTATTCATTTGTGAGTTTCAATAGCCTCTTCCAAAATTCATCTTCTGCATCCTATGAGGAATCACGAGATCACACTCTAAGTTTCAAATAGTCTTCTTGTTGTATTCATGCTTCTATATTTTGCATTACATTTTTTAGGGTAGCCCTCGCTGAAGAAGTTATACAAAATGGGAATGATTAGCCCATATTTCTTTGAGGAAAGGTTCAAATAGTTATCATGCCTTATTTGTGCTTCCCATCTCTAATGCATGTATTTGTTGTAACTTAGCATTTTGATAAAACCTTTTATGACCTTATAGAGATGTTATGCTATGTATAAATATTGTGGGCACCCACCATTCTCTTTATTGTTTGAAGCTTCTTAACTATAAATTTATCTTAGGGAAACTTTTATCCATTTCAATGAAACACTGCATTTCATGGAAACCATTTTTGGTTTGGCCGAGAGTCTTTCTTTGGCTGATAACACACTTGAGTAAATTTTTCTCTTTGCGAGATCCACCACTTTGGCTCATATTAAAAAAACTTAACGGTTTTCATTTCACCATCATATATATAGTTTATATATATAAGATCATTCTTTATAATGCTCCATAATGATTCATTTAAATTTTGATTTCTCTTGAGTGTTAATCCTCTTCAAACATATAATGTGACCATTTGAAATATTATTATTGGAATTTCAAATAATTAGCTATTTTGGGTTTGCACATATGGAAGTCGATCCCTTTTTAAAACCATATGTTGGGCTCTACCCTTATGGGAGCCGCATTTATCCGCACATATAGTAAACATTTGGTTTCAATAATGTCAAGTATATTAATTCTAATTATTAACTTTTATAACGAAGATGTCTTTCATTAATGAACTTGTAACAATACTAACCTCATCTAGTGATCAAATAAACCATTCTTCTCAAATTAACACTCCATACCTTGCTCTGGTTCATTTTACCAAATACTTGATTTGAGTTGTTGAGTGTGTGATCACAAATTAATTTTTTGAACATTGTTGAGTTGTGCGTTTTGGCCCTTTGTAAAAATGTCCAATCTTGAATTTTTACATTCAGAACCAATCCTGAAAAACTAACCCAATCATGTAATGAGGTCATGAGAGTTTGCAATCATATATACATTTATCCAGAGATTGCAATGCAAATGATGGCTATTAGAAGTTCCTTCGAAGATGAGAGATATCATTTTTCAAAGTGGGATCCATAATTGATTTTAACCTTGTGAAAGCTTGGGATTTGCATAAATTGCATTTGGTTTAAGCTTAGAGAAAATAGCAAATGGATTGGTAGGGCTCCAAAAATTTGCATAGGGTTTCATAATCATACTAAAAATTGCATGGATCAATTGGTTTGGCCCAAGGGTGATCTGGGTGAGGAATATTAATTTCAACAGAAGGCTACTTTAGTGAGTTTTGCAATGTGGGAGTGATTCAAATGAAGAAATTAGAAATGGAATTGACTTTGGAAAATAGAAGATGGTATCCTAGGATCCTGCAAATTGGTATGGGGATACTTTATTAATAGGAGAATTGACTGGGACAATCAGTTTAGCATGAATGCTTACTGATACAATGATATTGAACCCCAAAAATGCCTACTCAGAAAGGTTATGAAACTCAGGCTTATGTACACCCTAAATTTTGTCACTTCAAATCTGACCTTTGGAAGCTGAATATAGGTAATAATGCTTATTTATAAGTGGTAAACCTAATTGCAAGGTCAAATAGCTCATCAAGATCAAGATCTATGAGTGTATTTTTAGGTGTTTTAACTACATTTTCACATTTAGGAACCCCTTAATTTCCCAAAATTTAGGGTTCCACAGTGGCTCTATCTAGGGATGTATGCCCCCTACGGGCATAGCAAGAATTCAGTTTTCTTTGATAGAGTAGACCATTGCCAATCACCTCCCTTATGTAGATTATATTTAAACTACATCTATTGACCCCTAGGTCCCAAAAGACCTGGTTCTCATCATGCAAAAATATTCCAGTTTGGCACATATCATCAACCAATCCAATTTCATCATAAAGCTTATCAATTATCATATTTTCATGTTTACCATATATGTTTTAATATCTTTTATTTTTGTCTTGATATTCCATTCTAAAAGAATCACAACAATCTCCTTTTGTTTTCACCGCACAGGGCATCAAACTTTTATAAATCGCTATATCATTTGATTTATAAAGTTTTATCTTTTGAGACTTTCTAATATTTTTAAATATCACATTATCTCTCCTTAGTTTATGGACATGCTCCAAATCATCCCCAACATATTGCTTTTTACCCCTACTTCTTGAATTTACCATATAGGAAATCAAATTCCTCTGAACCATCATGCTTTTATCCTTATAAGGGATTTTCCTTTGAAATACTCCTATATTTGGAAATACATCAGTATTCATCCCTATTTTATAGGGTTTCTCCATTTCCCCCAAGAGATGTTGGCTTTCAACCTTTATTTCCTTGTTGTGATTAGGTAAAATCATACTAACAATATCAACATCAGAATTGGGAGAAAAAAATTTCTCCTTTGTTATTCCCTTATGTGACTGATGTAAACTTAAAGTAAAAAATTCATACTTAGGCTTACTTTTCAATTGTACCTTTTGTTGGAGAGATATATTATTTGGAAACCCTAAACTTTTCTCATGAACATTTTCTTTTATTTTTGGAAAATTTATATCACCAATTTTATTTGTTTGAGTGTTCTTTGGAGAATGCAACTTTTCTGATCCATAACAGTGCTCCCAATTATCCTCATTGTTATTTGTGTCATTGCTCAATAAGATCTCCTAATCATCTAGAGATATTTCTTGTTCTTCATATAGTGGATTTGAAAACACATAGAGATATTTGTTAGACATACTCTGGTAGTATGTCATTTCATCATTTATATCTGCATTATTATAAAGAGGATTTGTAAAACATTTAAAATGATATTGATAGTTATATGACTCTTCAATTTTTTGGTCATCATATGTGCTCTCACTGTCATTAATATATTTAATAGAGAAATAGGAGGACTCATCACATAAAAAATTTTCTGAATGGCAATCATCCTCTATCATGTCATCACACAACTAATTTGAAAAATATTTGAGCCTATTTCTAGGTGCATGTGCACATTCTATCCGTTGTCCATGACACACCTCTTTTTCCTTTGCTACATTTCTCTGATACTCTCTATCCATAAAATCTGAAATTTGTTCACTACTGGGCATAAAATATTCCTTTTGATATTGCATGTTGTTTATTTCCACACAGGTCTCATCAACAAAGGGATTCTTCTCTTCTGTCCTCTTCTCCATCTTCTTTTCTTAAATCGGATCTCAGTATAAATGGATCTCATATCTAGAACCATGTTTCTAAATGTAAAGAGGTGATTGCTAAAGGTGTGACATGGAAACTTGGAAATGGTAGAAAAGTGAGATTCTGGGAGGATCCCTGGCTTTTTGACAAACCCCTAATGGATTTCTATGAGTGGCTTCCCATGCCCCCTCCTGTATTGGCTCTTTTGGTACCTTAGTGGCAGATTACTGGGATGGGAACAACTGGCAGAACATTGATAGTATTCATCCCAGTCTCTCCAAGCTCAAAACCCAAATGTCTGCTATCTGGCTGAATAAGGAAGAGGATTCCCTGATCTGGAGATATCACCCCAAAGGTACCTTTACTATATCTTCGATGTATTGTATCCTCTCCCCCTCCCCTCCTATGAATCCTTTCTGGTCTAAAGCTTGGTTAAAAGGGATAACTCCTAAAATCAATATGTTCTTCTGGACTATTCTCCAGAATAAGATCCTTACTGTTGACAACCTTAAATGCAGAGGTTTTGCCCTTCCAAATAGGTGTGTGCTATGCTTTCAAGAGGAAGATTCAGTGGACCATCTTGCCCTCCACTATTCTTTCTCAACCTCTGTTTGGGAAAGCTTCCTCAAAAGCTTTAGTCTTGCTTGGGTGTTTCCCAGTAACATCAGAGATTTGTTCTCTTCCTGGCAAATTCATTGGACCAACTCTTTTCTGAGGTGTATGTGGCAGCTCTCTCTGCCTCACATTCTATGGGGTCTTTGGAAGGAAAGAAACAACCAGATTTTCAGGGATGTGTCCTTAAATCAAGACATTGTTTTTCAAAAAATTCAAAGGGCTATTCAGGAAAATATGGGAACTATGGAGGTCTCTTGTTACTCAAACAACTCTTTGGAGTCAAATATCTTAAGAGCCTAGAATATAAAGATCACTGATGGTCATAATATCAGCCACAATAAAAGGCTTGAAGTTAAATGGTAAACCCCTCCCCATGGTTGGCTTAAAATCAATTTTGATGGAGCAACCAAAGGAAATCCAAGTCCTTCAGGCTATGGAGCTATTCTCAGAGATGACAGAGGCATTTGCAAAGGTATGGTTGTTGTCCCTATTGGCATTCAAACCAATCATAAGGCGGAAGCTATGGCAGCCCTTCAAGGCATTATTCTAGCCAAAAAATGGAACTGTACCCATCTCTGGATCGAAGGGGATTCCAATAATATTATTAAGTGTCTCAATGGGACCTCTAAGCCCTCTTGGTCAATCCACAATATAATTTTTTCTGCCATTGACATCATCAGAACCTTCAAAAAATGCCACATATCCCATATATATCGGGAGGCCAACTATTTTGCTGATTGGGCTGCAAACGTGGCGGTGAAGAATGATACAATTACCACGTGGACAAGTGAGAGTGGTCTTCCCAGAGATGTAAGACAAATCATAATAAATGAAAGATATCAAAGTACCCCAAAGAATCTTGATTGATAGGGCAATTATGATATGTACTGAAGTAAGCACTTCGAGTTACCTCGATAATGAGGGAATTACTCATTATAACATCAAAGTTAGCAGAACATGCATTATAACTTGTCAAATCATTAATGCTATGCATGCTTTCTAGGCTTTTGTTTTAGCTTTAAAAACCTTTCTATTTCACCAGCTCTGTAACCTGAACTTGACTGTGAGAAACGACACCATGGGCAGAAATAGGAGAATATATGAGCTAGGAAGTTGCAAGGAGTGGAAACAAAAAGAAGAGGTGTGGGAAATTTTGTAGAAGGGTGGTCTTTCGAGCTTCATTGAGAGCCTCCATGGCCATGATGGAAAGATAACCAGCTTCTTCTACAAAAATTGGAAGAAGGGCAAGCTTAAAATGGGCGACCAACTGGTGGAAATTGACGAAGAGTTAATAGCTAAAGCTACGGGACTTAAAAGGGAGGGTTGGAATTTCTACAGAGACAGGAAGGTCAGCAGGGAAGCCATTGAAAGGTACCCAGTCACAAAGAAAGAGAAGAAAAGACTAGTAAAGTTTAGCAAAACCTATTACCCGCCTAGGGCTTTTGCAAAGCCCTGGCGGGAAATTCTCTTTGTTTTAATGAGATATATAACTCTAGATGGCAGGTTTATGAAAGTATATGGATATCACTTTGTCCTCTTAAATCATTTTAGGCATAACAATAAGGTGAATTTCCCTTACTTCTTTCTCTGTTCTATGAATGCATCCCTAAAAGCATATAAAAAAAATTCTGGGGGTGACACTGCAATGTACCAGGGACTTATGGTCCTCATTTATGATCATCTAAAGGCCAGTAAAATCAATTTAATGCAACTCTCTGTGGATTTAGAAGAAGAAATGTCTGATTCTGATTTCTCAGAGGAGGAGGATTCAGATAATGATTCCTCAACTGATAATGAGGAAATCTCTGACGACTCAGAGTATGAGAGGAGCAAGAAGAGGAAATCAAGACCCTCTTCTTCTAAGAGCAAAAAACCCCAAAGAAAACCCTTGATTAGTATTTCTTCGGAAGAAGAGGACTCTGATTTCCCTGAGGAGAAGAAGAACCCTAAGGGAGTGCTAAAGGAAAAAAGTAAAAACCAAGCCCAACCCAGGAAGAAGCAAAAGAAAATAGAGGAGACTGGCAAAGATCTGGAGGACACAGGCAAAGAACCGAAAGAGGACAAGCAAACAAGAACCCTAGAAGCTGAACAAAGCCTGGAGATGGAGACTATGGAGGAGACCCTCAGGGCCGCTAACACTATTTCTACCCTCCATATTGCTAAAGATGAATAGATAACCCCTGGTAAAGTTACTCCTTCTCCTGGTCCTCACCCCGAGGCCTTAAAGGGTTTTATGAAAACCATTGAATGGCTTATTGATGGGAATAAGAATACTGCAGATGAATACAAAAAACTTTGCAACAGAGTCATGATCCTGGAGACCATTAACATTAGAGAGGGGAACACTATGGCCGATTATATCAAATATTTGAAGAACACAATTGCCAAAGCGAAAGACATCAGAGATGCCTTTAATCCCCGGTTTGAGAAAATTGAAAAGGAGATACAGGATAGAAAAACCTTGGAGGAAACTAGCCAAAAAACGCTCTCGGATATAGTTGCCAAAGTGGAAAAGATAGAGGAGTGCCTCAAGAACATTGCGGAGCAAAGTCTCAGCATTCTTAAAATCTCAGCCAACAACACCCATACCCTCATCAGCAAGCTCGATGATGAAAAGGAAACCCAAGAAATTGACCTGGATGCAAAAGGAACCAGGGAAGCCCAAGGTCCCAGAACTCGCACCCATGGAAAGAGGAAGGAAAAGAAAGTGAATAAGGACCTGGAGGAGCTAAAAGAAGTTGGGGTGACCTATGATGAGCTGGTGACTAAGGTAGAGGATCTGCTGAAGAAAATTACTATGTAGTGTCTCCTTGGGTTCTTTGTTGTTTTTTGTTGTTTAGTTGTTTTTCCTGTTCGCTGGTTTTTTGGACCAGTCACTTTGTATGAGGACTCTATTTTCTCAGCTTTTTATTTAACTATGTTGTAATGGTTTCAGGTCCTTAAAACCTATTTTTCAATCAATCAGAACAATAGATTCTTCTTCAATCTGATCCAAACTTCCCTCTTCATTAGGGTTTTGTGTTCCCTCTATAGATTTCATCCTTCATCCATTACCTTTTGCAACTATTTCATCATGTAGATACCTGAGCAAACTATACAACTTAAAGTCATACCCTAACTTATATATTTAATTTAATAACTCATAAAATGAAGGCTTGACATCTGAAGGTATCTCCTGATAAATATTGAACATCCTCATGAAGAAATTTACTGCAAATTCATCTTCTTGTTTTCTTATATTTAAAAATTCATCCAAGGGAGACACAAAATTCTGTTTCCATAGTGGATTATTGGTCTTCCTCTAGCTCATAGTGCATGCTTCCTTCTTCACCTGCATCATGAAACACATCAAGGAACCATTTCTCCAACTCCCTCCATGATGAGATTCTCTATGTAGGGAGTGATTCATAGGCTTCTCTTGCATTATCCTTCAATGTCCTGGCAAATAATTTCATCACATAACCTTCTGCATAAATCTTATAATCCTTTATGAATGTATAAAATGAACCCAAATGATCAAGTGCTAATTCATCATATTCCCCATGGAATTTTGGTAAAAGTTGTGAAAGCTTAGGGAACAACTTGTTTGGGATACACTGAAAGCTTCTAAGATCCAATGGCTTGATGCCATTTGGAATAAATGCTTTTCTTTGAAACATTCTAAAATAAAATTGCTAGTTCTTTCAAAAAGGAAAATTTTCATCTCCTTCTAGATCTTCTCCCTCAGTAGAGTCACCAAGTGAAATAGATCTTGTTATGTAGAATAGATTCACCACCTCCTGTGGAGGAAAATATTACTTCCTGAACTCCTGGGTTCTTCCTTCCAGTAGAGCACACCTTAACAAAGATTCTGGAATTGAAATTTTGTAGACAACTCCCCAGCAGAGTCGCCAATCTGTTGTGTGACTCGGATGGGGAAAACAAAACTTATCAAATCTTCAATGAAAAAAACACAAGAGCTTCTAGGTGAATGTCAAACTATGTATGACAACTCCCCAGCAGAATCGCCAATCTGTTGGATCCCAAAACCATATAGTGGAAATCAAGGGGACTTGCCAAATCCCTAATTGATCCAATCAGCCTTGGCCAACGAACAGGAATGGTCAAAGACCAAATTCCTTTGCACCTTAGGCTCCACTAGACATAGGAGGGTATACCCAAATCTCCAAAGCATAAGGAGATTTCTTTATAGTGAATTTAAATTATTGAATCTAGCTATTTAGAGGAATGATAAACAATTTCCTGCAACTATGCTTTATGATATGCTTTTAACTTGTTTTAATCTGAAAATTTGAGTATAATTGAAAATGAAAAAAAGTTATAACAAAATATTGTTGGAACTTAGAGTAATTATGAAAGAAAAAGGCAAGTAAAAACTAGTAATGTATTTCTCTGGTGAGGATTTTGTGCAAACTTAAATTACTCAAAGGAAACCAATAACAGACCAATGCCTTATCTGACAATTTGCATGCCACTTAATGGAAATATATTTATAATCTTTGGAGACAATGTGAAGAAACAAGACTATTGTTGCAATGAATTCAATGTATCCTATAAGAACAACAAAAACAATTATGTTATCTTTATAACAACATGTGATACAACACTACAACAAACCTTATTCAAATTTATCCAAAATATTTTAAATCATCAACATCATATAACATGAAAATGATCTGAAGATGAAAACAACAAATCTTGTATATTAATTTCTTGGAACAATGGGTGTGTAAAAACTGGAGACTCGCAGGTACTTCATGATACACTTGCTTGCACAAAATGGATTCTCATTTCTACAAACCTATTTTACATAACACTAATAGTTCCAACAAACAATCTAAAAGATAAATTATTTTTTCTTCCCCCTCGGTCCTGATTTCCCTTTTATAATTTTAAGAGAGCGTTTCAGACCGTTACATCCTTTTGAAGAAAGGAATTATTTAATTACCCTAAATTAAAAACATTCACTTTGATTCTTAATTTATATTTGTAGAGTAAGTTTCAAATAAAGTAAAATATTTTATCCTTTTAATCTTTATATTTCAAATAATATTGTCCATGTCCTGGCAGTTTATTCTCATGAGTGATACCCTTCTGAAATGATTTTATTTTTCTCAAAATAATTATTCCCTTTCATTAACAAAATCCTTCGCATTATAATCACCTTCATGTAATTGTTTTCATTATTGGGATAAAATATTATTTTTAACTCGGCAAAGTAAACATTCCTCTTTTCTTTGTGTTCTCACCAGCCCCCACTCCTCTTTATCTTATTTCTCATTATATTGATCATTTCTTATCGAGGTAACATATACTATAGGTATACCACTTTAATTATATTCCGATAGTACAAATTTATGCTGATAAGCTTTCTTTTCCTCTTACATCAATTAACATATTCTTTCCACTTTACCATAAAAATATTTATGCTTTCTTAGGTTAAATGAATTACCACTTCTTGAAATTTTTCACAAAGACTTATACTTTCATTGTATTTCATTTTCACCTTCCCCTGGCTAAAAGAATTTTTAGTAAAAAACTATCATATTTTCACATATTCACTTGGCCATTTATATTTGTCTTCTTGAATGAGAATAAATCATTTTTTCTTTTCCATAGATGTGAATGAATTTCATTTTTTCTTTTCCATAGATGTGAATAAATCTTGAAGGATTTCATCTTTATGTCTATAAATTATTTTACTTGAAATTATTTTAAAGTATTTTCACCAAATCAATTATATGTGCATCTTGCATTCAAGGTATTCTATGAAATCAAGTAAAACAATTCGGTGCATTGTCTAAGCTCCCACATTTTTCCTTCATCTACCCATACAATTACACTGCCATCTAATAAAATATTCCATACACTATTCCAGCGTTTCCATGGTTGTACAAATGGTGAGAATGCTGGTAAAGGCTATGGACTTCAAATTTTCTATTGTCAAGTGCATTTGTCTGAAAGTTTCTATTTACTTTTCAGTCCTTGACTGCATCATTCCAAAACCATTCACACATCATGTTTGTGATTTCTGCATTTTGCGTGTGCGCTGATTGCAAGGATTAAGATTTTTGGTGTTTCCATTAGTTAATATTAGTCATTTGTCAGTTTCAATAGCCTCTTAAAAAATTCATCTTCTACATCCCATAAGAAATTGCGAGATCGCACTCTAAGTTTGAAATAGTCTTCTTGTTGTATTCATGCTTCTATATTTTGCATTACATTATTCAGGGTAGCTGTCACCAAAGAAGTTCTGCAACATGGGAATGATTAGCCCATATTTCTTTGAGGCGAGGTTCAAATAGTTATCATGCCTTATTTGTGCTTCTCATAGCTAATTCATGTCTTCACTATAACTTAACATTTTGATAAAACCTTTTACGACCTTATAGACATGTTATGCTATGTAGAAATATTATGGGTGCCCATCATTCTCTTTATTGTTTGAAGCTTCTTAATTTTAAATTTATCTTAGGGCAACTTTTATCCATTTCGGTGAAACACTGCATTTCGTGGAAACCATTTTTGGTTTGCCCAAGAGTCTTTGTTTGGTCGATAACACACTTGAGTAATTTTTTCTCTTTGTGGGATCCACCACTTTGGCTCATATTAACCAGCTTAATGGTTTTTGTTTCACCATCACATATATAGTTTATATATATAAGATCATTCTTTATAATTATCCATAATGATTAATTGAAATCATTTTTATTCATTTAAATTTTGATTTCTCTTGAGTGTTATTCCTCTTCAAACATATAAATGTGCCATTTGAAATATTATTATTGGAATTTCAAATAATTTGTTATTCTGGGTTTGCATAGATGGAAGTCGATCCCTTTTTAAAACTATATGATGTGCTTTACCCTTATGGGAGCTGCATTTATCCCCACATATAGTAAACATTTGGTTTCAATAATGTCAAGTATATTAATTCTAATTATCAACTTTTATAAAGAAGATGTCTTTCATTAATGAACTTGTAACAATACTAACCTCATCTGGTGATCAAATAAACCATTCTTCTTGAATTAATACTTTATACCTTGCTCTAACTCATTTTGCCAAATACTTCACTTGAGTTGTTGAGTGTGTGATCACAAATTAATTTTTTGAACATTGTTGAGTTGTGTGTTATGGCCCTCTGTAAAAATGTCCAATCTTGACTTTTTGCATTCGGAACCAATCCTGAAAACTGACCAAATCATGTAATGAGGTCATGAGAGTTTGCAATCATATATATATTTATCTAGAGATTACAATGAAATTGATGGCTTTTATAAATTCCTTTGAAGGTGAGAGATATCCTTTTTCAAAGTGCGCTCCATAATTGATTTTAACCTTATGCAAGTTTGAGATTTGCATAAATTGCATTTGGTTTAAGCTTAGAGAAAATATCAAATGGATTGGTAGGGATCCGAAAATTTGTGTAGGGTTTCATAATCATACTAATAATTACATGGATCATTTTTTTTGGCCCAAGGGTGATCTGGGTGATGAATATTAATTTCAACAGAAGTCTACTTTAGTGAGTTTTGCAATGTGCGAGTGATTGAAATGAAGAAATTAGAAATGGAATTGACTTTGGAAAAATAGCAAATGGTATCCTAGGATCCTACAAATTGGTATGAGGATACTTTATTAATAGGATAATTGACTAGGACAATCATTTTAGCATGAAGGCTTATTGATACAATGATATTGAATCCCAAAAATGCCTACTCAGAAAGGTTATGAAACTCAAGGTTATGTACACCCTAAATTTTGTCACTTCAAATGTGACCTTTATAAGTTGAATATGGGTAATAATGCTTATCTAAAAGTGGTAAACCTAATTGCAAGGTCAGATAGCTCGTCAAGATCAAGATCTATGAATGCATTTTTAGGGGCTTTCACTGCATTTTAACATCTAGGAACCCCTAAATTTCCCAAAATTTAGGGTTCCAACACAACCAAAATCAAACCCCTTTCAACCAAAGTCAAAATCAAAATTCATTCAATCAAAATCAAACATCTTTAACCCAAAATCATACTCCTTTTAACCAAAACCAAATCCCAAATCAACCATATCTATCTACCATTTCATCATCCCCCGAAGTCACACCAGACCAAACCATGCCATCTCTATCTAATAACACAACCTCCCAATGGCTATTCATCGTAAAAATCCAATCTAATTCAATTCATGATCAGAGAATCTCATTCAAAATCTTTCTTCATCAGGCCAAAATATTGAAACATTCCAACAATCTCCCATGCATTTCCAAACTCCTTCCCCGTGTCAAGAGGATGATCCAAAATCAGAAGAAATGAGTCCTGAAACAAATGAAGATCAAGAACAACCACTTCCATCCTACCCAATTTTTGATCAAGATCCCACCGACCAAGAATCTTATGATGATCCCCTCACTCTTTTCTATTCCATTCATAATCAAACCCTTCCATCTCAAGAACAAAGTGTCATTTCAAGTCCCATCCAACATCCACATCCTAAGCAATATCAAGACATCCCTTCTATCCTTCATAATAATCTCTTTTCAAACCAAGATCAAATCATACCTTTACCTTCATGTCATAAATGAGAGCCCATTATTTCCCTGAATCCTCATCAAGGTCCCTCCATCCCTTCATTTCCATGTCATAATCCTCCATGTTCCTCACAAGGTTCCCTCTCAAATGAACTTGCCATTTCTCCTAGTGATCCCAATCCCTCTACACAATTTGTTCATGAACCCCTTATCAATGAAATCACAAATCTAGATCATACTACACAGAGCGACTTATCAATAATTGTATGTGAGCTATCATCACATGCCAAAGTGGTGAGAGAAACAAGCATGGCACCAGCTAGTGAAATCAACACCCAAATTGTTTCATCATCTTCTTCATGCACAAGCATAACACTAGCTAATGAGATCAACACCTGGTTGGACTCATGATACTCTTCATGTGCATCAATAAAAATAGGCATAACACCCGCTCATGTCACAACTTCAAAACCAAAATCAATTTGCCTCATACACCCACATTTGATAGAATGGGGGCAATAGAATCTACCACAGTTGGATTGCTTTGAAAATGATAATGCAATAGTTGAATTCATGGGTTCTAGAGCTATATTTCCCTTTGATGGTCCACAAAATCCAAAAACTAAAGAAATCAACATTGGAGATGTTGAACATGTACACTTAAATGAGTCCTTATATCCTATTGGAAAAGACATCTTTATCAGACTCTTCAAACAAAGACCAATGAACTACCTACATAAAACTCTCTAACCCTATAGACAACATGCACCTTAAATGATATTATACATAAGGGTTGGGTTAGTATAGGTTTTACTTTCCGCATTGCATATCATTTTATCCAAAGCACTGCATCACATATAGTTTCTTTCTAAGCACAACATATTCAGAAATCACATTCGCAAGGTTTCTGCATTTTCATATAGCAGGGCCAATAAAACAAGGCAATTGTCCAAGTTGGTCATTTGTTTGCATCTAAGAGAAACAAGGGTCATATCCTTTCTTAGATATTCGGACATGAACTCTTTGAGGTCCTAAGGCCATTCATTTTCAACATTACCCTATGATGACACTTTACTTATGGTTGGGTAGTGATTTCACTATTTGAGACTTGTTAACCCAAAATCTATCAATTTTTATATCTCAAACACATTAACAAAATCTCTAATTCATTCCAGACACCTAGTTGATCATATGACTAGTGAAAAATCTCAAATTCTACTTCATCGGCACTATAATTGTCACACCCAAGTAGGTTTCATTACTTACAAAGTCAAGGCAAGAAAATAAAAAGAAAAAGAGCTATGCCAAATATTCATCTCAAGGCAAAAGAGAAATGATATATAAGTGAAATATCACACATGCAAGTGTGACAAAAAGCTTGACTATGGGAACATGCAAGTTACTCCATCATAGCTATGAATGCCTATTGGCAATGGAGCAATATTTGAGAAATTACAGTCTATAACCTTGTTGGAGCTCTAAAAGCTTGTTGGCAGCGAGGCTCTATTTGAGATTCTTTTGAAGTTATGATAATCCACATAGCTAGTCATATAGGATGCTAAGGATCTTTAGTGAATATAAGAGAGAGAATTAACTCATCTGCACACACATGGGCAAAATAATATCAAAGTTTCAAGAACCAATGGGGAAGTTTTATGCGTCTCCATCTATAAATCCTAGTCACTAAGTGTGTTAAGTTGAATGCTCCAGAGGGCCTTAAGGATCGATTGATCACTTATCTATGAAATGTTTTGTACCTCCATTTTAATTGGTATATTACAAAAGGCTAAACAAACACAATCAACAATGTTTGAATAGGAAATGCATCTTCATCATGCATATTGCATTAACATAGGTCATGTCAAAAATTCATTGTCTCCACATGCAATATGCAGACCATCATGTCATACAGGTCTGCACACTAGGGGCACAATTGAAAAAATCCTAATAATCATATAAAGTCTTGAAAAAATCCTTAAAAAGTCCTGAAAAAATCCAAACAAAATCATAAAAAGTCCTAAAAAAAATCCTAAAAAACAGAAAAAGTCCTGAAAAAGTCCTAAAAAAATAAAAATAAAAAAAATGAGAAAATGTCTTGAAAAAAGCCTTAAAAATAGAAAACTAAAAAACTAAAAAATCAAAGCAAGAAAGCATAGACTATCCATCAAATCAAATCAACAATAGACAAACTCTCAAATTCTACAATCAAACTGATCACATGTCTTGTTAATCAGTTTATCGCTCAAACTCTATCAAACATCAACATGTCTTATACAGGGAAGGGTACACTCGAAACTAGACAGATCGATCTTATACAGGGTACTCACTCTTTGAAACCAGACATCCCTATCAATGATCACACAAATCAAAACAATGACATACATCAGTATGACTGTTGGATTTTGTCCAAGTTAGTCTTATCTTTATCAATTGATGACAGGTCATGTTTCATCAAATCAAAAACATTGAAAAAATCAATAAAAACCATCCAAAAACAGTGAAAAACTTAAAAATCCAAAAATAGTGGAAAACTTTAAAATACCAAAAACATCTACAAAATGTCCTGAAAAAATCAATCAAAAACATTCAAATATGTGGAACTGAAAAAATCCAAAAAACAGTGAAAAACTTAAAAATCCAAAATAGCTGGAAAGAGTAGTGAAAATACCAAAAACATTCGAATATCGATCCACATAATCCAAAAACATCAAAAAAGCTCATGAAAAAGAACTAAACAATCAAAAATCAATCAATCAAAAAACTTGCAATAAAATATCTTGTGAGAAACAAATACCCTAGCAGATATCCAGCAAACACTTCACACAAAGTTAACAAAGGATACAACTATCTAGTCAAACATTTGCAATCAACTGATCGAACTATCTTATCAATCGTATCATATCCATATCAAGTAATCATTATCTTGTCTTAAACAGAAGATGATGCACTCAAAATCAGACAAGTCAGTCTTAAATGAGGTCCACAACTTTATGAGATTAGACATTATCAACCATCACATCAAGCAACTGAGAACGAAGGCACAAGGTCAGTATAGCTGCTGAATTTTTTTTGGGTCGGTCTTTATCTTTTATGATTTGGTGACAGATTATGTTCCTATGCTACTCAAGGATGTCCACAAGTGACTAGAGGAGCCATGATGGGCATTATATTTTTCTTTGTTTGTTGTTTGTGGTGTGAACCGATGAAGTTCTAGGGAAATTTCTCTAGTGGGTGTCTGTGATAGTAGCATTCAACTTGTGAATGCCACACATACCTCGACCCCTAGTGTATTTCCCAGAATGGAGTGGTTCACTCCTTGTCTGCTACGTGTTTGTTTCTTCAATGAGATATATTTACATCTTGGTTCCTTATACCCTGATGTGCTAAGCTCCATTGTTCAATAATAAGGATCAGTGATGAATATATATTGCACAATAAATAAATGACACGGGTTCGTGAATCAATCATTTTCATTTCATCTCATTTGCTTATTGCTAGTTTGTTGATTCTTTTCTCATCATCTCTTTCTAAATCATTTTCTATCATCTAACATTATTCTATTTCATTCTAAGGTTCATTCTCTCATATTCTATCTCAATATCATCTTCACATCACCTATCTCTATCTCTAATCAACTAACCATTCTTCTATCTTTTGTCTCACATTCTTGTTTTTTTGAGAGATCATTCGTGTCTTTAATGCATAAACAATCTCTCGAGGGGGCATTACACCTTAACCCTAAGTGTCGTCAGGGCATACACACCAAGGCATACCAGGGCAGAATTTTTCATTTTCTTTGAAACAATGTCGTTCTGACTTTGTCTCAAAGAGGAGCAAATGTAGACACCTAAAAATGTCTCATTGATCATGTGCTAATTATTCGTCTGCTTGATTAAATAATTATTTAATTATTTAATTATTTAATTAAGTTAATTAATCCTATTCTTCTAATTTCATATTTCCTCATCATCTTACTAATTATTCTATTTCATATTCTTTCATCATTTAATCATTTTAACCATTTTCTAATGTTAATTAAATATTAATTATTTAATTAATTCTGATTAATTCCCGAGTTTAAGTAATCTTTATTATTTAAATAAATTAATTTTCAATTTCTATCTCTAATCAATTAATCATTCAACCCTTTTCTAAATATTAATTAAATATCTATTATTTAATTAATTGTGATTTAATCCTTTAATTTAAATAATTTTTATTATTTAATTAAATTTCATTTCTAAAATAATTAATAGTTTCGTTAAATTATTTAATTAACTAATTAATTCTTCTAATTCCATTTCCAAATCCCCAAATTCTAATTTCATTCAAATTTCAAATTCTTCTAATTTCATCAAATTCAATTACATGTGCATGATTTCAAAAATCAAATTGAAAATCAAAGTCAAGTTCTAAATATATTCAAATACTAAATTGAATTTAAAATAAATTCAATTATTTGAATTAAATTTCATGCAAAGATTAAATTGAAAATCTAAGTTAAAGTGCAAGCACATGCTAAATTAATTAATTCAATCAATTAATTAATTAATCATTTATCTCTCCAATCTCTATTTCCATCTTCTAGTTAGCTTTGTCATGAATTAATTTTCCTCCAATCACCCTTTTTCTTCCCTTAGTTAGATTTTTCTCAATCAATTGACTCATTTAATCTATTCTATTTCACCTCCAAATCAACAGTTCAACTATCAATCAACATGTGAGCTCACCTGAGTTCCACCTCTTGATCAATTTGTTTCACCTTTCAATCAATCTTCTCCAAAAATCTATAAATTGAGCATTCAATCTTCAATCTCAACAATCATGAACTTTGAATCTTTGTGTCACTTGCAGTTTTCCAGCGCGATATCTGAGAGCCACCATACCACAAAGAGGAGAAGAACAATGGAAGCCATGATGCGCAATAGGGAGTTTTACATTGTTTAATTTCATTATGTTTTGCATCTATTTTATTGGTTTTGTGTTCGAATTGCTTAGATAATTAAGGGATTCGTGATTTTCCTTATTCCCTATTAAGCAATGATTAATTTGAGCATAGCACACAAGGCATTATATGGTTTGAAGAAAGCACCAAGAGCATGGTATGAAAGACTACATTCACATTTGATGAAGACAGGTTTTCAGAGAACCAGTGAAGATAAAAATATATATATATCAAGACTGAAGGAGATAAGATACTGGTTAGTGAAGTGTTTGTAGACAATATCATATTTGGAGGCAATGACAACATGAGTGATGACTTTGCAAATGAAATGAAAAGTGAATTTGAAATGTCTCTAGTAGGAGAGATAAATTCTTCATAGGTTTGCAAATTCAGCAGATGAAGAGTGGTATTTTTATCACATAGTCTAAATATATGAAAAAGGTATTGAAGAAATTTGGAATGAGTGACTGTAAACCAGTTGGGACACCGATGGTTACAGGTTGTAAACTGTATAAGGAGGATGATGTTGCATCTGTTGATGAAAAGGAGTACAAATCAATGATAGGGAAACTGCATAATGTTGTTCACAGCAGACCAAATATTGCTCATGCAGTTGGTTTAGTTGCCAAATTTTAGAAGAACCCAAAGGAGACACACATGATTGCAACTAAAAGGATATTCAAATATTTGCAAGTTACTATTGATTATGGATTGTGGTATCCATATGTAGGTAACTTTGATTTCAAGGTTTATACAGATGTAGAGTGGGCAGGAAATGTTGATGACAGGAAGAACACAACCGATGGTGCATTCTTTCTTGGAGGAAGACTTGTATCTTGGAGCATAAAGAAGCAGAGTTGTATATCACAGTCCACTATTTAAGCTGAATATGTTGCAGCGTATATGAATTGTACCCAAGCTATCTAGATGAAACACATTCTGGAAGGATTCAAGTTGAAGATTACAGAACTAGTTAAGATTTTATGTGACAACATCAGTGCAATAAATATTTCAAAAAACCTGGTGTTGCATTCTAGAACCAACATATTGAGCTGAAATATCATTTATTGAGAGAGAAAGTGCAGAGTAAAGATGCGTTATTCGAGCATGTATCTAGCAAGGAGCAGCTAGTGGATATCTTTACTAAACCTCTACCTAAGACTACTTTTAATTATCTTAGAGGCTAGCTAGGGGTTGTGCCCCTACATGAGGTCAATTGAGTAGATGTGGAATACATCAGTCCTAGAGCTAATTGAAGAATCTTGAAGAAGGATTGGTGTAGAGTGGAGTTACTCCACAGGGGGAGCATCAAGTTGTACATTGTTGATGTAGAATAGTGATGTATGACACTACATGTTTTACTTTCACTTTGGAATTGTTGTAACAGGGGGGGAAGAACTATATGTTTGGGGAGAAGAACTATATGATTATGGAGAAGAATTGTATGATTGATAGAGAGAAGAACTATAGCTAGTTACCAGCTGAAGACCTAGTTGAAGGAGAGTACATGGTAAAATGTAAACTAGGATTCCTATATCTTTGTATGTGCATTACTCTCAATCATCACAATCAGGGTATTGATATTTGTATTGCCATTAATGCCAAACGGGGAGATTGTTGGCATTTGCATGAAGATTGCATTGATGAACTTTTGTGTTGTCAATGATATCAATTATAACCAGTATATAATGTTGTTATGATGTTGTTTTGCAACCGGTAGGTGAGCTAGTGAAGGAAACCGGTATTACTAGAGAAGTAGTGAGATCAACTGGTAACCCTACCTATTGATGTGCCAAACCCTAACTTATGTAGTTACAAGATTCAATAAAATAGTGATCAAGGAGAGATTGAGGTTGTCTTGAACAATGTTCAATGATTTCTATATAATCCAATAGTCATACTTGAACCGATTTGTCTGTAATCTCTATGAGATCTTAGGTTTGTGATGTGTTACCGACCTGTTGTTTTATTGTAGTGTTGGCAATTTTGGTTACGTGTTAGTGTGATTGATTGCCAAACTAGAAGGTGTATCTACAGTATGTGTGAAGGTAGATAGGAGCATGAAAAGGATCTGATCAAGCAGAGTAGTGCTATTTACCAAATCAGCAAACCCCTATTATTCTCTAACAATTACAACAGTCAAATCCCTTAACCGGGTAAGCTTTAACATGCTTAGTGCTTTCTAAATCCTCTAACCAGGTGATCCATTAGCTTGGATTTCAAATCCTCTACCAAGGTTACTCCTAATAGGGTATTTCTTCTAATAGGGCATTATAGTCAATCCCTTAATCGGGTGGTCCCTAATAGGATATGTTCTTAATAGGACTTTTTGTAAAGCTTTAACAGGCTTAGCTCCTAACAAGGTGAACTTCAAAAGAGTTCAAAATATTTGTGGGTTTCATCCCCACCGTGGTTTTTCCCATTTGGGTTTCAATGTCAAAAATCATTATGTCAAGTGGTATATGGTTAATTTGCTTAACTGTTAAATCCATTGAGATATGATAAGATAACCGACACTAATCTGAAATGTGCATTTACTATTGTTAGTAAAGTATTTGAATGTTTTTATTAAATGATTTGGAAGTTTCAGATTTGTTATACTATTATTCTGTTATGACAGTCAACCGGTATACTCGACAATAATATTGAAGTTTGTAGCTAAGTGTTTGAACCAATTAGTTCTGAGATTGACTTGTGAGATTGTTTTTGAGGTTGGTGAAAGTTGTGTTAGTTTTATATCTACTGATTCACTCCCCCCTCTCAGTAGTTGTCTGGATCCTTATTGATTCATCATACCATCATGGAAATGGGTAGATAGTTAATTAAAAAGATAATAAATGATAGTGCCTCATGTATCAGTCTCGGGGAGGATGTTTTAGGCTGAGAATGCTCGAAGACCATGGATACGATAAGACAATCTCCTTTGGTCTCTCATAGGTTGAGATGGCTCTGCATGCCCCTAGGCTAGAGCCTTGTTTTAGTACATCATGTGATGACACTCCCTTGTAGATGTGATTCCTTTGTGTTTTACAACTATGTCTTGACACTTTGTCGACCTCTGTGAGTTATCTTGGTTGTTGTTTGCATTGGTGTTTGGTCCATGTGTATGGAGGTCTTTCTTAGTGCTAGTCCCTTTGGTAGAAGCATCAACCTACACTTAGTGTGCGTGTTGGGACCTAGAAACATCTCCTAGCTCGGGGGGTGGTTCCTTGTAGGTTCCCAATTGGTCGGGTGGTTGGAGCTTTTTTGCCATTGGGGTTTTTCCCTTCTTATTGTTGTGCTTCTTGTGTGTGGACTTGGATCTTCCTTGTGATGGGTATAGATTCCTTCAAGAAGATTTATGTACTAAAACTTCATGTCATTTGAGTTGTAACAATTTGTAATAGTGTAGGAACCATTTGAAAGGATGAGTAAGCCTCATGTACATGTGATTATGTAATAGTGGCATGTAGTGTATCCATGATACACATTAGGCTTAGCCATTTTATAGAGTTCATCCTTTGGTTTATTATGTAATGGTTCACGTTTATCATTAGTTTGGAAATTATCATGCCACCTTTTGGGTAGAATTGTAATCATGTGGAAGGGTACAAAATTTTGGATGTTTCATTATTAGGACAGCTAATAAAGCATGTGTAAAGCCCCGACACTTGTGATGTATATTTCCATATGTTGTAATGTATTCAACAAGTTGTATTGTATGTATTCATTGTTGTGCTCCATGAGAAGTGTGATACCTGCAGCTGCAACACAAAACAGTCAATAGAAAAAGAAAGATAAAACCATGACAAAGTGATCTATCGCCTCCTAAGAGATGCGAGTATGGATTTGGTCTCAGATCTAGATAAGCAATCTCAGTGACTTGACTACACCTAGATGGAGGATTTGAAATGATAATGATATGTAAAGATGAGATTGATTATGCTAGATTGATCCAAGAGACTAATTAAGCTAATGATAAGCATGATTTAAGCTACACGATTCAACAATTATGCTAGAAAATGATCAAATTAAATTAGATCTAAGATGCAATTGCCTATAATAACAATGCTCAAATGATATCCTATAATGGATATGCCTACAGTAACAATGCATAAGATGAAAATGAGATGGTATCCTTATTTCTCCAAAATGGGAGATATTTATAGGATTTTCAAGGCCAGGGGTGAGGTGGCAGGAATCAACGCTCAAGATTAAGTATGAAGATATCAAGGGTGAAATTGGAGGAGGATGGAGAAGAGGTTGGAGGAAGAGACACTTGTCATCTCTGTGGTGACAAGTGTCAAGGAGCTTTTCTCATAAAAGGGAAAGTGTCCAAGAGAGGAGACATGTGGCCAAAGTGCCATGTGTCTCAAGAAGAAAATATCCACACCATGGGAGGTTAGGATAAGGAGGTTAGGATGTGCAATATAGGATAGGGTTAGGCAAACCCAAGGTTAGGTGGAATTAGTTAGGTTAGAGGGATGGTTAGGTTAAGTGGTTAGAAGTTAGGAGGCATGCGGGTAATTTGAATTTAAAAATTCAAATAATAAGAAAAGACTAATGAATTCTCACCAACTCATAAATTGAATTGTGTTAATTAATTAGAAGATTTAGAAGAATTAATTGAAGTGGGGGGAGGATTAATTAATTTGAATTAATTAATCAAAGGGGACTATTGAAATGAACCTATTAAATAAATCCTTAGATTTATTAATAAGTAGATGAAAGAGGGAATTTAATCAAATTGCTTAATGAGTTTAATTAAATTAGAAAGGGGGATTAATTAAATAATTAATTATTTAATTAATTATCTTCATACCATTTTTAGGTTTATACATTCATTATGAAAATAGATTTGGGCACAAAGTTAAATATTTATGTGATATTATCTTGACATGTAATGGACATTTGTACATATAGATAAATATATGTTGTAATATAGAAAGATGTAATTGTTTACTTACTTCATGCTATGTTCAAAACTATGTTAGGAACCTTGTGTGGAAATGGTGAATTTTCATGTGCAAGAGGATGCAATATACTTAGTTATTAGAACATGTTCATGAGACTCTAAAACTTATATAGTGACCATTATCAAGACCTTGTTAAAACCATTAATATTATAGCAATGAAACATGGCATACACAATAGTAGCATTAGCTAGCATCATGGAAACTAAATCAGCCATAAGGCTGTAATCTATGATAAAGCTTAGAATTCTGAAAATATATAGAACATAATTGATTAAGAACTCATTAATATCATGGCTGAAACAAACAATTGATGCGTGGTTAATGCAATATTCATTAAAGAACATAAGTGGATTACGTATGCATTAGTAAGGTGGCAGAAATAAAACACTCATTGTGCGAACAATGTCAATGTTCATAATGAAGTATAAATAAGTAGTGAGCATGCACTTTATGACAAAAATAGTTAGAATGGCTTATAGGTAATGCATTAAGTGTATGGGCAGCAATAGCATAGTTGTCATCATATTAGCATGAAGTTGGATGTCATTTAAGTGTTGCATTTTGGCTTGATGGCAGCAATAAGAACATTATAGTTATGGTATTAGAAGCTCTTCCTTAGCATGTTAAGGGGCAAGTATATCATAGCATGTAAGTCATAAAATGAGGGTTGATGATTATGTAATGTATCGTGTGATAAATCATCTAGTTGGATGCATTATAATCATGTAGGATTAGATGTGTAATCATAAGTATGGTGCATCTGATAGAAGATTCTCATTTAATGTCATGCACTTGTAAGAGTATGAAGTGCCAAGGCATTAGATAGGCTAAGCACATAGACTTGTAGGATTGATGGTTTGGACTTCTAGATGGATCTAGTGTATAGAAAGGTTTACTTCCTCATTTAGTTAGGTAGTTGCTAAGCATTATGGATAGTAGAATGCATTAGGGACTATAGGACAGCCTATATAATATACCTTTGTGTGGAGGCATTATGTTATCTAGATCATTAAGTGCATGTATCCATTGCCATGTTGATTGTTAATCTAATGTATGGATTAAGAATAATAAAGTTAGTATGTAAGTATGTGGTGGCATCAATATACCCTAAGGAGTTATATGAGACTATGTAAACATGTTTCCACTTATGTGAAGAACATAATTAGACATTCAATGTTAAGATTAAAACTAAGATGAATTAAGTGTATAAATTTGTGCTCACAGTGCCTAGATAAGGTTAAATGGAAACTTATTAGTAAACAAAAAAAAAATTTACTCTGTTTCTAGGTTGTTAGTGTAAGTTCCTTGGGCTTTGTTGGTGGGTGCTACATAGTTTGGTATCAGAGCATAACTTATGAGTTTCGGGTTCTGCATTGGGTACTCTAGTTATGCATGAGCCTATTATGCTAGTTAGATGTTTATCATGGGATAGCCCGGTGGCTTTATCCCTGCTATTTATTTGTTGTAATTCTTAGTTCAGTGACATAGTATCCCCTTGCATCTTGTCCAGTTAAGATCCCTGATAGGCACAGAGGATGTGGACCAGGACATGGATCGGGACATGGCGGTTGCATGGGGACTCGTAGGAATCCTCGCACCAAGGTTTTAGAGGAGACACATCATAGTGATCCGCACCAGGAGCATATAGGTAGTGAGGCGATACCGCAGTTAGTGGCAACACTGCAGGAGCTTCTTGGTCTTTTAGGGCCAAGGTAGGAGGAGGTTAGACAAGGTGAGGATAAAGAGGAGGAGTCACACCAGTTTGAGCATCAGGAGAGAGAGATCTCATGTTCTCCTAGGAGGAGAGTTATTGATGACCAAGAGGAGATAGTAGCCAGTCATATCAGGGACTTATTGAGATCTCATCCTCCCACCTTTGATGGTTTGGGTATTGGTATGGAGGCAAAGACCCGATTGCTAGACTTGAGTCAATGTTTTTATATGCACTCGTATAGCAGTAACACCAAGGCTAGTTGTGCCATTATGCATCTATGCGAATTTTCTTCCACATGGTGGTGTACAGAGGAGAGGAAGTTACAGTTACTTGGGAGTTGTTCTTAGAGAAATTTAGGGCCCAATTCCTCTCAGAGGCAGCGTAAGATTGATGAGTTCCATACCCTTAGACAAAATAGGATGATAGTAGACATGTATGAGTCGAGGTTCTTTGAGCTCAAATAGTATGCAAGGATAGTAGAGGATGAGGTGATGCTTATTCAGTACTTTGTGTGGGGACTTAGAGATTATATTTGTAAAGAGGTTCACATGCACGAACCTAAGACCTTAGAGGCTATCATAGAGAAAGTGAGGATTGCTAAGGAGAATCACTCTTCGAGTATAGGAGATGCTATAGAAGGATAGGTAGCTAGTGCACCAATTACAAGTATATTTGTTAGAAGTTCTCAGCAGGAGTCAGTAGGTGTGGCTAGGAGCCACCCCACCTCTTTCCGTAGTATCCAACAGTTTAAGAGGAGACAATCACATGGTCATAATTTTGTGAGAGGTACTAGATTTCCAGCTGATAGGAGTTGCAACCATTAGTAGTATAATAGAAGACCTGCTCCTGCTCATCCATCTCAGAGTTCACAGCCAGCCTCTAGTAGAGGCAATGTTCAGCAGTCGAGTGCTACATTTGGCAACAGGGTACATGACAGGAGAGGATGTTTGGCATGTGGGCAGTAGGGACATATAGCAGTTCATTTTCCTCATCATGGATCATAGACATCAGGATAGCAGAGGGAAGCCCCAACAAAGCCCACTAGCAAAGATTTAGGCAAGTCCTATCGATTATTTGCAATGGTAGATAACTGTCAGGTCAAACACTAGGCCACTATAGTGGAGACATCAGGTGTATAGGTGGTATCCTTTGTTCTATGTTATTTGATTCAGGGGCATCAAATTCATTTATTTCTCCTTATTTAGTAGAGAGATGTGGGATTTCTATGGAAAAGCAAGATGGTAGGTGGTAGGTAGAGCTAGCCACAGGAGCTTGAGCCATAGTGGATTCCCTTGTGCTTAGGTGTCCTCTAGTATTGGGAGATTTTCATGCCTTAGTGGATCTATGTATCATGCCCTTGGGTTCCTATGATGTGATTATTGGCATGGATTGTCTTGGGTTACACCAAGCACTAATAAATTATAGGAGTAAGAGGCTACAGTGTGTAGATGACAATAGGAAGAGTGTGGAGATTTTAGGCATTTAGAGGCCTATCTCTCTTCGCATGATTTCTGCCATGCAGATGAAGAGATGTGCACGTAAGGGTTGTCAGCTATTTGCAGTTAGGATGAGGAGGTTAGTATAGAGGATTTATTGTAGTAGCATCCTATCCTTCAGAAGTTTGTAGATGTGTTCCCTAGTGAGGTTCCAGGTATGCCCCCGCAATGAGACATAGATTTCAGGATTGATCTTGTGTGAGGAGTTGAGCCTATCTCTAGGGCTACATACAGGATGACCACTTAGGAGTTGAGTGAACTGAAAGTGCAGTTTGTGGAGTTGTTAGAGAAGGGTTTTATCCATTCTAGTGTATCCCCATGGGGTGCACCAATATTATTTGTGAAGAAGAAGGATGGTTCCCTCTAATTGTGCATTGACTACAGGCAGCTAAAAAAGGTGATGACGAATAAAAGGAATCTCTTGCCTCAGATAGATGACTTATTTGATCATATTAAGGATACAAAGGTCTTTTCTAAAATTGACCTTAAGTTTAGATATCATCAATTGAGGATCCATGAGGCAGACATACACCGTAAACATTTTGCACCAGGTATGGGCACTATGAGTTCACAATTGTGTCATTCGGTCATATGAATGCACCATCAGTCTTCATGAGCCTGATGAATTGTGTGTTTAGGACATACTTGGACATATTTGTACTAGTTTTCTTGGATGACATTTTGATTTATTCCAGGTCAATGGAGGAGCATGAGGAACATGTTAGATAGGTCTTGCAGTGTCTTAGGGAGAATCATCTATACGCTAATTTGTGAAGTATGAGTTTTTCCGGTTCGACGTCAGATACTTGGGCTATGTTATTTCTAGAGAGGGTATCCCAGTTAATCCCTCAAAGATTGAGGCGGTAGTAGATTGGATGGCACCCACTAATGTGGGTGAGGCATGCAGTTTCATGGGTTTAGTTGGTTACTACCATAGATATGTGTAGGATTTCTCTCAGATTGCTCACCCCATTACTTCTCTTTGGAGGAAACAAAAGAAATTTATTTGGTCAAAGCAATGTGAGGCATCCTTAAGGACATTTAAGGAGAAGTTGAGCAGTGCATCGATTCTTGTAGTTCTAGATCCGTTGCATGACTTTGTGGTTTGTATGGATTCTTCATTGGAGGGTCTAGGAGCACTGTTGATGTAGAATGGTAGGGTGTTAGCCTATGAGTCACAGAAACTCAAGGATCATGAGTTGAACTACCCCACTCATGATCTTGAGTTAATGGTAGTATTACATGCATTGGTTCGTTGGAGGCATTTTCTCTTAGGGCATCGGTTCAAACTGCACACGGATCACCACAGTTTATAATATTTATTTACACAGCCGAATCTGAATTCTAGATAGAGGTGCTAGATGGAGTTCTTGTGTGAGTATGACTTCGAGGTGAAGTTCATCTAGGGTAAGGAGAATGTGGTAACATATGCACTGAGCCATAGGAGACATGAGATATCAACAGTGACCTTGGAGGTGGATTTGAGGAGTCACATTCTTAGTGCACTACCAGCAAATATATGGTACCAGGTGGTTAGCTCAAAGATACCATCAAGTAGAGCCTTGGAGGGTAGATATATAGGCTATGCAGTGGACATAGATGGCATTCTTAGGCTCATGGGATGCATTTATGTTCTGCCATCTGATGGACTTCAAAAATTGATCATGATGGAGGCTCATCGTGCACCTTACTTGACCCATCCTAGTTTCAAGAAGATGCACACAGACTTGAGACAACTTTATTTTTGGGCAGGAATGAGGAGAGACATGGTAGATTTTGTGTCATGTTGTCTTGAGTGTCAATGAGTTAAGGCATAGCACTGAAATCTGACTAAATTTTTGCAATCACATGCAGTCCCGGAGTGGAAATGGGACATCATTTCCATAGATTTTATAGTTGGATTGCCTATATCTTCTCATCGTCATGATGCCATTATGGTCACCGTTGATTGATTGACCAAGTTTGCACACTTTTCACCAGTTAGATCCTCATATACAATAGCCACAGTGGCACAGATCTTTGTCAGAGACATCATTAGGTTGCATGGTGTGTGTGTGAAAAGTGGATAAGTATCTGCAAGGTATAAGACACAACACTTCAATTAAGTCATTGCATGCATGGTTAGATAGATATAATCATGAACATAAAAACCATAATATATTGACCTATTGCCTTCTAAAATATGTGAGTATAGACTTGCTCTCAGATTTTTCTAAGCAATACTAGTGAATAGACTAAACCAAGACGAAGGATTTAATCTATATGAGCACAAGAATAAGCTAAATATATGCAAGATTAAGCTAGATGAATGAATATTAAGCTACATATGCAAGATTAAGCTAGATGAATGAATATTAAGCTATATGAATGAATAGTAAGCTAAATGAAATAAAGCAATCATAATTAAACTAAATATACAAAAAGCGAAACTAAGATGCAATAATCGCAAAGCACAATATCTTTAATGACTCTAGAGCAAAAGCTGCATAATAACAATAAATCTCTAGGGTGTTTTAATGAGAGATTAAGGTTGAATTTATAGAGATTCAAAAGAGAGACCAACGGTCAAGATCAATTAGCAATGAGTGATTGAGATTATTCAAGAAAATGCACATTTCAAGATAATTGAAATAATTGAGAGATCAGATTAAGTTAACCATGAGATAGATTCCAATTGTAGGTTGATTGAATTCATTCAGATTATAAGTCTAAGTTTGCATTGGAGATTAAATTTAGTTGATTCCATGCACTTGAGATAAAATAGGCGATTCCATGAACTTTTCTTTCAATTTGCTCAAGATTTTTATTTAGAAAAAGGCTTTTCAATGCAACTAAACTTATTTTCTCAAAAACTTTGAGTTTTAATTTTAGACAAAATGATTAATTCAATTTAATTGCTTTTCTAATTTTTCAAGTTATCTCAATTTTTAGAAAAACAAATATCTTAAGTTTGATTTCCTTTCTCAATTTAATTGTTTTCTTTTGTTTTCAATTTAACTCTTTATTTTCTAGATTAATTCCTCTTTTTGTGATAAATCTCTCTTTGTAAATTAATTCCTTTTTTGTAAATTAATTCTCTCTTTGTGAATTAATTCCTTTTTTTATGATTAAATGGCAAATTTATTTATTAATTAAATATGCTAGGATATTTAATTAAATAAATAAGATAATTGATCAAAATTATTTACTTGGAATGATTTAATTAATATTGAGTGATTAACTTGCCTTTTAACATTAATGATTGAAGAATTAATTAATTAAGTGCTCAAGGTTGATTTAATTGTCTTTGGTTAGGACCTTGGTGATGTTATCAAGATTAGGGGCCCATGGTTTAGGTGACCATTTTTAGGGTATTACACATGGTATTCCATGTAAGATTATATCAGACACAGATCATGTGTTCATTTTTGCATTTTGGACAACACTTCAGCACAATTTAGGGATGCAACTGAACTATAGTACATCATATCACACAGAGACAAATGGTCAGACACAGCGAGTGAACCGGGTTTTGGAGGATATGTTGAGGATGTATATTACGGATCAATAGTCCAGATAGGAGAATTACCTATACTTAGTTGATTTTACTTATTATAAAGGATACCATAGATCCATTGGTATGCCCCCTACCAGGCTTTATACGGAAGACCGTGTCGTACTCCCTTGAGTTGGGATAGGTTACAAGACAGGGTACACATTGGTTTAGAGATGCTACAGGATATGGAGGAGCAAATTACCCGTATCAAAGAGCATTTGATAGCTACATAGGATAGAGAGAAGAAATATGCAAATGCTCACAGAGTAGACAGACTGTTCTTAGTTCGTGACAGGGTATTTTTGCGAGTTCGCCCATGAAAGAGTTAGACTCATTATGGAAAAGGCTTTAAGTTGGGGCCTCAGTTTGTAGGACCATTTGAGTTCTTGGAGAGGATTGGCCCTGTAGCTTATCACCTTGCATTGCCACCTAGCTTGTCCCGCATCCATGACGTATTTCATGTATCTATTTTGAGACTATACCATCCTGACATATCACATGTTCTCGATTGGAATGCCTTGCAGTTCGTGGATGGGAAACTATCTTTGGATCATGTGCACATTCATCAGCACAGAGAGATGTCCCTCAAAGGTTGGGGAATAGAGTAGGTAAGGGTCTAGTGGGACCCAAATGATGATACATCAGCTACTTAGGAGGATGCAATGTGAATGAGAGAGTTGTACACCTACTTGTTCTCAGGATTCCATGAGTAAGCCTAGGCAAGGGGGTAGGATGTAATGGCCACTCTTGAGAAGACTCTTGTCTCATTTTAGATTGACTTGATCAGACTTTTATTTTGTGCGATGGATATGATTTGACTTATATGATGAATGGACATTGATTATGACTACTTATGTTCCTAGTTGATGATTTTGATGATAGACACAACATGACCTTATACTATTGATGTTATTGACTATTCTCATGACTAGTTATGATTTGTAGATGGTTACTAATGGTATTTTGGTTATCATGTACTTTGATAGATTTTATGGATCATGCCTCATTTTGGAATGGGTATTCTAACTGTAGTTTGATTTACTTATGATGCGATGCTTCACAATTTATATGCTCACTGTATGGATATTGTTTGATTGTCTTCGTGGAGGGTCAATGCCACATCACTCATTGCAAGTAGGATGTGTTGTTGTGATATCCCTCCACTTGCAAGTAGGTGGAGTGAGGCAAAGTGAGTGAGGAGATGAAATGGTTAGATGATCAAACAATAAGCATAAAATCATTTAAAACACAAAAACCAAGTATACCTTTACAAACTTGTCTTCTCCCTTGGATTGAGCTTGATGAAGTGAAGGCACCCTTTGATGCTCGACTTGATTTTCTCTTTGCTCATTGTATATGTGGCTTGCTCTCGAATTCTCAACAAGATAGATGGATATGGATAACAAGGATTTGATAAATGACTATGATAAAATGATAAAAATGTGATAGATAGAGATGAGAGGAGAAATTAGCAGCATGATGATAGAAGAATGGAAGACTCCTTTTTTTCAGAAGGAAAAATGTTTGAATTTATAGATTGGAAGAGGCCAATGGAGGGCCAAGATTGATTTGCTTATGAAGGGCTAAGATTGATTCAAGATAGTGGACATGGATCAAGGATGCATTGGAGAAGTAAAAAGGAATATAAAATTCCTTGGGGAAAAGGGGGGAAAGAAATTTGAATTTCTTTGAGAGGTTCAAGAATGATGTGACATGAGTGGGGGAATTTAAAATTGGAGAATAATGATAAATGGGATTATGAGAGATTCTAGAGGAATTAATTAGGCTGAGTGGGGATTAGGAAATAGTGATTTGTAGAAATCAAATGATTAGGTTAATTAATTAATAATTAACTGAGTTGGTTTAGAGGAAATAATTATTGGAGGGACTTTAGAAGAATATGGAAATAATTAATCTATTTGATAAATTAATTATTGGACAATAGTGACAAGATTAATTAAATTAGATTTAGTTAACATTGAGAAGAATATGGATAACACAATTAAATAAATTAATTATGTTGACAGGCTTAAATTAATTAAATATTGATTTAATTAATTTTTGGTGTTTTCATTTTTCCCCTCTTTGATATAGCATCATGAAGTGTTGTTATATCAAAGAATAATAAAACATAGTGGAAGAAAAGGATAAGGACTAGTAGCATGATGCCCTAGTCATAAGATGAGGAAGAGTGGGGAGGAGGAAGGATGACTATGAGGAAGGATGATGAGGAGGAAGGATGAAAAGAAGGAAGGATGATACGGAAGTAGGTGTATGTCTCCTCAAGAGGACATGTGGGTTCGAAGAACATGGGTGTGTTGTCAAAATGGATGAGAAGACGAGGTGATAAAAGAATGAGAGTGATGAAGAGGGAAATAGGAATGGATGGATTGGATTCTTGTGAATGAAATGAGATAAAGAAATGATAAATGGATGGGAATTATTATTGAGAAAATATAGAGAGAAAACTTCGGTTTGATATTGCAATGGATAGTCTAAACCACTGATTATAAGAACCGAGATAATATGAAGATCTAAGGCATGGACTGACGCTCAGACAAATAAGAATCTCTTCCACACAACCATGTAAGTATTGAGAAACACTGATACAAGGTTGTATAGGTTTGTATAAGAAAGACCCTTAAACATGCCATACTACAAAGATGATGCCCCATTATACCCAAGCCGAGACATACCAAGATATAGGATGATCAAGGTAGCCATGAGAAAGTATAGTCCTGGGACATAAGATAAAAATCAAAGCAAAAAAATCAAGCATGCAAACAACATGCACATGACCAACTGATATCTCTTGCCAAGAGTAGGACATGGATTTGGATAAATTGTTAGACTAGGGAAAAAATGCATCCTTATGGGCAGGTGATGGATTTGGATACAATTTGATGATTGGAAAAAGGCAAGTTGGATTAGCAAGGTCTCTAGATGAGAGGATTGTTGCTTGGATTTGATTAGCATGGTATGGATGGGTGTTTTGATTAGGCACAAGTCAGTGTAAGCTCAAGTAGATGGGAAAAGCTTAGTTTGATGGATTGGATAGGATGAAAGAAGGATAAATGATTAGATAAGATAAAAAGGGGGATCAATGATTGATTAGGATTGGATTGGGGATGGGATTAATGATTGAATTGAAAGAGATGGATAATATGATTGGATGAGATAGGATTGGATTAAAAATATAATTGGATAGGATGGGGTAGATTGGTGGATATAGGATAGATGGTCTGGAACCAATGACAAGGGAGAACCAAGGATTGGTAAGAGAATGGATGGATGGGGAGATTGCTTAAGTGGATGGATGGAGATAAGATAAGGAGGAATATGTAGGTCCCGGAGGCAACTAAGAGGGGGGGGGTGAATTAGTTGTCAAATAAATTCAAACCAAAAACTTATTAACCAACTTAATGCTTAATACCGGTAAATAAGTTAAGTATGCTAGTAGACAATGTTAACAAAAAATTGTTGTACCGGTAAGAATTAATGCACGAAACATAAGCATGAAGTCATCCACAACACATGACACCAATATTTGTATGTGGAAACCCTATAAGGGGAAAAACCACTGTGGGAAACCTTACCCACAATCAGATGATACTACTGCAGATAGTAAGTGTACAAAGAGGGGTCTGCACATGCAGAAAGGCCAATAGCCTAGAGCTCACTGCTCAATCACAAATGGGAGTCACACTGACTACAATTGGATGGTTAAATCCAATATGAATGTACTCCACAAAATAGCATCTTCATATGTTGGATTCAGTACCGGTGTAGTGCTGATATGCTTCTACAAAAACCTAACTTCACCTTCGAATGATGTCTTCATGTATACCTCTACTTGATCTCGCATATACCTTCACACAATTCTTTTTCGCATTCCACATTTGATCTTACAAATAAGATCTTACATTTATACCATATCCTAAGACCAATTTTAGTAGGTCGGCTCTACAAGATATTACAATAAAACATTTTACAAATAATACAATATCCGATGCAATAACTAATTGAACATGTCATCTTGATGCATTTACAACAATAATAAATCATCTCCATAGCGTGCCATGCTGATCTGGAAAAGATAAGCATGCCGGTGTAACGCTAGATAACCTGGACCTATTTGCCGATAAAAGAAAATATGCAAATAAGAATATACCAATGATTATTACTTCAAAATAAAGTGTCCACATGATGTCTTCGACATTATCAAGTGTCTTCCATGTCATTGTAGGTACCGGTGAACATTATATCCTGCTGGTTAACCATATACTGGTAACTGTTGCACAGTTTACTGTTTGCTGGTGAATGTTGTTGGATCTCCAAGGTAGGTGAATTTAGCAGGTGTTGAGATCAATGAAAAAACCATACCAAAATACCAACAATCTCCCCCTTTGGCATTGATGGCAACACAAGATGGAAAAACCATCAAAGTGCCAAAATAGAAATGCCAAGTACAAAAACCAACAATCTCCATTTCTCCCCCTAGGAGTAATATGTGTTTATTCAAAGGTTTATTTTCAATACCAATATTTCATACACCAATCTCTCCTCAAAAAGATAATGCATTTTTCCATATATCTTTCCCTAATGTTTTTCCATATATCTCTCCCCCTTTGACATCAAATGCCAAAGTCACAAAAAGTCAAGTTCATACAAAATACCAACCAAGTCAATATACCAACTACTCCCCCTGGGAGGTAGCTTCCTCATCAAATACCAGAATAAAAGATTTGTCCATTTAATTCTGTCGGTTGATGACAATCATCAACTGTCTAAGTCTCTGCCGGTGGAGGTAAGACTCTGAGCTGATCTCTGAGATACTCAAAAGTTTCCTTATGCAAAGGTTTTGTGAAAATATCTGCAAGTTGTTCTTTAGTATTCACATAAACCAGTTTTATCTCCTTTTCTTCAACTTTTTCCCTTAGAAAATTCAGTTTGATAGAAACATGTTTTGTTTTAGAATGTAATACTGGATTCTTAAATATATCAATTGTTGCAGTGTTATCACAATATATAGTGATAGGTTCCTTGCATTTTATCTTTATGTCTTTTAACATTTGCTTAAGCCAAAGTACCTGTGTACAGTTTGTTGCTACTGCAACATATTCTGATTCTGCTGTTGATAAAGATGTACAACTCTGTTTCTTACTTAACCAAGAAACTAATCTCTTTCCAAGAAAGAATGCTCCTCCAGTGGTGCTTTTTCTATCATCCACATCTCCTGCCCAATTTGCATCTGTGTATGCATATAGATCAAAATTTTCATCTTTAGGATACCATAATCCAAGATTTTTTGTGCCTTGTAAGTACTGAAAAATCCTTTTTATTGCTAATTCATGATTTTCCTTAGGATTACTCTGAAATCTAGAAACTATACATACTGCATTCATAATATCAGGTCTGGTTTGTGTCAAATACAGTAAACCTCCTATCATAGATTTGTATCTAGTTGGATTAATAGGTGTAGATTCATTCCTTTGAGATAATTTGTCATTTGTAGTCATAGGTGTGCTTGCCGGTTTAGAGTTCTCCATCCCAAATTTCTTAAGTAGTTATTTCAAGTACTTAGATTGACTCAAAAATATGCCTTTATCAGTATGTAAAATCTGCAATCCTAAAAAGAATTTTATTTCTCCAATCATAGACATTTTAAATTCATGCTACATTTCAAGAGAAAATTATTTGCATAATCCATCTTCTCCTCCAAAGATTATATCATCAACAAATACTTCCATAATTAAGATGTCATCATTAGTTACTTTGTCATATAAATTGCTATCTGCATTTCCTTTAGTAAAACCAATTTTTAAAAGATACTTATCCAATCTTGCATACAAGGCTCTTGGAGCTTGTTTTAATCCATACAGAGCTTTTCTTAATCTGCAAACCATATCATTGTCATCTGTCAAAGAAAATCCATCAGGTTGTTCAATATAGACTTCCTCTTCAAGATCTCCATTCAAAAATGCACATTTAACATCCATTTGATAAACTTTGTAATCCTAGTGAGCTGCAAAGGCCAAGAATAATCTAACTGCCTCAATTCTGGCTACTGGTGCAAAGGTTTCATTGTAATCAACTCCTTCTTTCTGAGAATATCCCTTACACACTAGTCTTGCTTTATTTCTGACAACCTTACCATCTTCATTAAGTTTGTTTCTAAATACCCATTTGGTTCCGATTACATTTTTATTTTTAGGCCGGGGAACTAATGTCCAAGTATTATTTTTCTCAATTTGTCCTAATTCTTCTTCCATAGCTTTAATCCAAAATTTATCTTCACATGCCGCATTGATAGATAATGGTTCAATTTGAGAAATAAGACATACCTCTTCATTTGCCAATCTTCCTCTTGTCATGACTCCTTTAAATTTGCTTCCAATTATCTGATCTTCAGAATGATTCAGTCTTACATATCGAGGTGTCTTAGTCTGTTGTTGTTCTTCAATTACTGTGGAATCCTCTGATGATACTAGAATAACTGGATCATCATTCTGTACCAGTGGATTTATTGTTGGTTCATTTGTCATAATTTCTGTTACCGGTTCAAAGTCTATATACCTTGAAGTTCCTCTAAATTGTTCATCAATCTTTACATTTGTACTTTCAACAATTTTTTGTAATCTTTTATTAAAACATCTATAAGCTTTACTCTTAGATGAATAACCAAGAAATATTCCTTCATCACTTCTAGGATCAAACTTGCCAATATACTCATCTCTTCTAATATAACATTTACTTCCAAAGATTCTGAAATACTTAAGAGTAGGAGTATTACCAAACCATAGTTCATGAGGGGTCTTACCGGTTTCACCTTTGATGTGAACTTTGTTGAATGTATAGACAGCAGTGCTTACTGCCTCTCTCCAGTACACATGTGGTAGATTTTCTTCTGATAACATACTTCTTGCTACATCCAAAATAGTTCTATTTTTCCTTTCAACAACTCCATTCTGTTGTGGTGTCTGAGGTGCTGATAACTGTCTTTTGATTCCATTTACTTCACAGAATGTATTAAAATCTCTAGATGTGAATTCTCCTCCTTGATCTGATCTTAAACATTTAATTTTCTTACTGGTTTCATTTTCAACCATTGCTTTGAATAGCTTGAACTTCCCAAGTGCTTCTGATTTTTCTCTGAGAAAAGTAACCCAACACATTCTAGAATAATCATAAATAATTAGCATGAAATATCTATCACCTTGTAAACTTTTAGTTCTAGTTGGACCACATAAATCAGTGTGAATTAAATCAAGAGCATTATTGGATTTTTCTGGAATACTTTTGAAACTAGCTCTAACTTGTTTTCCAAATTGACATTCCTTGCAAATTGTATTCTGAGGTTTCACAATTTTAGGTAGATCTCTAACTGCCTTAGAAGTACTGATTTTTACCATGCAATCAAAATTTACATGACATAGTCTTTTATGCCATAGCCAACTTTCATCTATATGTGCAATTAAGCATGCCTTTTCACTGTTATTCAAATGAAAGATATTACCTCTAGTATGATTACTGGTTGCAATTTCCAAACCAGTTCTATTCATGATTTTGCATTTTCCATTTTTAAATTGTAACTGAAAACCTTTCTCAACTAATTGACCAACACTTAAAAGGTTATGTTTTAATCCTTCAACATAGTAGACATTGTCAGTGTTATGTTTACCATCAAGAGATATTGAACCCTTACCTTTGATTGAACAGGCTTTGTCATCTCCAAATCTTACTAAACCTCCATTGTATTCTTGAAAGTTCAAGAATTTACCTTTGTCTCCAATCATGTGATGTGAGCATCCTGAGTCAATAATCCATTCATCCTTTGATTCAACTTTAGCTGCTAGGGCTTGTTCTACCAGTTGAGCAATAGGTACTGGTTGATCTTCTATTATAGAAACAAAGACCCATCCGTTGTCTGTTGGATCCTCATCAGAATCATCAGTCACACCTTCATCAACAATGTAACAAGATTTATCTTTGTTTTTCTTAAATCTGTATCTTTGATATTCAGGATTAGGTTTGTATGTCCTTCTAGCTTCTTCTCTTAGTCTAACATGTCTATCAGAGCATCTTGAAGCCATATGACCAATCTTATTGCAATTGAAACATTTAAAGGGTGCTTTACCTTCATACTTACTTCCAATTGGACCTTTTGGCATTTTTCTTGGAAATAGTGCTTCAAGTTCTTCAAGCTCTTCATTCTCCTTCCTAGTTTCTTCAAGTTCTCTTGCATAAAAGGCTCTCCAGTCTGATTTGTCAAAAGATGGAGCAGGTGATGTTGATTCTTTGAAGGCCAAATCAGTTTTTATAGTAGTAACAGGACCAAATTCTTCAATTTCAAAAGCTGAAAGTTTTCCAATCAGTGTATCCCTAGTTATTGATGTATTAGGCATTGTTCTCAACTCATTTATAGTAGTAACCTTCATTTTATATGCCGGTGGAAAACCTCTTAAGATTTTTGAAACAATCTCATCTTCACTTAAGGTTCCTCCACAACATTTGATACCCAAAACAATTTCATTTACTCTTTCCATAAAAGAAGAAATCCTTTCATCTTCTTCCATTTTTAGATGTTCATACCTGACTCGGAAGCTTTCAAGTTTTGCAATTTTGACTGTGGAATCCCCTTCATTCAGTGTTTCCAAATGATCCCAAATAGCTTTTGCAATGGATCTATCTGATAATCCCATGATTTGTTGATATGATAATGCGCTCAAAAGTGCTTCTCTTGCTTTGCAATCATTTTCTTCATCTTTAGCTAAAGTAATGGGAGCAGTCTGACCAGCTACAACAGCAGTATAACCATTCTTAGTAACTTCCCAAATGTCTTTACCAATGCAATTCAAATGTGTCTCCATTCTAATTTTCCATATCCCATAGTTGGTTCCATCAAGTTTATGACTATCCTTTCTGAAATAATTAGTAGACATTGGATCTCCTCAAGTTGTTAAACTTTTGCAAAAAGAGGACTAGGCTCTGATACCAATTGTAGGTCCCGGAGACAACTGAGAGGGGGGGGGGGGGGGGGGTGAATCAGTTGTCAAATAAATTCAAAACCAAAAACTTATTAACCAGCTTAATGCTTAATACCGGTAAATCAGTTAAGTATGCCGGTAGACAATGTTAACAAAAAATTGTTGTACCGGTAAGAATTAATGCATCAAACATAAGCATGAAGTCATCCACAACACATGACACCAATATTTGTATGTGGAAACCCTGTAAGAGGAAAAACCATGGTGGGAAACCTTACCCACAATTAGATGATACTACTGCAGATAGTAAGTGTACAAAGAGGGGTCTGCACATGTAGAAAGGCCAACAACATAGAGCTCACTACTCAATCACAAATGGGAGTCACACTGACTATAGTTGGATGGTTAAATCCAATACGAATGTACTGCACAAAATAGAATCTTCATATGCTGGATTCAGTACCAGTGTAGTGCTGATATGCTTCTACAAAAACCTAACTTCACCTTCAAATGATGTCTTCGTGTATACCTCTCCTTGATCTCGCATATACCTTCACACAATTCTTTTTCGCATTCCACATTTGATCTTACAAATAAGATCTTACATTTATACCATATCCTAAGACCAATTTTAGTAGGTTGACTCTACAAGATATTACAATAAAACATTTTACAAATAATACAATATCCGATGCAATATCCGATTGAACATGTTATCTTGATGCATTTACAACAATAATAAATCATCTCCATAGCGTGCCATGCTGATCCAGAAAAGATAAGCCTGTTGGTGTAACGCTAGATAACCTGGACCTATTTGCCAGTAAAAGAAAATATGCAAATAAGAATATACCAATAATTATTAATTCAAAATAAAGTGTCCACATGATGTCTTCAACATTATCAAGTGTCTTCCATGTCATTGCAGGTACCGGTGAACATTATATCCTGCTGGTTAACCATATACTGGTAACTGTTGCACAATTTACTGTTTGCCGGTGAATGTTGTTGGATCTCCAAGGTAGGTGAATTTAGCAGGTGTTGACATCAATGACAAAACCATACCAAAATACCAACAGAATAAAGGGATGAAGAATAGGTGGAAGGGGGGATCCAATAACTATGTTGCAAAGGAGGAAAATTCCCCAATAAGGGTAGTGGAATGAAGGATACAAAAGATTGTGGATAATAATGTATGAGGTGGAAAGATAATGTGTAATCGATATGGATGGATAGAGGTTTTAAGGCTTGTAATTTACAAAGCACATGGATGTTATTTTACCTCTATATTGATCATGATCAAATGTAGGAATGGATGATGTATTTGGATAGGATGAGGGAATATGCAATGGAGGATATGGATAGGATAATCAAGATAAAAGATAGCAAAGAAGGATGGATGCAGGCAAGAAGTGGATAAAGGATAAGAGATATGGATAATGAAGATGGCAGGATAACATGGATGAAGCTTTTCCCCAAGTGTAGAGTGAAAGAGGGGGGATTTCACCATTGGATGAAATGATTTTTTTTAACTTTTTCTGATTTTTTTTTTTTACTTTTTTTTTTTTTTTGGAGTTTTTGGATTGATAAAGATAAGTGGATATGGAGGATGGTGTATGCATGAAGGAGGAAGGGAGGAATCAAGCATCTAGTTCCATGGATGGTATCCCTTAGTATTTCTTTGAACTAGAGGTATTCTCATAGATGTTGGTAACAATAATTGGGGAGATGAAATGGATAAAGGATGGAAGATAAGGATTTGCAAAGGATTGGACTAACGGAATGGGATTGTGAAAAATGGATGGTGGATAATGGATGGGGTTTTGAAAAATTTGTGAAAGATCAACATTGGCACACACCTTGAAGGGTGGTGGAGTAGTGGGGGAGAGGGTTTTGAATTAGATGGAGGATAAAGTGTGGATTTTGGGACATGAAGACCCAAAATAGAAGAAGGGGATGATGGAGTTGGGATGGTGGATTTGGGGACATAAGGACCCAAAATGGATTTTAAAGATGTAGGAGTGTTAGATGGAGGATTGGAGGACTTATGAATTGATGGAGCTTTTGGATTAGCAAGTTTGGATGCCAATTTTGATTGTTCTGCTTCTAGAAGTATCTTAGGAATCCACATAGTTTTTTATTTTTTCTTTTGGGGCCTTTGCCACCTTTTGGATTGTCCTTTCTTTCGGATCATATTTTTCTTTTGAGCATGTCATTTTGAGGGGACATTTTGTGCTACAAGCTATGGTTGTCATTGCACCAAAGATCAACCTGTCAATGCCCGATACATCCACTAGACCTGTCAATGCCCGATACATCCACTAGACTTATAGAATCCACAAGAGGTTGTTAAACCATATCGCAAATCCCTACAAGGGATGTTAGCCCACTGCCAACAATCCCACTCCCAACATCACTCGCCATGGCCTGCGTGATTCAAACCTATGACCAAGCTCTGATACCACTTGTTACAAGCTAGGGTTGTCGTTGCACCAAAAAATTGACCTATCAATGCCCAACACAACCACTAGACTTATAGAATCCACAGGAGGTTGTTAAACCATGTCGTGAATCCCTGCGAATGACGTTGTCCCACTGCTAACATATTGATCCTTTATTTTTTGTGGATATTGAGCTCTATGATTTTTATATTGGGCTTCCAAATTGCTTCCAATAGCAATGGGATGGGTGCACAAGGATGAACGGTTGATGAATTTTAAGGATGGGATGGTGGAGGAAGAATGTTGGAAGGGATTCAAGGATGTATCTCACTTAGGGATAATGGATGGAGGGATGTAAGGACCCAAAATGGATGTGGAAGATGAGGGATGGTGGGATTTCAATTTGCATGAAGGACTTTTGGATTTAGGAGGAATAGAGGATGTACCAACATCTTGAGCATTAGCTTGAGGACCTTTATTATTTTGGAACATGATGTGAGTCCATTTTGAGGGGGACGTGAGGTGGAAGGATTTGTAGGTGTTTGAAGATAGTCAACTTGGATGGGAGTGATGGGATCTAGAGGAGGATTACGTTCATGTGGGGGATTAGGATTATGCGTAGGATTGGGATTACATGGAGGATCGGGAATGTGAGATGGATTGGGATCATGACATGGAGATGAACGGATACTTTGATCTTGACTAGGGAGGGTATCATGAGATGGAAGAGGATCATGCGATGGAGGGAGAGGGTTGGATAGAGGAATCATATGATCATGAGAGAAAGTGGAGGGGATGGGATCATTAGATGGAGTGGAGGTAGATTAATCATGAGATGGAGAGGATTCTATGCTAGCATTCTTTGGAACAAGCCCTTGGAATGTTCGGGGTTGTGGGGGTGGTGTGATGGAGGAGGATACGGAAGCTTTGATGTGAGTAGATGGAGGAATGGGAGTATCATGAAGTGTAGGGGACTGGTATTTGATTTGAGGTGGAGGTGGTTGAGGTGGATGGATGACTTGAGGAGACGAGGCAACTTGATTTTGAGAAGGGGGTTTTGTCTCCTTTGCTAGCATGTCGTGGATAATATCATGAATGATGGACTTGGAGGATTTGGATAATATAGATTTTGGAGGATTAAGATTAGATGGAGGATTGGGATTAGATGAAGGATAAGGATTGGGTGGAGGATTATGGGGTAAAAAATTTGGATAGTGAGTGCTGCAAAAGGATGGGGATTGGGATGTAGATGAGAGGGGAGATGAAGGTATATATGTGGATGAGGGATAATATAGAGATACAGATGGGGAATAACATGGATTTCCCTTGTCAAAGATAGAAGCAAGATAAGAGTTGTGATATGGATTGGGATTAGGTGAAATGCGTTGAGGTGGGATGGATGAAGGTATGATAGGTGGATGAGAGATTATGGGATTAAATTGGTACACAGGTTGAGGTGGTCTATGAACTTCCATGAGCATCTGCTCATGCCAAGCTTTGAAATTCTGGGTAGCCATATTGAGAATGAGGGACTAGATTGGAATTGGACAAATATGTTTTGAAGTAGAAAGATGATGAATATGATGTTAAATGAAGATGAGTATTAGGACTTGGCTTCGAATGATGATGAATTGGATTTGATTGGATTTGGATTGGATTGGATTTGATTTGATTGTATTAGGTTGGTTGATGGCTTGATCGAGGATTGATAAAGGTTGCACTCTAGTCTCTAGATTAGGATTATAGGTGAAGGATTGATGATAAAGACCACAAAACTAGGTGATGACCAAGGTAGGGTAAAATTTAGACCTTATGAAGATTGATCAAATCTCCTTTTACTAAGGATAGACTTATGACCCTAAGCAAAGAGGATATAAAAGGATAGTGGTTTGGATCGACCACAAAAGGATTGATCAAATATGCTTGGGGGAGATGATTTCCTAAGCACACAAGCCAAGATGATTGATTTGATTTAAAATAAAGGTCTAAATAAAACTCTCACAAGGTATTGACCTTGGATTAGGGTTGATAATTGATTAGGGGATGATTGGATTAAAGGATTGGATGTTTGATTGATGCATGATTGGGTTACCAGATCAGAAAGATGGATTGATTGATTGATTGGAATTTTGGAGATTTCATTGGATTAGAAGGAGAATGATTATAGAAGAATGGATAGATAATAGGAAGAAGAGAGGGGAAGGCTACCCAAAGTCCGATGAATGATTTGGACAAAAATGTTGATTGAGGAAGGATGATTGTTTGGATGGATAAAAGTGGACTGGGGATTGGAGAATTGCTTAGATAGATAGAAATGGATTAGGGATTTGATGATGACAAGATGGAATTTGGAAAGAGGGAGGATTTATTGGTTCAAGGAAGGATGGACTTGGCAAGAGATATCAAGCAATGAATACACATTGGCCATTGACACAAATAGAGAATCTAAACACAACGTGCTATCCTAGGAAGTTGGTTGAGGAGGAAAACATTTGCTTGATGAATCAGGTACACACCCAATATATAATCAGAATACGACTGCTAAGTCTAATGCAATGGATTCTCAACACTGTATTAGCTGACTCCAAACACTAATGGGGGCATGAAATGGAAAGTCTCTTGGGGGAGTTACTATCGCCCTTGCACAAAGATTATCCACCTTTTGGAGGTGAACCAGGTAGTTTCTATTCCTAGGGTTCTTAATAAGGGTTTTTGTTCGAAGACTACTCTTTGCAGTCGAGCAAGTGTGATTAAAGCCTATATCCCAATAGACTACCAAGAAAAATGTAGTCATGCAAGCGTGATTGAGACCTAAAGGGCCTACAAAATGCTCGATATAAGAGTAAACTCTTAGATAGCTCTGTCCTTCAAGATTTTCATCCCAAGAGGCCTATTTATTATAGTGAGTTGGAATTCTTGGATTTAGCCATACTCACTTGGGTCATTCCCCTCTTACTAATGTCTATGCTAGTGTGTTAGGCAAATTGGGAGGGCAGGCTCGCTAAGGGTAAAAAGCATGCAAGCAAACTAGAAAAGTTTCAAGGGTCTGGAGTTTTGATTGTCTATATAGACAAGAGCATACTCTCCTACCTCTACGCTTTCCTCAAACACATAAAATAGATAGTTATTTTACCCAATTATATTTAAGTGCCTAAGAAAACAATTAAAAAAGACACAATGTTTGCTTGTACCTCCTTAGGCAACCTACAAAAACAACGAATTAGTAGTCCCATGGTTTGAGCAATAGATTCTTTGACAAACGTAATCTTGGACTAACGTTCTACAAAAACATAGGTTAGGCTATCAAAAATGTCAAAAAAATAGAGAATAAAAATGGGTTAGGATTAGTATTAACAAATTCATATCAAAACACCCCTAAAATGGAGAGGGATAAAAAGAATAAGCCCTGAAATTTGACTGTCTGAAATTTGGAGGATCCTCCAAAAACTGGATTTTACATTATAACTCCTGGAGGTCTAAAACCCCTCTCAAAAATCTTGATAATATATATGGAATATAACTTAAAGTATAAGAAAGAGAAAAGAGAAGAGGAAATGCCACTTACACTTAAATGTTATATTCCATATATATTGTCCTTCCACAAGCCTAATTTCAAGCCTTGGTCCATATCATATCTTTAAAAAAATCCTCTCTGATTTTCATACGAGTAAGCAAAAAGCAACAAATCGTACGAGTTTTCTCAGGTACCCATACAACAAACTATACAAACTTGTACGATGTAGAATGAAAAACTTGTATGAGTATTAACAGAAAAAGAGAAAATTTAGACAGAAAGTAGAAATTGCAAAGTTAGAATAGAAAATGAGATAGAAACTCGTACAAGACTCCTTGCATGCCCATATGACAATTAGAATATGTCCATATGAGTAAAGAAGTAGAATCCCATTGTGCTCAACAAAAATTCCTATGATCTTTTGCGCTGGAAATGCAACTTGCAACTTTTCAAAACACAAAAAATTGTCAAAGCATCAAATTAGGGATGTGGGTCCCACCAGGCATGCTAGAATGGAGAGAGGTAAAGTGAGTGAGGGGGTGAAATGGTTAGATGATCAAACAATAAGCATAAAAGCATTCAAAACATAAAAACCAAGTATACCTTCACAAACTTGTCTTCTCCCTCGGATTGAGCTTGATGAAGTGAAGGCACCCCTTTGATGCTCCACTTGATTTTCTCTTTGCTCATTGTAGATATGGATTGATCTCGAATGCTAAACAAGATAGATGGATTGAGGATTTGGATTCTGATCAAGGATAAATGGATATGGATAAAAAGGATTTGATAGAGGACTATGAGAAAATGATTAAAATGTGATAGAAGGAGATGAGAGGAGAAATTAGCAACACAATGATAGAAGAATGGAAGACTCCTTTTTTTTAGAAGGAAAGATGCTCCAATTTATAGATTGGAGGAGACCAATGGAGGGACAAGATTTATTTGCTTATGAAGGGCTAAGATTGATTCAAGATAGTGGACATGGATCATGGATGCATTGGAGAAATAAAAAGGAATATAAAATTCCTTGGGAAAAAGGGGGGAAAGAAATTTGAATTTCAAAGTGAGGGTGCATAGGGGGATTCAAAGAAATTTGAATTTCTTTGAGAGGTTCAAGATTGATGTGACATGAGTGGGGGAATTTAAAATTGGAGAATAATGATAAGTGGGATTATGAGAGATTATAGAGGAATTAATTAGGCTAGGTGGGGATTAGGAGAAATTAATTTGTAGAAATCACATGATTAGGTTAATTAATTAAAATTAATTGAGTGGGTTTTGTTGGCTTGATGATGATGTTTTGATGTAATAAGTTGAATGATGACTTGTTTTATGTTGTCATTGATGGCAACTATGTTTTGATAGTCATCTAAGTCTTTTAGGCCAATCGATAAAGCATAACCAGTAGAGGAGACAGTTTATTAGTGAACCGGAAAATTGGACTTCAATCGGTAAATAAGAACAAATATGTATTCAAAGAAACCAGTATGAGAGATCAATGAAGAGTTAGGTGCTGCAATTTTGCAGGAGTGTTGGAGATTGTATCAGGTAGCTATGTTTCATACCGTAGAGATAGATTCAATAGGATGAGCAAGTTATGTTGTACAGAGCAGTCAATCAAGAAGAACAGCTAACTAGTAGAACAAAGTCACTAAGATTAGTAAACCAATACACATAATGTTTAATTTTTGAGTTGTTATGTCAGTGGACAACATAAGTAAAGCATGAAGTGTAAGATTGTCTAGATTCATTAAACCTAGGAAATTGTTCCAGTGTTGTTACCCGGCTAAGTTGATATTTATAAAAGGTGTGATGAGTTATGAGATGGAGTGTTTTTGAGTTGTTATGTCGGTGGCCGACATAAGTAAAGCGTGAAGTGTAAGATTGTCTAGATTCATTGAACCTAGGAAATTGTTCCAACATTGTTAGCCGACTAAGTTGATATTTATAAAAGGTGTAATGATTTATGAGATGGAGTATGAGATCGTGAGTGAATATTGAGAGTTTGATTGTGTGATAAGTTGAGAAGCTATGTATTGACGTATTGAATGGAACTAAAGTGGATCTTATCATGCATAGAGGTCCTACATGCAGATCATTTTGTTGTTGTTTTCCTAATAGTTGCAATAGTCAAATCCCATAACTGGGTAGGTTCTAACTGTTGGTCATTTGGTGGAATTGATTATGTGTTGCATTGATGTTTTGTCATTGCTGCCAACACTAGTTGTTTGGATGCTTTACCGACACCCTTTTGGTTCCGGTATGTTGAATGGTTTTTGGTTAACTTGGATTGGGCATGATCCTGTAGGCTCTGGTATAGTTTGGTGATGCAAGTAGCTTGTTCATACTCATGCTCATATTTGGTCAGTTCATTTTGGTTTGGTGATTGGATGCTATCATGTTTGCTTAGAATCTTGGTTTCTAGTTTCGGCGAGGGTGTCATTGGTAAAGATTTTGGTGGAAATTTTTGATGAATTACATAAGTGGTGTTGGTGCAGCTTCTGATGGAGTTTCAAGATGCTTTTGGTGATCATGTTCAAGACTTGGTAGATGGAGATAATTTCTGAAGTTTGTGGACTTATACTGGGTTCTGGTTGATCTAGGTTATGGACCGGCTTTAATATAATGTGTGGATAGGACCTATTGATGTATTTTCGGGATATCTTATGTGTTGATATTATTTGTTTGGTCTAAGGTCGACATGGTTTGTAATTATGTTATTGGTTTATTGTATGGTTGCCAACCTAATTGTTTATCATTGAGGTTTGTATATATAGATGTAAGATCTCATTGTAGAACATCATGGTTATTGTTAGAGGTCATGGTCAAGGAATGTAATGTGCGAATAATGTAATATCATTTAGGAAGAGGAGTTGGTCGATCATTGGAGATTGAATTGGTTTTATGTAAGAGGATTTAGTCCTCCGATATTGAGCTTAACCAAAACTATACTCAGGCATAGGAGATGCTATCTTTTGCAATTCAACACTTCTCTGGATTGTAGTCTAGATTTCTATGTAGTCAGTGAGGCTCCTTTTGTGATGAGCAGTGTGCTCTAGGTTGTTGGCCTTCCTAAAAGTGCAAGCCCCTCAAGTGTAATTCACATACTTACTACAGAAGTATTACTTGACTGTGGGTAGGCTTCCCACTGTGGCTTTTCCCTTTACTGGGTTTTCCACGTACAAATCTTGGTATCATATGGATGGTATTTATTCTGTGACTATTGTTTATGCTTAATTGGTTTATCTAATATTCCAGTATTAATGTTTTGGGTTCCGGTATTAAAGCTTAAATTGCTAATGATTTGGGTAATCTGTGACAATTGATTCACCCCCCCTCTTAGTTGTCTTCCAGTTATTTGAACTATCTAACACTAACAAGCCTGAAATTGTAAATCCCCTTACAGGGTAGCTCATTAACTTGAGTCTAAATCCTTTTGCAAGGTTTCTCCTAACAAGGCAAAGCTTTTAACAAGGTTGAGGTAAATCCCTTAACTAGGTGACTCCTAACAGGGTCTACTCCTAACCACGCATATTTGTAAGACCTTAACTGGTCAAAGATTTCTATTCTGCAGATAGTGAATCTTGTGGGTACTAAATCCCACCGTGGTTTTTCCCTTTTGGGTTTCCACGTATAAATCTTTGTGTTATGTGTTGCATGATATATTGGGCGTTAGCTTATGTGGTGATATTTCTTTTGTGTTTATTAAGCTTTAAGTTATTTAAAGTGGTGATCAGATTTGTGTTGTTTTTTTTGCTTGCACTGATTCACCCCCCCTCGGTGCCCTATAAATTTATCAAGTTTAGAGGAAATAATTATTGGAGGGACTTTAGAAGAATTGGCAAATAATTAATTTATTTGATAAATTAATTATTGGACAATAGTGACATGATTAATAAAATTAGATTTAATTAACACTGAGAAGAATAAGGATAACACAATTAAATTAATTAATTATGTCAGCAGGCTTAAACTAAGTAAATATTAATTTAATTAATTTTATGTTTCTACAATGTCCTTTTGATGTAGGATCTTTAAGTATGATTACAAGAGAAACAAAACTAATATGTGTTGATGTAATACATTGACGCTTAGATTTTGTTGGTTACAGTTCAAACTATTTGGGTGTAAAAATGCATACTGAAAGTAAACTTTGCTGCCCAAATAAAGGCATTAATTAATGTGCTTATTCTTAGTTTCCAAAATCATTTTATCTTCAAGTCTCTTTTATTTTCAGTTCATAGGAGTAGTTGATAGTTTAGAAAATCAGTCCCAATACATGCATATAAGATATAAACCAAGGTTGCAGCTAGAACCAAGACTTTATCCATCTTTCCTTGGTATATTTTCATTGAGAAATTTTCTTAATGTAAAAATGTCATCCCATGCTTAGTTTCAGTAGCTTAAGGCATTATTAAGGTCTACCCACCTTGGTCTTGCAAAGACAAAAGTGTAGGAGATTGCAGTCTTATGGCTGAATCTCGTTCATTGGCCAAATCCAACCTTGGGCCTATAGATAAGAACGTGGCTAAGTTTTTAGGGTTTAAGGATCTGTTGATTTCAAAACCAACAGTTTCAAATGCCAAAAATACTTCGAAGACCTCTGAAAATGCCATTTACTAAAACATAGAAAATACTGAAAAAATTATATTTTTTATATTTTCCATTATTGCTTGTGCCCACACCATCTGGACACTCCTGGATTATTTTCTGATCTTTCATCCCCATTTGAGAGTTAATGGGCCCCATTGCACCAACACTTTGTAGTAGGTGAGGAAAATGAATTTGAATCTTTTCTTGAGTAAACCACTTACCTTGGTGAGAAAACTGACTGACTTGAACCACTCGGTAAAGATGGATGGTCTATTGTTTCAAGTTCTTCATAGTAGCCTCCATAACCTGATCACTTCGTAATGGAGTAGTAGCTTCTAGATTCAATTTTGTGCTACTAATTTCCTCAGCAATATCAACAACATCTAATAGTGGAGGAAAATAAGGCTTCAACAGTTCTACATTGAAGATTGGATGAATACCCAGAAATGGGGGCAAGTTAAGCTCAAATGCATTGTCACTAACTTGCTTGATGATCTTATATGGGTCATAATGAAAAGAATGGAGATTTTTTGTTGGAACCTTGCAATCTCTCTTTCTGAATATTCAATCACACCTTATCCCCAATTTGAAAATTCTGAGGGGTTTGATGCTCATCATGCCTCTCCTTATATTTATCGCTGGTGTGTTTCAAGATTTCATAAACCTATTGTTGTAAGTGATGGTTTCTCTCAATAAAACTTGTTCCCTTGTCTTCCTCCTTATCTACACATGGAACCAAATTAGGCTCAATGATTGGTATGGCAACATTCATGGGTGCTAATGGTTGATAACCAAGACAAACTTCAAATGGACTTTGACATGTCTAACTATGAATTACTCTATTGTAGCTATGCTAAACATATGGAAGACTTTTATCCCACATGTGGAGATGTTTTGAATGATAAATGCACATAATTTAGATGATCATTCAATTTACTACCTCTATTTAGTCAAACTATTTGAGGGTGGAATGCAGTAGACTTTGTTAATTTTGTGTTTATATTTGCCCATAGTGAAGACAAAAACTTACTGAGGAGCCTACTATCCCTATCTAATATAATGTTGTTTGGAAAACCAAAATTAACCCAAACATGTTCAAAGAAGAGCTTTTCAATATCCTTTGTAGAAATTGCCTTTTTACAAGCCACTATTATTGCCATTTTTTAAAATCTATCTACCTCAACATACACACAATCATGCCCTTGTCTGGTGGTAGGGAGACCACACATAAAATCCATAGAAACAGAGTGCCAAGGTTTTTTTCGAATAAGAAGAGATGAGTCACATTTTTGGTCTTTTTATATAAACTCTATGTTGAATTAGGACTGTCATCTCATGATTTAGACATTGTAGTCGTGATAGATATAAGCCTTTTTGTGTTTAACTTATGAACTTTGTTATCTGCTAGACAACCTTATATATGATATAAGAAATCTATATTAATAGTGTGTGAATTTTTGATTGAATTTTGTGTAAAGGTAATATTATGCATATGTATGTTGTGCATGTTAACCTTGGTGTATGCAGCTAGTAATTGAGATTGAGTCAGTGAGGGACATCCATTTCTATTTCATGTAGTTGCAGTCATGATCAGATGGAATTTTTTGAACCAATCAAGCTAGCAATTAATGCCCTAATAAGACTCCTAGTTGTAGTTGAGATATTTGTTTGTTTTAAAACATGTGTTGAATAGTAAAGGAAATATAGAGAAAACATTTTCCTATATTTGTGCAAGAGACTGGGTCTTGAGATGATTTATCTTTCTGTGTATTTATTTTCAATAAAAGTTATCCTCCTAGTTTGTTGGGAGCGGATCGGCTAAGTAATAAGTTAGTTATAGAATTTCTTATCAATCCATTGGTTTAAGGATGGAGTATGTAATGCAATTCTTATCTTTCAAAACTTAGTGTGGTTTATTTTACAGTTTGAATAAAGAGTAAAAGATTTTGTTTTTGTCATCACAATTGTCAAGAAATCAATGTGTCAATCATGCTATTGTAGTTCTTAGATCCGGTTAAGATTCTGGAAGCTCATCCAAGGGGTACCACTTGGGGAGCATTCCATCCTCATTAAATTATTAGGTAAGTTCATTTTTATTTCTTAATTCTCTTAGTTGATTGTCTTGCAACCACAAAAACTTCATTTTGTGTATGTTCCTGCAGCCAAGTGAAAACAGAGTATTATGCCAGCAACTAGTCAGTTCATTTTTTGTATGAAGATATAAGTTTCACATGTAATAGAATAGATTGATGTCAGTAAAGTAACATTATAATATCATGCTTTCTATTAATTTCTCGTTAGCATCTTCAAGTTAAACTAGCATTCCTCATGAGTTTCTTGGTACACATATAGTGCAGACCTATTTCAAGCTATATGTTCCTAGGTTGATGAGTAAATGAGTTTATGCTAATGGGTTAGTAACTATGTGATACAGAGAATTGAACCATTAAGTCAAGGACATGTGTCTAAATTTCTAGGGCATTATTTGGAACCAACATTTTTTGGCATCATTGTTGGGGATGGTATCAAACTAAGAACTTGTTGGGGATATAGGATTTAGGATTTCTAGGTTTCTAGTTTGATGTTTTTAAAAGTATAATTACTTTTGAATCATTTAGGAAAGAGAACAAAAATCTATTGCCTATAAATTTGTGTACATATATTGGAAATTGAGATAAAATATGCATGCATAGGTGATGAAGGAGGGATTCTCTATGGAGATTCCTTCTTGCTCGGTCTAATCTTGAAGATGAATCAGTTGCACTAAGGCTTAATCCTTACCAAGCCCCAAAAATAAATCATTTTGCTGAACTATTTGTAGACTCAAGAAATCATCATACTTCCTCATTTGAACTTGTGGAAGGAGACCTTAATTTCTTATCTAAACCTTTTGAAGAGAATATTCAATCTTTGGTTGTTTATCAAGGTCCAATGGTATCTCCTGGTGGTGGAACTAACGCACCACCCACTAACCCTACTTTTGAATTCCCTATTACTGACCAACATGAGAATGTGAACCTTATGAATATCCCAACCTCCTCTCTTCTCAGATTCTATGGCCTATCATAGAAGACCCAGACACATTCTTGTTTGAATTTGATATCCTCTGCAGAACTTATGATTATACCATTGATGCTCATAGACTCAAATTATTCCCTGCTAAACTGAAAGAATCTACTCTTAAGTGGTTCATGAGCTTAGGTAGGGATTCAATAGATACCTGGGATGAAATGAGGATGATATTTCTAGAGAAATATAAGGACTATTGCAGAGGGATTGATTAGCATCGTGATGATATCTTCAGAATGACACAAAAAGAGGATGAGAGTCTGTAGGACTATCTTGAAAGGTTTTTGTTCAGTGTCAAAAAGTCCAAGCATGACATTTTGAGTGAGGAATCATTGAAATTGATTTTTCTAAGAGGAATCAACAAGGACTACATTGATGCACTTGACCTTATGGGGGGACGAGATATCACTCAAGCGGAATGGGAAGGAATCAAGAGGATTTGTCATAAATACTCTAGGGCTTCCACCAAGAAGAACAAAAATTATAGACCAGGAGATACAACAACAAAATAAAATTCAATAGTTTCCAGCATGGAGATAACTCATTTGCCAAAGGATTTTAAAAAGATACTATCAACAATTCAGCAACATAGCTAGATACAATTCAAGCCAATAAAAAGCATGCCAAGGAAGAAGCTATGGTAGCCGAATACTATCCTTATTGTAAGAACTATAATAGGGATTATAGATGTAAAAATATTTCAAACATTGAGAGCAAGCATGAGCATCCTAAATTTTGACCCATAGAGGATGAAGAAGGAAAAGTTTTATTTATGGAATAGAGCAGACCATGGGCACTAAGGCAAGGTATGCCTCAAGGTCCTCTTTCTTTTAAATTTCCTTGTGCAAATCCCTATGCTAATAATAGTACCTGGCTAAATCTTGCTAATTGGGTAATTTATGGGTAAAATTATTGGGGAAACCAACAACCTTCATGGCCCAACTAACTCAAGGTAATTGGTAGGAAACACATCAATGCAGGGGAGGGCAATAATAGCCAAACCAATCTGTTGGTTTCAAGCAACCACCTGTACCCCCTACTTAGCAAGCTCTATTACCACAACCTAGTCCAAATGAAAATGCACCTAGACCCACTTAATTTCCAGCTCAGCCTACACCAAATCCTAATAATAAAATGCAGAAGAAAGCATTTTCTACTGACCCTATCCAATACCATGCTTACATTGTGAATATCAGTAACATGAAACTACACTCAGGAAAAGACTTGAGGGTTCCTCATTTACCTGTCATCACTAAACTTTCCTCAGAAAAAGAAGAGAAAATAGAAAATGTTCATTCTCAAGCCACCAAGTCTACTCCAGTAGGATAGCCTAATCCAACACAAATAGTTGATCAAGAACCTCCATTTCCTCAAATACTAATAGTAAAAGAACCTGAAACAGTGCTAGCCTTTGATTTACTAGATCAACTTAAGTATGTTTATGTTAAAATACCCTTATTCTAGGAAAACAAGGATGTACCCATCTATAGTAAAGCCATAAGAGAGATGTGCCTGAAGAAACCAAGTAGGAAAAATAAAGATCCCCAAACTGTTCATGTAATGGATCAATTAGTAGACATCATGTTGGGGAAAGTAGTAGTTCCAAAGTATTCTAATCCTAACAGTCCAGTGGTAGAAGTAACCATTAATGGGGTTTTGGTTAAAAATTCTATTATAGACTTGGGGGTTGCTATAAATGTTATGACCAAAAGCCTCATGCAAAATTTTAGCATCACAAATTTAAGGCTACACCCACTGTGTTATATTTGGTCGATAGTTCAACATTTACACTTGATGGAGTTGTAGAAGACCTTATTGTTACCTTGGATTCTTGGGAATATCAAGTGGATTTCATGATTCTATCACCTAAAGCTGCTCTGGGGGGATATCGTGTTATATTGGGTAGGCCATGGCTAGCTATTGTAGATGACTATATAGGTTACAGGTCTGGAGATATGACCATTTCAAATGGTGACATCACTAAGAAACTAATTCTTTTTCCTCTTGCTAAGCCACATGAAGAATATGATGCCCCAGTTTGGCCTAATTTAGGCGATGAGGTTGAGGATGTCAATTCTCTTAAAACACTTATGATGATTGGTAGAAATTCTATTTTGCAAATGCAAGATGATAATGAAATCTTATCCCATATTATCTAGAATAATTATGAATTGGGAACTAAAATAGAGAATTGTCTTTCATATTCCTTGCAAATGTTATTGCCATCATCCTCTGAACATGCATACTAGAGATAGTCACAACTTTTACATACTTTGCTACCACCTGAATTCAAGACCCCAATTATTAGTCCAGCATCTATGATATAATTGGTTGAGCAATTAGAAGTTTCTATAGGAAGATTCCTAAATATCAATAGTAAATTGACTAAGCTCCAGCAAGAATCTTTGGCAACCCTTTTAAAATCTCACCATCATGCATTTGGTTGGGATTATCATGACATGAAGGGATTGGACCCTATGTTATGTACACATAGATTTTACATCAAAGAAGATAGCATACCAATCCAGCAACCTCAGAGGAGGATGAATCTCACATTAAGAGAGATTGTTAAACAAGAATTGCAGAAATTATTAGATGTAGGATTTATTTATCCTGTCTCTAACAGCCAGTGGGTATCCCCTTTGTTCATTGTACCAAAGAAAGGAGGCAATTGGAGATTTTGTGTTGATTATAGGAAGTTGAATGCATCCACTTGGTCTAATGAGATACCTCTATAGTCACAAGTGGTTGTCGCTCCATTTGACAAATGGAGAATGGATTTTATTGGTCCTATAGACCCACCTCCCAATGGTAAACCTTATATCCTTGTTAGTACTAATTATGTTATGAAATGGATAGAGGTTAAGTCTATGAAGCATGCTAAAGATGATAAGGTTTCAAAATTCCTTTATAAAGATACTTTTACTAGGTATCGAGTTCCTCTGGAGTTGGTCACTAATCAGGGGACCTAGTTCACTTCCACTTTAATATCAGCCCTAGTGAATGAGTAAAACATTAGACATAAGAATTCCACTCCACACCATTCGCAAGCCAATGGTTAGGCAGAAGTCACAAATAGAGAAATTGAGGCAATTCTTACCAAAATTAGATCTCTTCATAAGAAAGATTGGGCATCAGTTACCTGAAGCGGTCTGGGCCTACATAATCACATGGAAGACAACAACTAAATTTACACCATTTGAGCTTCTTTATGAAAAAATAGCAGTTATTCCTATATAATTTGACTGTAAGACTCTGCAAACAACCCTTAATGTAAACATAAACATTACTAAGGCTCAATAGGAGTGTATGATGTAGCTCAATGTTCTTGATGAATAGAGGAAACAATCTCTTCATCACATAGAGCTAGTTCAGCAATACCACGTAAAATGGCATGATAGGTATATCAGAGAAAAGAAATTTTCTCCAGGAGATTGGGCATTTTTATATGACTCCAAATATCAGGATAACCAAGGTAAACTGCAAACAAGGTGGTTGGGGCCATATGAGGTTGTTGACATCTTTGACAATGGTGTCATACACCTCACCACTATAGATCTAGTCCATTTTAAATTATTGGTAAATGGCCATCGGCTTCACCTTTATCACAAGCTTAGAACTAAATGGGAGTTCCTATAGCAATTCTCGGCAAATTCAAATTTGACACTTCCTGCAACATCATCTAGCAAGCTTCCTAGTTCACCACGTGCAGAAATAAGTTTGAAGTTTCCTTCATCATAATAAAGTTTTCATGTCCACGTGGAAACCATTTCTTCTATCTTCCGTCGTCCATCCATTTCATCTTATATCTTTCACTATCCATCCATAACCATATTTCTTAAATATCTTTTAATCAGTTTTATGTCGTACGAATATGAGAAATCACATTAATAGTGACACTCATTATTTAATATGCTTAGGCACCTTAGGTACATGCGCACATATCTTTGTTATTATTACTTTTATTCACATTTCATTCAAAGTATTTCACATTATTATTTGTTTTTATCTCATTTTTAAGTGCTATCTTTTACTTATTATCCCTTCCCATGTGTGGAACCATGTGAAATTTTTGGTTGGGAGTTGGGGTTATTATGTTAAAAAAGGCCTTTAAAGACATAATAAAATTTTCACATTTCTTGCGAAAAGTTTTTTTTCACTTAATCTCATAATAATACACTATGGCATAAGATCCTAATATTAGAGTCATGTTTCCTTGCAATTTATCCTTTACGCCACCCTGTTATCTTCAGTTCATACATGTGACAAAATAGGTATTATAATTAACTCCATAGAATGTGAAGGTTGAGGGTAGTAAGGTAAGGAATTGAAAAGCTTAAAATTTTCTTTTTCATAAGAAAAGAATTTGGAGGGAAACATCTTCATTGAGTAAGGAAATTGCATTGTTTTGAGAAAGTTTAGAATTGCATAAATGGGAGGACCACCCATTAGGCATGAACCTGTAGATCATGAACAACTTCTTTCAGATGGTGAGTGTGAACATGTGTTTTGAGCAAGTTGGTGGGTGGATTACTTTCTCAAGCTACATAGTTTTGAGAATGGTATAGCCTATGAATTCGCAACCACATTTCAACGGGGAGAAGCCATGGTATGAGGAATGAAGATAGTAGGTACAAAAGAGAGAATAGAAGAAGTTACTGGGCTACCCCTAATTGGAGAAAAGTGTTTGGATACATTTGACACAAGGTCAGCTAGAATTGAATTCAAACTTCCTAAAGATCCTCCATTGAGGGTTCGCAAGAAAGGCATAAGTAGGATGTCTTTTTCAGAAGAATGGGTCCTTGGAGTGGTATAAATTATCAAATATCTCACTTGTAAAGGTTGGCAATCTCTACTTCATGTTGTGCATTTCAAGTTTCTCTCTCATCTCTACCATGAAAGATAGATAAATGTTCCTAGTTTCTTGTATCATATGTTGAAGAAGATAGCTACAGAGACACAAAAAGGTAGGGAAAATTTTGTTACCCATCATTGTTTGAATAAATTGTTGGTAGAAATAAGTTTGCAAGAAACAAGTCCTGGGTTATCTTGGGACGATTTTCTCAAAAAAGCAAGACTTTATAATTTAGGGCCTATGTTTCAACCCACTACTCCTAGGATGATAAGGTCAATTAAACCAACACTAGGAGCTTATTACTCAAGAACCCATAATGAACAACTTCTTTCTTCAGAAGAAGGGGTGAACCCTAGAAATATGAAATAGGCACAAACCCTAGTTTCATCATCCCCTGCCAAAAGACAAAAGAAAGTTTATGTACAAGAAAATACTCCACCAAAGGAAAAGATAAGGAAGCAGAAGATAATTACTGAGAAAAGGGTATCTAGTACTAAAAAGGGCAGTCCTCAGAAACTTAGGACAAATGAAACAAAACCCTCCTTTGCAACCCTACCTATAGTTGAATCAAAAATAGTATTATCAGAAACTTCTAAACAATTTCTGAGGTGAAGTTACAAGAAAGGAGTGAAAACTCAAGATAAAGTAAGGATAGCTCCTCAACAAGTGGTCATTTAGAGTGAAACTGAGTCAACAATGATTCTATAAGGAAATTGGTAAATATGATGTATGATAAACCACCTTCCAAGTTACAAACCCCTTTGTCTTTCCCTGATGATTCTCTACCAGAAAACACATTTATAAAAAGAGATGAAGGGATAACTTTATTAGTTGAACTAAATACACCATTAAAAAGGGGTAATTAGTTAGAAATACGGGGAATGGTTGGTTTAGATAAACTTACAGCAGTTGCAGAGTAGATGGCTTCTGCAAGTCAAATAGGAACTAGGATGAATTTATCAATACCTCCATCATGTATCTGGTTGGGTTTATTACTAAAAATGCATCAATTTATTCAAGAGGAGTAGGAATCCTAGAAGAAAGAGAAAGAGAAATTGCAAAATGAGATTAAAAGGAAGGATAAAGAAATTTTAAAATTAAAAGCTAGTATGGGAGAAGTCATGGAATTGGTTCCTCAAATTGTTCAGTCCATACCTCCACCCATGGTATATTCTCTCCACTTAAAAGAGTTATACCCTGCATATCAACTGTCAGGAGTGTTAGCACATATTTTTACAAAATATTTTTGTGCTATATATGGATGCTCTTGCATATAGTTTCATCATAGGAGCATTTATTTCTGGATTGTATGTGCAGGTGATATGTTGCAGTGTCTTCATGAAAAGGCATCACTTGGGCATATTCAAGGGAAGTGTTGAGTATGATGGAATTCTGGCAATCCTCATCTTCAAAATTAGTTTCATTACAAAAGCACTTGGAAGGTCAGCATAGAGAAGGGTTGAGAGCATGTTCAGAGATGTAAATGGTGGGAGAAATATTTTGGTATGGTTATTAAAAGCTACATCCATGGAGAGGGGCTTCTTTTGTAAAAAAATGCAAAAAATTTGCTTATTGGCATAAGTTACTCTAATGAGATCAAACAAGGAGAAAGGAGTATGTTGATAGGAGTAACTCATACCGATGGTGTTTCCTAAAGTGTGAGTGGTGGGAAAAGGTGCGACTAAGTGGAAATCCATTGGGGTGAGTTACGACGATGGTATGATAGGAATTTGGAGTCATCAGAGTAACATACACTATCGGCAGTGAGGAAAAAATGTCATCCTGATACCCGATGGGGTTATCGATGGAGCTCATGCCGACAACCGATGGGGCAATGTATTCATAGTGATGACATCGGGTTATTGGGAGGTCCTAATTTATGTTACCCTGATACCTGATGCACAAAATGGAGAAGGCGACTCTATCGGAGAGACTTCCTCTGATAAAGTGGTACCAAGAAAGAAAGGGAGCAAGACTCATCGGGATAGCATACATTATTGGGAAGATGCATTTTGTGTTATCCTGATGCCCGATAAGGAAGAAGAGCTCATCACAAATGAAGTGACTACATTGGGAAAACCTACGCTAATAGACCAAAGCAACCCAATAAGGAGAGTAAGGTGCAAGAAGACTCATCAGGATAGCTTACGCTATCGGAGAAACATTTTTAGAGTTGTGTTGATGCCCGATGGATAGAATGCCACAAAGGACGGATCTATCAGAGAGACTATAACTATCGGAAGCAAGGAAAATATGCTACGCCGATGCCCGATGAATCAATCGGTAAAAGTTACGTCGATCAAAAATAAATTTAGATGTCATGGGACCATCAGATGAAATATGAAGTGACTTATTCCAAAGTCTGATGGAGCGACTAGAAGGATAAACAGAAGGAGGTTTCATCGGAGAGACATACCCCAATTTAACATAAAGTAAAACTGATTAATAGAAAGGAAAGGAGGATCCATCGAGATAAGTCAATCCTTGAGGAAAAAAGTGAAACGGTCAGGGCAAGATCCGATGGATTGATCAGAGTGACCTATACCAATTAGAAAGACAAAAAGGTAATTGAAGGAACGCAAAATATGGGTGGCGCCAAGTAATTGAATTATCAGGTAGGGTCACGCCGATTAGCCATTAGGATGTCTGATATGACAACCATTATTTAATGCTCACGATCAGGTGGGTTGCATCCACACAAAGCAAATCTGATGATTTTTTTATCATTACAGACTCTAGCCATTGCATATCCAACATAAAGAAAGAGTTTTTATGCCAGGATTATTCAGAGTGTTTTCAACCATCAACATTGAAGCTGCAGACAAGAAGTGAGAGTAATTTGAAAGTTCAAGCATTTAATCATGGAGGCTTCTGGTTCACAAGAGAAAAGGAAAGACATAGAGATTTCAGACACACAGTCTGCTAAATCAAAAAGGACGAAGTCTGTAGAGGGTGTATAAAATAAAAAATTGAACCAGGACATGATTGACCAAATGGAGTCATCTGGTACTAAGTCAAGGAGGTCTAAAGCTTATTTGTCACCCAAGGATCAATTGGAGGACAAGTAAAAATGGGTTGGAGATATTTGGACAACCATAAGGGGCCATGAATTATTTCTATATCACTACCTGAGGCGGAACAAGGAGATGCCATTGTCAAACCCTTGGACAACAAATTTGGGTAGATTGGTGGTCCCAAATGTTTTTCTGAATCTCAGATTATTGGAGTTGCTTACCAAGAAGTACAACAAAGAAAAAAGATGCATCCAATTTCCCAATGGGGATCCATTCATCTTGATATCTGTCGGGTATATTTAAGTGGTTTTCAGCATGTCTTATGAGCCCTACATGCTCCTATCCTTTACAGACCTAGAAGGAGAGTATACCCAAATGGACACCACTCACATAATGTGGAAGTTGGCAATTCATAAAAAGGATAAGGGACAACTCACAGAGCAGGATGGTCCTCCTTTCAAAATTACTCTGTTCAGACAATACTTGTAATACACATATTGAGCATGCGGCCAGGTCTATGGGGAAGAAGTTCTTGGTGTTACAAGAATAGGCCCATTGGTGTTGGCTATAGACATTCAAAATCATGAGCCAAGGCCATTTGATTATGAAACTTACTTGGTAGAGAAACTACATGAAGGATTTTTGAGTTTGCAAACAGATTCTAACCCTACTTTCAAATTTTACTCATTGCTAATGCACATGGTTTTGTTTCACGGGCAGATGAAAGTTTTGTGGGTAGAAGAATTAAAGGTGTCTTCCAGGAACAAAGAGGGATAGGACCAACCAATTCAATTATGGATATCCCTGTGGGACTCAAGGTTCGACAAATCACACTATGTGTTGTTTGAAGAATATTTTGTCAAGCCCTTGTATAGATTGTTTGGAGTGGAATGTGATGGGTCTATCTCACCGGAGATTAAGAAATTCTTAAGACCCCATGCTTTTGGAGACACTAGGGTCAACCATAATTGGGGTGACTAGTTTGTATGTCAAAATTTCACCTTTTTCAGGGTTTATGGTTTTGAGGGTGTTCCATATATGTTGCCCACATTAGTTCCTGACAGGATTGCCTATTTAGATATTGTTAGGCAACTTAGTATGTCAAATGCAAAACATTTGGGTGACACACACAAGCAGGTATTCATGCCTGGCACTTTGCATTTTGGAGACTTCACCATTCTATCTACCAAGGCTTATGAGATGATAGAAAAAAAGCTCGTAGAGTACAATTTGTATGGACACCAGGCTCAAAAAAATTATGATCCAGAGGGGTATATCCACCACTGTAGGAAGAGCTAGAGCCTGGTAGAATATTTGCATATACCCATGGAGGTTGAAGATTTATTTAGAAACAAGGAACGAGATGAGGTTGATGTAGTCTTAGAGGAATTAAACAAAAAATTAGAAGAGCGGGAGCAGAGGCTTCAGGAACTAAGAGAAGAAGGAGATTCTGAGAGTGGGTCTGATGAGAATATAGCTATATCAACCCTCTGTGCACCTAAATTAGAAGAAGTGGCAGAGAGCCAGGAGTAAGCCATGGTGAGAATAAACACCAACATAGATGTGAGAATGGAAGAGCATGCAAATTTCATTGCAGATGAAGTTTTTGTACAATCCAAAGAGTTTAAGTCATTCTTGTACCATTACAAAGGGAAAAAGTTGAGGGAAAGCATCCCAAATGTTACCCAGAAAATGAAGTAGAAATGCTTAAAAAATTGAAATAAGACATTGATGCAGAAGTGGCCACAATGACACCACAGAGAGGGAGACAACTTCTTAGTGAGGCAGGTATCATTTTGTTCCCGGGATGGAACTTAAGTGCCTCTCTAATTTTTGACACCTTGTTACATTCTGACAGAAAGGATGTAAAGTTAGACATACAGGGTGTTGATGACATTTTTATTGGATCGAGATATGATCCAAATGAAGAGGAAATGTTGCTTTGGGCCCTATACCCTCCAAATAAAAGACCCAAGATTATAGATGTAGATAAGGAATTTGGGCACATGATGAGGCTGAAAGTGGGAGAAGTTAACCCAATTGTCACAACAGATTTGGGGATTGTCATTGCAAAACTGAATAAGGCCCAAATGCAGTGGGTGTTAAAAGAGGGTAAAACCTATAAGAATTTATATGAAGACCTATTGAGAAGTCATGGTCATGAAGTACCATAGATAACTGATACTGGTGTGCAGTGGAAAAAGAAATATGAAGACCAAATGAAAGAAAACATTAAGCTAAGAAGGCAAATCGGGACTCGCAGGGTAGATGTTGTTTGTGTTTTGTTGACAAACAGGTTTGAGCATTTGTTGGAAGTTCTCAAAGAATTTTGGACAAATTGTCAAACGACCCAAGATAATATGGCTTCTCATGAAATTACTTTGAAAAGGCCGAAGGCATTGTTGAAAGAGAAGAGTATTGATGAGAAGATTGTTGAGAAGATCTAGAGAAGGTTGAACAAGCATAAGGCATTTGGTGTAGACATTAAGCAAGAATTTACCGATTGTAATGATATTGTTAGGTATGGTGTACCAGATATTGTGGATGATGCAGAGCAGTTAAAGGACAAAGGGGTTTGGATTGCAGAATGCCAAAATGTACTCAACACATCCCTTAATATTGCTCAGGAAGATGTTTTGGATATGAAGGAGAGAGGTGAGCAAATGGAAAGATTGGTTACCATGGAGATCGATGTCAGGGATACTGTATTCAACACCAGCATTCACAAGGACAACAAGTATTTGGAGCACATACAAAAGTGTGATACAATACTGGATGGCCAAAACTAATTTTTATTATATTTTGTGTCTAGTAGCTAAGCAGTTAGGTGTTAGGTTTTAGTTAATTATTAGTTTAACAAGATGAAAGGGTGTGTCCTTTCATTCAAATCCTTTGGCTCACATATATGTAGTGAGTCATTTTTGTATCATGAGACACAGATAATTCTATCATTGGCTAGGCTATAAGTGTTATGTTTTAGAAGGGTCTAATAGAAATGAGGATTTTATTTTGTGCAAATTGAATATACTGGAGTATTTGTAAGTGCATTTTTTGTGTACATTCTTATTTTAGAAATTAATATACAAGGTTTCATGCTTTTATCTTTAGATCATTATGTGTAATTTTGTGTTTGATAAAATCATATGTCCTCTGGATAAATCTTTTGGATTTGTTGTGATGTGCCATCACATGATGTTGTATTGAATGTAAAATTGGGTTTTATTATTCATTCAACACATAATGAAACCTCACAGTGATAGTCTTATAACAGTCTCTTGAGTTGATAGTGATTCTTTTCCACAAAGTTATTCATTAACTGTCAGATAAAGGGACTGGTCTGTTATTAATCTTTGCTGAATAAGTTCGTATGCATTAGGTCTTTATCAAAGAAACAAATCTTCTAATTTCTATAAGTACTACTCATATCCATAATGGCTTAAAGTCCTAACAATAATATTTTACATAACACAACTATATTCACACTTATTTTATCAGTTTTAAAGGCGTTCAATAAAAAGCACCTATGTTAGCATAGTTGCAGGAAAACCTTTTTTTCCATCTTTGCAAATTGCTAGTTCCCATAGTTTAAATTCACTCAAAACTAACCTCTTTTGTGCTTGAGTGTAAGGTACACCCACCTAGGTTTAGTGGAGCCTGAAGTGTAGAGGGATTTGGTCTTTGACCATCCCTATTCATTGGCCAAGGCTGATTGGATCAACTGAGGATTAGGCAAGTCTTTGGTTACCTAATCTGTGGTTTTGGACACCAACAAAGAGAATTCTTCAGTTTTTGTTCTTTTCTTTTAACTCTTAAGGAATTTCTATGCGAATTTAAAAACTTCAAGCTCTATTGATAAAAATCTCCTTTGGTAGATATACTTACACAATTATGTTGTCCTTGTTGATGCCCATTGGAACCCTCTCCTATATATTGGTGATGTTAAACTCAAAGCATTTATGTCCTCTATATAAAATCAAAATAATTGGGGAGAACAATTCAGGAAATACAAAGACCTGGAGATAACTACTCCATTGCAATTGAGGGTTGAGACATCTGATTCAAATAATGTTTTGTGCCAATGGAGCCAGATTTTTTGTGACACCAAATGCAAGGATAATATTATGGCATTAAGACAGCAAGTATATCAAGAATATGAAAATATGGTCAATACTTCATCCCAAACAATATTTGGGTATCTTGCTCAGAGGTGTAATGGGTTACCAGATGAATTGAAGCAGTGAGAACCACATTCAGTTGGGTAGATCATTACAGGAAAGATAGATTCCACTTAAATTTCATCCTACACTATTATTGTGGTCTACTCTAGATTGTAAGGATCATAAACCATACAACTAGGAAGTTGAAGACTCTCGATGGAAGGAAATAGAAGAAACTCAAGGTTTTTATTGGGATCCACTTGTTCAAGCCATCAGAGAAACATAAGTCACTGATCTTAGAACATAGACCTTAAAGGAGCATGCTAATGCTTGAGGAAAAGAATTGGTTAGGTTGGGGGGAATGATGAGTTACAATTTTTGTCTTTTTATATAAACTCTACATTGAATTAGGATTGTCATTTCATGATTCAGATATTATGGTCATGATAGATACAAGTATTTTTGTGTTTGACTTATGAACTCTATTATCTACTAGATATCCTTATAAATTATATAAGAAATATATATTAGTAATGTGAAAATTCTTTATTGAATGTTGTTTAAAGGTAATATTATGCATATGTATGTTGTGTATGTTAACCTTGGTGTATGCAGCTAGTAAGTGATACTGATTCAACAAGGGACATCTATTGTTGTTTCCTGGAGTTGCAATCACGATCAGATGGAAACTGTTGAACCAATCAAGCTAGTAACTGATGACATAATAAGACTCCTAGTTGCAGTTGAGACACTTGTTTGTTTCAAAACATGTGTCAGATAGTCAAGGATATCTACAGAGAACCTTGTCCTATATTTGTGCAAGATACTCAGTCTTGAGATGATTCATCTTTCTATATATTTATTTTTAATAAAATTTTTCCTTATAGTTTGTTGGGAGTGGATTGGCTGAGTAATAAGTTAGTTATAAATTTTTTATAAATCAATCAGTTTAAGGATGGAGTATGTAATGCAATATTCTTTCAAAACTTAGTGTGCATTGTTTTACAATTTGATTAAAGAGTAAGAGATTTTGTTTTTATCATCACTATTGTCGAGAAATCAATGTGTCAATCATGCTATTGCAGTTCTTAGATCTAGTTAAGATTATAGAAGCTCATCCAAGGGAGCCCACTTGGGGAGAGTTCCATCCTCATTGCATTATTAATTAAGCTCATTTCTATTGTTTAATTCTCTCAGTTGACTATCCTGTAGCCATATAAATTCCATTTTGTGTTTGTTCCTGCAACCAAGTGAAAATAGAGTATTATATCACCAGCTAGTCAGTTCATTTTTTGTATGAACATAGAGGTTTCATATGTAATAGGTTAGATTGATGTCAGTAAAGTAACATTAGAATTTCATTCTTTTTGTTGATTTCTCGTTAGCATCTTCAAGTTAAACTAGCATTCCTCATGAGTTTCTTGGTGCACATATAGTGCAAACCTATTTCAAGCTATGTGTTCCTGGGTTGATAAGTAAATGAATTTCTATTAATAAGTTAGTAACTATGTGATACAGAGACTTAAACCATTAAGTCAAGTATATGTGTCTAAATTGCTAGGGTATTATTTGGAACCAATAGGAAGTGGTAAATATAAACCTAACTTATAATTTGCAGGCTTTGCAATAGCACATGTTGTACAAGCTTGAATGTGTGAAATTACATCATTCTTATTTTTTGGCAATTAAAAATATCTTTGGAGTATAGCAGTAGTCTTGCCAATTCCAAAATGACCTGCAACCTTGTTGTAGTGAGTTTCCTATATCAACTTCTTGTGCTCTACATTGGGCACATAGATTTGGCCAAGGTGGAAAAGCATTCCATTCTACAAATATAAATCATTCACATGTTTACCCTCCACAAGTTGATTGTAAACATCAGCGAATTCATTATCATGACCATACAAATGAGCCCAAGTGTCATTTTAGTGACCACATGATTCTAACACCATACTTATAGATACAATTGGAGGAGTGCTCAAACAATCTACTACTTTATTAGTGCTCCCTTTCTTATGGTAAATATTGAGATGAAATTGTTGAAGATAGGCTGACCATATTTGGTGTCTATCATTCTACAATTTTCCTTTCATTTTAAAAAATTGAAGAGGTTTGTGATTTGTGTGGATAAGAGTTTCCTTGCCCAAAATATATTGCTTTCATTACTTACAAGCTTGAACAATGGCATATAGCTCCTTGTCATAGGTTGGATATCTACACACTATGTCAGAAAAAGTATCACTATGGTATGCAACTGGATGGCCATGTTGCATGAGGACTACTCCAAGAGCATACCCTAATACATCAGTTTGTGTTTCAAATTATTGTTGTAAATCAAGGAGAGATAAAACTGGTGCAGAATATAACCTTTATTTTAACTCCTCCAATGCTTGTTTTTTAGCACCTGTCCACTTGAATTTCACTTGCACTCCTCCTTGAAATGACTTATTTAAAGGCCAAGACATGTGAAAATCCAAATACAAACCTACAATAAAAATTTGACAATCTAAGGAAGCTACATAACTCTGTGATATTTCTAGGAGAAGGTCAGTCTTTAATCACTTGTATTTTTTCAAGATCAACATGAACATTGTCAGCCTCCTTTAATGCTTTAATAATTAAGCCCTTAAAACTATAACTCTAAGATTACACATCTATACTAAGTAGCTATCAGACTCATAATGGGGGTTCATTTAACTTGTCAACCCAGGGACGTGAACTTGAAATGGGTCAGCATTATATGTGCACTAAGATTCTATTATGGCCATCATGACTTGAGCAAAGAACAATGCTAGAATTGAAATGTTGTAAATAACTAATGAAGGAAACTGAAATTAAATAAAAAACTAATATGAACATGCAAATATTAAACCAACATAAGCTAAAGGGATGAAATTCCAAACAAATAGAAAGGAAACTACTCTGCTTTGGCTGCAGGAATAGACACATAGCAGAGTTTTGTGGCTGCAGAAACAGTCAATTGCTACAATGATACTAACTACTAAATGAAGAATAACTACTAAGATAACTAAATAGAGTTCTCACCAAGTAGGCCATCTTGAATGAGACTTCCAAGATTAACACAAGTGTTCAAAACTTAGAAAATCATTTTATTCATCAAAACAGAGGTACATAAGATATGACAACATGCTCTTGGACTATATTTCAAAGTTGAAAGTGAACTTACAATATCAGAATATTCATTCCCCTTCAAGAGGTCATCTAAACATTATTTATAGAAGAAAAACTACCAACTATACTAACTAACTGGGTGACCATCTCCACAACATAAAGAGGGCACCATTTATTGAAAGCATAAAAAGAGGAAAGGAGAGCTCATGCATGTACTTAGCCAAGTCGGATAGGACTTCCTCAATAGAGATATAGCATAGCATGCCCCTAAATAGATTCAACTGATTGTAAATGATTAATTAAGAAGGTAGTTGTAAAATTAAGTAGAGAAAGCTCCTCTACGTTGGTTACTCATTGACTTCAACAACCGACCAACTAGTAAGAGTCTCTCTCCTTGTTGCAAGCTTCATCATAACACCACTTTCTTAGTACAAACCTACAAAATATGTTATCACATACAAACAACCACATTTCCCAAATCATATTGAAACAAAATTCTTTTCAACACATGCACATTTAATAGATAATTACATAGCATATTCATTAGTATCATGGATTGTTTCAAGGTTACACTTAAGCCTAAGAGGCAAGGGTTCTCATAATTCCTTCTCTCTGTAAGATCTAAACTGCATACCACAATTGTTTTCATTCTGAATCTAGGACATAAATGCCCTCAAATGGATATCCCCAATATACATCAGTGGGTTCTATTGATGGTCATCTAGCACAACATAATTATGTAGGTACAATTCATAAAGTAAATTATTAACCTCTATCGAGGATTATTGGTAGGCTTGAAATAATTCCTAAGGGGTCTTCATGGAAGGGTTTAATCCTAAAATTACCCTAGAAAGTAAAAAAAAAAAGATATCTCTCCTTTAAATGTAATGTATAAACTCTTGGAGGGGTCCTCCATTCCATTAATAAATTAACAATCTCCACATCTTTCTCCCCAATTTCATTATCCTTTTTCTCAATTTGTTTCTGCAATCTAAGGTTTTCTTCATCCCTCTTTTCTATTTCATCCAACATTTTCATCATTACACTATGCCATGAAGATGTAGGGGGTCTATGAATACCTACCAAAATTTTCCTGGCAACATGCTTTAATGGTAGTATTGGTGGTTGCTCAAATTCCTTCTCTTGACGTGGTACTTCCTCTCCATTTTCTTGCTCTGCAATGGCAACAAGCCGATCTAACCCTAATTTTGCACGTTCCCCAAATACATGCTCTTCAAATTTGCTTTCCTCTTCATCATGTATCTCTTCCTCTGAGGATGCTAGCACCTTTCCAATTGCTTTCTTAAGCCTGGGGCTTTTTTTTGGCGTCCTGCCAGCATCTAATGTAGCTAGATTTGTCTTGGTTACATGGGATTTCCTATTTTCTATTGTTGCAGGAGGAATAGTGTCTCCAATTTTTTATTTGCTAGGGCTAGGGATAGATTTTGTTATTTCAGAAGTCTCAACCCTAACCTTTTCTTTCCCTTTTTCCACTTTCTTTTGTTGTTCCTCTTCTTTCCTAGTAACTGCCCTAGTTTGGCATGGGGTTTGGAGCAGAGTATCACCATCATGGCTTGAAGAAGGAGTTCTTTCTTCCTTTGATTCAAAGGAATCAACTACTATAACTGCACTGGTTGTAGGAGGGCTTTCTTAGGGTCTTATACTAGAGGTAGATGCCTCAGAAGTGGTTGTTGTAACCTTCCTCCTTTTGTGAGACCTACAAGAATGACTCCTTTGTTCCACATTTTCTAGTATAAACCACTCCACATTCTCAAATTCTTCCCATGTCATACCAAAAACTTCGCGTAAAGATTTTTCAACTAGAAATTTTATCAAATAGTGGTGAGACACAGAGTTGGACCTACCTTTTTTAGCTTCAGCTGCCATGATCTCCAACAATCTGTAGAGTGCATTAGGCACATTCATTCTCCTCTCATGCCTTAGATGGTTTAAAATTTTGAAATGAATGGAATGCAGACAAGATTGGAAACCCTCATAGGTAATATATTTTCAAATGTGTGTAGCTACATGTATCCACTTGCCTGGCAGCGATGTTCTCCTTGCCCCATTTTTATCAACAACAAGTGGTGGGTCACCAGGTTCAGTGAATTCTGCCCTTGTTGTTCTTGCATCTCGAGATGCAAGGTATGGCTCCTCATAAATGGGAAACCCTATGACTTCTACAATTCTCTCCTCTATGACTACTACTTCCAATCCTTTTACCATTGCTTTACCATTTGAAAAAGCCTGTGCGAATTATGTATCAATGTCTTCACTGAAACCCTGCAATTTCAAGAAGTAGTCTAGCCAGCCATAATTTTGAAATTATTCTAGACAAATAGCATCCTATAGGATTACATCATGAACAATGGGTTCATTCCTAATTATCTTCCTACCCATATTTCCTACAGTCTCTCTCTCAAACACTCCCTCATGTTCTGTCTTCACTGAAAGAGTCAATTTTACTTTTTCTTTGTGAATTTGGTCTTTTCAGATTTTTCTAACCCTACAACTTACCCATTTTTTAAAATTTGTCTATTAAGATGGGGAGAAATCATTAATGAAGGTTTTTTGAAAGGGATTTGATGGTTTTGGAAGGGCTTTTAAGAAAATGACAGCGCAATGTCACTACTCAAATGTCACATCATTGGTTCAAATCCATTAAAGGACAACTAATAGGTGTATGCTTCCTCCCCCCAACCTAAATTAAGGCATGTGTCCTCACTAGATGGAGTTTATGTGAAAAATATGCTATGAAAATATCATAATTAATGAACATGATGAAAAGTAATGCTATTTAAGATAATAATGGGAGAAGTAATCATTCACATGTACCTAATGAAGTGGATTTGCATGTCCAAGATATATGGCATGTGCAATACCTGTCAATCAATTAGCTATGTAATAAATGAGGAATGAGATGGAGAGAAATGATGGAGTGAAGGTGGATGTACTAAATGACGGAACAATTGGATCTCCATTTAATTGGAAATCTTTATTATGGATTGGTGCACATGTGTATTAGGCAGAAGGATGGACACTTGGTCTGATTTCTTTGGCTGCAAGAAAGTGAATTGTTGCATGAATTTCACTTTTAAAGTTGTTTTGTGATAGAAATGCAAGCAATGACCATTGACTAACAATTTGAATCCAGCAAGGTCAATTGTGGTAAGTTGAACACCTCCATTTGAAAATACTTGTGCTACCTCATATGGCCCTAGCCATCTAGTTTGCAGCTTGCCTGCACCTTCTTGATACAGAGAGTCATAAAGAAGATCTCAGTCACCTGATTGGAACTACTTCTTTTTAATGTATTTATCATGCCACTTGATATGTTGAGCTTGCACAACTTCTGTACAATGAAGTGTTGTCTTCCTCATTTCATCTAAGTTATTGAGTTGCATGATCCTTTCTTTTTGTGATTCTGAAAGATTTATCTCTAGATCCAGTGTTGTTCTTTGAATTTTATGTTCAAACTCTATTGGCATCATGGTTGTATTTCTATACAACAATTCAAATGGTGTGAAACTAGTTGTTGTTTTCCATGTAGTTATGTATGCTCAAACATCTTCTGGCAATTTGTTGGCCCAATCTTTCCTATGAATAGCCACTTTTTTTGTCATAATTGCTTCAATTTCTTGATTGGTTATCTCAGCTTTCCCATTTGCCTAACGATGATAAGGGGTAAATTTTTGATGCCTAACATTGTATTCATTAACTAATTTTGTAATAATGGTTGATGTAAATTGAGCTCCTTAATTGGTCACTATCTCCCTTGGAACTCCATCTCTTGTGAATATCTCCTCATAAAGAAATTTTGCAACCTTATTATCGCTTACATGTTTCATATCCTTAGCTTCCACCCATTTAGTGACATATTCAGTACATACTAGGATATAGAACTTACCATTGGATGGTGGATCAATTGGACCCACAAAATCCAAGCCCAATTTTTTAAATGGTTGATAACAACTTGAGGGTAGAGGGGCATCTCACTTGATTTGGTTGGTCATCCCATCCTCTGATGTCTATCGCACTCCCTTGTGTACTTTCTTGCATATTTATGAAGTGTGGGCTAGTAATAACATGTGTTGAGAATTTTCATTGTTGTCCTTTTGGCAGCAAAATACCCTTTGTAGGGTTCATCATGACATGTATGCAAAATGTCATAGGTTTCATCTTCTCTGACACATCTCCTCATCACATGATCTGGTCTAGTACAGAAAAAACATCCTTCAATCCATGAGAAATGGAAATTTTTCTCAGTGAGAATTATCCTCTCTTTTGGAGAGAAGTGAGGAGGCACCTTCCTTGCAACCAAATAGTGTGTTGTGTCTGCATACCAAGGTTTATGCACATTGATTGAAAACAAGTGCTCATAAGGGAAAGCATCATCAATTACCTGATTGTCTTCTAATGTAATCAATCTACATAAGATATATACTACCACATTTGCTTTTCCAGGCTTGTCAATTATGGTGATATAAAATTCCTACATCAACAGTAACCATCTTGCCAATCTTCTTGTGATCAATGGCTTATTTATTAGATATTTGAGTCTTGCTTGATCTGTATGGGTAAAGATATGGTATCCTATGATATAATGCCTGAATTTGTTGGGGGCATATATGACTACCAACATTTCTTTCTCTGTGACTGTGTAGTTGAACTCAACCCGTTGCAGGTTCTTCCTAAGAAAATAGATTGCATGTTCAACTGATGCCTCTTTTTGGCCCAAAACAACTCCTATTGCATAATCAGATGCATCTATATGTATGTGGAATGGAAGTTCCCAATTAGGACCCTTGAGCATAGGCACTTGTGTTAATGCTCCTTTTGGATTACAGAATGCTTTGTCACAATCCTCTATCCAATGAAATTTTGCATCCTTAGTCAAAAGGCTATAAAGTGGTGCTGCAATTTTTCTGAAATATTTTATGAATCGCCTATAATACCCTACATGTCCTAGAAAACTTCTGACATCATTTTGCTTTGCAGGTGTAGGAAGACTATAAATGAATACAATCTTGGTTGGATCTACCTATATTCCTTTTTGATAGATGTAATGTCCAAGGACCACTCATTGTTGCATCATCATGAAACACTTTTCACTATTCATGGACAGATTATGATCTTCACATATTTGCAACACTCTTTCTATTCTTTGTAATGCTTCAACAAAATTTTTGCCATACATAGTAAAATCATCCATATAAATTTCCATACATTCCTATATAAGCATCAGTTGTGGCCAACCATGGCCTTCCCAAGATAATAGGATATCCTCCTAGTGTGGCTTTAGGGGAAAGGATCATGAAATCCACCCGATACTCCCATGAATCAATAGTAACCACTACATCTTCCACTATACCATCCGGTTGGATAGTAGAACTATCAGCAAGTTGCGGGATGGTAGCAGTGGGTCTTGGATTGGCAATATTTAGTTGATGTGGGACCTCCTTAGTCATCACATTAATTGTTGCACCTAAGTCTAGTAAGGCACTATTTATTTGCATACCATTGATGATGATTGCAACTATAGGCCTACCTAGATTAGCAAACTTGGGGATAGTTACTTTACAAAGCATGGTGTCTTCCAAATGGCCTACCACATGAACTATTTTTGGATCTTTCGCCTTCCTTCCTAGATTTTTGAGATATGCTTCTTTTATTGCTTTCCCATAAATTGGTACATCCTTAATGACCTAAAACAAAGGTATATTGACACATATATGTTTTAATTGATCCGGAATGTCAAAGGTGGTCTCTTCCTTTTGCTTGACAATTTCCAACCTGAGGAAATGGTGGTTATGGATTAGATAGGTGGACTGGTTTAGGTTCCTTAGATTGTTCTAGATGAGTAGGTGCCTCAGCCAGATTTGGATGCTCCTCTTCCTCCTCGGGGAGCTCATTTATGAGAGGAATGGAAGGAGTAGGAAAGGTACTTCTTGAACATAGGTGAATATCACCTAAACTCACAGCATATGTAGGGTATAGATTTGGATTAGCAGAACAAACATGTTGTTGTTGTGGTTTATTATTTGGAATAGGTGTGGGTTGAGCTGGAAATTGAGTAAGTATAGGTGTACTAGCATTCAGATTAGGAGGGGGCATGATAGCTTGTTGTTGAGACTGTGAAGGTGGATACATGTAACCAGTTGCCTAGTTTGGCCATTGTTGTCCACCCCTCCAGTGGGATGTTTGTTGCCAATTCCCTTAGGACTGCTGCCAATTCCCCTGAGAAGGTGGCCATTGAGGTGGATAATTTTGGTAATTAGGACAAGTATTTTGAGGTTTATTCCAATATTGTGGTGGATACCCCCCAAATTAGATGGACATTGGTGTTGCCACTGGTTATTAGATGCATAAGAATTCATGTAAGGTCCACTAAAAGATATTGGATCAAGTGGCATACCTTTTCTTGGAGCTCATGGTTTTGTTTGTGCAACATAGAAGACTTGTTCTTCATCTCCGTCAATCAACTTGAACTCATGTGGAATTTGCCTGTTATCAACATTGGCTACCATTTTACATTTACAGTGCTTCTTCTCCTATCGGCAATGAGGGTAGTATTCTGCCAACATTGCTTCTACCCCCTCTTGTTTCCTCTTTTCTTTTAGGGTATCCAGCTAAGTGGCCATCTCATTTATGATATCCTGCTTAAAATGTGAAAGCAAATTAGTGATTTCCACCCTTGAGACCCCATTAGCAGATGATTTTCCCATTTAGTAACCTCTTCCTTTCTTGGCAGCTGCACGAGAGTAATTTTGGTGTATCTTCTTAATGTCATCCCAAGGAACTTGAGTAATGTCTCCTCCAATTAGATCCAGGACATCAATACAACTATCACTAATTCCCCTAAGGAAAAGCAATTTTTGAGATTCTTGGTTACGAGTATAGTCTGAGGATTTCTTTAGGAAGAACAAGAACCTTAAAATGTAGTCCTCCAAATTTTCATCTTCCCTCTATTGCATCCTAAAGATGTCATCTCCCCTCGTATTACCACTTCTACAATAGTCTTTGTACTTCTCAAGAAATTGTTTTTGCATGACATCCCAACTGTTGATTGCATCTCTCCCCAAGCTCCTAAACCATCTTAGGGCTTCTTCCTTCAAAGTAGCAGGGAACATCTTAATCCTATGAGAATAAGTGGTATAGTCATAGCTTCTATAGAGGATGTCAAATTCAAATAGAATGGTATTTGGGTCCTTTGTTACAAGCCCATAAAACCTAGGAAGGGTCAAAGCAAGGATATTCTTGGGATTATTATTATCATGTTGGTCAGTGAAGGGGAATTCAAAAGTGGGTTGGTTAGGCTAATTTTGTGTTGTAGTAGTCATTCTTGCTTGGGAAAGTATTAAGGAAAATGGGTTATCAATGAGTTCTTCATCAACTGGATATTCTGGATTATTGAAGTTGGCAAATATCTCAACCAAAGGATTTATCTCTTGGTCTTCTTCTTCAGGCTAATTGTAGGTTTCCTAAAAATGGATATCAAGATAAGGGTCATTAGGAAGAAATCTCCCTAAAGAATCTCTTCTTCTATTCATATAGTATCAACTCAGTATTAGCCGATTCCACATAAAGAATTTTTGAAAGAATTATGGGCATTACTTATTCAAATGAGAGAATATTTAAGAGCAACTTGAAAAAGTATTTGAACAAAAATAAACTAAAAATGACCCTAAAGTACTTCTTAGTTTGACACCATCCCCGACAATGATACCAAACATTCTAGCCTCCTTTAATGGCTTAATAACTAATCCCTTAAAGCTATAACTCAATGATTACACATCTATACTAAGTAGCTATCAGTCTCATTATGGAGGTTCATTTAACTTATCAACCTAGGGATGTGAACCTGAAATTGGTCAGCACTATATGTGCACTAAGGTTTTGTTATGGCCATAATGACTTAAGAAAAGAACAATGTTGGAATTGAAATGATGTAAATAACTAATGAAGAAAACTGAACTTAAATTAACAACTAATCTGAACATGCAAATCTTAAACTAACACAAGCTATAGGGATTAAATTCCAAACAAACAGATAGGAAACTACTCTGCTCGCTTTGGCTCCAGGAATAGACATAAAGAAAAGTTTTGTGGCTATAGGAACAATCAATTGTGGCAACAATACTAACTACTGAATAAAGAATAAATACTAATATAACTAAATATAGTTCTCACCAAGTGGGCCCCCTTGAATGAGACTTCCAAGATTAACACAAGTGTTGAAAACTTAGAAAATCATTTTATTCATCAAAACAAAGGTACATAAGATATGGAAGTATGCTCTTGGATTGTATTTCAAAGTTGAAAGTGAACTTACAATATTAGAATATTCAATCCCCTTTAAGAGATCATCTAAACATTATTTATAGAAGAAAAACTACCAACTATCCTAACTAATTGGGCAGCCATCTCCACAACATATGGAGGGTGCCATTTATTGAAAGCATAAAAAGAGGAAAGGAGAGCTCATGCATGTGCTTAGCCAAGTTAGATAGGACTTCCTCAATGGAGATATAGCACAACATGCCCCTAAATAGACTCAACTGATTGTAGATGATTAATTAAGAAGGTAGTTGCAAGATTAAGTAGAGAAAGCTCCTCTACGTTGGTTACTCCTTGACCTCTTCAACAACTGGCCAGCTGGTAAGAGTCCCACTCCTTGTTGCAAGATTCATCATAACACCACAATCTTAGTACAAACCTGAAAAACACATTAGCACATACAAATAACCATATTTCCCAAATCATTTTAAAACAACATTCTTTGCAACACATTCACATTTAATAGATAATTACATAGCATATGCATTAGTATCATGGATTGTTTCAAGGTTACACTTAAGCCCAAAAGGTAATAGTTTCTAAGGAAATGGCATATTAAATAGTGACATCATGATATCAAAGTCTAAAGTATCATCATGAATAACATAATAAAACCTTAGAAAAGAGGACTATCAACTTGTCTCATCAAACACCCTCATTGTCAATGATATATCCCAAATATTTAATTCACTGCATACCAAAGGAACAATTTTCTTTATTTGCATAAAGTCAATGGTTTTGTAGAGTTGAAAGTACTTGTTCCACATGTTACAGATGCTCCTCCCAAGTTTTTTTGAAAATGAGTATGTCATCTAGGTATACCACTACAAAAGAATTAGTAGAAAAATACATCATTCATCATCCTCATGAATGTGGTTGGAGCATTCGTTAGGCCAAAAGGCATCACTAACCATTCAAACAAACCTTCCTTATATTTAAAAGTGTTCTTCCACACATATGCTATATCAATTGGTACTTGATGGTACCCAGATTTCAAATCAATTTTGGTGAAGAATTTAACCCCTCTAATCTGATCCAAAAGATCATCTCTCTGAGGAATTGGATATCTAGTTTTCACTGTGATTTTGCTCAATGCTTGATATTCAATACACAGTCTCCACGTTCCATCCTTTTTCTTTACAAGGACAATTGGGTTGCCACAAGGTGATGCACTTGGACATATATGTCCTTTTTGAATCAATTCTTGTATTTGTCTTTTAAATTCATCATTTTCTATTGTTGACCCTCGATACACTAGTTCATTAGGCAATGGATTTCTTGGTATCAAATCAATATAATGTCTAACTTGGTAGTGTGAGGGTACCCCAATTGGCAGCTCAAATACATTCTGATATTTTGTCAAAATCTGGTCCATTGATCTTTGTTGCTTTGTTGTGGTGTTCATAGTGGCATGGGAATTATATACTAGTTTTCTTTTTTCCTTAAGATGAATCATCAATAATACAAATGTTCCAGTTTGGGAAATAATTCTTCTACATTGTTTAGCACTAATCAAAGATGCAAAGTGTGCAAGGCTTAACTTTGGTATTTGGTACTTCTATTCACCTAATTTTATTGTCACACTGTGTGGCCTAGACTCATATACACCATGATGGTGATACATGTATGGTTGTCCCAGCAAAATGTTATAGACATCAAGAGGAGCTATGTCACAAACTATCTCATCTTTGAAGGTCTTGATAGAATATGAAAGAAAACATTGCTTGTTCACTTGAATATCCCACCCTTGACTTACCCATCCCATGGAGTAGGGTTGTGGGTGTGTTGTTGTCTTCAAATTCAACCTTTTTATGGTCTCAACAGATATTAAGCTCTTTTGCTTACCATTATCAATAATAAAGTGTAGGGCCTTTCCTCTTACCCACATTTATGAATAGAATAGTCTATCCTCATCCTCCCAAGGAAATATTTTTGTAGTGGCTATTATGGCATATGGGTTATCCTCAATGACCTAATCATTATCTTTTTCTTTGCAATAATATGTCGTTTCAGGCTCCATATTGTCTTCATGTGTTTCCATTTATAGTTCTACAATCTCTTGTATTATAAGAGGGAATTTTATGGACTTCACACCACATACCTATATCTTGTTGTATTTTCTTCACACTCTATGTCTTCTTTGTTAGTGAACTAGGAAATGACTCTTTGGTTGTTTGTTTTCCTGCAAGTTTGCTACTTTCACCTTTCCATTTGTTGTTCGTAAAATTATGCCTCCTTTTTTTCTTGAATTTCTCCTCAATATTTGAAGCATACTTGAAATCATTGGATAGAGTCTCTATATTTAAGAAGTCCATCTTAGTTTGGATATATCTATGAATCCCACTCTGATATTCCAAAACTCGATGCTTCTTTGAGTCTTTGATGCCATTTTTTGTTGAGAGAGTGTGAAACATGTTGGTATACTCCCAAACTGATTGGTCCTTCTTCTGTCAAAGCAATTGCCACTACATATATTATGTTTATAGGCATCCTCGGAGAAATACTCCTCTTTTATGTGTTCCATGAATTCTCCCCATGTGGGTTTTCTATCAAAAATCTCAAATTATTGGCCACCTTGGGTTTCTTAGGTTGTCAATTTAACTTCCCATGCTAGTTTTACCTGCATCTTAGGTTTGAGGAGGGCAAAGGTTATTTTTTTGCATCTGAGAAGCTCTAAAAAGAAAGATATCTTTCTAGCTTGGATAACTAGTCATCAACAACATCTGCATCAACTTTACCTTGAAATGTTGGAATGCCAAAATTCAACTACACTTTGAATGGGGTTTGTTCACCAAATGTGGAATTTGTGGTATTCGTTCCTAGCCCTTTATTTCCAAGCATCTGAGAAATTTTCCCCATTATTTCCTCACTTTCTTGTTTAATACTTTTTCCATTAACATTTTGAATGGTTCTTCCATTACAACAATTTGTCTTGCCACCTATGATCATGTGTGTCTTAAAGGTGGGTAATCTGAAGGATCCCTTGTTTTCCACCCAAACCTCTAGTAAGATGACTACATGCAATGGGACAAACAAGATTGAACAAGCTTTGGTACCACTAATCCAAATTATGCTTTTAGAGTATAGTACTTGGTGTAAAACCTAAGGTATTGACAAACCTGGTATCAGAGCCTGGTCCTCTATTTTCAAAATCCTAACAGCTTGAGGAAGATCTTGACACCGGTAGAGATGGAAAACTCAAGAAAGCTATTGGAAATAGCTCTTTCAGACTATGATGCAAAAAAAGTGAAGAATATCAAACTTGAAGATGATCTAAAGGCTACACAGGATATTATTCGAGGACTTCAAGAAAATTTCACTATAGCAAGGAATAAGAGAAGAGAACTTTGTGAAAAGATGCAAAATGATGAAGATGAAAAAGAAACTCTTAATGATCTGGTAAACAAATTGAGACAAGAAAATAGTAAAATGAAGAATGAGATGCAAGATATGACTATGAGATTTTGTAAAGAAACTAAAAATCAAAAGAAGAATAAAGAGGACTTGGTTAGAAGACTGAATGATGTTGGAAATGAAAACACAAGACTTAGTCATGAAAATGATATATTGAAGACAAATTTGATGCATACACAAAATGATAGAACTAAACTCATGAGACATAAAAGAATCTTGGGGAATGAACTAGCTACTACAAATCAACACAAAGAAAAATTCAAGAAAAGTTCAGAAGAACTTGATGACATGCTGAAGAATCAGAAACCAAATGGTGATGCTAATGGCCTTGGATTTGAAGTTGGTGAAAGCTCCGGTACTGCAAACAATCATGATCATAGTAAACCGGTAAGACAACCTAATGCTTACAAATTTAATAGGAAATTCTTTAACTGTAACAAGTATGGTCATAGAGAAAATCAGTGTAGATATAGAAATTATCAAAACACTAATACACCCACCGCTCAATGTTCTAAATGCAACAAAGTTGATCACAATTCAGAAATTTGCAGAATGAATGTAAGATGTTATGTTTGTGGAAGATTTGGACATCTATCAAATCAATGCAAAACACAAACCGACATAGGATATGGGAAAGCTATTTAGAAAAACAATGTGACTTGTTATGCTTGTAACAAAATTGGACATATTGCCAAATTTTGTAGAAGCAAGACATCACCGGCAAATAACAAAGGACCTAGATTGAAAGGTAAATAAAAGGTTGAAGAGGTAAAGCAAGAATTCTCAAAACAATGGATCAAAAAGTTAGATCAGAATGTTGATGGGAATACTCTTCCACTGGCAGAATAGAGTAACACTCCACTGGTAGGAGACTCTTCATCTAACTGAAGGAAAATCCTTTGGGGGTTTAGCAACAAACTGAAAAACATGCTAATATACCCTTGGTTGATGGTGAGAAGTTGAATTACTTCTTTACTGACAAATGAGTTAAGTTGTGACTTAACCGGAAAGCATTAAATATGGTATTTGGAGAAAATAACATTATAAAGAAAGTGTTTTGGCTCCTTTTTCATTCACCGAGCATTCAAATATTCGAGAGCACGAAAATTCCTAAACGAAGGCATCCTTAGCGAAAAAGGTGAAGCAGTTCATCCAAGCACTCATCCTTAAGGCATATTGAGGTATTTATAACTATGGCTTCCTCATCCACTCCTGAATTTATTGCAAACCCTACTATGATTGAAGTTATCAAATGCCCTAGACTCGTATTCAAACTTGTTCCCGAAATAGCGAAGAAAGATGATACCCTAGGTGCATTTTCTCAAATTCCTAAAGGAGTAATTTATGCAGAGGATCCTAGGATATACATAAATTGTCATATAGAGGAACTAGGAGATGATGAAATCAAGAATATGTATAGGACTATTTTATGTGATGAATCTAGAAATATCAAACCAGAACATAAGATAGTGGAAACCCTAGGTTTTACTAAAATCCTTAGTATCCCAGATTTTCCCAAGGATGTTATAAGGATTGTGCTAATAAGAGTTCATGGTGAATTATTTTGGTTGGATTCAATTCATAAGATCACAAAAGAAGCGGTTAAGGTAGTAACAGGGTTACCTTCCACCGGTAGCAAGCCCGACAGAACTAAAAAGGTCTCTAACGACATAGTAATGGACCTAACCGGTGCAACATTTGACAAGAGATCACTTAGAGTCAATTATGTAAAGGACATAAATGTTAGATTTGTCAGTATGATCCTTGGCTATAAAACCACACATGCAAATAGGTTAAACTCAATATCTAGCTTGTGTATTAAAAGTGCTTATGACTTAGTGAACAACAATGCTAAGATTGGCATCTGTGAATGGCTTAAAGATGAATTGATAGATAATCTGAAGAAGATCAAAGGAGACAAGAAAGGAACTTTTAGATTTGGAAATTTGCTTGTATGTTTGATGTTGTACATTACTAAGGAAGTACCCGATATTGGTAGAAAAGACTTTGGCTTTCATATATCAATAGGAAAGCAAGTATTGGATACATTAAACAACATGGGAGAAAACAGAGAGAAAAATATAAATGAACATTTTCAAGAACTGAAGGCTTGAATGAAGACAAGAATTAGGCTATCTCAGGCAATTATAGATAAATATCAAAAGGAAATATGTTTTGTAATCAAGAAAGATGAAATCTAGATGGAGGCAGTTGTCCCTAGGACTATCTGGGTAACTGAAATGGGATATGAAATAGATGATAACATCATTGAAACTTATGCAAAGGCCCTCCTTGAAGCACCAAAGGAACCATCTGAGAAAGTCTTTGGAAATGCAGAAACAATTGAAAGTGGTATTTAGTCACAGAAAAGAGTTAAGAAAGTTGAACAAACAGTAAGGAAAGGCACTAGACAAGCTAAAGCAATTAAGGAAAATGTATTGAAGCAAACTAGTATCAAGGAAAGTGAGTTGGAAGGACTTCAACTGGAAACTCATCGTTCATCAATTGCAACTTCTTCTGAAAGTGATATACCGACGGTATTCAAAAAGGTAGAAAGGAAAAGAAAACCCTCACCAGTACCCTCACCCACACCCAGGAGAACAAGACAAAAGCAAGAGGCAGTGAGGCCTCCAATTAAGAAGTTAACTCCAAAGAAGAACAAGGTAAAACAAGATATTGCTCCATTGGACAAACTTTTAAGTGAAATAACAGAGGATGGAAAGTTGAAAAATATTAACAAACTATATAACACACTCTCCACTGATGACAGAGAAAGCATAGAAAATAGTGTAATCTTACACTTGGACATCTACAAGAAATTTTTGATAGAAATTGTTGATGAAATACCCATTTATCTCTACAAAAGACTTGAAGCTAGAAGGATAGATATTGTTGAGCTGGATAAGAAAATAAAAATTGAGAAATTACATGCAGTTCAACCAGTGAACTCCTCTGAAGAGATTGATCAATTAATCAGTGAGGCCAACCAAACAATATTCTCAATCGGTCACCGGCATGTAGCATTGATGGCAGGAAGAATGAATGAAATTTATCAAGAGACTGCGGATCAATGGGACATATTTTGGCATTATAATAGACAAGAAGAAGGTTGGCATTTCAATAAGGATATTGAGAAGGTTGTTGATGATTATGGATATAACTGATTAAGGATGATTATTGTCTTAATATTATTATTTTGTCATTGATGTCAAGAAATTGATTTTCTAATTCAGTATGATGTTGCCATATCTTAAGAAGTATGATTTGATGAGTATAAGGATGTCGGTAAAAGACACAGAAAGAATATGATGAATAAAGGGATGAATAAGGTATTCAATGGGCAACTATTACCAAGTCAAACAATGATGAGATCATGATGTTTTAGATTGTTTTAACATCATACATATATTGTAAAATGTAAAGATTAATACTATACTATGTTATCAGGCAAAGAACCTAGTCGGTAAACCCTAAGGTTATCGCTATCAGTTAATGAAGGCAGAATGTCTACTGAGTGAAGTTTAGTATTCACCGAGTTGTTATCGAGTTGTAACCGAGCTATAACAGAATGCATTAAATGTTTGCATGCGGTATTTAATGAAAGAAGCTGATGAGCTGGAGCAGATCAATGATTGGTAAGCCATGGAAGAAGTTTGTTAATGAATCTAAGGCAATGGAAAGTTGGCATGAAGACCTACAGCTCAGATTGAACCACAATACCCTAGCACAAGTTCCAAGATGGGGTAAAACATTTTCAGATCGAAAGATGCATTGAACCTGGACAAGTTTGAAGATCTAATGGCTATGATTGATCATGGGAAATGTGATCAAGGAGATTAAGCGGTTACCTAATTGTTTATAAATAAGAAACTATCGATAAATAATGCATGCGGGCAAGTGTATGCATAGGGATGCTACATAGTGATTACCAAGCATAGAAGCTTGAAGACCTGTTAGAATAATAGAGTATAGATGCCTAGCAGATAGACAAGATTAGTTCTATGTCTAAATTGTATTGAACAAATAGGAATCTACTTTAGCATTTTAGATGTGAAGTTGCAGATAGATTTTTATTACTGTTATTTTGTGAAAGTGACAGAAAATCTCTTAACCGAGTGGACTTAATAGTCTTATATGTAAATCCTCTAGTAAGGTGACATTCTGATTGAGTGTTTGAAATCCTTTGACAAGGTCACTTCTAACAAAGTGAAGATCCTAACAGATCTGAGGGAAATCCCTTAACCGGGTCACATCTAGCAATGTGTTTGTAATCTTTAATAGGATTTGCTTTTAACTGAGCATACTCTAGAAGAGTATATTTCTTAGTGGGTCCAAAATCCCTCAGTGGTTTTTCCCTATTTGGGTTTCCATGTTAAATCTGGTGTTATGAGATTTATATTGTTCATATGCTTTTGAGTTTGCATGTTTGACAGTTTTGGTTATATGACTGATATATATGCTACCGAGGTTGAATCTGATGTTTTTATGGATGATTAAGTTTGTATGATTCACCCCCCCCTCTCATATTGTTAGCTTGGCATCCGTACTAATCATATTAAGTATTAGAACTATCAATTGGTATCAGAGCTTTAGACTCCGGAAGAAAATTTTAAAGGCACTTGAGTTAAAGATCCAAAAGATGTATAAGAGGGATGTACCGAAGCTGAACAAGTCAAGTTTCTCTACATGGCAGAAAAGGATGAAGCTACATCTATCAGGAGTTGGAGAATATGTTGTATAATATTTGGAGAATGATTTTGTCACACCTAGCACCTATCCATTGACTATGGAAGAGATAAAGGCAAAGCAAGAACATATTCAAGCAATGATTGAAATAACATCTGCATTGAGCGATTCAGAGTTTAATGATCTAGAAGGCTGCAATGATGCAAAGGCAATGTGGAATAAGCTCATATCAGTATATGGAGGAGATGAACATGTTCAAAGAGAAAAAGTAGATAGTCTAAGAGGACAACTTGAATCTATGAGGATGAATGAAGGTGAGAACATAACCCAGTACAGTACAAGACTAAAGGATATTGTCAATCAAATCAAAGGAGCAAGTGGAACTATTGAAGAAAAAGATATAACAAGTAAGTTGTTAAGAACCTTTCTACCAGCTTATGCAATCCAAGTCTTAGCAATCAATGAATTGAGGTCTGTACCTAATATGCCAATTTCCTTGGATGCTACTATTGGTAAGCTACATGCATTTGAGTTAAGTAATTTTGATAACAGTGGATCTTCGGTAAATAAAGTTGAACCTACATTTAGTTCTTTTCATCTTGATGAATCTAATGATTATAATGAAAGAAAGTATAAGTACTCTAAAGGAGATCATAGTGGAGCAAGCGAAAGATTTGGGAAGAACATGGAAGCAGTACACAAACTGTATGAGGAAATCAGAAAGCAAGAAGAGTTTGAAGCACTATTAGCCAGAAGGTTACCAAGAGGAAAAGGTAAGTATAAAGGAAAGCTACCTTTAAAATGTTTCAATCGTGATAAGATAGGACATATGGCTTCTAAATGTCCTGACAAAGATTTTACTGAAAAGAGAGATTACCGAGATGACAGATAGAAAGATAATCATTACAGAGGACACTGAGACTTTAGGAGAAGAGATAAAAAGGCATGCTTAATAGCTGATGAGGAATCTAATGATGATAAATCAGATGAAACTGATACAGAGGAAGTTGTTTATGTGGCTATCAAAGATGGATTAGATGAAGAAAGGTATGAAGAAAAAGCTTTAATATCTCACATAAATACTAATGATTCTTGGATCATAGATAGTGGTTGCTCACATCACATGACAGGTGATAAACACAAGTTTATTAAATTAGATGATTATGATGGAGGCTATGTAAGATTTGGTAATGATGCACCATGTCCGATAAGAGGTAAAGGATCCATAACACTTCTTGACAATGCTAAATGCAATGATGTCTATTGGGTTGAAGGTTTGAAATACAATTTGTTAAGTGTAGCATAGCTAAACAGCATAGGTTACCGAATAGAATTTCAGAAAGGAATTGTCAAAGTTCATGACAAGAATGGAAAGTTAGCTACTACTAGGACACAAACTAAAGGTAATACATTTCACCTTGACTCAACCCGGAATAAGTGTTTGCATGCAAAGATTGATGATACCTGGCTATGGCATAAGAGGTTTTGTCATGTAAATTTTGATAACCTGATCAAGATAAGTAAGAAGCACAGAGTAAGAGGTCTACCAAGTCTTGAAAAACCTAAGAATGCTATGTGTCAAGGATTCCAAATGGGTAGGATGACAAGATCAAGCTTTACAAGTAAGTCTTACGCCTCTAAGGGAATTTTAGATCTAGTGCACACTGATCTTTGTGGTCCTATGAAAGTTCAAAGTTATTATGGTGATAAATATTTCATATTATTTGTGGATGACTATTCAAGGATGATGTCAGTAATGTTTTTAAAAGAAAAATCAGAAGCTTTTCAAATGTTTAAATGGTACAAGGCAAGAGTTGAAAATGAAACAGGAAGACAATTGATATGTCTTAGATCAGATAGAGGAGGAGTGTTTACATCTGATGAATTCAACATATTCTGCAATGATCATGGTATTAAAAGACAAGTCTCTACACTAAGAACTCCACAGAAGAATGGAATAGTTGAAAGAAGAAACAGATCTATTGTGGATTGTGCTAGAACACTAATGATTGAGAAGAAGGTGCCACAAACATTTTGGAGAGAAGCAATAAGCACAGTTTTTTACACCTTGAACCGAGTTCAATTGAAGAAAGGTACTTTGAAGACACCATATGAGATCTGGTATGATAAGAAACCTAATGTTAGTTATTTTAAAATCTTTGGAAGTAGATGCTATGTTCATAAAGATGATAGAAATGGCAAGTTTGATTAGAAAAGTGAAGAAGGAACATTTCTAGGTTACTCTTCTAGAAGCAAAGCATTTAAATGTCTAATCAAATCATCTAACAAAATAGTAGAAAGTGCAAATGTGAAAATTGATGAATTTGCATAAAGAAATGATGAAGGAAACTCCACAGAACCAGAAGATTATGAAGGATTTGTCTATTTTCAAACAAGAAGTCCTACCGAGAAGACTGCTGAAGAAAATGAAGAGAATATCCAGTTACCGAGTGATGAAGAAGATCATATAGAGCCTACCAAGCTTGTATTAGCCAAGTATGTCAGAAGGAATCATGCACCAAGTCAAATTATACGAGATAAGAATGATCCAATGATGACAAGGAACAAACTGAGACAGAACACATGTCTAATATTTGAATTTGAACCGAGAATAGTGAAAGAGGCATTTAACAGTGAACATTGGATAAATGCTATGACAGAAGAGATTGATCAAATCAAGAAGAATGACACATGGACACTAGTCCCAAGACCAAAGGACAAAAATGTAATCGGTACAAAGTGGATCTTGAGAAACAAGCTAAATGAAAAAGGTGAGGTCATTCGGAATAAAGCAAGACTAGTTTGCAAAGGTTATGCCCAAGAAGAAGGAATTGATTATGGTGAGACTTTTTCACCTGTGGCAAGACTTGAAGGAGTAAGAACATTGTTGGCATATGCTGCTTACAAGAATTTCAAGGTATATCAAATGGATGTCAAATCTGCATTTCTGAATGGTATATTAGAAGAAGAAGTTTTCATTGAACAATCTGAAGGATTTGTTGAAGGAGAAAATAATGATCAAGTATGTAAATTGAACAAAGCTTTATATGGTCTGAAACAAGCACCTAGAGCATGGTATGAGGGATTGCACTCATATTTGATCAAAATTGGTTTTATAAGAACAAGTGAAAATAACAATATGTACATGAAGAATGATGAAAATGGAATACTGATCTCAGCCATATTTGTTGATGATATTATCTTTAGTGGAAATGACTCTCTATGCAAGAACTTTGGAAATGAAATGAGTAAAGAATTTGAGATGTCATTAATCGGTGAGATAATATATTTTATAGGTCTGCAGATACTGCAAATGAAAGATGAGATTTTCATTACCCTATCCAAGTACATAAAGGAAATCTTGAAGAAATTTGGAATGGAGGATTCAAAACCAGTAACTACTCCTATGACTACCAACTGTAAACTATCAAAGAATGATGAATCTGCATCTGTTGATGAGAAACTTTACCGATCTATGATTGGAAACTTGCAATATGTTGTTCACAGCAGGCCAGATATAGCACATGCAGTAGGTATTGTTGAAAGATTTTCTGCAGATCCTAAGGAAACACACATGATGGCAATCAAAAGAATTTTCAGATACTTAAAAGGCACTGAAGATTATGGCCTAGTATATTGGAAAGGAAATGTTTTTTATTTAAAATTTTATACTGATGCTGATTGGGCAAGCAACATTGATGAAAGGAAAAGCACAAGTGGAGGAGCTTTCTTTTTAGGAGAAAGACTAGTGAGTTGGCTTAGCAAGAAACAAGGATGTGTTTCTCAGTCAACAACAGAAGCTGAATATGTTGTTGTAGCACTGAATTGCACCAATATAGCATGGATCAAACAACTATTGGAAGGTATAAATGAGCAAGTTACTGAGCCAGTAACTATATTCTATGATAACACTAGTGCCATTAACATTTCAAAGAATCCTGTTATGCACTCTAAGACAAAGCACATCTCTATCAAATATCATTATCTCAGAGAAGAAGTTCAAGAGAAGAAAGTGGTTTTGGAGTATGTTAGCACAAAGGAACAAATTGTAGACATCTTCACCAAGCCACTGCCAAAGGACACTTTTGAGTATCTCAGAAGTCAGTTAGGGGTCCTACCCTTATCTTCCATTCACTGATTGAGTTTGGTGAAAGCATCAATTCGATGACTCTACAGAATATCTTTTAGGAGTTGATGCTGATTTACACACTTTAGGAGGTTTTCTAAAGGTGTGCAGGAAACAATAAATAGGGAACAGGAATTGAAGACAAAATGCTCTGACCGAGACTGAATTGATACATAACAGCATGGAATTCACTTCTCAGAAGAAGAAATTATGTTTTTAGTTATTTTCATTTTTGGCATTGTTGTCAAAGGGGGAGAATACCTATGAAAGGGGGAGAATACCTATGAAAGAAGAGAAGAGCAGACTACAAATTGGAAAGAAGACTGAGAAAATAGGAGAAGTCTAATGTATGGGGGAGAGCATTTCAGCATTTTAGAATTTCACAAGAATCTGAATCCGAATCAATAAAGTCAAATCAATTGGTTTTGCCATCAATGCCAAAGGGGGAGATTGTTGGCATTATAACAGACAAGAAGAAGGTTGGCATTCCAATTACAATGAGAGATTGTTGGCATTTCAATAAGGATATTGAGAAGGTTGTTGATGGTTATGGATATAACTGATTAAGGATGATTATTGTCTTAATATTATTATTTTGTCATTGATGTCAAGAAATTGATTTTCTAATTTAGTATGATGTTGCCATATCTTAAGAAGTATGATTTGATGAGTATAAGGATGTCGGTAAAAGACACAGAAAGAATATGATGATTAAAGGGATGAATAAGGTATTCAATGGGCAACTATTACCGAGTCAGATAATGATAAGATCATGATGTTTTAGATTGTTTTAACATCATACATATATTGTAAAATGTAAAGATTAATACTATACTATGTTATCAGGCAAAGAACCTAGTCGGTAAACCCTAAGGAACCTAGTCAGTAAACCCTAAGGTTATCGCTATCGATTAATGAAGGTAGAATGTCTACCGAGTGAAGTTTAGTATTCACCGAGTTGATACCGAGTTGTAACCGAGCTATAACAGAATGCATTAAATGTTTGCATGCGGTATTTAATGAAAGAAGCTGTTGAGTTGGAGCAGATCAATGATTGGTAAGTCGTGGAAGAAGTTTGTTAACGAATCTAAGGCAATGGAAAGTCAGCATGAAGATCTACAGCTCAGATTGAACTGCAATACCCTAGCACAAGTTCCAAGACTATTATGCAAGATCCAAGATGGGGTAAAACATTTTTAGATCGAAAGATGCATTGAACCTGGACAAGTTTGAAGATCTGATGGCTATTATTGATCATGGGAAATGTGATCAAGGAAATTAAGTGGTTACCTAATTGTTTATAAATAAGAAACTGTTGATAAACAATGTATGCGGGCAAGTGTATGCATAGGGATGCTACATAGTGATTACCGAGCACAGAAGCTTGAAGACCTGTTAGAATAACAGAGTATAGATGCCCAGAAGATAGACAAGATTAGTTCTATGTCTAAATTGTATTAAACAAATAGGAATTTGCTTTAGCATTTTAGATGTGAAGTTGCAGATAGATTTATATTACTGTTATTTTGTGAAAGTGACAAAAAATCTCTTAACCGAGTGGACTTAATAGTCTTATATGTAAATCCTCTAGCAAGGTGACATTCTGATTGAGTGTTTGAAATCCTTTGACAAGGTCACTTCTAACAAAGTGAAGATCCTAACAGATCTGAGGGAAATCCCTTAACTGGGTCACATCTAGCAATGTGTTTGTAATCTTTAACAAGATTTTCTTTTAACCGAGCATACTCTAGAAGAGTATATTTATCAGTGGGTCTGAAATCCCACAGTGGTTTTTCCCTATTTGGGTTTCCATGTTAAATCTGGTGTTATGAGGTTTATATTGTTCATATGCTTTTGAGTTTGCATGTTTGATAGTTTTGGTTATATGACCGATATATGTTACCGAGGTTGAATCTGATGTTTTTATGGATGATTAAGTTTGTATGATTCACCCCCCCTCATACTATTAGCTTGGCATCTGTACTAATCATATTAAGTATCAAAACTATCAACATATTCTTTGTTGAAAAGGAGAAACAGGAAGAACTTAAAAGACCTAAGGCTATCAGAGTCTATCAAAAGGACAAGGATAAGGGGAAAGGCAAGGAAGGTGGACCTCCGAACCTAAAAATAACTAATAACTTACCCCCACCTCTTTTTGATACTCCACCGGTAGAAACCATTGACAATCAATCGACTATAGAGAGTATAGAGACTCCTCAAGAGGATACAAGTCCTGAGTCTGAAGTTTTGTACATTATGAGCATCGATACATAAGAAGTAAACATTCTGGTAGACAAAGAGACCACTAAGGATAAGAAGAAAGATATGGCTACTAAGCCATCGACTGTAGATGTTGAGGTTGGAGTTAGTGAGACTGTAAATATAAGCACTGAAAAACCTACAGATACAGAGAAACCGGCAAAGCACACCACTAAGAAACCATTTGAAGCACCAGTAAATGAAACTGAAAAACAATCAGAGGTAAATACAGAGAAACCAAAAGTGCATACAAAGACTACATCTAAAAAATTGGTAGTTGAGAGCATAGAGAAACCCTCTGAGGCATAGATTGAGAAACAGGTTGAGAAACAGGAATAGAAATAGGCTGAGGTACAGGTTCAAACCGAGACAGTACCATAGGCAATAGCTGAAAAGCCTAAACCTTTGCTAGTATAAATGCAAACACAAACTGACCTACCAGAGGTCAAAACAAGCAAATTTATTACACAACGGATAGCATGGAAATTGAGAAGACAGTTGGGTAGACATCTGGTACTTCAATGACAAAATTCAAACCAATGAACGTGACAGAGGTATTATTGGATTTTATTAAGAAGATCAATGAGTGTAATGCACAAGCCTATAAGGCTATTGATGACACTATTCCTATTCTTAAATTGATAGCACCCAAGTGCATTATGGGAAGTAAAGATTCTTTAGGTCAACTAAACACATTGTCTAAATACATCACTGGTAACATTTTGACAGTTGATCAGATAAATGAGGACACATTCAAAGAGAGAATGATTAAGGAGAAAGACAAATTCTTTGAGGAAATAGTGAAGAAGAATAAGGAGAAAATAGAAACCTTATTACCGGCACTATGAGAAACAATTTTGGATTTCAAGAAACTGTACAAAGACACCTGCAAAACTAATATTTTGATAGAGAACATAGATTCAGAGATCAGCAAAGCTCAAGAAGACATTAACAATATTGCTGAAAATTTAATAGGATCATCAGATTCATTTTTGGAAATTGAAAAGAACATTACAGATCTTGAAGAGAAAATAGAGAAGTTAGAAAGAGACAAAGAGAAGATAAAGGTTAAGGCAAAGGATTTAAAATGTAAACTAGGTCCTAAACTAGATTACCTCATTTCTTTGAGAAAAGAAATTTCTGAGGCTCTAGTTCTTGAACTTAAGACACCGGAAGAGAAAATGCACATACTAACCGGCACAGTTCAGAGAACAGAAGCAACATTATAGGATAGCAAAATATTCAGCGACAGTCAAAATTTGGTATTGGCAGATCTTTTCCAGATTGTAACCCCCCAGTTACAAGGATCTAGGCAGGATCCACACTCCATTGACAGTGAATGACAACTTTGTCATTGATGTCAAAGGGGGAGTAGTGGAAATGAGAAAAATGATTAGAACAAAGACATCATCAGCTCAGGGGGAGCATACATTTTTGACAACACGGTTTTGGTAAGACAATTTTGGCAGATTCTTTTTGGACAACATTTTTGGACACTTTTGATTTTTCTCATGAGTGTTGCCATTAATGCCAAAGGGGGAGATTGTTGGCAAATGAACACTCCAATGAGAAATTGTAGGTGATTGAAGGTATTGTCATTTATGGAAACCTTGCAATCCTATGATACCGGCAAGCACTGACACACAGATCACCGACATCAAAAAGATTGATCAACGGCACCATGGCCGACAAGAATTTTGTTTAAATGTATTTTGTATTTAATTGTAAAATCTTATGTAAGCTGACTTGGTGGATTGTAATATGACTCATATAATTATGAGATCATTGTAGATAATTTAGAGATAGAAGATGGAAGGATTAATGCAGACCTAATATGTGAATTGTAAGGCAGATATTGGATAAGGGTTTATGTATGTAGTAGAGCTTAAACTGGTACTGAATCTAGTATAGTAGATGTTGACCTGAAGCAGTACAAGACATTGGATTTGTATAATCCATTTTTGTAAGTCAATGAGACTTCTTTTGTAATTGAGTAGTGAGCTCTAGGCACTTGGCCTTCCTACATGTGCAGGCCCCTATTGTAAATAGTAATATTCCCTTATTGGCCAGTAAGCAAATATTGTGGGTCACAAATCCCACCAAGGTTTTTCCCACACTGGGTTTCCTCGTTAGAAAATACTGTGTTATGGTGTGTCTCTTATGTTGTGGTTATTGCTCTTATTTACTGCATTATTTTTGGTTTACCGGTACACAATTTTGATATGCTTTTCATGTTATAATTCAAATAAATTCTTATACTGGACAGATATTGATTCACCCCCCCTCTCAGTATCTTTGGAAATCCTAACAAAACCTATTACAAGAACAACAAAAATTCGACAAGGATTGATGTAAGCCAAAAGTAATTCCATTATATTCAAAAATATGTTTACTCAAAGTTTATGAGATCTCAAGGGTCACCAGAACCCCCCTTGCAATTGAAAATGAACAGTCTGGGATATTTATTACAAAATAAAAAAACAAAAACTATCAAAAATGTCAAAATACCATGTAAAGTTTTAGTCCAACTTCGAAAAGCATTCAAAGTATCTCATAAAAAAACATTCAAAGTTTCAAAGGCCACAAATGCTCTGAAGACCCTCGAAAATACCATTTACTAATGTATACACCTAAAAATGGTCTGAAGATAATTAATTAAATAAGTAATTATTTAATTAATCCCCTTTCCCAATTTAATTGAATTCACTAAGCAATTTGATCAAATTCCCTCTTTCATCTACTTATTAATAAATCTAAGGATTTATTTAATAAGTTCATTTCATATTCCCCTTTGATTAATTAATTCAAATTAATTAATTCTCCCTCCATCTTCAATTAATTATTCTAATCTTCTAATTAATTAAAACAAACCAATTTATGAGTTAGTGAGAATTAATTAGTCTTATTTGAATTTTAAATTTAAATTTACCCACATGCCTCCTAACTTTTAACCACCTAACCTAACCCCTTCTAAACCTAACTCCTTCCATCTAACCCCGGGTTTAATTAAACATACTCTTCCATTGAGACACATGGCATTCTTGGGCCACATGTCCCCTTTCCTTAGACACTTTCTCTCTCATGAGCAAAGCTTCTTGACACTTGTCACCATAGAGATGGCAAATGTTCCCTTTCATCCAACCTCTTTTTGAACCTCCTCCAATTTCACCATTTATATCTTCAGACTCAATCTTGACCATTGATTCCTGCCACCTCACCCCTAGCCTTGGAAATCTTGTAAATAGACCCTATTTTGGAGCAATATTGATCCCATCTCATTTGCATTTCAGGCATTGTTACTATAGGCATTTTGATTTTAGCATATCATTTGAGCATTGTTATTATAGGCATTTGCATTCTTAGATCTAGCTTATTTTCTAGCATAATTGTTGGATCATGTAGCTTAGTCATTCGCTTTTCTAGCTTAAATGCATCATTATCATCTTAAATTCTCCATCTAGATGTAGTCAAGTCACTGAAATTTGCTTATCTAGATCTGAGAACAAATCTACACTCGCATTTATTAGGAGGCAATAGATCAATTAGCCATGGTTTTATCTTTCTTTGTTTTAAATTTGCTAACCATGCTTGTACTGATCTATTGAATGTTTTGTGTTGCAGCTACAGGTATACACTTCACATGCACGACATTTTGGCACACACCGTGGGGCCGAAATTATCATTTTTGGCCTCTTAAGCTTCATCAACAATCATCTCTGTCTGGATCTGGTTCAGAATGTCGTACGAGCTCCTTTATTGGCTCGTACGAACTACTTTTTGATCTGGGATGAAAATAATTTCTCCGTCGTATGAGCTCATTCCTCTATTATACGAGCATGTTTCTGTACTCACACGATATCAAGAATATTGTCGTATGAGCTGGTAAATTGTTTCGTATGACACTTTGTCTCTGTGTTTTTAAATAGATTGCATTTTTCAGGGTTTCAGATTTTAATCCAATCATTACTAATGCTAACCCTGGTCTATTTGTGAGATTTTTTTGGCAGCTTAACTAGTTTTGTAGGACGATTATTGAAGATACTTTAGCCAAAGAATTATTTCAAGCAAACACATCATGATTACTAATGGATCTGTTTTGCAGTTTGCCTAAGAAGAATTCAATAAAACTTTGTGTATTTCTTAAGTCTTTCTAGCCACACTTATCTTTTGCTAAAGGAATGAACAATCATGTATTTTGTGTTTTTGATGATAGGGGAGTATGTTCTCACCTTTCTTAGGTGATCAGAAAGCTAGACTCATCTTTTAATTTCATTAGTGCATATCTTTAGCAGGCCTGCCCTCCCGAAGAGCTAATAACTCTTTGCCATTAAGGTCGGTGAGAGGGGAACAAACTAAGTGGGAATGGCTAATGCCAAGTAATCCAACTCACTATAAAATAAATGTGATTTGATGAAAATCAAGTCAACGGCAGTGCTCAAGAATAGCTCTCCTCCGTACCTTCGGGTATAGAAAACCTTGGTTTTCAAGGCTGGGAGACCTCTTAATTGAGTATTATACCCCGACGTGCTGAACGAATCCCTTACTAGTGTCGGTTAAATTAGAAGCTACCTGATTCACCTCTAAAAGGATGATAATCTTTGTGCAAGAGAGATAGTAACTCTCCCAAGACACTTTCCATATCGTGCCCCCATTAGCATTTGGAGTCAGATATGGAAAAAAAATGCAGCTAAGAGATCAAGGGAACAGAGAATATTCAATATCACAATTACCACATTCTCCTAAATCCTTTGGAAAACCATCAAACTCTAAACAACAACCAATTGTAAAACATCTTCCGATATTTAATGGAGCATTTGTTAGTGCTAGAACCTTATCAGAGGAAATAGAAGACAAATATGTGCTACAGTGGCTATACAAGGATGAAGAATTTCAACAAAAGATCAATAATGTCTGCATACCTACAGAAAAGTATGGAAAAAGGTTTAACATTCTCAGAAGAATGGGATACACTGAAACAGGTCCTATAGGAAAAAGAAAAGAAGGTATCTCAGAACCTATTCAACCTTACACTCAATAGACTACAGACAAAATAGGCTTAGGGTATGGACAAGTCACTCTACCAGAAGACATATCTTTTAGTCAACAACAAGAGGAATATGAAAACAAACAAGAACAAGTGGCAATTGAAAGAGAATAAATGTCAGCTAAGAAACAAACACAAGCAAACATGAAATGGGAAAAGAAGCAAGCTTCAAATCAACAAGAGAAACAAACTAAAAGCACCTCTCAAGCAGCATTAAATCTCAATTAAAACAAGAAAGAAGCTAATATAAGTCAAGGAGAGCTCATAGAAAAATTGACAGAACTCAATCTCAATCCTAAAGAAGTTGAATATGAAAGAAGAAAAGATATAACAAGAAAAGCAGAAGAAATACTATATGAATAAATCTGTAGATTGCAGGCTGCAAGTGATACAGATTCTAATGAATGGGAATGGGATACATATCACTCTAAAGAATCAACTAAAGAAAATTGCTTTGAAGGAGATGTAGGAGTCGATGTAGTTCATGTGTATGCAAGACAAACGTCAGGAAATAGTTCACTGGAATTAGAATCAAATTTGGCTGACTTGGACTTAACCGAAGACGATCAAGAGTTTCTTATGCGAGGTCATTCTGATGAGAGTACCATTCTAGACATCGACATACATATTGAAAACTTTGATACATCCATCATGACCCTTGATACCCTCAAAACATCCCAACCTGAAGATCCCCTACCTCTAATCCATCTTGAGCTAATTGATTGGGAAAATGAAGGACATACTGCCATTGATACCTTTCTGAATGACTATGTCATATCTGTATGTCTTAATGCAATCAAACCTATAACAACTCTCACCAGGAATGTTAGCAACACATCTTCTAGTCAAGTGGGTGCCAAATCTCCTAGTCACAAAAGTGAAAATAAAGAAAAGAATATCAGGTCTAATGCTGAAAACCATTTCTTGGCAACATTAGATCGGAAAAAAGTAAAAAGAAAGGATGCATCTAACGGTGAAAACCTTCTTGAGGCACAGGAAGATGGGAGATTTCACACTTTACCTGAGCACTATCAAGAAAGGTCATCCATTTTGATCGAACCAACAGAGGCAGTTAAGATTGGCACAACAGAGCAACCAAAGATTCTTCATCCAGTGACTTCTCTATTAGAAGAAGAAATGCAACAATATATAGAATTCTTTAAACGACGGCAAATCAATTTTTCTTGGTCATATGTAGACATGCCAAGGTTAGATCCAGAGCTTATTATGCATCACTTGAATGTCAGTCCAGGAGCCAAACCAATTAAGCAAAAGTTAAGGAAAATGCATCCACATATCGCTCTCCTAGTCAAAGCTGAACTAAAGAAATTATTGGATGTAGGATTCATCAGACCTGTAGCATATCCTCAATGGGTATCCAACATTGTTCCTGTTTCAAAACTAGATAAAAGTATCAGAATATGCACAGACTTCAGATATCTTAATAACGCATGTCCAAAGGATGATTTTCCTTTGCCTAACATCAACATCATTGTAGATTTAACTATTGGACACTCCATGTTCTATTTAATGGATGGTTTCTCCAAATACAATCAGATCAAAATAGCACCTAAAGATCAAGAAAAGATATCTTTCACATGCCTGTGGGGTACTTTTGCTGGAACGACATGCCTTTCGGATTAAATAACGCAGGTGCTACATATCAAAGAGATATGACAACTATATTTCATGACATGATGCATACATTCATGGAAGACTATGTGGATGACATCTTGGCTAAATCATACAATAGAGAAGAACATATAGAGATAGTGGAAAAGATCTTTGATAGTTAGAACAATACAAGCTATGGAAAAACTTAAGAAATGTGCCTTTGTTGTCACTTCAGAAAAGCTATTGGGATACATTGTTTCAGCTAGAGGTATCGAAGTGGATCCAGCTAAGGTAAAAGCAATCATGGAAATGGCATCTCCCAAGAATATAAGTCAACTCAGATCACTCCAAGGAAGACTCCAATCAATCAGAAGATTTGTTGCTCAACTAGCAGATAAATGTCAACCATTTACTCATCTATTTTACAAAAATATTCATTTCAAATGGGACCATCAATGTGAAGACACATTCTACAAGATCAAGGCATATCTCATGCAACCACCCATCCTAATATCACCAATTCCAGGAAAGCCATTATTACTCTATGTATCAACCACTGAAGCATCATTAGGATTTTTGCTTGCACAACAGGATAATGAAGGAAAAGAACGAGCTATCTACTACATCAGCAGAACACTAGTAGGATACAAGATCAACTATTCACCAACAGAAAAAGCATACTTGGCAGTAGTTTTTGCTTCTCAAAAATTATGACACTATCTATTATCTCACTCTGTCAAATTAATAGCTAAAATTGATCCTCTGAAGTATTTACTCAGCAAAGCAACATTAATAGGATGACTAGCAAAATGGATCATGATTCTAAGTGAGTTTGATATTGAGTATGTTGATAGAAAAGCTATAAAAGGACAAGTCATTGTAGACCAACTAGCAAAGGCACCACTTCAAGATGATCATCCTTTACAGATTGAATTCCCCGATGCTGATATCCTAACAGTCACAACAAAAACATGGAGATTATACTTTGATGGTTCATATACACAACATGGATCAGGAGCAGGTATTCTATTCATCACACCACAAGGTCATACAATTCCAAAAGCATACAAATCAAGCTTTCCATGTACCAACAACACAATAGAATATGAAGCTTTGGTTACAGATATCAAAATGGCTATAGAATGGAACATTACACAACTTCAAGTCTTTGGAGACTCTCAACTCATCATTAGTCAAATTAATGATGACTATCAAACAAAGGATGAAAAATTAATGCCTTATAAAAAGATGGTTGATGATATCAAGAAATACTTTATAGAAATAGCCTTTCAGCAAATTCTAAGAAATGACAACAAAGCAGTAGATGCCATGGATACACTTTCTTCTCTACTTTGGACACAGGAAAATCAATAGTGTTATGAATTCCTGGTAGAAGAGTTGTTTTATCCTACTCATTATTGTCCTGATTGTGAAACTATCTGTCACCTTGTTGGGCATGATTCCTCCTGCTATAGCCAAACTTACACATACCTGAAAGATAACACCCTACCTCCTAACTTATCGAAGAACCAAAAGATAAAATTTATTTGCCAATCCTCCCATTTTACTCTCGTCACGGATACCCTGTTTAAATAAGGTCTAGACGGTACTCTTTGAAGATGTCTTGAACAAGAAGAATCTGAGAAGGCCTTGCATGAAGTCCATAACAGCATTTGTGGCACTCATTCAAGTGGTCTTACCCTTTCGAAAAAAAATCATGCGCTTGGGCTATTATTGTCTGACCATGGAATGAGATTCTTTTCAGATAGCTAGAACATGCAAACAATGTTAGATCCATGGGAATTTGATTCATGCACTAGTGCAAGAACTTCATGCTTTGGAAACATCTTGGCCTTTTTGTCAATGGGGTCTTGATCTAGTAGGAAAGATAAATCCGTCTTCATCTAATGGTCACAAATTCATCCTTGTAGCTATAAAATATTTTACAAAATGGATTGAGGCAGTACCTCTCACAAATATCACAGGAAAACAAATTGCTACATTTATCTTGAATTAAATCATTTGTCGCTATGGAATACCAATGAAGATTATCACTGATAATGAGCAATCGTTCAAGAATCAAGATGTACAAGAGCTATGTGAGAAATTCAAGATCCAACACAGATTATCCACACCCTACTATCCACAAGGGAATGGGCAAGCAGAAGCATCAAACAAAACTATTCTAAAAATCCTTAAAAAGACAGTGAATGATGCTATAAAAGATTGGCATATTCAATTAAACCCTACTCTATGGGCCTACCATACTAGTATCCACACACCAATAGGTGCCACACCTTTCTCTCTTGTTTATGGATCAGAAGAAATACTTCCAATAGAAGTAGAGATACCTTCTCTATGAGTATCATTAAAAGGTCTCATCCCAGATGAAGAAGAACGAGTATCCAAATTACAAGAGTTAGAACTAATCTATGAACGAAGACAAAATGCCTTTGATCATTTAAAGGTCTATCAGCAAAGAATGTGTCAGAGTTATAATCACGGAGTCAAACCACAAATTTTTCAAGTAGGGGAACTAGTACTAAAAGAAAATCCACGCAACCAGGCAGATCGAGAAAACAAAGGAAAGTCTGAACCAAACTAGTTAGGTCCATTTGTGATCACAATAGTATTCGGATCAGGAGCATATCAGCTATCAACACAGGACGAAGATCAACTCGATGAACCCATCAATAGCATGCATCTGAAGAAATTTTATGTCTGAAAAGCAGAAAAATCAAAAAACAGTGAAAAAACAAAAAAATCCAAAAACACTAAAAAAGCAGAAAATCTAAAAACACTGAAAATGCAAAAAATAAAAAAAATAGTGAAAAAGCAGAAGAAAAAAAAATAGTGAAAAACCAAAAAATCTAAAAAAAATCAAATATAAGAAAAAGTGCAATAAAAGAAGATGGTGAAAACCTGGCAAACAGGTGCTATCTGTTTGCTAGCTCTTCCATCTATTAGTTCATGCATCTTTCTGCTTGCATTTATTTTCCATCAGTGTTGTTCATATGCATAATAAAGCCTTGTACATACGGAGGCATCCTAGGTGGCTTCTCGTCATGGTTTGGATCATTGGATATATCATACTGAATTTGTTTCTAGGCTTGGGGCAAAATCCTGCACTTAGTTGGGGGCAAAACTCTTGATCATTTTGAGCTTAATCAAATAGGTAGAACAAACGGTTAGACAACTCTTATCAAGTGAAAACTGTGACACATCCAACATTGAACATGAAATAAAATTATCAACCATGAAACTATCACAAAGTCAGTCTAAATGCATGGATGATATCTTTTGGATAATGATTTTAACATGATTGTTCACCTTTTCTATATTGATTTTTGCTATCATGATTTCTGAGTGACTCCAAGATGTCTTTGACTAGAGGAACAAGGAAGGAACATGATATTTTTCTTGTCTGTTGTCTGAAAATTAATCATTAATATGTGCAAATTTGTCTCGAGACATGATCATCAGAGTATCATTGGAGACATTTCCGATTTGTGTATTGAAATGGTTAATACTGCCTGTTTTACGCAAGCAACACTCAGGTCATCTCGATTCAATTATACCTCAATGCTTGTGCTAACTTGTCATATGAAAAGCTAGGAAAGCAGTGCTCAGGTCATCATGGGTTAATTATACCATCGATGTTTGCACTCACTTCCCACATTTAAAAAAATCTCAATGATGACAAAATGCAATAATCCAGTGACTGGTCCAATCATAGCCTTGCATTTGCATTTGCATTTACCTGACATTTCATTCTTGCATGGGATCCCATATGCTCCTTTTATCCAAGGTTAAATCTAGCACAAGAATCATCAAGGTATCACCACAAGTGTATACACAATCAAACTGATGACTCATATCTCTCCAGATATTGTCGACCCAACAAAAATCTTATGCTACCCTCTCAATAGAACCAACATCAGCATATCTAAAGCTTTCTGCAACTTGATATCAACAAATTGTCAGTTCTTTATCCAATCAATCTTATCAATTCTATCAATCAATCACATCAAATCAATTCCTATAATGCCCTGCCAGGAACCCTAAAGAAAAACAACACAACTAGGCAACTAAAGGGTGAAATAAATTTTTTTTAAAGATTAAGTGCATTAATTATAACAATTGCACATTTAATAACATAGCGGAAGTCTAACACATGATTTCCTAAGGGTTACCAACAAAGATTAATTCACAGATTATATTAACACCATGATTAATCCAATTGTCCATTTAATTAGGTAAATTAAATGCTTGTGATTAAAACTACACATACATCTAAATTCCAAAATGAAAGAATCAAAGTATTCCATGCATTCAATTTATCCATAAATCATTTATACATAAGATCAAAACAACTGAATTTAACATACATTCTACTAACATAATATTACAATATCCATAAATACATGGCTTCCAAAAATACCACGAAATCCAAAGTTACAATATCAAGGTTACATAAAAGTTTGATACAATGACCACAAGGTCTCATCTGAACAATGATCTTGAACATGAGCTAGTACATGAACCACAAACCAAGAAACACCAGTGAAGCCTTTCCTTGACTGAAGATACAATCCAGAACATCCAATGGGAAGTGATACTACCACCCAACCATGTGATCCCGAAATGGAACCACCCCACTGTGCTAGGAGATAGTAGAAAACCCTCAAGCAAGAAAACTAAGACAAGTACAAAAGAACTACATGACTCCGCAAACATCCATGTGACTCAACTCACAAACACTAGTGACTCTAAGGAGAGAGTGTCATCACATAGCTTAATATGGATACCATGGTACAGCCTCCATAGGCCTTGACTCACTGTCCTGGTAACCTCTCCCGAACCTCCAGTTCCAACTAAGTCTCATGCGGACCCTACCAAACCTTTCGTGAAGACAAGGTGGTAAGTTTTCCATTCCAGGCCTTCTCGTAACATTATGAGCCCTATACTAGCACTCACCTATGCATGAGGTACATTATCTTAATTAATATTTATTCCACCCACCCCCAAATCAATTATTAGGTTATCACTTTTTAACTAACTTTCAACGGGTTATCCTGTCATCCACTTTAGGCATGACCCCCGCTCGAAAGCCACTCTCTCTCATAGGACACTAACAGGAAACATCTCTCTACGAGAACTCTATGGTGAAACAGATAGCCATAACTAATCCTGACAAACCACAGGTGAAGGATACACAATCACTAACCCAAGATTGACCATTTGAACAAAACACACAATGGCTCACATCAATAAGGTTATACAACAACACCTAACCAAGGAGATATAATAACATAGGACACAATGACAACTCAACCAAAATTGCAACGAAATTAAGCTTGACTGCAAACACCATTTACACAAAATCCTAATACAGATAATCTTTTCTTTAAACAGCCAATAGCATAAATAACTTGCAATTAATGATTTTCTAGAAAATAAGAAAATACAACTATATTAATACAAAGAAATCAATTTTGTCATTTGTCCAATAAGGTTAAATCAATCACATAAAAATTAACCCCCTAATTATATGTTCATGATTAATTTACAAATAAACCCAATTAGATTATATCAATAATCTAAATTAAATTCCAAATTAAAAATTATATATAATGATATAATAAAATTACATAAATATATATACTCATCGAATATAATATCATATGATTATATCACATTAAAAATATATAATAAAATGAAGATTTAATTTGAAATATCTTTCTATTTCCAAAATAACATAATAAAACCACAATACTATATATATATATATATATATATATATATAATATTGTTATTTATTTTTATTTTTTTAATTTTTTTTTTTTTTCTTAAATTCCAATAACCTAAAAAGAAACAATAAATTTTATTTCCAATAAAATTTATTTCTAGGGAATCTAATTAATACAGATTTTCTCCAAAATACTAAAATAAAACAATTTCTCCATAACTTTTAATAACCTAATTAATTTAATTAAAATTAAATTTATTACCATAGTAACTAAATAATTACACAGAGATGTACAAATATTGACAGAACAACAAAATATCAAAACAAAATGAAATAAGAGGGAATGATTTCTCTGGTAAAGCCCATTCCTCCCAAATCTTGCAATTTTCAAAAACCTTGGCAAAATTGCCATAAAAACTTTTCCCAATTTTCTCAAAATTAAATCTACAAACACCCAGGAAACAACTTCTTTCCATAAACCAGAAATTCACTTTAGGAATGGACTTTAGCCAAGAACAAAATTAATCAGATAGGATATGAAAAACATCTTTAACACACATCATTCAGAAGATAGAAGGAATATAAATATTTTCTTTAAAACAAACAATCAACAGAAGCCACCCAACCTAGTATAGCTTTCCTGGAAGAAATTTGTAGAAGAGAACCAATCCTTCAGCAAGCTTCCAAATAAATTTCTTCACCTAAATCCCTGACTTGTTTCCTGTGTATCCCTAAAATAAAGAACTATCCCCTTTTAAACTAAAATTCTAGGTTGAATATCTTTTTCCCCAAAAACCTAAATTTAGAATAAAAGGAATTTTCTTTTCTTTTCTAATTTTCCAACCAAGGATAAGTTAACATGCAATAATTAAAAATCATTTTTCTTTCTTTTCTTTTCTCATGCAGAAAATTAATTTTCTAAATAAAGAAATTAAAGCAATACTTTAATTCTAATTAATTCTTTTATTTATTTAAAATTCTAAATGAAATTGATCTAATTTATTTTTCACTAAAATTTAAATAAAATATATTTCCAATATCTTGCAACTTAATTTAATAATTTCTTTTAATTAATTAAATTTATAATCTCAATGCATAAAATACATAATTCCCAAAAATACCAACTATGAGATAACTCCATAAATTTAATTAATTAATTAAATATACTAAAACACACAAACTGAACAAACCTCAAGCAAATACTCATAAAAAGATCAAACAACAAAATACAAAGGCTGAACAAATTGACGACACTCACATGAGTGTAACTGAGTAAAATAGGGTCAACTACTATCTCCTCCACTTCCATCGAAAAATATAAATCACACTCAAACCTATGAAGCCAAGTGAAGATGATACCCCGTACCTACCCGGGACTTGTACCTGCAATATCCTGCATCACCAAACCACACATGCATATATACAATATAGAAAGCACGACATACACACCGATGAAGGAGAATCACGACGTTCCCTGTCTCACCAAAATGAGTGAAGGAAAATCGTCCCCTTGCATCCAATACACTCGCAGACACACCACATATAATTTCACATTGCATAGATAAAGTAAAGTGTCAGTACATAGCATTAATCCATAAAATGCCATAAATCACAAGTACTGAAATACTGCAAATAAATTATGTATCTCATATCTAGATAAAGCATGAAATAATGTCATAAAAGTCTGAATAACACAATGGTAATGTATCCACTGAAAAACAAACAATAATAAAATATGAGTCTAATGAGTTCAAACGAGTAGGGGTACTACATTCTCCCCCACAAAACTAGGCTTACTCCTGGAAGCCTAAAACAAATAAGAATACAACTCTCTCATCTTCGCTGCAGCCTCCCAAGTCACTGAGGTCTCATCATTTGGGTCCTATAGGACCCTTACCTGGTCGATGGTGCGACCCTTGAGGATCAAATCCTGACGCTGAAGAATGCGCACGGGCTCCATGGAAAGCTGCCCATCCTCGACCTGCAAGGAGTTCCAATCAAGAACATGTGTCACATCAAGATGATAAGGTCAAAGAACTGAAACATGAAAGACATCGTGGATGTAGGATAAACTCAGTGGCAAGGCAATACGGTAGGCAACAGGTCCTATCCTCTCAAGGATCTCAAAAGGTCCAACAAACTAAGGTGCCAACTTAGAACCCTTTCCATAATGGATCAAACTCTTCCGTGGACACACTCTCAAGAACACACGATCGCCAACATAAAATTGACGATCTACCCTATGAGCATCTACATACTTCTTCTGCCTATCATGTGCAGCTACCAAATGCTCACGAATCCTATCTACCTATTGCTCCATCTCCTGAAGAATATCTGGTCCTATAAGCACCCTATCCTCTAGCTGATCCCAACTCAAAGGAGTGTGGCAAGGATGACCATATAATGCCTGAAAAGGGGACATACCTATGGATCTATGGTATCCATTATTATAAGCAAACTCCACTAGATAGATATAATCCTCCTAGCGCGACTACTGGTCCATCACATACATGCAAAGCATGTCCTCTAACACCTGATTCACTCACTCTGTTTGACCATTTGTCTCTGGGTGATAAGCTGAACTAAAGTTCAACTAAGTCCCCAAAGAATGTTGAAGTGGGGTCTATAATTCTAAGGTAAAGACAGGATCTCTATCAGATATGATCCACCTTGGAATCCCATGCAATCTCACTACATTTTCCAAGAAGCCTCATGCCACCACTACTACCATATAGGAAGCTCAAATAGGAACAAAATGAGCAACATTAGTCAATCTATCAGCAATGACCATGATAGCATCATGACGACGTGAAGAGATAGGCAAACCAATAATGAAATCCATGGAAATGATATCCCATTTCCAATCCGGTACCAAATTAGGTTGTAAAAGCCTTGCCGGGTGCTGATGCTCTGCCTTCACTTGTTGATATTCTAAACACTTCGACACAAAATCAGCAATGTCATGTTTCATACCATCCCAATGATAAATCTATCTAAGATCTACGTGCATCTTCTTGACACCTAGATGTGTTGAATAAGGTGCACGATGGGCCTCTGTCATGATCAAAACAAGAAGACCCTCCAAAGGAGGTACATAGATCTATCCATGGTGATGAAGAAGTCCATCTGCCTCAAGGTTATATTCAGAAAATCTACCCTCCAAAGGCCTTTCGGACTCTATCACAGCTCTAACATCCTAATACCAAGTATCCTCAGGAAGAACTCCAAGAATTATCTCTCTCAAGTCTACTCCAAGGGATAATGCTAAAATTTCATGCCACCTATGACTCAAAGCATCTGCCACTACATTCTCTTTCCCCTGAATATAACGAACCTCAAAATCATACTCGCAGAAGAATTCCATCCATCTCTATTGTTGACCATTCAAGTTCAGCTGTGTGAATATATACTACAAACTTCGGTGATCACTATGCAGCTCAAACCAAAACCCTAACAAGAAATGTCGCCATCTAACCAAAGCATGAACTATAGCTGCCAACTCTAAATCATGAACTAGATAGTTCAATTCATGTTTCTTGAGTTTTTCAAGACTCATAAGCAACCACTCGTCCATCCTACATAAGCACTGCACCTATACCTTCCAAAGAGGCATCTGTGCATACCATAAAATCTCTAGATGGATCAGAAACTGCCAAAATATCTTGATACCAAGGAGTTCCTTCAAGGTCCTAAAAGCTTCTTCACACTGTTCTGACCAAAAAAACTTCTTCCCTTTCCTCTGAAGAGAAGTAATCAGGTGTCATATCCGAGAAAAGCCTTCAACAAAGCGGTGGTAATATCCGGCCAAACCCATAAAACTCCTAACTTCTGAAACATTGGTCGATGCTGGCCAATCAACAATGGCTTGGATATTCGAAGGATCCATGGATATACCTTCTCCTAAGACCACATGACCAAGATAGTTCACCTTAGACTGGAAGAAATCACACTTCACCAAATTGGCATAAAGTTGATTCTCCCTCAAGCACTGCAATACCTGACGTAAGTGACTCTCATGCTCTTTCATAGATCTAGAATAAATCAGAATGTCATCCAAGAATACAATGACAAAATGGTCATGGTAGGTGCGAAAAACCCCATTCATTAAGCTCATGAAAATTGAAGGCACGTTCGTCAACCCAAATGGCACCACTGTGAACTCATAGTGACCATAACGAGTACGAAACATTGTCTTATGAATGTCTGCATCCTGAATGTGCAACTGATGGTATCCAGATTTCAGGTCAATCTTAGACCAACATCAGCATATCTAAATCTTTTTGCAACTTGATATCAACAAACTGTCAGTTCTTTATCCAATCAATCTTATCAATTCTATCAATCAATCACATCTAAATCGATTCCCTCATGTCTTATACATGATGTATCTTTCCTGAAACCAACGATTCTGGTCATGTCTTATACAGGATATATCATTCCTGAAACCAGACGCTTTGATCATCTTTGTCTTATACAGGAGGTTTCATTCCTGAAACCAGACTAAATCTCAATCTTATCGATCTAATCAATCAAGCTTTATCAATAATCAATAACCACATCATCATGATCATAGAACTTGCATTTTCATCAACCACAGTTGCAGAAATCAAATCAATAATCTAATCAGGATATCAATTTTGTAAAAAAATCCAAAAACTCCAAAGATTAGTTATCTCAATTGATCTCCTAAGGGGGCATCATCGTATCACACACCTCTCTTCAAAGAGGGGCAAAATGTATACACCTAAAAATGGTCTGAAGATAATTAATTAAATAAGCAATTATTTAATTAATCCCCTTTCCCAATTTAATTGAATTCACTAAGCAATTTGATTAAATTCCCTCTTTCATCTACTTATTAATAAATCTAAGGATTTATTTAATAAGTTTATTTTGTAATCCCCTTTGATTAATTAATTCAAATTAATTAATTCTCCCTCCATCTTCAATTAATTCTTCTAATCTTCTAATTAATTAAAACAAATCAATTTATGAGTTGTTGAGAATTAATTAGTCTAATTTGAATTTTAAATTCAAATTTACCCACATTCCTCCTAACTTTTAACCACCTAACCTAACCCCTTCTAAACCTAACTCCTTCCATCTAACCCTGGGTTTAATTAAACCTACTCTTCCATTGAAACACATGGCATTCTTGGGCCACATGTCCCCTTTCCTTAGACACTTTCTCTCTCATGAGCAAAGCTTCTTGACACTTGTCACCATAGAGATGGAAAATGTTCCCTTTTATCCAACCTTTCTAGAAGCTTCTTGACACTTGTCACCATAGAGATAGCAAATGTTCCCTTTCATCCAACCTCTTTTCCAACCTCCTCCAATTTCACCATTGATACCTTCAGACTCAATTTTGACCGTTGATTCCTGCCACCTCACCCCTGGCCTTGGAAATCCTATAAATAGACCCCATTTTGGAGCAATAATGATCCCATCTCATTTGCAATTCAGGCATTGTTACTATAGGCATATTGATCTTAGCATATCATTTGAGCATTGTTATTATAGGCAATTGCATTCTTAGATCTAGCTTATTTTCTAGCATAATTGTTGGATCATGTAGCTTAATCATTCACTTTTATAGATTAAATGCATCATTATCATCTTAAATTCTCCATCTAGATGTAGTCAAGTCACTGGAATTTTCTTATCTAGATCTAAGAGCAAATCTACAATTGCATTTATTAGGAGGCAATAGATCAATTAGCCATGGTTTTATCTTTCTTTGTTTTAAATTTTCTAACCATGCTTGTAATGATCTATTGAGTGTTTTGTGTTGCAGCTTCAGGTATACACTTCATAGGCACGACAACTAAAACATAGAAAATACTAAAAAAAAAATATTTTTGATATTTTCCATTATTGCTTGTGCCCACACCATCTGGACACTCCTAGATTGTTTTCTGATCAAAAAGAGAGAAAGATCATAGATTCCCCTAAGGAGAGATTAGTCATAAGAGACATACCATTCCATGCAAGAAAGGATATCAACACATGGAAAATGCAACCACTAAAGGTAATAGTGATACTTTATATTGCAAGAGAGAAAGGGAAAATGTCATCCTACCCCCCCCCCCCCCCCCAATGAAAGAGGACAAGGATAGATTAGGGGGAAGAATCATGCATTTCTTTAGGAGAGATTAATGATAAGAGGTGTAATTTCAAGAAAAGAATAGGTCCTAACAAGGGACACATATGCATTCACATAAAGGATAATTCTATGCAAGAAAGGACATCAAGTTATGAAGAATCCAATCCATAAAGGGAATGGTGAAACTTAAAAGATGAGAGATAGGATAGAAGTAAGAGAGAATAATTTTGGTACCCCAAGACATTTGAATTTGAAAAAGCACCACCTCTAATGACAAAGAGCCCCCAATTAAGTTAACTACTTGTGTCATAGGGCAAGGAGCAACATGAGGGTTAGAGGAGTGCTAAGGCACTACCTTTTCACCAAGAAAGAGAGAAAGATCTATTGAAAGACATATACGAGAATGATCATATTGTTCTTGAACAAAATCCTTAAATACTTTACACTTTCTAAGAGAATGGGAACCACCATGATGAAAAATGTATTGGCCACTACCTTCTTCATAATTAGTGCTAAACTTCACAAAAGAAAAAACCACATTCTTGTCATACTTCAATTTCCAAAAAATTCTAGTAGCCAATTTTTCTTGATCAACAATAGGTGTAGGCTTATTATTTTGATATTAAGGATAAGATTTATTATTATTAGAAGAAGGATTGTCATCTTTGATTTTAACTTTGTCGTTATCAATAAGTTCTTTCATTGTATTTTGAAAATTGGGACAATCATTAGCATGATGGTCATGAGTTTGATGAAATGAATAAAAAGGAGTTTTTGAAGTACTTTTACAAGAACAAATGGCTTGTTGTCTTGCAATATTATCTTTGAAGTCTTGAATCCTAAGGAGGTCATCCATAGGAGATTTATTATCATTTCTTAGGAGGTAATTTGCATAGGAGGATGTATAGGGACTTGAATTCCTCGTTCAAATTTTCTCGTTCCTCGTCCTCTAAAACCTTGTTTTGATATTATGTTAGTCACTCCTATAAGAATCCTTTAATTCATAAGGCAGAGGAACATTGTAATAAATTTCTTTAAAGTTTGTAGCGTAAGGATGTTTAAAAGGAATGAAGGGATTAGTAGATAAAGAAGGAATATCTTGTGAAGGAAGACTTTCCTTTCTTTCATCATGCATATCCTCTTTGATAGATTGGGAAGGAAGATTCTTATCATCTAAGGCCTCATATTTACTTAATTTTATGTGGGGAGAGAGATCATGAATGAAATCCATGACATCATCTTCTCTACAAATTTTTTGATGTTTAAGATAGGCTCTAGGAGAATAAGGAGGGTCTAGAGAGATGGAAACACCATTATTTTGAGTTTGCCCATCTTGCACAAGGGTATGTGTATGAGAATAATGTGGAGCCATATTGCTCCTCAATGCTTGATCTTCATGAGAGAGATCATTGATAGGAGTATTAGCTCTTTCTTCATTCACATTAGATACCCTAGGAGAGGTACACGTATTACGTTTTCTATTAGCATCTCTAGAATTGGGATCTACAAAAGCTTTGAGGTGATCTATATATGAAATGCACTTTCCTATAAACATCAACATAAAACAACATGCACTAAAAATGAAAGCTTTGAGATCAAATTGATTGAAAGGAAGGAATTTAGAAAGTCTAACAACATAATATGCCAAGGTGCTATGAATGAAAAGAAGCATTGTGAAATGAAAGAAGCCATTATCCAGCACATGATTTTGGTAAATATAAGTGAAAATAAAGGTAATCATATGTGAAATAAAAAATGAATCAGATCTATTAAGTTGTTGGCATAACTGATGGAGATGATGATGAGATGAGAAGATGGCTGGTAAAGTTGATATGATCAGGTATATGTTGTCATTGATGTCAACTAGTTTGACTGGATGCAAAACTAGCAGAGGACAAAAGGAGAAGCTGAATCATGCATTGCAGTTAGAATTGATGGTTGCGGTTCAGAATATATGTTCATAACATTAGCATGAGTCTGTGATTAAAATCACATCAAGTTTGGTGAACCAGAAAGCACATTTATAATTGACTATTATGAACTATGTGAAGAAGAATGAATACTGGTATCAGATCTTTAACTGGTAATGATTTAAGGTTTGGTGGTGGATCTTATTATGATAATAACTTAGTGATGACAGATCATAATCCATGTGTAATGATAAGATAGTATTTGAGCACGTACAAGGATCAGATTTCTTGGGAAACAAAAAAGTGCTTAGAAGAATGAAACAAGGGTTTAATTGCTTATCAAATCGATGTGTGGTGATCATTCAATGGAGGAAATCATCTAGAAATTTGTTGTAATAATCTGTAATGTATTTTGGTAGTGTTTTGCCATGCTAAATGTAGATTCATTGTATTTTTTTTATGTAATTAGGATTTGTATCCGCCCTAACTGAAAAGTGTATTTAGGGCTAATTGGAGAAGAGATTTTGTGTCGATGGTTTGAGAAGAAGGTATTGTCGAACCAGTTTGAAATGTCTGCATGTGTGTAGCAGAGTTGTGCTAAAAAGAATCTGTACTAGAAAGCAAGGAAGTGTTGTAATTAGATCATTTTGTTGGCATTTGCATGAAGATTGAATTAATGATATGATATGTTGTCATTGATTTCAATAAACTAGTAATGATATTGTTGATATTGTCGTAATATTGTTACTATAACCAGTAGGAAGAATTTGTGGAGTGAACCGGCAACCAGTGTAATCCTTATCTATTGATGTAACTGGTAAACCCTACCTGTTGTTGTTGATAAACCTTGACCGATTAAGTTTATTGGTTATGTTGGTTTATGATCTAATGATGAGCAGTAATGATGATGACATGCATGATTATTGTATGAAGACAATTCCAAGAGATTTTGGTGAGTTTTTGTAATGGTTTTCCTCTAGGGAATGAGAAAATGTATTGCATCTAATGCAAAGCGCGTGATGAGTTTCTAAGTTTGATGAAGTGGTGATCAGGGAGTGATCAAGGTTTTCTTGATTGATGTGCAGAGATTGCTATGTAATCCAACGATCATACTTGAACCGAATTTGCTTGTAATCTTGATGAGAATTAGGTTTTTGTTTTGTTACCAACCTGATTGATTTGTTTTTAAGGTCAATGAAGCTGTTTAGTTTTAAAAGAGTTGGCAAAGAGATAGACACAGTTCAGTTGAGTGTGTGGTTGTCGAACCGAATGATGTATCTGCAGTTTGAGGAAAGGCAGATAGGAGCATGAAATGGATCTGATCAAACAAGTGTAGTGCTATTCAGATAGATCAGGAAACTCATGTTGTCTTCTAACAATTACAGTAGAATTGAAATCCCCTAATCGGGTAAGCTCTAACAAGCTTGGTGCTATTCAAATCCTCTAACAAGGTATTCCATTAGATTGGATTTTCAAATCCTCTACCAAGGTTACTCCTTACAGGGCATTGCTTCTAGCAAGGCATTTGTAGTCAATCCCTTAACCGGGTGATTCCTAATAGGATCAGTTCTTAATAGGACTTTTTGTAAAGCTTTAATAGGCTAGGCTCCTAATAAGGCAAACTTCAGAAGATTTTAGATAGTTATCTTGTGAGTCTCATCTCACCATGGTTTTTACCTATTTTGGTTTCCACGTCAAAAATATTTGTGTCAAGTTGTGAATGTTTTTGTGGTTATATTTTCATGTTTGATTTACTTAACTACTTAACTATTTTGATAAGTCATGATAACCGGAAGCATTGAGGAATGAAGAAGTTGTTTACTGTTAATTTGTTGTAACAGACAACTAGTTTATCTTATGAGTTTTTATCTTGACAGAGGTATTATTCTAATTTTACTTTAAGAGATTGATTGGTGAAGTTTGTATCATTTTTACTATCTACTGATTCACCCCCCCCCCCCCCTCTCAGTAGTTGACCAGATACTTATTCTTTCATCATACCATTAATTGGTATCAGAGCATATCAAGTCCTCTAAGGTCTAAGCCTAATAGCTTGAGGTAAAGATCTGTTGATCATGATGAAGAAGGAAGGTTCAAAGTTTAATAGAGAGAACTACAAGATATGGAGTGACAAAATAAAAATTTATATCAAGAGTTTGGGAAGTCAGTATTGGGAACATGTGGATACTAAGTATGTTGCACCTCCTGGGATGTTGACTGATGATTAAAAGAAAGAGCAACAAGAAAATAATCAAGCATTGGAGGATATTATCAGTTCTTTGTCTAATGCAGAGTATGTAGATGTTCATGGTCTTGAAACTGCATATGAGGTATGGAAAACACTTGAAGAGATTTATAGCAGTGATGATCATGTTAAGATTTCTAAAGAGCAGAGTCTAAGAGGAAAGTTTGATGACATGCGGATGGTTGAAGGTGAGAATATCCAGCAGTATGGTCAAAGGATAAAAGACATAGTCAGTGAAATTAAGAGTGCAGGAGGCAAAGTGGAAGATTCCACAATGATCAGTAAGGTACTAAGAACCTTGCTACCAGTCTACGCTATCCGAGTTGCATCTATTCAGGAGATGAAGTCCATTGACAAAACTAAGGTAACTCTTGACTCCATCATTGGCAAGCTTACTTCTTTTGAATTAAATGGTTATGATGGTAGTGTATAGAAATATGAGTCTTCATTTAGAGCTTCTGTTTCTAACCCATCTATGAGGAAAAGTAGAGATGTCAGTCACAATTATGAATCCAGATCCAGCAGAGAAGTTGATGATGAAGATAGTTTAGTTGAGCTTGAAGCATTGTTGGCCAAGCAGTTGCCTAGAGGTACAGGTAAATATATAGGCAAATTACCTTTGAAATGTTTTGCATTCAAAAATATTGGACACATTTTTGCTAATTGTCCTAATGGTGATAATGAGCACAAACGAGAGAAATTCAAGAAGTACAAGGGTAAAGGCAAAAGAGATTGTCTTATTGCTGTTGATGGTGGTATCACTGATGAGGAATATGATGTTGATGCTAATGAAGACATTGTGTTTGTAGCTATTAAAGAAGATATGTCAAACCAGAAGGCATTAGTATCTAGGATGGATAACTCTGATGATTGGATCATTGATAGTGGTTGTTCACATCACATGACCAATGATCCGAGAAAATTTCTTTCTCTAAAGGAATTTGATGGTAGAGTTGTAAGATTTGGTAATGACTCACCCTACATGGTTAAAGGTAGGGGAACTATTTCTCTTAATGAAAAAAGTAGTGCAGATGATGTCTAATGGGTTGAAGGTCTAAAGCACAATCTTTTGAGTGTGGCACAACTCAATGATAGAGGATACCCATCAGAATTTTAAAATGGTATGTACAAAATCTATGACAACAAAGGTGAATTGATTACAACTAGGAAGCAAACTAAAGGTAACTTATTTCATCTTAATCCTAAAGTCAACAACTATTTAATTGCAAAGATAGATGATAGTTGGCTTTGGCATAGGAGATTTTGTCATATAAACTTTGATAACATTGTTAAAGTGAGTAAGTCCAAGACAATGAGAGGTTTACCTCAGTTAGACAAGCCAGTTAATGCTATGTACAAAGAATGTCAGTTGGGAAAGATGGCATCCTCAACTTTCAAGAGCAAATCTTTTTCAGCAGAACATTTGTTAGATTTGGTTCATACAGATCTTTGTGGACCAATAAGAGAAAAAAGTATTCAAGGTGACATATATTTTATGATCTTCACTGATGATTTCTCAAGGATGATGTGGGTCACATTCTTGAAGGATAGGACTGAAGCTTTTTGTAAGTTCAAGGAATTCAACGCTTTAGCAAAGAAAGAGAGCGGTAAGAAGATAAAGTGTTTGAGGACAGATCAGGGCGGTGAATTTACTTCCGAGGAGTTCACTAGGTATTGTGAAGAAAATGGTATCAAGTGGCAGCTTTCTGCATCGATGAAACCATAGCAAAATGGTATCACAAAGAGAAACAACTGGTCAATTGTTGAAGCTTCTAGGATGAAGTTGATACAAGGAGGTGTAGAAAAAAACTTTCTAGAGAGAAGCTGTCAGCACAATTGTCTACATTATGAACCAGATTCTAGTAAAGAGAGGTAAGGACAAGACTCCTTATGAATATTGGTATGGTAGATCACCTGATGTTAGTTATTTTAGAATATTTGGAAGCAAATGTTTTATTAAGAGAGGTGATTATATTCGCAAATTTGAGGCTAAAAGTGATGAAGGTATATTTCTTGGCTATTCCACCAAGAGTAAGGCCTACAAGTATTTTAACAACCAAACACAAAGAAATATTGAGAGTACTGATGTTTGAGTGGATGATTTTCCAGAAGTCTCAAAGGAACCCAGTTCAAAGAGAAAGGATGAAGATCCTTACATTTTATTTTTGGAACTAGAAACTATTAAATCTAAAACCGACAAAGCAAATATTGATGTACCAGTCCAACCAGAACAGATAAATTTAGAAGAAGATGATGAAATGAAGAAGTTGAACCTGAAGATAATGATCATATTATTCCAAGATATGTGAGACTGAATCATAATCCTGAACATATTATTGGGGTTAAGGGTGTTGGATTACTAACCAGAAGAAGAATCAGATAGAATTATTGCATGATCTCCATTATTGAACCAAGAACTGCTAAGGAGGCATTTGGTGATGATCATTGGGTTAAAGCTATGGAGAAGGAATTAGATCAAATTGAGAAAAACAACACATGGACTCTATTACCCCGATTGGTAAATAAAAATGTGATAGCAACTAAGTGGTTTTTCAGGAACAAGTTGAATGAAGATGGTGTTGTAGTTTGCAACAAAGCTAGGCTGGTATGCAAAGGTTGTACGCAAGAGGAAGGAGAAGACTATGGTGAAACTTTTGCACCAGTTGCAAGACTGGAAGGTGTCATAACTTTACTTGCATTTGTTGCACACAAGAAATTCAAGGTATACCAAATGGATATTAAGTCAGCGTTTTTGAATGTGATACTTGAAGAAGAAGTATACATTATGCAGCCAAATGGTTAAGCTCTGACTGATAAGAAAGACATGGTATGCAGATTACATAAAGCTTTATATGGATTAAAGCAGGCACTGAGAGCATGGTATGAAAGGCTTCATACACATCTAATCAAGATAGGCTTTTTGAGAACCAATGATGATAATAACATATATCTCAAATCTAAAGGATATGAAATAGTAGTCAGCAAAGTATTTTTTGATGATATCATATTTGGAGGTAATGATGACATGAGCAACAGTTTTGCAAATGAAATGAAAAATGAGTATGAAATGTCTTTAGTGGGCAAAATAAAAAATTTCGTAGGCTTGCAAATGCAGCAAATGAAGTGGTATTTTCATCACACGGTCTAAGTATGTGAAAGAGGTCTTGAAGACATTTGGCATGAGTGACTATAAACTAGTTGGCACACCTATGGTTGCAGGTTGTAATTTGTCTAAGGAAGATGAGTCCAAATCTGTTGATGGGAAGGAATACAGGTCAATGATTGGAAAATTGCATTATGTTATTCATAGCAGACCATACATAGCTCATGCAGTTGGCATAGTTGCTAGATTCTAGAAGAATCCTAAGGAAACACATCTGATAGAAACCAAAAGAAGTTTTAGATACTTGAAAGGTATTGTTGATTATGGGTTATGGTATCCATATGGAGGAAATTTTGACTTGAAGGTGTACACAGATGCAGATTGGGAAGGAAATGTTGATGATCAAAAAAGCACAAGCGGTGGAGCTTTTTTTCTTTGAGGAAGGATTGTTTCATGGAGTAGTAAGAAGCAGAGTTGTACTTCACAATTGTGAGGCCCTACCCCAACCCATCCTATCATTTCAGTGATTTTCATGTTAGAATTATTATGGATGCTTTATTTTTATGCATTATGGATATAGAACTTTATATGATCCCAGGAATTGGATAACATTGATATATTGATGCTTCATTTCTATGCATTGTGGATGTAGAATTTTATATGATTCTAGAATAACATTGAGATGGTGTAGGTCATTATTTGATTTACAGGACTTTATTATGATGCTAGAAATATGATGCATATCTTATGAATGGATTGAGTTTATGAGGACTATGATAATTCCTTATGTGGATTTGCTTTGATATATGGTAAATTGATTTGTATTCTTATTTTGTTTTTATTATTATATGAGGCTATTGGAAAGTACTAATGTGTAATTGAGATGTGCACAAAAATTATCCATGTGACCATGGAAACATTATGGAGAATCAAGCCTAGGCCTATGTACGTTCGTAAAACCAGGGGTTGTCTATTTGGAGAGACAACACCCCGTATGTATTGTATTTTATTCATAAACGTAAATGTTTGCATGTGTGTAAATTGTATTTATTAAATTGTTTAAATCATTCAAGAGACAATTGCCATGTGTGTATTTGTGATGTGGAATTATTTTTGTAGTGTCACTTGACACATATGTTGTATGTTGTGTTGGCAATTGTCATGTCACCTTTTTGAGAGATTTACTTTTTGTTTAATTGATATATTTCTAAATTATCCTTGAAGGTTCCAAGAAATCTAGGATAGTGAGCCATAAGGAGGGTCAACTCAGAGTTGACCCGTAGGTTAACTTTAGGTGGACTTTCAAAGGGTTAAATCAACTCCTAGAGTCAATTTTGGAGCATTTTTATTGGGCCTCATGGGGTACCTATGGGTGAAGGCCAAATTTGGCCATGTGTCTTTCCTCTAGGGCTTGTTTAACCACCCAAATAAGTGGGTTTTCCTAGATGGCCGAATTTCATCTTTAGGAGTATCATCCTTGGTTAGATAACCTTCTTGATATGTGTCATTCCTCTTCCCCATTACATTCCTCTTCTTGAGGTGCCTTGGTTAGGGAGTGTGTAAGACCTAGGGAAGACCAACCAATGGGAGCCTCTCACTCTATCCAAGAGGTTGGAAAGAGTGAGAGACACCTTCTTAGGCTAGAGATTGAGACTTAGTGAGTTAATCACCCACTCTCCATCTTTGGAGATCTTGCAATTTTGAAAGAAAACCAGTTTTAGAATAGAAATTTTAGCTAAGTGTTGCAGAAGATTTGTGGAATTGGGCTTCTCTTATCCAAGTTATCCCTAGAAAACCCTTGGCAGATTCAAGGTTGGTGTATTATCTTACTTGCATGTTTGGAAATCTGTTTGTAGGATTGCTTGAATGTAAATGTTGTTTTTCCTTGCTTTTTCCTTTGTGAAAATTTTAAGTGATCTTCCTCTTATTTTGTTTATGCAATTTCTTGTGTTTTGGGAGTATCCAAGGCCTTCTTACCCTTGGGAGGGTAGAATGGTCTTAGGGGTGGAAGGAGTTTGACAGCCTTAGAGTGAGAGGCTCTCATTATGGGAGTGATCTTAAGGGTTTGTTTATGTGACCCTTGCTGCATAGTTTTGTTTATGCATTTGGGGGTCATAAGGGGAGAAAATATGGCATGTATGACTTGGGGGTCATAAGGATGTGGGGGTTAAGATCATTTTTGTTGTGTTCTTGGTTGCCATGAGTTGGTTGTGATCTACTATCTTGCAGTTCTCCTCAAAGGTATTTGGTCCACTTCCACCCTTGTAAACATCACATTATGTGATGAAGTTTCAGCCTTGGGAGGGGAATGTGTTTGCTTGAGTTTATCCCTTTCTTGTTGTGTTTTCTTGAGTGTAACCCATCTAGGACTTGGTTCTCCAAGCTCAGGGGTGGCTTCTAGTAAGCCTAGGCTGGGAGGTGAGCACCCCATGGTCACAACCTTAAGATTTGTATGCAGTTTGCTTCGGAAAGAAAAAGAAAAAAAAAGGAAGCTAGGAGTTGCTGATTTCAGTTTAGTTGCAGAAAAAGAATAGGAAATGAATATTATATTTTAGTTGCAAAAATGTAAATAAGGAGCTTATGTTGTATTTATTTTTGTATAAAGCAATGTATTATTTTATTTGTCCTCATTATTAGGAATGAGAGACCAGTTGGGGTATTTCACCCATTGTAAAAGTTGACTATTGTATTCAAAATATTCTATGAGAAAAGTGTTTTTGAATGAAAGGTTGTAATGTAAATGCTGTGGTCTTTTATCTGAAACCTATTCATTATAAGAAAACTGTATTTTATTTAAATCTATCATTTAACTAAAATCTATCATTTATTATCTCTGTAATTTATATAAAAAAAAAGAGATGCAGAAAGAGAAATGAAAATGTTTTAAGTTTTTTTCCTGTAATATTTAAATGTTGTTGTAGTTGTATTTATTACTGTCATTTTCCTTTATTAAAAAAAAATAGAAAGTTAAAATAGACAAATCCAAAGGTATCTCTTCCTACAGTTAACTATTAGAAGTTAGAATGAAAAGAAATGCAGTAGATAAATCTGTTAGTTTTAAAAGGACTGTTTGTATGTGATTAAAAAAAAGAATAGCTATTGAGTTTATGTCCTACTGCATTCTGTTAGCCATTGATTTTTTAATTGTTGTATAAGAACAAAAGGAGAAAGAAATGCTTATCTATTTACTTTGTTGTCTATATTTTATTCATTCCTGCAAGTTAAACAATAGGCAATATTCTTATTCAAATGACTGAATAGAGTTAGGCCTAATATGCCTTATGCCTAAGAAGGAAATATTTACCAATTTTAGAATTGTTGTGTTATCCCCATGATAGTCATTATATTAGGAATTTATCACTACAAAAAAAAAGGAGAAGAAAAAGATTTATTCCAAAAAATATATATATATACATAATAAAGAAAGTGAAGTAATATGGTTAGTATGTTGGTTGAATGTGTATTTTATCTTACAGTCTTTTATCCCTACAACCTATTAACATCATATATTATATATTATATATATATACATACATATATTATATTTTCCACACATTAAAACCTTATTTAAAAAAAAATAACAAAAAAAAAAAAATTAAAAAGGGCCTCGTTGGGAGGGCCAAAACCCTTACCCCTACCCGGATGGAGTCGCAGACCACACCCGCCACTGTGGGCATCTGTAGTTGGTGGCATTGGTGCCACCACTATGGGTACCCACAGTGGGCGGAGCCGCGTTTGCCACTGTGGGCAACCATAGTGGGCGGCGTCGGCACCACCACTGTGGCTGACCATAGTAGACGGCGTCGGGGCCGCCAATATGGGTAATCATAGTGAGCGGCATGGGGCCACCACTGTGGGCATCCATAGTGGTTTCCCCATGGACGCCTCTTCCCCCCTTCGAAACCCCCCTTCGGCTCTCTCTCTCTCTCTCAAACTTGCCGCTGTCGCTTCATGGGCGTCGTACCCTGCAATGCACACAAAACACACACACTCACAAAAAAAAAAAAAAATATTAAACCCTAATCCAAATTCGGGTTAGGGTAAAAGCAAAGAGGAAAAGAAAAGAATCTTGATTGATAAAAATGCAACCCTAACCCAATTTTGGGTTAGGGTTAGCATTTAAATAATAAAAGCATATTAGTAATGCAACCCTAGCCCATATTCGGGTTAGGGTTAGCAAATAAAAATAAGAGAGGGATTTGAGTTATAGTTTTAATTAATTATTAAAATATTAGGGTTTATTTGTAAGTTGCAATATATTATTTAGTGGGTATAGTTGGTTCATTTTAATAAAAAAAAAAATCTATATGTATAAATAGGTATAAATTTAGACTTGTTTATATATATATTTTATATATGCTATATTTATACATATATGTATATATATAAATATATATATATATTAGAGGTTAAGTTGAAAACCTATTTAATTTTATTTTATTAATAAATATTAATGAACTCTTAATTAATAATTTGAGCCCCTTTCACTTTTAGCTGAATTTTAAATTGGAGGATAAATTTTATATAGTTCTAATATCGCAATTATTGACATAATTTTATCAAGGATTATTAATAAGGATATTTCATAGATAATTTTTGTATTTAATTAAATGTGGACGTCAAGTTAAATGTAATTTGGGTGAAATTTGTAAATGATAATTATTAATTATTTTATACGAATTTTTAGCCTATGAGGCCAATCTTTGGCCAAATTATTTAATAGTTGAAATTTGAAGGTTTAGGGGAGATTAATGTTGACTATAGTATAAAGTACATTTATTGGGCAAATGACATTATTGAATTTGTAACCTTATTGGTTAAATTTAAATAATGAATTTGCATGCGCCCAATTAATTAATTTTAAATTTAAGATAGCATTATCATTATTTTTGGTCTGGAATGTTTTGAATGAAATTGAGATATTTAAATATCCCTCGACTTTAATTAGCAGCGAATTAATTAGGTTGATTTAATTAATTAAATTGCGATGTTCCTCTTAGGAAATAAATTAGCCTTCACTAACTATTGTCACCCTATTGATTGATTTAATTATTCCAATCCTAGTAAACAATACTATCTACATCTTAGTTAAGAAAAAACGTAATTAACTTTGTTATAAATGTAGATTATTCTATGAGATTTGTTGTTCAAAAAAAAAATTGTTGTTCCGTTTTTGCCCAAAAGTTTGGGCATGACAACAATCTACTGCCAAAGCTGAGTATGTTCTAGCTTACACAAATTGCACACAGGCTATATGGATGAGACACATTTTGGAAGGTTTTGAGATGGAGATTTCAGAACCTATAAAGATTTTATGCTATAATACAAGTGCCATAAATATTTCCAAGAACCCTGTTTTGCACGCACGAACCAAGCATAATGAACTGAAGTATAATTTCTTGAGGGAAAAAGTTCAAAGTAGAGATGTGATCTTAGAGAATGTTTCTACCAAGGAGCAATTTGCAGATATTTTTACTAAACCTCTACCTAAGACTCCTTTTGAGTATCTTAGAAGTCAATTAGGGGTTGTCCCTCTTCATGAAGTCAGTTAAGTATGATGTAGATTACATCAATCTAGGAGCTACTTGTAGAATTTTACAGAAGGATTGATGTAGAAGTGGATGTATTCCATAGGGGGAGCATCAAGTTGCAAATTGTTGATGATGCACAATGAAATTTGACATTACATGTTTTACTTTCAATTTGGCATTGTTGTCAAAGGGGGAGAAGAATTATGTGATTATGAGAAAGAGAACGAGCGACAAGCTGAAGACATAGAGAGCATGTGACTACTTGGTAATGTAAACCAGGATTCCTATTCACAATCACGTAGCAATCAATGGTATTGATATTTGTATTGTCATCAATGCCAAAGGGGGAGATTGTTGGCATTTGCATGAAGATTGAATTAATGATATGTTATGTTGTCATTGATGTCAATAAATCGGTAATGATATTGTTGATATTGTTGTAATATTGTTACTGTAACCGGTAGGAAGAATTTGTGGAGTGAACCGATAACTGGTGTAAACCTTATCTATTGATGCAACCAGTAAACCCTACCTATTGTTCTTGATAAACCCTAACTGATTAAGTTTATTCATTATATTGGTTTATGATCTGATGATGAGCAATAATAATGATGACACACATGATTATTGTATGAAGACAATTCCAAGATTTTGGTGAGTTGTTGTAACGATTTTTTCCTAGGGAATAAGAAAATGTATTGCATCTAATGCAAAGTGCATGATGAGTTTCTAAGTTTGATGAAGCGGTGATCAGGGAGCGATCAAGGTTTTCTTGATTGATGTGCAGAGATTGCTATGTAATCCAACAGTCATACTTGCACCAAAATTGTGTGTAATATCGATGAGAATTAGGTTTTATTTGTTTTTAAGGTCGATGAAGTTATTTAGTTTTAAAAGAGTTGGCAAAGAGATAGTCACGGTTCAGTTGAGTGTGTGGTTGTCAAACTGGATTATGTATCTATAGTTTGAGTAAAGGCAAATAGGAGCATGAAATGGATATGATCAAGTAAGTGTAGTGCTATTCAGACAGATCAGAAAAATCTTGTTGTTTTCTAACAATTACAGCAGAATTGAAATCCCCTAACCGGGTAAGTTGTAACAAGCTTGGTGCTATTCAAATCCTCTAACAAGGTAGTCCATTAGATTGGATTTTCAAATCCTCTACCAAGGTTACTCCTTACAGGGTATTGCTTCTAACAAGGCATTTGTATTCAATCCCTTAACCGAGTGATTCCTAACAGGATCAGTTCTTAACAGGACTTTTTGTAAAGCTTTAATAGGCTAGGCTCCTTATAGGGCAAACTTCAGAAGAGTTTAGATAGTTATCTTGTGAGTCTCATCTCACTTTGGTTTTTACCTATTTTGGTTTCCACATTATAAATATTTGTGTCAAGTGGTGAATGTTTTTGTGGTTATGTTTTCATGGTTGATTTACTTAACTATTTTGATAAGTCATGATAATCGGAAGCATTGAGGAATGAAGAAGTTGTTTACTGTTAATTTGTTGTAACAGACAACTAGTTTATCTTATGAATTTTTATCTTGACAGGGGTATTATTCTAAGTTTACTTTGAGTAATTGATTGGTGAAGTTTGTATCAGTTTTTCTATCTATTGATTCACCCCCCTCCCTCTTAGTAGTTGACCGGATACTTATTCTTTCATCACACCATCACATTTGCCCTATTGTTTCCTAATAGTTACAGAAGTTTGAAATCCCTTAACCAGGTAGATCCTAACAGGTCTAATATTGTAAATCCCTTCACTGGGTGGCTCATTAACTTGAGTTTGAAATTCTCTAACAAGGTTACTCTTCACAGGGTAGAGCTCCTAACAAAGCTGAGGCAAAATCCCTTGACTGGGTGACTCCTAATAGGGTCTTCTCTTAATTGGGCATATTGTAAGCTCTTAACCCAGCTAGGCCTTTGACCAGGCCCATTCCAAAAGAGTGAAAAACATTTTGTGGGTGTTAATTCCCATCATGGTTTTCTCAGTTGGGTTTCCACGTCAAAAATATTTGTGTTCATATGGTGGATGTGTTGTTGATTTGTGCATTTGATATCATTACTTTGTTTGCATATTGATGAACACTTGAGTGAATGGTTTGTTAAATTAGCTTAGAAGATTATTTGAGTAGTTACCAGTACAGTTTAGAGAAGTGTTACAGATTTATTCTATTACTAATTCACCCCTCCCCCATAGTAATAACTGGATCCTCATAATAACATAAGTGTCATAATGAATGTTTTTTAAAATATGATTTGAAAATTGATGTGAAAGAATGAAGCAATCCACAAATCAAATTAACCAAAATAAATTAGGATTTTTATGAATTAAACCTCTAAATTTATATATTTTGATTAAAATGAGATCTATGAATTTGAATTTGAGTTTTGAAATTTTTCTAAATCAGATTTGAAACAATTAATCCAAACTAGGTAAATCACAAGCTTAATTTTAGAATTAAAAATTAGGGTTTTTGTGAATCTAACCTCTATTTTTTTTAAATTCAATTGGAAATTAAACTTATAAATGTAAATTTGAATTTTAAATTGCATAAACACTTAGATCTGAGAACATAAATAAAAAATAGAGGTGTAAGGAGTCGGGTTCATCAAAATGTAATGGGTGGAAAATTAGGGTTTTCAACATAAGAGGAATGAAAACCACTAATTTGCCATTACATTCAAAAGAGGGGTGAATCCAATAGATTTAGTCACAAAATAGTAATTATAAGGACTAAAAATACTGATTAGATTCATGATATGAGTTGATGTTCCCACTTTTGTGAGTTGAAATGCTGAAATTAGGGAAAAGTATTGAAAATGAAGGTAAAAATATGGAAACAGTGAGTTGCAGACGTCAAATTCAAGCATGCACCTGAATCTGAGTAGTATATGCAGATTCGGGCCTAATCCCCAAAAAAGCTCCAAAAATGTCAAGAATGGAGTGTCCATCGCTTTGGTCCTCCTAACTTTTTGCACAACAAAAAGGGTTTATTTGTCTTTGCAAATAATACCTATTCTGAAGATCACAACTATGTACATGTTTCCAGCACACGAAAAGAAAGGGAGATACGTTGGGAATAGGGGCTTGCCTAAGTCAAACCTTATTTTAGGAATTAACCTTGATTGAAATATTGCAAATACTGAAATAAATAATGGAAAGATATACCTCAAATATTCAATGACTGATAATGATTCTTTTCTTCTTGAATGTAATCATATATGTTGTATGAAATTGCATGAACATGGCAAAACCCTAATCACACACATGCTTGCAAATGAAATATGTAATGATGCTCCACAATTTATGAATGAAGAATACAACCTTGAAGACCTATAGAAATGATTGATGATGAATGGTTCAATGCTTGATGATTATAATTTCTCCCTTGTTTCATGTATCATGTATATCCTTTGTATTCAAATGAGAGGGGAAAACCATCTTATATACTTGCCCATCAAAAATTGTATTAGTTTTCTAACATAGGCTGACATGAGGAGAGATTTATCGCTCATTTTTTTAGAATGCAAGAGGGGAACAAGATAGGGCCCAATTAAGGGGGACCAAAGCATGGCGCCTTGGTCCCAATGAGGAACAAAGCACCATGCTCTGGTCCTACCCTATTTTGGGGTCGGGACAAGGGGTTATGCATTGAATAAAGTTAAGACAAGGTCAAATTTGCATGGTATAAGCATAATCAGGCCTTAATTAGGCATTGGAAGATACACACTAAGGTGAGGGCCCAAAATATGGACTAAATTGTAAGGGGTACAATTTAGGATGCTACAGGAATGCAAACGATTCCTACAAATAGGTACACTATCACTATAGAATTTGACACTCAGACTGACATCAAATCAATTGTGGATCAAAATATAACATGAAACCTTTGATATAACATTATTTTGCATCCACCAACATCATACTACAACTAAAAGCAAATATGAATCAGTGAGGCACAATGAGGACCATAATACTGAACTTTGTCAAATAGATTGTTCACTAGAACAATCACACAACCAAAATCTATTGTGAAAATCTAAATACATCTTCAATACTCTAAAATCAACTGGATATATCATCTACTATCATCACCATCAATTTTCACACATCAATGTGAACTCATGAGCAGACTTTTGATACAACACCACTAATTGCATAATTACGGACCTCAGTTGGCATTAATGGAAACACGTTTGACATCAATGACAACACAAAATCATATTTTCAACATAATATTATCACTCTCCCTTGAAAAAGTATGCAACATATGATAATCATGGAATAAAGTAACAATATTCAATAGATAAGGTTAAGTGACAATCTAATCCCTATATCAGGAAATGAGCATGTGATGATCAACACTTCCATAGATAAAATGATCGTATTTCTATGATAAAATGTCATGAGTGAGCTAATAATAAAGAGATCACATGGAACATTGTATAAATGAGTAATAATTACTAATGGGAGCATGAATAAATGCTAAGGCTAAAAGGCCATGAGAATCCATGATGCTAAACACAATAATGCATCCAAGGATGTAAGCTACACAAGAATAAGAAATAAATGTACAAATTCAATCAAGAGCAAAGAAATGTACCATAATGAGAGCGATACACAGAAGGCTATCTACGAAAAGCAGAAGGGTGTTGCAGAGGACACAAGCCTAAAAAAAATTGTCAAATGGTGAACACTGGAAGTTGATTGGGATGATAATGGCGTTAGACAAGTTGAGTCTAAAGAAAGTGATGTTAACATCAGAGGGAATTTGAACCATTGCAAGAATGCAGAAAAGGGCTCTTTTATAGGCGGTATTGAAATTGACCTAACTGAAAGTATCAAAAATGAGAAGTTGATCTTTGACCAACATGCGACTATTGCTAAATTTATTGGGCCAAAACTGTCAAGAAAAGAAATTCACGACTAGGTTTTGGAACATTGGGGGAGGCACATAATGGTAAAATTCCTTCCCAAGGGCTTCTTTGTTGCCGTTTTTTCCAATGAAGATGATAGAGACCACACCATCAACCTTCAAAATTGGTTTCGGGATGAGAATCCCTTGTATATTCAGCCATGGACTCCAAACTTTGATCCAACATCAATGGCGGTGTATGATAAACCAGTGTGGATCTGTTTATACAACCTTTTGATAGAATATTGGAGCGAGATGTGTCTGGAAATGATCGGAAGATCCCTGGGAACATTATTGGAAATTGACAAAGAAATTGTAGAAGGATATTTATAGACATACTCTAGACTCAAACTAGCAGCCGTAAAAACAATACCCTCTTCGATTATGCTTCTCACTATGGACGGGGATTGGAAACAACACATAGAAATTTAGAAAGAAATTGGTGTTTGCTCTCGATGTGGAAGCAAATTTCATAGCACTGACAAATGTAGATTGTTTGTAAGAAAGGCCTACAAATGCCAACACAAAAAACCAAAATAGGTATGGAAGGCTAAAGAAAAGACTCAGGAACCTGAAACCCTACTTTTAGAAGGCCCTAAATTTAGTAAATGTGTTGTTAATCAAGATGTAATCTTGGAAATTCCCAACCAAGACACTCCATTGGATGGTAACCTAATCCCAAACAATGACACAATGGTGTATCCAATTGATTAACCCGTTGTGGAGGAAGATTTGCAGGAGTCGGTTTTGGATATTGTTGAGCCGAGGAGTGATGATGACAGTTTGAATATTGTGGATCCAAGATACATCAGCCAATCTATAAATATCATCCTTGGAAGAGAAAAAGGCACAAGAGGGAGGAAAAGTCACAAAATAGTTAGGGAGAAGAGGGCAAATGAGAAGGGCATTTTTAGCATGATGAAATTCTTGAATCCGGTCAAGGGAGGCAAGCCCTCCCTTGGGGGAAGATGAGGCTTACTTCATGGAATGTTAGGGGCCTCTTAGCTCCTGACAAAAAATGCCCAGTCAAAAGAACTCTGGCAAAGCTAGACTCAAAGGTTTATATTCTATAGGAGACAAAATTGAATAAGGATAAGGCGCTCGAATTCATCAAATATTGTTATAAGTGGGAAGGTATTTTTCAAGATGCTAGGGGATTGGCTAGGGGCATGGGAATCATGTGGAACACCTCCAAAATAGATGTGCATCCCATTGCCTCTTTTGATCACTAGGTGGTGTGCATCATTATCTGCAAGAAATCCAATATCTCCTATCCGTTGTTTAACATTTATGGTCCCAGTAAACCAGAGGAAAAACTAAAAGTTTGGAATGAGGTCTTCAATCAAGCAAGCCAGTTGGATTGTGGTAAGGTCATTGTTGTTAGTGACTTCAATGCTCTTTTGGACATTGATGAGAAGGTGGGAGGTCTCCGGAAACCCTCAAAAGTGATGGAGGATTTTTAAGAATTTGTATCTAATTGCAAACTGGTAGATATCATACCAAAAAATGGAAGATTCACTTGGACCAACAGAAGATTAAATTTTGCCAATATATCAAAAAGGCTTGATCGCTTCCTGGTGGGGGAATGGTGGATTAATGGTGACTACTCTCTAGAAACTGAAATTGTGCCCCAAATTGGATCGGATCATCTATCACTATCATTATCCATTGCACAAGAAAATCTGAACCATAAGAACTATTTTAAATTCCTCAGCATGTGGTGGAGGGATGAAACATTCCTTATCAATCTGAAAAATTGGTGGCAGGAAGGCAACATATACTCTAGCTCCCCTAGCTTTAAGTTTACCAAAATAATTCAGTTCTTGAAAAACAAAATTAAGGATTGAAATAAGAACTCATTCAAAAATATTTTTGCTAAGAAAGGCAGAATCGAGGAAAAACTAGAAGAGATCAATAATAAGGTAATGCAATTTGGCATGACCAATGTGGATTTCGAATTAGAGAAATCACTGAAAGAATAGTATTTGGAAATTTTGAAGAGGGAAGAACTATATTGGAAAGTCAAATCTAGGGAACTTTGGATTGCTGAGGGGGATCTCAATACCAAATTTTTTCATGCCTCGTCAAAAGATAGAAGGATCAATAATAAAAATTTCTCAATTAAGGATGAGAATGGGATTTTAAAAACCTCAGACAATGACTTGGAGCGAATTGCTCTTAATTACTTTGAGGAAATATTGGGTAGCTCTTAGGAAGAAAATATGGGCGCAATTTAGATTATTGAGGAAGTCATTAACCCCCTGATTTCCAGCTCTGATTATGACATGCTCCTGGCTCCTTATTCATTGGAAGAAATTAAAAAGGCCACCTTCGCATTGCATCCACACAAGGCACCTGGACCTGATGGCATCACGGCAAAACTCTTTCAAAGATATTGGGATTTCATGGGAAAGGATATGTGGAATGTGGTTGAAAAATTTCAGAAAAAACATAAGTTTGTGAAAGAGATGAATCACACCATTATCTGTCTCATTCCTAAAAAACTTGACTATGACACCATGTCTAATTATCGCCCAATATCACTATGCAACACCATCTACAAAATAATATCCAAGGCAATGGCTAAAAGATTGAAGGTATTGCTTCCAAAGCTTGTCTCTGAAAATCAGAATGGGTTTACTCTAGGTAGGGAAATTGTGGATAGCATCATCTTGGTATCGGAAGTCATACACTCACTCCACAAGGAAAAACTAAATGGTATGATTATTAAACTTGATGTTGCCAATGATAAGGTGATTTGGAACTTTCTTTTCCATGTCCTTGTCAAATTTGGTTTTCCAAAAAAATGGATTGAATGCATAAAGTTTTGCATTAGCACTGTTAAATTTTCAATACTTATTAATGGAAACTTAAGTGGGTTTTTGGAGCCATGAATGGCCTTCGACAAGGGGATCCTTTGTCTCCTTCATTATTTGTCCTCATGGTAGAAGTATTGGGGAGACTAATAAAAAGGAGGCACAACGAAGGCATTTGGAAAGGAATCAAAGTTCATGAGCATTTTGAGGCAATTACACATTCCCAATTTGCTGATGACACCATCATATTCGGTGAGGCTTCCATCTAGGAAGATAAGGCATTAAGAACACACTTGAGGAGTACACAATGGTCTCAGGCTAAATTATGAATAAAGGAAAATCCCAGCTGTTTTTCTTTAACACCAATAGGCAGGCCCAGGGTAGAATTGCACAACTCTTGGTTTTAAACATTGCTGAGCTCCCGATCAAATACTTAGGGGTTTAGATTTGCAAAGGGTGCAGGCAATCCCAAATCTGGGAAGATGTTATTAAATTTTGTCAATCTAAATCAGAAAATTGGAAAAATAGATGGCTGACTCAAGCAGGTAGACTTACCATGATCAAAGTTGTTCTATCAGCCATTCCAATATATAGCATGTCATGTTTCAAAATGTTGTTTGCTACTAGAAAAGGTCTGAATAATTTACTGAATAAATTTGTGTGGGATGGAGCTAAAGACAATAGGAAAATTTTTCTTATCAATTGGTATTAAGGAAGATGGGGGTGTTGGCCTTAGGAAAATGGAATTACAAAACTCTTCTCTTGGTGCTAAGTTATCATGGAAAATGTGTAAGGAACCTCAAAACTTGTGGTGCAAGTTGTTCCAAAAGAAGTATCCTGATTCAGAAGACACTAACTGAATTCTCACTGTGGCAAATACTGAAAGAGGCTCGGCTACATGGAACTTCTTATGGTATTGCAAACACATTATCACATATCATACCTCATGGAAAATTGGTAATGGTAGCACTGCGTTGTTTTGGAGAGATTCTTGGGATGGGTTTCTAGCTTTATCGGAATCCTTTGAGGATAAGGGATGGGTAGACATGGTGGAAAATTGCATAGGTCAACATGTGTGCAACTACATGGAAAACCAAAATAATCAAAATGGTCTAATAATATGGAAGAAAATCAATGTTGGAAATCCCTCATAATGTGAGCAACTATGGAAAGCAATAAAAGATAGGAAAATACCAGAATCTGTCAAAGAAGACAAAATAATTGGTGTGCAACAAAATCCAGGGTGTACAGCTCCAAACTTGGGTATGAAGTTCAAAGGAAAAGGGGCTCCAACAACACTTGGCCGCATAAACTATGCTGGAATCAAAAAATACTTCCAAAAGCTAGGGCTTTTTTGTGGATTTCTCTACATAGTAGAATCCCTAATGGGTGATAGACTCAAACTTATTGGTATCTCGAGCCCCAATCACTGTGTTATGTGCTGCGCAGATGAAGAATCGGCAAATCATCTTCTATTTTTCTATCTGGTAGCAAAATTTTGCTGGAACTGGTTCCTTGAAAGAATAAATTGGGCTACGGCCAAAAATGAAAGACTTTTTGACTTCATTATTTCCTGGCCAAATAGACAGAAGTCAAAGTGGAGTGATTTATGGATGATTGGACCATCCATAATAGTATGGCACATCTGGAAGGAAAGGAACAGAAGAATTTTCAAAGAAGCATCACTGTCAAATCTCATGTTTGTGGACAAAATTAAAACTACAATAGAGGAAGTATTAAATGGAAAGAGACTAAAAGGTAGTCCTAGAATATACAATAATTGGGATGCATCAATAGAAAAATGGTGGGCTCTTAAAGAACCTCAAACATATGTTCCATCGACAAAGCATGTAGATAGAAACACAATCAGATGGAAGGCCCCTTCAAAGGAGTGGACAAAATTAAATTTCGATGGTGCCAGTAAGGGGAATCCTGGTGAATCCAACATAGGAGCCATACTCTGAGATGAGCAGGGTAATATCCTTTATGGGTTGTTTGGTGGCATTGGAGTTCCCACAAACAACGAAGCTGAGATCCATGCACTTGAGGCAGGACTTCATCTCTGTATTAAGCAGGGACTATCTCGAATCATAATAGAAGGTGATTCGTAGATCATATTAAATGGGATCAGTCGGACAAGTTTGCATAACTGGAAACTTAATAAATGGCTACCAATGATAAATGAACATCTAAGAACAATTGAGTGCTTTGAGATTGGGCATGTCTATAGAGAAGGCAATCAAGTGGCTAATTACCTTGAAATCTTGGGATTGGAAGGAATGATGACCCTATTTAGTTTAGCCAAGCATCGGCTATAGAGGATATCAAAGGACAATGTGTGATGGACTACCAAAGATCCCCTCGACAAGGTATCGAGTAGCATGCCTGCTAGTTTTGGATCTACATGCCTGCTGGGGCATAGTGGTGGCACCAATGAAAGCATGGGATGAGTATGACTCTAAATATTGGGATGGGAGATATATTTGATCAGACAATATCAACCATTTTGGCAGCAGAACCACATGGGAAGACAATGGTCTGCCCCTAAATAGTTCATAATGTTACCTAGAATTATTCACCACATCGGACGTGCTTCATATCAGAGATAGATCTTACTAGATATGGATTGTGCAGGAATGATTACTATCTACAGATCATGCCCTTATATAAAGAGTCTCTAGGAGATGGTTTACTCTATGGTAGCAAGTGTTATTTTGGTAGTGTTGCAGAGACACAACTGGGCCTGATGGCTTATTTTGGAATTATCAGTTGTGTCAATTGCGAAGGCACGCTGGGTGTGCAATTGAGGAATCTGTTCGTCACGGAAGGCCATGTTTATGATGCAATTTGCGGGATTGTGGGCATCATTCTCAACTTTGAGAGACATTGGTGTGATGCAGTAGTGCTGGAGGTAGTCCTCTTGCCTCTAGTTGATGTCATTGACTCTGGGGAACACGCGATTGAACTATTTGTTGGATTTATGAAATCATTCATTGCGGACAACGTTGCCAATGTCATACTAAATATGGAGGAGGTTGGTTAAGTAAATATATTGAAGGTATAACTCCAGTTCAAAAACTACTTACCCTCAAAGATAGAGCGGGAGTCTAATGATGAGGACATTGTTAGGATTCCCACAAATACTGAGAGGGGGGGTGAATCAGTATCTAACTAGCTATAAGATTTTCTTAACTTAAAACATGTAGAGCATATTAATACTGTATACCAATAAGAAGAAAGTAATGCAATAAACAGAGATAAAAACAACCACATGAAAAACACACCATAACACAAGGATTTAATGAGGAAACCTAGTGTGGGAAAAACCTCAGTGGGATTTGTGACCCACAATATTCACTTACTGGCCAATAAGATAATATTACTACTACAAGAGGGGCCTGCACATGCAGGAAGGCCAACTGCCTAGAGCTCACTGCTCAAATACAAAATAGGAAGTCTCACTGACTTACAAAATGGATTATATAAATCCAGTGTCTTGTACTACTTCAAAATAGCATCTATAATGCCAAATCCAGTACCGGTTTTTGCTTTGCTTCTTACATAAACCCTTAACCTATAATTTGCATAATAGGTCCACCTTATTTCGTCTAATTACAATCTTCTCCTATTACAAAATGTTCTACAATGATCTCTCTTATATAAGAGTCATTTTACAACTTGCCAAGTCGGCTTACAAAGATTTTACAATAATAAACAAAATATATAAACAATAAAAATCTTGTCGGCCTCTATGTCGATATGCTTTCTTTCATTGTCGGTATGCTTCCTTTCACTGTCGGTGTCAGTGATGTGAGTGTCAGTGTAGAGTCTGATCTTGCTAGTGCCGGTGGAATGCCTTGTCAGTGTCATAGGATTGTAAGGTTTCCATCAATGACAAAACCTTCAATCACCTACAATGTCTCATTGGAGTGTGCACAATCTCCCCCTTTGGCATTGATGGCAACACTCATGAGAAAATTCCAAAACTTGTAATCCAATAATTGTGTACCAAAAATATGTGAGCTCCCCCTGAGCAGATAAGTCTGTTGCTGATTGTTTTCTCATACTACTACTCCCCCTTTGGCATCAATGACAAAGGTTGTCAAGATGTCAGTAGAGTTGTAGTTTTTTGCCTCAACCTTGTAACTGGGTGGTTACAATTTGAAAGAGATCCGCCAAAACCAAATTTATGCTTTCCATAAATTTCTTACTATCTTTTATTGTTGCCTCTATTCTTTGAACTGTACCGGTGAGGTGCTGCATATGCTCTGTCAGTGTTTTCTGTCCTTGAACTAATGCTTCAAATATTTCCTTTCTCAAGAATGCTAGATGGTCCAATCTGGGAGTTAGTCTTAGTCTCAAATTCTTAGCTTTTTTTATTATTCTTTCCTTTTCTCTCTCTAGCTTTAGTAACTCTTCCTCAAAACCTATTATCTTTTGCTAAAAAATTGATAATGTATTAGGTGAATTAACAAAACTGTCAGCAAGTTTATTAATTTCTTCTTGTGTCTTGCTCATTTTCTTATCTATGTCCATTGTCAAAAAGTTTGTCTTGCAAGTATCTTTGTACAAATTTTTGCATTCCTTCAATATGTTATAGAGTTCTCGTAGAAGTGTGTCAAATTCCCTAGTACACTTCTTTATTTGATCCTCAAAGAATTTTTGTTTTTCAATTTCCACTCTGTCTTTGAATGCCTGTTCCTTTATCTGTTCAACTGTCACTATGTTGTCAGTAATATACTTTGACAAAGTGTTGAGTTGACTCAAGGAATCCTTATTATCTATGTTGCATTTAAGAGATATCATCCTCAAAATTGGGATTATGTCATCTATAGCTTTATAAGCTTGTGAACTACAATAAGTTATTTTCTTCAAAGAATCTAAAAGAACTTCAGTTACATTGGTTGATTTGTGGCCTGGAGAGGATGAACCAACATTCTGAATTCTGCCAGTGGAGGAAGTAACCATGCTTGTAGTGACCTCTGGTAGGCCAGTCTGTGTTTCCATTTCCTTAAGACAGGGTTTTTGTTTCTCTCCTATAACCAGTGGCACTGTTTCCATATGAACCTGTTCCAAAGCCTGTTGCTTTGTTTGTCTCTCTATTTATTGATCTGTTCCAGTCTCTGTCTATTTCCTTGTGCTATCATCTTCCACTTTTCCTTTGGTGTTATCAATGTTGTCAGTTGCTGGTGGCTCACTAGCCATGTCAGTCTTATCGGTTGTGTCCTTGTCTATCACAATGTTGACCTTTTGAGTATCAACATCCATTGTGTATAGTACCTCAGGATTAGGATTCGTATCCTTTTGTGATACATCCATACTGTCATTTGCCGGTTGGTCTTCTGTTGTTGTTGCCGGTGCAGTAATCAGAGGTGATGGGGATAAGTTATCTTTTACTTTGATGCTAGGAGGTCCACCAACCTTTCCTTTACCCTTGTCTTTGTCCTTTTGATAGACTTTGATAGGCTTGGGGTTCCTGTACTCTTCGTGTTTTTCCTTCTCCACAAGGAATATATCCCATCCATTTTTTGTTTCTTTTGTTACCTCTTTTACTCTTCCTGCCATTAATGCAATATGCCAGTGTGTAGTAGAGAATACTGACCAGTTGGCTTTTGCAATTAGATTATCTATTTCTTTTGGAGAGTTAACTGGGTAGACAACAAGTAATTTTTCAATTTTGATTTTCTTGTCAAGTTCTACAACAGATTGTCTTCTTGCTTCTAGTCTCTTGAATAATTCATCTGGTAGTTCATCTACAACTTCCATCAAAAACTTCTTATAGATATCCACGTGTAAAATAACACTATTTTTAACTTTCTCTTTCTCATCTTCTGATAGCGTATCATATAATTTTTCTATGTTCTTGAGTTTTCCTTCTTATGTGATTAGTCTATCAATTAGAGAAATATTATGTTGATTCCTTTTCTTCTTAGGTGTTAGCTTTTTCTTTGGGGTTGTCTTCTTTACTGGAGACCTCACTGCCTGTTGTTTTTGTCTAGTTCTTCTAGGCGAGGGTGTGGATACCGGTGAAGGTTGTCTTTTCCTTACAACTCTTTTAAATTCAGCTGGCATGTCACTCTCTGAAGAAGTTTCTACCGGTGAAAGGTGAGTTTTTGGTTGTTGTGCCTATAACTCATCTTCAGTGATACCGGTTTGTTTTAGTACATCTTCTTTTATAGCCTTAGCCTGCATTGAACCTCTCCTCACTGTTTCTTCTACCTTCTTTACTCTCTTCTTAGATTGAATTTGGCTTTCAATGGTCTCAGCACTACCAAATATTTCTTCCTTAGGTTCATTTGGTGCTTCCAGAAGTGCTTTAGCATATGTTTCAATGATGTGGTCATCAGTCTCATAATCCATCTCAATAACCCAAATTGTTCTTGGGACAACTGCTTCCATCCAGATCTCATCCTTTTTAATTACAAAACATATATCATCTTTGTATTTATTTACAATTTTCTATGACAGTCTGATTCTTTTGTTCATTCCGGCCTTTAGTGCTTGAAAATACTCATTGATATTCTTTTCCTTATTTTCACCCATATTGTTGAATAAGTCTGATAACTATTTACCTACCGGTATGTCAAATCCAAGGTTCTTAATACCTATACCAGGCACCTGTTTGGTTATGTGAAGCATTAAGCATACAAGTAAGTTACCAAATCTAAATGTTCCTTTCTTATCCTTCTTGATTTTCCCTAAGTTGTCAATCAATTCATCCTTTAGCCATTCACATACATCAATTTTCACATTTTCTTTTACCATATCATGTGCACTTTTTATGCATAAACTGGAAACTGAGTTAAGTCTATTTGCATGTGTTGCTTTGTATCCTAAAATCATGCTAACAAATCTCACATTTATATCGGTCACATTATTAACCCTTAGAGACCTTCTATCGGATGTTGCACCAATTAAGTTCATTACCAGGTCATTTGAGACCTTCTTTGTCTTGTCTAGTCTGCTACCGGTTGAGGGTAACCCTATTACAGCTTCTTTGGTAATTTTATGAATTGAATCTAGCCAGAAAAATTCACCATGTACCCTGCTTAATACTATCCTTATAACTTCCTTGGGGAAATTCAGAATGCTGAGAATTTCTGTGAATCCTAGGGTTTCAATAATTTGGTGTTCAGGTTTTACTTTACTGGAATCATCATAGATTACAGATTTGTACATGTTCTTGATTTCTTCATCTCCTAATTCTTCTATATGGCAATGGATATAAATTCTAGGGTCTTCTGCATAAACAACTCCTTTGGGAATTTGGGAAAAAGCACCTACATTGTCATCCTTTTTAGCTATCTCAGGAACTAGCTGAAATACGGGCCTAGGGCATTTTATTACCTCGACCATAGTAGGGTTTGCTATGAATTCAGGTACAGAAGAGGATGGCATGATTATAAATACCTTTTTCTACCTTTGGAAGGATTGATCGCTGAAATGCTTTGCCTCTTTGCTCGAAATGCCTTAGCTCTAGAAATTTCACACTTCTTCGAATGTTTGAATGCTCGGTGAAGTGAAATGGAGCCAAAAACATTAATTTATAATGTCAATCTGCCAACTACCATATTTAATGTCTATCGGTTAAGTAATCAATTAACATAACTATCGATATAGAAGTAATTTCAACTTCTTACCATCAACCAAGGGAATAATAGCATATGTCTCATTGATTGCCAAACCCTCAAAGAAATTTCTTTAATTTGATGAAGAGACTTCTGCCAGTGGAGTGCTACTCTGTCCTGCCAGTGAAGTGTTGCTTGGTTCTACTGGTGGAGGAGTATTCCTATCCACATTCAATTCTGATTTCCTGATCCATTGTTTTGAAAATTCTTGCTTAACCTTTTCAACTTTTTCTTTACCTTTCAAACTAGGACCTTTGTTGTCTGCCGATGAGGACTTGCTTCTACAAAATTTAGCAATATGCCCAATTTTTTTACATGCATAGCAAGTCACATTATTTTTTTGAATAGCCTTTCCATAACCTATGTTGATTTGTGCTCTACATTGATTAGATAAGTGTCCAAATCTTCCACAAACATAACATCTCACATTCATTCTGCAATTCTCAGAGTTATGACCAACTTTGTTGCATTTTCAATATTGACCGGTGGGTGCATTGGTATTCTGATAGTTTCTAGATCTACATTCATTTGCTCTATGACCATACCTATTACAGTTAAAGCATTTTCCATTGAATTTATAAGCAGTAGGTTGTCTTACCGGTTTTCTATGATCCTATGTGTTTGCAGTACCAGAGCTTTCACCAACTTCAAAGCCAATTCCAGAAGTGTCACCTTTAGGTTTTTGATTCTTCAACAAGTTACCAAGTTCCTCTGAGCTTTTCTTGATTTTTTCTTTATGTTGATTTGCAGTATTTAGTTCTCTTTCTAAGACTTCTTTTTGCCTCATCAGTTCATTTGAGTCATTCTGAGTGTGCATCAGATCTGTCTTCAACAAATTATTTTCATAGCTAAGTCTTGTGTTCTCATTTGCAGCATCACTTAGTCTTCTGGTCAAATCTTCTTCATTCTTCTTTCTATCTTCAATTTCTTTACAAAATCTTATATTCATATCCTGCATCTCATTCTTTGTTGTCATGTTCTCTTGCTTTAGCTTGTTTATCATATCATTAAGAGTTTCTTTTTCATCATTCTCATTTTGCATCTTTTCACAAAGTTCTTTTCTCTTATTTCTTGAAATAGTAATATTCTCTTGAAGTGCTTGAATAATATCCTGAGCAGCCTTTAGATCATCTTCAAGTTTGATATTTTTCAATTTTTCTACATCATAGTCTGAGAGAGCTCCTTCAAGTTGCTTCATCAGATTTTCTGTCTCTACCAGTGTCAAGATCTTCCTCAAGCTATTAGGCTTCTGAAAATAAAGGACTAGGCTCTGATACCAATTGTTAGGATTCCCATAGATACTAAGAGGGGGGGTGAATCGGTATCTAACCGGTTATAAGATTTTCTTAACTTAAAATATGTAGAGCATATTAATACTGTATACCAGTAAGGAGAAAGTAATACAATAAACAAAGATAAAAACAACCACATGAAAAACACACCATAACACAAGGATTTAACAAGGAAACCCGATGTGGGAAAAACCTCGGTGGGATTTGTGACCCACAATATTCACTTACTGGCCAATAAGAGAATATTACTACTACAAGAGGGGCCTACACATGCAGGAAGGCCAACTACCTAGAGCTCACTACTCAAATATAAAATAGGAAGTCTCACTGACTTACAAAATAGATTATATAAATCCAATGTCTTGTATTGCTTCAAAATAGCATCTATAATGCCAGATCCAGTATCGGTTTCTGCTCTACTTCTTACATAAACCCTTAACCTATAATTCGCATAATAGGTCTGCCTTATTTCACCTAATTACAATCTTCTCCTATTACAAAATGTTCTACAATGATCTCTCTTATATAAGAGTCATTTTACAACTTGCCAAGTCGGCTTACAAAGATTTTACAATAATAATCAAAATATATAAACAATAAAAATTTTGTCGGCCTTTGTGCCAGTATGCTTTCTTTCACTGTCGGTATGCTTCCTTTCACTGCCGGTGCTAGTGATGTGAGTGCCAGTGTAGAGTCTGATCTTGCTAGTGCTAGTGGAATGCCTTGTCGATGTCATAGGATTTTAAGGTTTCCATCAATGACAAAACCTTCAATCACCTACAATGTCTCATTGTAGTGTGCATATGCCAACATATAGTATTGACTCTGCCGATAGTGATGACTCTCCCGACAGTGACACCATTCGCGAGATGGCTAGAAGGGAAGTTTGGAAGGAGGAATGAGAGCGCCTGAAGACATTCAAGGAGAATGCATGGGAAGTGTTTAGATGTGTATTATTTAATGGAAACATGGAGCCTTCAAAGACTGACTGAATCAGATGACTAGTGGCTCCCTAAGAACTCCACCCGCAATGCTATCAACATTGGTGAATATGCAACAGTGATATACCAAGCTATTGGTGGCCAGATGTAACTATGGGTTATATTAGTGTGATTATTAGCTATTAGTAAGATGAAAATGAGTAGGGAGTATAAGGTAGACAAGGCTAGCCTTGTCTAAATATAGGAAAAGTATGTAATTTTTCTAAAATTTATGCAATATAGGGAGCTATTCCCACTAATGATAGCACTTACTTTAAAAAAAATAAAAAAATATACCATAATAAGATATAACTAATCTAAAACCGAAATATCAATCATAATCACATTTTACAATGTTTAAAATAGAAACCCTTAAACCAATCTATGGGCAAATAAGATGGGTAAAAGGTAGGACATGTTAATATGCACACATGCTCTAAAAATATTATAGATAAATTAATAAATGAATGAAAAAGGAAATATCATATTCGAAAATAATATGTAAACTAGAAAATCACATATCTAAACATCCTAATGTTGGTTTAAAAAGCCTAGAACAATGATAGGTTGTTTAAGATCAATCAAGTTCACCAAAATGTAGAGGAAAATAAACTTTCCTCAAGATTAGTTAGTCTAGGCTACTCCAATAAAATGTATACATGTAAGCAAAATTAGCCTCTACTAAATATTATTAGCTAAGGCCTTTGTATTATGAGCTAGTTATTGAAATGTGAGAAATGTAAATAGAAATAATAGTACTTAGCTCAATATCCAAAGAATGTAAAATATTGATGAAGGCACAAAATCTAATATGTTTCAATATTTGGAACAAGGTATCATTGACAATTTTTCAACTCTAAATCGAAATGGTCTCTATTGACTATAAAAGGACATAAATCCTAAGGAAAAATCCATAATCATGAATTTGTCTTGTACCCACAAACTTGTACTAGAGAATTAGTAGACTTTTGCCTTTAATTTTATCTAATTTGCCTTACCTTCATATGTGCCTTCTAATATATAATGGATTAGAAATTATTAAAATATTTTGGTTGAGTTGTCACTATGTCACAAGTATACATATTCTCCTAGTTCAAAACATGCAATTATGTACGAATAGCTTAAAACAACAATCTTTAATCATGCATATACTCTCAAGAACAATTGTTCAAAACAAGATTCCTTTTAGTGTGACAACTGAATTGTGTAAAATAAAGGATGATCAAATAACATTCTTTATGTGTCAAATCCCCTCATATATCCAAATGAATGCATTGAATTCCTTTAAATTCAAGGACAATAATAAAGCATGCATGTTTATGTTAAGTTGGACCAAATGGGAAGGGAAAGGGTGGTAATGTATCAAATTTGAGGTCAAAATTTTGAATTGAGTGGGATGAATCCATGAGTTGAAGAACAACCTGCAAATGCAAGAATGAATTAGCTTTGGGATAGAAAATAGACTAAATACCAGTAGATAAAGTATGCATGAAAATAAGTGCAAGAATAGGTGTGATAAACAAGTGGATATGGAAAATATATAAGGGTGTATGAACATGTGAACAAGGCAAGTGGCAAGTGCATAGGAACATATATAAATTGGTAGACAAATAGAATAGGTCAAGGAACCCAACTTTATATTAAATTTTATTATTTGTTATGTGTATATATCAAAGTACCCTTCAAGATAGACATAAAAGATAAATGAAAAATGGCATAGGTATGAAATTTCACCATGTTACAATATAATATCATAAAGATTTCCACTATGATTCAAAGATAATTTTCTAAAAAATAATGTTTAATATATGTTTTCAACACTAAAGAGGAAAGATGACAGCAAAATGAGTTAAAAAAAAAGGAAAAAAAGCTTAAATGGATATGAAATAAAAAAAAATGCTAACCATCATAAAAATAACCTAATCCTCTTTTAATGCAGTTAATAATCAAAAAATATAAGGGACTAAAGCTGGGAGCCCATGGAGAGGGTTTCCTTATAAAATTCTAGTGGGTGTTGTTGAGATCTTTTAGGTATTATTTTAAGACAAGTGGTCCCCTAAATCTTATAGTCCAACTTAGGAATCTCCCAAGATCTCCCAACTAAAGAAAATGAATTTACAAAAACTTTTGGTCATTATATCTCCTAATTTACAAACTAATTTACAAAAAATGGTTGTCTCATGAATTTTTCTATTTAGCATATTCAATTCACTTGAGTAAATAAATGTAGAAAATAAAATAAAAAATAAATTGAAAATTTCTAGATGATCAACAAACGGTCAAAAAAAACCTATCCCCATGTAACTACTTAAGCCCATTTATGAAGGTATTCCCTTCAGATGTAGGCGGTGTTTTAAGACTAAGCACATGAGTGAGGGTTGCCCAAAGAAGAAGAGATTTAGACAAGCAACTTGGTGGAAAGATGAATCGATATCTTCTGATTTTGTGGGGGAAGAGGTGGAATAAAGTGTCTGAGGTGGCTTCTAAAGAGGTTCCTTCTTGCTGTGATCCTACTTTGCCTCCCCAAGCCTCTGGAGGCTTGACAGAAGGTGCATGCCTGGAAGCTAAGAATTTTTTGTAGGATTCTAGGATTGAGCTTCCAAACTCAGTTGAGGAGAGCTCTGGGGATTTGTTGAAAAATAGTCATGCTAAGAGTTCTAAAATGGTGAAAATGTCTGAGAATTTTGTTAAAGTTAATGGTGGACATGGAAATTTTGTTTCTCCCTCGGGGGATCAACGACAGAACCTTGATAGAAAGTCTTTCTTCTCTTTTGAGGAGATGCAGGGGTGGCAGAAGAAAGATGAAAGGCTAGAAGATGGTTGGAAAACTATGAAGGGTAAAAAAGAAAAAGACAATGAAGGTGGGAGGCTTTGACATAACTCTACATTCTCATTCAAAAGGAAGGGCCCCCATTAAATGATTTATTGGTTTCTGGCTTTTTTGGCTATCTTTTTTACAACTTTTGTTTTAGGTTGTTGGAGACTTCTTTGAAAACCCATGTTTATGGTTATGGGAGCCTTTAAAACCCATGTTTATGGTTACAAGAACCTTTAAAACCCATGGTTGTCTGGTGACTTCTTTGTTCTATCTTTTGATAACTTCTTGTTTTTGGGTTCTAGATCCATTCAAAATTTGTTTGTAAAGGGTTTCAAGTCCCTTCAAAACTTGCTTTTCCTTTAATCAAAAACTACTTAAGCCCATTTTCTACTTTAAAATAAGAAACTAAAATATCTCCATGTAAACTTTTAATTATAGGAAAAGGATATTAGGATAACTGGTGGACAACTGAAAGGGGGGGCGGCTAAATCAATTGTCAATAGATTATATTAATCAAACCACTTTATAACCTTTAAATGGAGCACATAAACATTGAATAGCAGAATAGTAGAAATAGATACCGGTAAGTAATAAAACTTAAGAATGAAACAGAGAATTAACACAATGCAACCATAGCACATAACACCATGATTTGTATGTGGAAAACCTAGTAAAGGGAAAAACCATGGTAGGAAGCCTACCCATGGTCAGATGATACTTTTGCAGAAAGTATGTGATACAATAAGGGGCATGCACATGCAAGAAGGCACACTGCCTAGAGTGTACTGCTCATTACAAAGGAGTCTCATTGACTACACAGAGGTTATACCCACCTCAAGATAATTGGACAACAATCCAGAAGAATGAACTGCCAGTGATAGCCTCTACCATGCCTGATTATAGTCCTAGTTAAGCTCAATATCAGAGGCCTTTGACCTCTTACATAAACCCAATTCAATCACCTATGATTGACCAAATCTCCTTCATATATGATATTTCATTCCACGACCATGACACACAATCTACAATGAGATCTTACATCAATTTATACAAACCCTAAGGCCTAAAGCAATAAGGTCGACCACCTAAAACATATTACAATAAGATCATTACATACATCCATATTATAATGATATGCCATGTTGTCTTTAGACCAAAAGAACATTAACCAATCTATAAATCATCTCGGTAACATGTAGAGAACACGTTAACATGATATCAGTCCATAACCTAGATAGGCACTGGACCGAATCTAGGTCCACCACGCCAAAGCGATGTCTCCAATCAGTCGAGGCATGATCAAGGATTACCTTTTGCATCCTGAATTCCATCTAGAAGCCGCACCAACACCACTTATGCATCATGTCAAATATTCTCAGTAAAAGCTCTACCGGTAAAGCCTTAAACCCTTATCGGTAACACTAGTTCTTCTACCAGTAACCAAAAATCTATCTATCGGTAACCAACCATAACAATTAGTGTTGACATCAATGACAAAACATCAAAGCAACACATAATCAATTCCTCCATATTGCCAACAATCTTCCCCTTTGGCATTGATGGCAACACTAGATGTGAAAAAGGAAAAAGATATAACAATGAAAAATTGAAAAATCCTAGCTACTCCCCCTGAGGAGTGCAGTCCAGTCTGAAACTAATCTAAATTTTTCACAAATAACTCTCCCCCTTTGACATCAATGCCAAGGATATGACATGGATATCAAAATCTAGTGAATCTCAGAGCTGACTACTCCCCCCGAGTAGTAACACCACTACATCAACCCTGAGCAAAGGATAAAGTTGATGATGCATACCGGACTGATGCTACCTTGCATCACTTAAGTCTCTGCCAGAGGGGTAGATACCCCTAGCCTATCTCTCAAATACTCAAATGATTCCTTAGACAACGTTTTAGCAAATATATCTGCAATCTACTCTTTAGTGTTCACATAAACCAATTTAAATTCCCTTTCTTCCACTTTGTTCTTCAGAAAGTTATATTTATTGATATGTGCTTAGTCTTAGAGTGGAATACCGGATTCTTAGACATGTCAATAGCTGTAGAGTTATCACTATAGATAACTATCAGTTCACTATAATTTACCTTGACATCCTTCAACATTTGCTTCATCCACAAGACTTGATTGCAATTAGTTGTTGCTGCAACATATTCAACTCTTGCAGTAGATAAAGAAATGCATGACTATTTTTTGTTGATCCATGAAACCAATTTCTTTCCAAGAAAGAAAGCTCCACCAGAAGTGTTCTTCTTGTCATCAATATCTCCTACCCAATCTAAATCTATATATGCACATAAAGTGAAGTTATCATCTCTAGAATACCATAAGCCATATTTTGTTGTTACTCATAAGTATCGAAATATCCTCTTTACTGCAAATTCATGATTTTCTTTAGGATTACTTTGATATCTTGAAACAATACTTACTGCATCCATAATATTTGATCTAGTCTAAGTTAGATACAACAAGCCACCAATCATAGACTTGTACCTTGTTGAATGATGCAGATGTGTCTTTGATAGATAATTTCTCACTTGTCATCATAGGAATACTTACCAGTTTGGAATTATCCATACCAAACTTATTCAACAATTCCCTTAGATACCTAGTTTGACAGATAAATATGCCTTTGTGAGTTTGAGTAATCTGCAAACCTAAGAAAAATCTCATCTCACCAATCATTAACATTTCAAATTCATTCTTCATATTATTAGAGACTTCCATGCACAATTTATCTTCACCTCCAAAAGTGATATCATCAACAAATACTTCAATAATCAAAATATCATCATTGGTGATCTTGTAATATAAATTACTATCAGCATTTTCTTTAGTAAAACCAAGCTTCAAAAGACATTTATCCAACCTTGCATACCAAGCTCTAGGAGCTTGGTTAAATCCATATAAAGCTTTCCTTAACCTGCAAACCATATCTTTGTCATCTGTCAGTGAAAATCCTTTAGGTTTCTCAATGTATACTTCTTCCTCAAGTTCACCATTCAAAAATGCAAATTTAACATCCATCTGATAGACCTTATAGTTCTTGTAAGCTACATGGGCAAGAAATAGTCTAACAACTTCAATTCTAGCTACAGGTGCAAATGTCTCACCATATTCAATTCCTTCCATTTAAAAATATCCTTTTCAAACCAATCTAGCCTTGTTTCTTACAACTTGACCATCCTTATATAGTTTATTTCTAAAAACCCATTTAGTTCCAATAACATTATTATTTTTAGGCTGGGGAACTAAAGTCCAAGTCTCATTCTTCTCTATCTGATCTAATTCATCGTCCATGGCCTTTAACCAATGTTTATCTTTACAAGCTTCAATAACAAATGTTAGTTAAATTTGAGAAATAAGACACACTTCTTCATTTATTACTCTTCTTCTTGTCATAACTCCCTTGTTCCTATCTCCAATGATTTGATCTTTAGAATGATCTAAGCTTACATACCTTGGTGTCTTCTGAACTTCAAGTTCACTGTTTTGATCATCAGTCATAGTTGAATTTTTTGATTGTGTTGGTGTAACTGTCTTAGTGTCTTGTACTAGTTGAGGCATTATCGGTTCAGTTATGATCATTTCCACTGTCGGTTCCTTGTCATATGATATAGATTTATCTTTGTATTGCTCATCCACTTTCACATTTGTGCTCTCTACAATTTTCTGCAATCTTTTGTTATAACATCTATATGCTTTTCTTTGTATTGAATATCCAAGAAATATCCCTTCATCACATCTAGAATAAAACTTCCCAATTGAATCATCCCTTTTGATATAACATTTACTTCCAAAAATTCTAAAATATTTAATAGTAGGTGTATGTCCAAACCATAATTCATAAGGGCTCTTACCTTTGATATGAACTTTGTTGAATGTGTAGATTGTTGTACTCAATGCTTCTCTCCAGTAGATGTGAGGCAATTTAGCTTCCATCATCATGGTTCTTGTTGCATCCAAAATGGTTCTATTCTTCCTTTCCACTACTCAATTCTGCTGAGGAGTCCGGGGTGCAGATAATTGTCTCCTAATTCCATTTGTCTCACAATAACTATTAAATTCATGAGAAGTGAACTTATTGCCTTGATTTGATCTTAGACATTTGATTTTCAATCCAGTTTATATTTCCACCTTAGCTTTGATGATCTTGAATTTCTCAAAAGCTTTAGACTTCTCCCTTAGAAAAGTCACCCACACCATTCTAGAATAATGATCAATTATCAGCATGAAGTATCTATCACCTTGAAAGCTTCTAGTCCTTGTTGGACTACATAAGTCAATATGAATCAAATCAAGCACATCATTAGATTTATCATGTATGCTCTTAAAAGAAGGTCTAAATTGCTTTCCCAATTGACATTCCTTATATACCGGATTGTGAGGTTTTATAATCTTAGGTATATTTCTAACTGCCTTTGTTGAACTGATCTTAACAATACAATCAAAGTTAACATGACACAACCTCTTATGCCATAACTAATTCTCATCAATATGAGCAATCAAACATGTCTTATTACCAATGTTCAAGTGAAAGATATTATGTCCAGTCGGAGTACCGGTTGCAATCTCCAAACCAATTTTGTTAATGATTTTGCATTTTCTATCTTTAAACTAAAGTTGGAATCCCTTATCCACCAATTGACCAGCACTTAAAAAATTATGCTTTAAACCTTCTACATAATAGACATTATCAATATTATGCTTACCATCCATAGAAATAGTACCTCTACCTTTGATCATACATGCTTTGTCATCCCCAAATCTGACTTGACCACCATTGTATTCTTGCAGGGATAGAAACTTTCTTTTATCTCCAGTCTTATGATGTGAGCATCCACTATCAATTACCCATTCATCCTTGTCTTCAACTTTTGCAGACAAGGCCTTTTCTTCATTCTTGATAGCTGGTTCCAATTCATCTTCCTTTAAAGAATAAAACACCCATTCCTTTCCATTGTCGGATCCACTAGCAGATTTTGTTGCCGGTTCATCCTTAAAGTCATCACTTACCCCTTCCTCATCTGTTATGTAGCATTGTTTTTTTTAATCTATATCTATTATGATTAGGCTTAAATAATTTCTTAACTTTCTTCAAATCTTGTATTCCTTTCAGGACATCTAGATGCAAAATGACCAATCTTATTACATGCAAAACATTTTAAAAGTGCTTATCCTTCATACTTACTTCTTGTCGGTCCCTTAGGTACTCTTCTAGCAAATAAGGCTTCAAGTTTCTCAAATTCTTCATCTTCTTTCCTAATATCTTCCAATTCTTTTGCATATAGGGCTTTCCAATCACTTTTGTCGATGGATGATGATGCATGAAAAGCAAGTTCATACTTTTTAGCTCTAGAGGGTCCAAATTCTTCAAGCTCAAAACCAAATAATTTCCCAATTTGAATGTCTCTGTTAACTGAAATATTTTTCATTGTTCTCAATTCATTAATTGCAGTAGCCTTCATCTTGTAAGCCAGTGGTAGGGCTCTCAAGACTTTGGAAACTATTTCATCTTCACTCAGAGATCCTCCACAACATTGAATTCCCATGACAATCACATTTACTCTTTCCATAAATGTAGCAATTCTTTCATTATCTTCCATCTTCAAGTTCTCATATCTTACCCGGTAACCATCAAGTTTAGCAATTTTGACAGTAGGATTACCTTCATCCAGAGTTTGAAATTTATCCCACATAACCCTTGCAGATGATTTATCAGTCAATCCTATGATTTGTTGATCATTGAGTGCACACAAGAGGGCTTCTCTAGCTCTGCAATCATTTTCAATATTCTTGTCCAAGTCTGTAGGAGCAGGATTGCTAGATGTCAAATCATAAGGTGTATATCCTTTCTCATTGATCTCCCAAATATCCTTGCCAAGACATCTAAGATGAGTCTTCATTCAGATTTTCCATATCCCACAATTTGTTCCATCAAGCTTACAAATTTCTCTTCTGAAAATAGTTGTCGATGAATTTGAAGTATTAGCTGCCATAGGATCTACCTCAAGTAATTAAGCTTCTGCAAAAGAGGACCAAAGCTCTGATACCAATTGTTAGGATAATCAGTGGACAACTTAGAGGGGGGGGGGTGAATCAGTTGTCAATAGATTATATTAATCAAACCACTTTATAACCTTTAACTGGAGCACATAAACATTGAATACCGGAATAGCAGAAATAGATACTGGTATGCAATAAAACTTAAGAATGAAATAAAGAATTAACACAATGCAACCATACCACATAACACCATGATTTGTACATGGAAAACCTAGTAAAGGGAAAAACCATGGTGGGAAGCCTACCCACAGTCAGATGATACTTCTAAAGAAAGCATGCGATATAATAAGGGGCCTCCACATGCAAGAAGGCACACTGGCTAGAGCGTACTGCTCATTACAAAGGAGTCTCATTGACTAGAGAGAGATTATAATCACCTCAAGATAAATGGAAAACAATCCAAAAGAATGAATTGCCAGTGATAGCATCTACCATGCCTAATTACAGTCTTGGTTAAGCTCAATACCGGAGGCCTTTGACGTCTTACATAAATCCAATTCGATCACCTATGATCCACCAGATCTCCTTCGCATATGACATTTCATTCCATGACCATGACACACAATCTACAATAAGATCTTACATCAATTTATATAACCCTAAGGCCTAAACCAATTAGGTTGGCCACCTAAAAGATATTACAATAAAATCATTACATACATCCATATTACAATGATATGCCATGTCGGCTTTAGACCAAAATACCATTAACCAATCCATAAATCATCTTGGTAACGTGTAGAGAACATGTTAACATGAACTGGTCCACAACCTAGATAGGCACCAGACTGAATCTGGGTCCACCATGCCAAAGTGATGTCTCCAATTAGTCAAGGCACGATCAAGGATCACCTTTTGCATCCTGAATTCCATCTAGAAGCCGCACCAACACCACTTATGCATCTTGTCAAAGATTCTCAGTAAAACCTCTATCGGTAAAACCTTAAACCCTTACCGGTAACACTGGTTCTTCTACCGGTAACCAAAAACCTATCTATCGGTAACCAACCATAACAACTAGTGTTGACATCAATGACAAAACATCAAAGCAACACATAATCAATTCCTCCATATTGCCAACAAAAGATAATTTAAAATTTTCCTATTTTTTTGGAACAACCACTACTAAAAACTTTAAAATAAGTTGTGAAAAAAAAAGGAGGGGTTGAAAGCAAGCTGCATATTAAAAAAATTCCTCATGGCTGCACAAATCTCTTTGCCTCCTTTTTCACATTTGATTCCATTTTTTTCCTCCAAGATTTATCCCCACAAAATATTGGTAATATTATTCATTAGGTTAAAAAACTGAATTTAATTGCTTAATAAAAACAAGTGTCATGTAGTGATGAGTACTTGCCTTTATAGTATTGTAATAAAAATATTAGTTGTAATTCTTAAATATTATAATATTGAATTTTTTTAATTTTAAAATTATGTTATTCTTATTATATTTTTTAATATTAACGATAACTCTCACTTTAATAAAATAATATTAATAATTATAATATAATATAAACATTATAGTGAAAATATATATTTTTGTTAAAAATATAATCTCAACTCAATTATAAAATCTACATAATTATAATTATAATACTAATATTAATCTTTAACTTAATTATTAATTATTAGTTAAAGATTACATATATTTTTAATTATATTTTTGTAGTATTATTTATAATTCATTTAATAAAATAACTATTAATAATTTCAAAATTATATAATATAAATAATATAGTGAATATAAGTATTTTTTAATGAGGAAATGAAAAATATTTAAATCTATGATTAAATATTTTTTATTAGTAAAGCAACGTTAACCATGGCGCTGACCCTTAACATAGTCAAACACTATCAACAACACATCAACGGTATAAAAACATCATAAATACAAATTTGCAGCGAGAATTCAACAGATATAAAAAGCATCAGGGGCATGCCCCGTAAGTCCATAGAACCAAACCCAACACCTAACCAAATACTAACAAACAAATACCTAAGGCGTCGATTTACTAAGCCCAGTCATATCTATGACCTTGCCCCAATCTTCAGATAGGAACCTGTAGAGTTCCTTGCAAGCCTGCTTGTCTGCCTCATCTTCACCAATCCTATCTCGAAGGAGGTAGAGCATCAGTGCCGAGCTGTGCATGACACAAATGCATAATTTTTTGATATTGACAAGATGCTTGTCCCTAGAGTCCCACATGTAATTCATCTCTCTGATTTCCTCTTTTAGCTTCTGTATTTCTTTATCCACCCCAAAACTATCAAGGTGATTCCTTAGCTCACGAACTTCACATTTGAGGGCCTGCAGCCCATCCTCCCTAGGGTGGTCTGTGGGATCTACTTCCTCTTCCTTCTACATTTCTTGATATTCCTCTTCCTCAAGAGAGAAACCCTTTTCTTTTTTCTTCTTTTTCTTTTTCTTTTTCTTTTTCTTGTCACTTTTCTTGTCCTTATCCACACCTTCCATAGCAACCTCTTCATCACTCACATCCCTGGTGTCCATCTCAGTAGCCATCCTAATAACAAGGTCCACCTTCTACATAAATTTCTCTGAGGCCACATCTTCAAAATTCTTCGCAAGTTGCACATTAGTTGTGTCCAATTCATGGGGGCCCAGAGGGGACCAAGGTCATTCATGTTGGCAATGTCCAAATTCTTAGCATCATCCTCATTTACCACAAGTTCATTTGAGATACTGCCACCCTCACCCTCATCAATATCATCTTCAATTTCAACAACTTTTTGGGTCTTATCCTTTTTCTCACTAGCATCCTTGTAGGCAATCCTTCAAGACCTTCTCCTACCCTTAGTTTCCCCAACATGGTCTTCGTCATTCAAATCTTCCAAGCTGAAATTGTCAATTATGATTTGTTTGCATTTTCCTGCAAATTTACCTAGCGAAAGGTAGGAGGGCTCAACTCTATAATAGTTATAGAGGATGAGGGAATCAGAGAGGAAACAAAAGCTTCATTAGAAAGTTGGAAGATTCTAGAAGGGGCCACTCCAATTGCATAAGCTGCCAAAGGATGAGAGGCATGCAGAGGGGTTTGAATTAGCATAATATTGAGAGAGGGGTATAAGGCCAAATGATAATGGTAGAACCTATAAATCAAACCTTCGTGGAGGGGGATAGGTGGCTCATCCTCATTTTTTAGGTCTAGGGCCTCTTTGATTGAATTTTCCATAGAATTTAACATATAGAAAGGTAGATATAACAAATTGTGGTTTCTAAAATGATTTAACAAGGGAAAATGGTAATAATAGTAAATTTTATGGTGGCCCTCAAGAGTAAAATATTTCATGATCATTAAACATAACATGTTCCATGGGTGTTGGAGCTCTTCTCTGACAAAACTGCCTTGAAGTTTAACAAGTCCCTCCTTCCCCTTGAAGAATTTGTTGAGATCTTCATTGTTAGCCACATGACTTATTCACTTCTATCGTCTTCAATCCAGAGAAAGGCCAATTGCTTGGGTGATAACTTCCTCAGATACTTCAAAGTAAATCCCCTCAACAACAACTCTATGATTGTTCCAAGAGATAACAAATTGAATAGAGAGTTTCTCACCATGCCCTCACAGATTTTCCATGAACTCCACCAACCCGCCTTCAACACAGTAGTTCCAAACCATTGCGTCCTTCTTGAAATTATCAGGTTTATCCAACTCATAATAAACCATGTCACCTCGCATGGCAGAATCACGGATGTTGATAGCCAAGGATTTTTCTTGAGCCCTCGACATAAACTCTTTAGCAGAAAAGGTAACCAAAAAACATTGCCTTGTCAAAATGAGATTATTCTTAACATTAAAGTTAAAAATTTGGAAATCATGCAAGCCAACAAAAAAATAATTACCAGAAATATTCTCCAGACAAGGAGAAGCATGCGAAAGGTCAATCCAGCCTTTCTAAGTGACATTGGATATTAAAAATGTCACCTTGTAATCGAGACTTAAGGAGTAATAATTAAGTAGACACCCACATGTCCAACCAAGCTCAATTCATTCTGTAAGATCACATTTCTCCAGAGGTTTCACATGCGATGTAGCTCGAGTAATTTGCATCATTAAAAGAAATGCATAGAAACAATGCTAATAAATTATGGTGAGGTGGACATCATAATTTGTATCCCAATTGGTAGTCTACATAATATGATCGTTGGTGCCCATCAACATTAGGCTGAGATTTTTCAAATTTGAAAATTCCCTTCTTGCGATACTTGCGAGCCCAAAGGAGAGGGCGAGTAAAATTAGGGAGGTGGATATCCATGGGGCATTGGATTGTTATACTCTCCTTGAAGGAGTAATTTGGCATTGAGAGGCAAGGAATTCAAGCAACATCTCAGACACTGGCTAGGAAGGGCAAGCATCACCAAAGCATTAACAACCATGTTACCTTCCTTGTAGACATGGTCTAAGAAAAAGGATTCAAAACCTGAGATAAGACTGAGAATACCTTTGATAATGTCATCAATCGACTAGTTGATTTTGTTCATCCCTTTAACAACATCGATGATGAGTTTGGAGTCCCCTTCAATAACAATGCCACTTATGCCAATAAAGAGGGAAATGTGAAGGCCCCAGGCCAGGGCCATGCCTTTAGCTTGATTACTAGAGAAACCATTCAAATTTCCAGCATAAATAGCCACTAACTCCCCAGTGTGAGATCTTAATACATCCCCACCCATGGCCAATCCAAGAAAGTATCTTGGCAACCCCATCAAAGTTGAGCTTGAAGAAACGAGGGGAAGGTGGTGTCCACTTGGTATTTATTTTGAGAAAGGGATTAGAATCATCAAAGGATGCAAAAGATCATGGAAGATTCCAATGATTAGCAACTTCATTGTCACTAATAGAGGGAAGATTGGGGGGCAATTTAACAAAAGTAACAAAGATGTTCTCCAAAAGGAGCTTGAAGAAGGATCTAAAAACAACCTTAGCATGGGCTTTAGTGTCATGGAAGATCCTATTATTCCTCTCCTTCCAGATACTCTAGCCTAGGTGTGATGAAGCTTGTCTCCAAAGTTGTCAAATCGAGGGATTAGGAGTTGATCCCCCCACTGCTGCATCAATTGGGTCAAATCCCCATTCAGAGTCCAGCAAAAATTGAGTTTCAGAAAAATCATCCCCCAAAGTGTTTTAGCAAAAGAACAATGTAGAAATAAATGAGAGATATTTTCTTCATTTGATTTTCACAAAACACATTTGTTAGGAAACTAGAAACATATTTTGGAGAGGTTATCTTACATGATGCTTTTTTTGTGGAGGGTAGTCCCCCAAAAGAAGTTGATTTTAAGGATGATGTGGGGGTTCCAAATTTTCTTCCCCCAAGCAGGAGAGTTGTTATCCTTAAGAAGATTGGGGTAAGTAGTTTTAACAAAAAAATCCCCACTTGGGTCCCATCTCCAAATAAATTTATCCTCTTGGGGTAAAAGGGGTAAATTTATTTTGCCAAGAATGTCCTGTAGCTCTTGAGCAGCGGGTAGTAGATGGGGTTGGTCATAATAATAGGTAGAAATCTCCTTCCAAGTTTTATCAGAGAGATAGTTGCAAACCCACTGACCAAATAACTCAATGGTGTAGCCTTGGATCCTCCTAAAGGAGGGAAAGGAAACTAGAGTTTTACCTCCTAGCCAATAGTCATCCTAGAAGTGAATGTTTCTCCCATTGCTAATGATCCACTTCAGACCCTATGAAATGATATTTCTACACAAGAATATTGTTCTAGATTTTGGAGCCCCTAGGGACCCCATCCAAGTCTAGAAACTTGTGGAATTTGTCTTGACTGGGGTACTTTGCACACATAATATGACCCCAATTAGCATTTTGCGAAGTCAACTTCCAAGCAGTTTTAGCCATAAGAGCCTTGTTAAAATGAGATATTTTCCTAATCCCCAACCCACAATTTTTTTAGGTAACAAACTTTGTCCCAACTAACCAAATCTAACCTCTTCTTCTCTTCTATTCTCATCCAAATAAAATTTCTTTGGATTCTTTCCACCCTCTCAACCATTGAGGCTAATATTTTAAATAGGGAAAGGAAATAAACATGGATCCCTTGAAGAGAGTAGGCCAGGAGTTGTAGTTTTCTAGCACTACTGAGAAATTTGCCCTTCCACCCTATAAATTTCTTTTATATTCTCTCAAGAATGGAAATCCAAAAGGAGTTAGAGACTCCCTTAACAATGAGTGGCAGCCCAAGGTAGGTGGTTGGGAGGGAAGCAATCTGGCATCCTAGGATACCCATGATTTAAGTTTGGAGTCTTTCAGTATAGTGGAAGAAATAGATGTTGCTTTTGACATAGGTGATATGCTAGTCAAAAACCTTCACATATTGATTGAGGAAAGTTTTCCATCCCTTAGCTTCAACCACCGAAGCCACACCAAAAAGGATGGTGTCATCAACAAATTGTTGGAGAATAGTAGGGGGGACCGAGGAAGTAGGTTTGATCCCCAATAAGGTTACATTGTTGATGAGAGAGTTGAAGCTCCTTCCCAAGACCTCAACCAGAATATTAAAAAGGTAAGGGGACAAAGGATCACCCTAGTAAAGTCCTTTGGATGCCCCAAAGGATTCGTAAGGGACACCATTAACCAGAACATAATATATGGTAGTGTGATGCATTCCCTAATTAGGTTGAGCAGTCTATCACCAACTCCAAACTTTTTAAGGACCTTGAATAAGAAGTTCCAATTTACTCTATCATAGGATTTTGAGATGTCCATCTTCAACACCATACCAGGCCAACAACATTTGTCTATTGAGTGAATAACTTCATGAGTGAAGATGTAAGCATCCAGGATTTGTCTTCCTAAGACAAAACCTTTTTGTCTCTAACTTATAAGATTATCAAGGAAGGGCTTGATCCTGTTAACAAGGACGTTAGAAAAGATTTTGTAGACTATATTCCAAAGGTTGATAGGTCTATAGTCCTTGAGAAGAGTAGTTTCTTGAATTTTAGGAATCAAGGCAATAAAAGTGTTGTTCAACTTTTTTAGCAGCTTGCCTAATACAAAAAAATCCTTAGCGGCAAGTACAACATCAGCACCAACTATATCCTAGAAGTCTTGGAAAAAAGTTGAACAGAAGCCATCTGTGCCTAGGGCCTTATAGTAACCCATAAAGAAAACCATCACTTTCACTTCCTCATTAGTAACCGAGGCCATTATGATAGCATCATCTTCCTCATTTAGGGGGGTTGGGAGGCATTGAAGGAGAGTCTCCTCTAAATAGGGATCCCTAGATCTATTGTCATCTTTAAACAATTTGCAGAAGAAATCTGAGGCCATAGTCCCTAAACCATCATCATTCTTAATTTCCTGATTCTAACCATTCTTTAGGCAAGTAATGTAGTTTCTTCTCATGTGTATACTTGTTGATCTGTGGAAGAAAGTGGATTTTTTGTCCCCCTCTCTCAGCCATTGAACTCTAGATTTTTGTTTCCAAAAGATTTCCTCCTACCTTGAGCTTTCCTTCAACTTCTTCTTAAAGTTTCCTCTTCTTTGTGAGTGGAGTCGAGGAGGTCCCCCTGGTCAATTCTCTCCTAGATTGCAAGCAATTTTCTAGTAAGTTTCTTCTTCTAAGCAAAAATATTTCCAAAAGTATTTTTGTTCCATCCCCTCACATTCCTTCAAATCAGGTCTAGTTTTTGAGTCACCCTGAACATATGTGTTCCAGTAACAAGAGTATTCCACAATCTTTTAATACATTATTTAAACTCTGGATGAGAGGACCACATTATTTTATAGTGGAAAAAATAACCCCCTTGGTGCATTCAAGAGGAAACACTAGAAGAATGGGATTGTAATAAAAAACCATTCAAGCCAAGGCAGATAGGGAGGCATTGAAACAAAGACCCTGTTTGCCCGAGATTAAGAATCTATCCAATCTAACTTGTATGAGATGTTAAACCTTCCTATGATTGGATCAGGTAAATATTTGTCCAACCAACTCCACATCTAGCAGCCCATTCCTATTAATGAAGACAGTCGTGTCCATCATGCTACCAAAGTAAGCTTGGAGGCCCCCAAGCTTTTTTCAGAGGGGAGGAGAGGGGAATTGAAATCCCCAGCAACCATCTAGTGAGTGTTAGAGTAATTTTGGACAAGAGAGGAAATGCCCTTCCAAAGGGAGAGACGACCCATTCTAGTATAAGGGCATAGACATTAATAAGAAACCAAGAGCCATTATGGGAAGATAACATGGTACTAAGTAAATTGGAAGAGACAAAAATAACTAAAAATTGCAAAGGGTCTCACATAGTAACTGTATACACAAAATATGGCTCTGAGCAATTAAATAAATATTTTATATTTATTTAATGTTTATTATTCTATTAAATAGTTAATTTCAAAAGATAAATTTATTTAATTCATTTCGTGTCTTTCTATTAATTAATTTAATTGAAATATTTTATTAATTAATTCATCTATCATATTCCTCTAATTAATTAAATATCTATTATTTAATTATTCTTCTGATCAATTAATTAAATATCTAAATATTTAATTATCTCCTTCAATCAATTACATATCTAATATTTAATGGTTATTCTCCTATCCTATAGTCTCAAATATTAAATAATTTCTTAAATTATTTAATCTCTCTTATCCAACTCACCTTCCATCTCCACTTCATCTTCCCTTTGCCAACTCATCCATCATGTGGCTAAGGAAATTAATGTTTCTTAAATATTAATTCATCATTTATCTACAACTTCCAAAATTAATGAAATATTATGTACGTACACATATTTCATAACCTCCTTCTATATTCTCTCCAACATCCCTACATCTTAGGAAGGACTTGAGTCCACTTGTCCTCTCATGCCTAAATTTTCTCCAACCATCCTAGATTCCCTCAGTCAGCAACCCAGTCAAGGTGAGATGAGTGACACTTGTCTTCTCCTTCCCCCTTTCTCTCAACCTTCACCTTTTCTCACAACCATCCAAATCTATAGATCTGATCATGATCGTTGATCTAAGCCACATCACCTTATCCTCTCAAGGTCTATAAAATCAAGAGTTTCAGTTGAGAGAGAGTGAGACTTCAAGTGAATTTTCAAGCCAATCATTTGTAAAACTTATGCATCTATGAGTTTTAATCTTCAAGCAAATTATCATTTAGCATAATCATTTTTGCATTACATATCATAGCATTTGTGAACTATCAGTTTGTTGGGTCTCAAATCAACAGATTGGATAGGTTCTAAGGAAATGCCAACTCCTATGGTCAAACCTTCCAATTGAATTGGCCAACTTATAGAGTGAACCTATTTAGTTGTTAACTCTCTCACTTCAGGCTCTGCAGGACCCAGGCGGGTATACCTATTCGCCAGTTGTCTTTAATGACTGGCACTTTTTATAGTAAATTAAGTGTCCTGATCTGGTTTCCTCCTATCTCAGGATGGCATAAATTCCTAGGATGGAGACATAGCAGATGAGTTCAAGATTGTTGTTTTAGAAGCTATTCGATCTATGTTTCCTACTTAATTACTCCTATTGCTTTAAAATGACATACGATGAATATGATGATAAGTGTAATCTGTAAATAACCAGTGCCTTCTTCGCTGTTTGGGCTACAGAGTCATTATATTTTCTTTAGGACTTACTGTGCGGACCTGTGAGACAGTTTTTTAACCCACCCCTTTATGGACCTGTCGGTTATTTCTTTTGAGATCAATTGAATGCTTATATCATAAGTTTCTTAAATGAATTTAACCCTACCTTTAAGGGACCATTCAAGTAAGTACTATGAAGAACAATTATAATTTGCAAGCAGAACTTTTATTTCAACCTTACAACATACAACATAAATTTAATTCCAAGAATATGAATAACCTTATCTCTTTGGATAATATCACAAGCGATTGCCAAAACAAAATGAAATAATCCACAACACATACGCAAAGAAAAACGACTAATCATAGCATGTATTCCATCAAAATTTGAACAGAAAACTTACAGGTTGGCATACATTGCTATCTTGTTCCTATGTGTCTATTTCTTGCCATATTACAAAAACCTCTCTCACATATATATGAGAGCAAAAGTTATTTATGAAAAGACGTGTCTTTTAAAAATATTAATTGTTAATTTGAATATTCCTAACAAACTTAAGTAAAAAGAGATTTAGAATTCCTAAATGATGAATATAATCATCTTCTTTGAAAGTCTTGATCTTAACACTATGTTTCTTCAATTCTTCTCCCTGTGAAAGGTATTCGAAGATCATCTGATTGACGGTAGGGGCCATGTCCTTGCTTTGGTCCAATCTTGACAAAGCCTGATCCTTGATGTTTACAAGCGCATCTCGCAAATCTTCCATAGACATTACTCCTCCTTCTTTATAGAACGAGGGCATTCCAATAGGGCTCCCATCATCCAATTCTTTAAGATCTCGCTTTAGCATATCTTTGAATTTAACATGATCTTCTATATATGAAGTCCCTTCAACCTTCTCCTCTGGCGTCATTACATCAACATTGTTTATTACCTCATGCAATTGTGCTTTTAACCTTTCATGCTCTCTTAATGCTTTTATGGTTCCAGTGTACACCCTCCAGTAATGTTCGACATGTATAAGCATGGTGTTGAATCGGTGTTCAATGATGTCGTTAACCAGTTTATTCATCCTTTGCTGGATATTATTTACCTATTTGGTAGCCTTATCTGCTTGATACTTCCAATATAGAGCATCAGAAACATCATCTAAGCTCTGTCCTGTGGGATATGAGGCATAGTCATTCAAGGGAGTCCCTATCTCAAGTTGTAATATTTTTGTTTGTAACTTTTGGTTCTCCTCTTTAGACTTTTCATACAAGCCCTTATAGGTAATATTTTCCCTGACCAAAAACTCTGTCTGATCCATATTTAACTTGGCTACATCCAGGTTCAACTTTGCAGTGACCCTAGGGTCAGTCTTTCCAACCTGATGAATCATGAGGTGTCCAAAGGTTTCTTCCATATCCACAATAATTGGCCTTTTTCCCTTCGGATATAATGCCCATTGTAGGAGAGCCTTTTGATCAGGATCATACCCGGAGCCTAGGAACAATTTATCTACCTCTTGAGGCAACACTTGTTGATTCAAGTCATGTTTCTTCAAGAATCCGTCAAATAGAAGTGCTGAATTTATGTCCCAACCAGAAAAGATGATAACACCAGCCTCTTTTAATATTTTCCTCCCTTTCTCAGGGATCATATCTTTCATGAGGGTATCGATTTCATCCTGTAGTCTCTTCATCTGTTCTTCTTCTGGTCTTCCAGCCATGCTTCATTTCACATGGGCCCCTTTATATTGGTACAAGAATGAAAGGAATTCCCTCGAAGAGGCGAATCCGTCATCAGCAACAAAGTCCTCATGCTCTGTCATCCTTATGTCAACTACATCTTTAATGTTGAATTCACCAGTGTCCACATCCACCTCTGCTTCAAAACCGAGGGGATAATCTTCTCTAGGAGAGTCAGCAGGGATGCTACTAGCAGCTGATTTCGGTGACATGTGAGCCAGTGGTTGACTATCCTTTTCAGTATTGATAAAATGAAGGAATTGGGGGGGCACTCTATGCATAATCTCTACTTCATGTTGAAGTAGCCTTTTAGCTATCTCCAAAGGGTCTTGGAGGTTTCCAAGCAAGTCTCCATCCACCATCCCCCTTGCTCTTTTCCATTTGAAGGCTTCCCAAGTCATTTCGCTTCTTTCTCTCAAAACCCTGGCCTCTTCCCTCTCAAGGTTCTTGATTAAGTCATCTGGCATTTTAGCCACATGTATTCCGGCTTTTAGTTTTTGTGACGCCCTGGCAGCTCTTATATATCCCTCAGGATCAAAGTTCTCTCTAGGATCACCCAGAGTCATGCCATAATAATCTAATTTATTTTGAAGTAAATGATAGCTTTTTGAACTTTTAACAATAAAATCAAAAAAAAAACAATAACCCTGGAACAATGGATTGTTTACCAAAATCCATAAGATGCTTGGCACTGACAGTAGATAATTGTCTCACAATCTCCAGGCTAGCCACCCTATTTGGTACTGTAATTGGAAGCATGTATGGCTTTCCTTCATACCCAAATACCCTGATTTTTGTATGATTATTGTGGCAATACCAGTCACCCCAGTTGTGATCAATCTGGGACTCTGGAGAGAAGTCTTTTGGCCTGAGGAATCTCTTAATTTCAGGGGACAAAGTATAATCTCTATGTTGTCCAAAGGCCGCACTAAGGGGTTTCACAAAATATTCCTGAAAGTGCCAGTATTGGTTATTCATGAATCTTTGATCCCATGCAGAAACCCATAACTGAACTGGTTTCTTCAAACCATTCTTATCATAAGCTCTGATGCAGAAATCATCTGACCAGAAATTGATTTCTTGTCCACAATAAAGAATAATGTGCATCAATAAAGAGTATAATGAGAAATGGATATTCACAAGGTCTCCTTTCAACTTTTCCAACCCATGATTTAGGGCATCTGCAACATAAGTGGCATAATCAAATGACCTAGGGTCTTTCGATTGTAAATCAGCACACAGAACCATAACCCCAATATCCATGAGAGGATGAGCCTCCAAGCCTAATACCTGGGCTGCAGCATAATATGTATACTTAAAATACGGATGGAATTGGTTGACATCAAATGGCACCTTGTCATTTTTGCTGAATGGAACAAAGGACCCACCCACTTTCGGCTAGTGAATGGGTAATCTCCATGTCCTGTAGATATTTTCCAAGCTAAAGAATTCTCGCGACAGTTTCTGCATATCAATTTTCTCTTCTACTTCCCAGTCTAGATCAAATACCATATCAATAGTCTGCTTGTTAATCACCACCAAGGGATTCCCTCGGTAGTCGCATATGGTTTTGGTTCTCCGATCATAGCAATCCACCAGAGCTTTCATCAATTCAACATCCACAAATACATTCAGGACTACCAATTTCCCTAAGTTTTTCTTCCATAGGTTATGTTGGAACCCTAAAATTTGCAATTTTTAGAATTCCAAATTCCAATACAAGGAGCAAGAAAAATTCTAAATATATATATATATTGAATAGGTACAAGTAATATATTTTATATTTGTTGCACAATATGAAACCATAACATAAACACAATAATGGGCATAAAAAATGGAGTGTGAAGCACCAAAGGGGGTATTTACATCATTTAAAGACCATTTATCCATTATATACCGATAAAATAGCCTTAAAATACCTCTAATATGCCTAAATAACTTGTAAAGTGACAATTAATTACATAAACTAAGGCAATTTCGGGATTTGGAATTATTTTTATTTAAAAGGGGGGTGTCTTTTCACCCAAAGGGGTATGAAAACCATTCAAACACATATATATGTGTGATGTAAAATGTAAAAAGAAAAACAAAAGGGAGAATAGAGAGATACAAGAGGTGGAGGCAATTTTGTACTTTTAAACTTTTTATCAAAAATAACCAGTTGCATTTTCTTTCTCATATGTGTTGAGAGTTAACATATTTTTAGAAGGCAATTGCTTATGATATTATCTAAAAGTGGATAAGGTTATTCGTGTTCTTCCAGTAAAATTTTGTGTTTTATATTGTAGATTTGGATCAAAAAGATTTACTCGCGAATTGTAATTGTTCCTTGTATTTCTTCCTTGGATGGTCTCTTAAAAGTTAGGGTTAAATTCATTCAAGCAGTTTACAATATAGACATTGAAGTAGAGCTCATAAGAAACAGTAACTGACAGACTCATCGAGAGGTGGTGGGATTAAAAACTGTCTCATAAGTTTACACAATAAGTCCTAAAGAAATATAAGACTCTGTAGCCCAAATAAGAGGAAAGGCACTGATCATTTGTAAACAAACCCTTTAACCATACCAATCACCCTTTACCTTTAAGCATTAGGATTAGTAGAGTAGGTATAGTAGGTAATTTAGCCAAAGTGTAACATATATACTTTTGTAAGATACATAGATCAATACACACATCTAAAATCAGTCTGTTTAAGAAACTTATGCCATTCTGAGACTAGGAGATATCAGATTAAGACACTAAATCTGCTATAAAAAGCATTAGTTGAAGGAACAACTAGTGAGTAGGTATACCCGCCTAGGTCCTGCAGAGCCTAAAGTGAGAGAGTTAGTAACCAAATAGGTTCACTCTATAAGTTGGCCAAGTCAATTGGAGGGTTTGATCATAGGAGTTGGCATTTCCTTAGAACCTATCCAATCTGTTGATTTGAGACCCAACAGATTGGCGACTCTGCTGGGGAAGAATTATAAAAACTCTGTTGTGGGAGAGAACTCAAAAGAAACAAATAACTTATGTCCTCTGTGAAAGAGGTGGCGACTCTGTAAAAATGAAAATCAAATGAAAAAGATCAGTAGCATTTAGTATGTTTCAATATCCATATTTTTATGAAGAAGCGTCTTCAGAAAAGAAATATGCACAGTGGAAACCACAACCACAAAGAGACAAGAATATTCCAAGAAGATTTAAGCCATTGGATTTCGGTAACATCCCTGAGCATCCAACTGCATTTCCCTATGAGTTGAAGATCTATATGCTGAGGTTCCATGGAGATGAAAGAGAATCACCAATTGGGCATCTAAAATCATTTTATTGGTTTATTGAGACCTTCAGAATCTACTTAGAAGAAACGATCATGAAATGGTTTGTGCTAACATTGGAGGATGTTGCAGAGAAGTCATTTAGCTTGTTACCCCCACAAAGTATCTCATCATGGGAAGAACTTGAGTGGTGGTTCATGGAAGAATTCTACGGTGTAATCGAGAACAACACTTCAGTCGCTAGCCCTTCAATTGGTTATCCATACCAAAATCAGATTCAATTGGATTACGATTGCGGCAATGCAATCTACAACATAAGAAGAAAGGAAGGTGAATCTATAGAAAAATTGATTGGCAGAATAATGGTGACTTATTTCCAAGTGCTTGATAATACACAACTTAATTCAGCTATATTGGAGGAATTGATCATGAGAGAATGTGGGTCTGACGGTTTGGAATCAGCATGTTCAATTCTTGAAGAATTGAATAAAAAAATACATGATTTGCGTGAGATGAGTAACATCAACATAAGAGATGAAAATGAAGATGATTATATAGAAGAATCAGTTATCCCTTTGGAAGTCCCATCTGACAAAGAAGCAATTGATGATGTTTGTGAGTACAAGTCAGAACCTGAAGAAATTGTTGCTAACATTGATGAAGAATATTATACCAGTCATGAGGAGAGTGAATCCATACCTAAGTACCTTGATGATACAATTGATAAAGAGGAGGTATGCGAATTTGAAAATGGCTTTCAAATATTTTCAAACCCCTTATGTGATGAAGTGATAGAGGAAAATCATATTCCCTACTGCCGTGATATGTGTGAAAAGGATTTTCATGTATTCTCAAATCCTTTATATGATGAAGAAGAAAAAATTTCAGACAGTATGGACAATACAAACATGTGTGAAGACAACATGGGTAATAATATGACTAAGTCACGTGATAAAAGGACCACAAAAATAAGAGAGTTACAAAAGGAAGGTACATCACATAGAGATAAAATAAAAGGTGAAAAGAAGTACCAGTTAGATAATATGCAGCATTCCAATAAAATAGAGATGAAGAATATGCGGATGCCACAAGAAGCAAACTTTTGTAGAAGTATAAATATCATTTCCTATGGAATAGGGGATAATGGTAATCCAGGTGAAATAAAGAATCCTTATAAAATAAGAATGGATAATGCATCTTATGACAGGAATTGTCAATCAGGTGATATCACTAATTTCAAAGTTTTTATACTACTTCATGATGAGAATCAGATGTTTGATAGAGGAAAGAATTGGTGTTCAGTTTTTGGGCTTGAGGCCACCAAAACAGGTCAATGAATTAGGCACATGGTCTGCTCTACCAGAGATCTGAATTCTTGCTATGCCCACAAGGGGCATCCATCCCCAGACAGAGCCACTGTTGGAACCCTAAAATTTGCAATTTTTAGAATTCCAAATTCCAATACAAGGAGCAAGAAAAATTCTAAATATATATATATATTGAATAGGTACAAGTAATATATTTTATATTTGTTGCACAATATGAAACCATAACATAAACACAATAATGGGCATAAAAAATGGAGTGTGAAGCACCAAAGGGGGTATTTACATCATTTAAAGACCATTTATCCATTATATACCCATAAAATAGCCTTAAAATACCTCTAATATGCCTAAACAACTTGTAAAGTGACAATTAATTACATAAACTAATGCAATTTCGGGATTTGGAATTATTTTTATTTAAAAGGGGGGTGTCTTTTCACCCAAAGGGGTATGAAAACCATTCAAACACATATATATGTGTGATGTAAAATGTAAAAAGAAAAACAAAAGGGAGAATAGAGAGATACAAGAGGTGGAGGCAATTTTGTACTTTTAAACTTTTTATCAAAAATAACCAGTTGCATTTTCTTTCTCATATGTGTTGAGAGTTAACATATTTTTAGAAGGCAATTGCTTATGATATTATCTAAAAGTGGATAAGGTTATTCGTGTTCTTCCTGTAAAATTTTGTGTTTTATATTGTAGATTTGGATCAAAAAGATTTACTCGCGAATTGTAATTGTTCCTTGTATTTCTTCCTTGGATGGTCTCTTAAAAGTTAGGGTTAAATTCATTCAAGCAGTTTACAATATAGACATTGAAGTAGAGCTCATAAGAAACAGTAACTGACAGACTCATCGAGAGGTGGTGGGATTAAAAACTGTCTCATAAGTTTACACAATAAGTCCTAAAGAAATATAAGACTCTGTAGCCCAAATAAGAGGAAAGGCACTGATCATTTGTAAACAAACCCTTTAACCATACCAATCACCCTTTACCTTTAAGCATTAGGTTTAGTTGAGTAGGTATAGTAGGTAATTTAGCCAAAGTGTAACATATATACTTTTGTAAGATACATAGATCAATACACACATCTAAAATCAGTCTGTTTAAGAAACTTATGCCATTCTGAGACTAGGAGATATCAGATTAAGACACTAAATCTGCTATAAAAAGCATTAGTTGAAGGAACAACTAGTGAGTAGGTATACCCGCCTAGGTCCTGCAGAGCCTAAAGTGAGAGAGTTAGTAACCAAATAGGTTCACTCTATAAGTTGGCCAAGTCAATTGGAGGGTTTGATCATAGGAGTTGGCATTTCCTTAGAACCTATCCAATCTGTTGATTTGAGACCCAACAGATTGGCGACTCTGCTGGGGAAGAATTATAAAAACTCTGTTGTGGGAGAGAACTCAAAAGAAACAAATAACTTATGTCCTCTGTGAAAGAGGTGGCGACTCTGTAAAAATGAAAATCAAATGAAAAAGATCAGTAGCATTTAGTATGTTTCAATATCCATATTTTTATGAAGAAGCGTCTTCAAAAAAGAAATATGCACAGTGGAAACCACAACCACAAAGAGACAAGAATATTCCAAGAAGATTTAAGCCATTGGATTTTGGTAACATCCCTGAGCATCCAACTGCATTTCCCTATGAGTTGAAGATCTATATGCCGAGGTTCCATGGAGATGAAAGAGAATCACCAATTGGGTATCTAAAATCATTTTATTGGTTTATTGAGACCTTCAGAATCTACTTAGAAGAAACGATCATGAAATGGTTTGTGCTAACATTGGAGGATGTTGCAGAGAAGTCATTCAGCTTGTTACCCCCACAAAGTATCTCATCATGGGAAGAACTTGAGTGGTGGTTCAAGGAAGAATTCTACGGTGTAATCAAGAACGACACTTCAGTCGCTAGCCCTTCAATTGGTTATCCATACCAAAATCAGATTCAATCGGATTATGATTGCGGCAATGCAATCTACAACATAAGAAGAAAGGAAGGTGAATCTATAGAAAAATTGATTGGCAGAATAATGGTGACTTATTTCCAAGTGCTTGATAATACAAAACTTAATTCAGCTATATTGGAGGAATTGATCATGAGAGAATGTGGGTCTGACGGTTTGGAATCAGCATGTTCAATTCTTGAAGAATTGAATAAAAAAATACATGATTTGCGTGAGATGAGTAACATCAACATAAGAGATGAAAATGAAGATGATTATATAGAAGAATCAGTTATCCCTTTGGAAGTCCCATCTGACAAAGAAGCAATTGATGATGTTTGTGAGTACAAGTCAGAACCTGAAGAAATTGTTGCTAACATTGATGAAGAATATTATACCAGTCATGAGGAGAGTGAATCCATACCTAAGTACCTTGATGATACAATTGATAAAGAGGAGGTATGCGAATTTGAAAATGGCTTTCAAATATTTTCAAACCCCTTATGTGATGAAGTGATAGAGGAAAATCATATTCCCTACTGCCGTGATATGTGTGAAAAGGATTTTCATGTATTCTCAAATCCTTTATATGATGAAGAAGAAAAAATTTCAGACAGTATGGACAATACAAACATGTGTGAAGACAACATGGGTAATAATATGACTAAGTCACGTGATAAAAGGACCACAAAAATAAGAGAGTTACAAAAGGAAGGTACATCACATAGAGATAAAATAAAAGGTGAAAAGAAGTACCAGTTAGATAATATGCAGCATTCCAATAAAATAGAGATGAAGAATATGCGGATGCCACAAGAAGCAAACTTTTGTAGAAGTATAAATATCATTTCCTATGGAATAGGGGATAATGGTAATCCAGGTGAAATAAAGAATCCTTATAAAATAAGAATGGATAATGCATCTTATGACAGGAATTGTCAATCAGGTGATATCACTAATTTCAAAGTTTTTATACTACTTCATGATGAGAATCAGATGTTTGATAGAGGAAAGAATTGGTGTTCAGTTTTTGGGCTTGAGGCCACCAAAACAAGTCAATGAATTAGGCACATGGTCTGCTCTACCAGAGATCTGAATTCTTGCTATGCCCACAAGGGGCATCCATCCCCAGACAGAGCCACTGTTGGAACCCTAAAATTTGCAATTTTTAGAATTCCAAATTCCAATACAAGGAGCAAGAAAAATTCTAAATATATATATATATTGAATAGGTACAAGTAATATATTTTATATTTGTTGCACAATATGAAACCATAACATAAACACAATAATGGGCATAAAAAATGGAGTGTGAAGCACCAAAGGGGGTATTTACATCATTTAAAGACCATTTATCCATTATATACCCATAAAATAGCCTTAAAATACCTCTAATATGCCTAAACAACTTGTAAAGTGACAATTAATTACATAAACTAAGGCAACTTCGGGATTTGGAATTATTTTTATTTAAAAGGGGGGTGTCTTTTCACCCAAAGGGGTATGAAAACCATTCAAACACATATATATGTGTGATGTAAAATGTAAAAAGAAAAACAAAAGGGAGAATAGAGAGATACAAGAGGTGGAGGCAATTTTGTACTTTTAAACTTTTTATCAAAAATAACCAGTTGCATTTTCTTTCTCATATGTGTTGAGAGTTAACATATTTTTAGAAGGCAATTGCTTATGATATTATCTAAAAGTGGATAAGGTTATTCGTGTTCTTCCTGTAAAATTTTGTGTTTTATATTGTAGATTTGGATCAAAAAGATTTACTCGCGAATTGCAATTGTTCCTTGTATTTCTTCCTTGGATGGTCTCTTAAAAGTTAGGGTTAAATTCATTCAAGCAGTTTACAATATAGACATTGAAGTAGAGCTCATAAGAAACAGTAACTGACAGACTCATCGAGAGGTGGTGGGATTAAAAACTGTCTCATAAGTTTACACAATAAGTCCTAAAGAAATATAAGACTTTGTAGCCCAAGTAAGAGGAAAGGCACTGATCATTTGTAAACAAACCCTTTAACCATACCAATCACCCTTTACCTTTAAGCATTAGGATTAGTAGAGTAGGTATAGTAGGTAATTTAGCCAAAGTGTAACATATATACTTTTGTAAGATACATAGATCAATACACACATCTAAAATCAGTCTGTTTAAGAAACTTATGCCATTCTGAGACTAGGAGATATCAGATTAAGACACTAAATCTGCTATAAAAAGCATTAGTTGAAGGAACAACTAGTGAGTAGGTATACCCGCCTAGGTCCTGCAGAGCCTAAAGTGAGAGAGTTAGTAACCAAATAGGTTCACTCTATAAGTTGGCCAAGTCAATTGGAGGGTTTGATCATAGGAGTTGGCATTTCCTTAGAACCTATCCAATCTGTTGATTTGAGACCCAACAGATTGGCGACTCTGCTGGGGAAGAATTATAAAAACTCTGTTGTGGGAGAGAACTCAAAAGAAACAAATAACTTATGTCCTCTATGAAAGAGGTGGCGACTCTGTAAAAATGAAAATCAAATGAAAAAGATCAGTAGCATTTAGTATGTTTCAATATCCATATTTTTATGAAGAAGCGTCTTCAGAAAAGAAATATGCACAGTGGAAACCACAACCACAAAGAGACAAGAATATTCCAAGAAGATTTAAGCCATTGGATTTCGGTAACATCCCTGAGCATCCAACTGCATTTCCCTATGAGTTGAAGATCTATATGCCGAGGTTCCATGGAGATGAAAGAGAATCACCAATTGGGCATCTAAAATCATTTTATTGGTTTATTGAGACCTTCAGAATCTACTTAGAAGAAACGATCATGAAATGGTTTGTGCTAACATTGGAGGATGTTGCAGAGAAGTCATTCAGCTTGTTACCCCCACAAAGTATCTCATCATGGGAAGAACTTGAGTGGTGGTTCATGGAAGAATTCTACGGTGTAATCGAGAACAACACTTCAGTCGCTAGCCCTTCAATTGGTTATCCATACCAAAATCAGATTCAATCGGATTATGATTGCGGCAATGCAATCTACAACATAAGAAGAAAGGAAGGTGAATCTATAGAAAAATTGATTGGCAGAATAATGGTGACTTATTTCCAAGTGCTTGATAATACACAACTTAATTCAGCTATATTGGAGGAATTGATCATGAGAGAATGTGGGTCTGACGGTTTGGAATCAGCATGTTCAATTCTTGAAGAATTGAATAAAAAAATACATGATTTGCGTGAGATGAGTAACATCAACATAAGAGATGAAAATGAAGATGATTATATAGAAGAATCAGTTATCCCTTTGGAAGTCCCATCTGATGAAGAAGCAATTGATGATGTTTGTGAGTACAAGTCAGAACCTGAAGAAATTGTTGCTAACATTGATGAAGAATTGGTGTTCAGTTTTTGGGCTTGAGGCCACCAAAATAGGTCAATGAATTAGGCACATGGTCTGCTCTACCAGAGATCTAAATTCTTTCTATGCCCACAAGGGGCATCCATCCCCAGACAGAGCCACTGTTGGAACCCTAAAATTTGCAATTTTTAGAATTCCAAATTCCAATACAAGGAGCAAGAAAAATTCTAAATATATATATATATTGAATAGGTACAAGTAATATATTTTATATTTGTTGCACAATATGAAACCATAACATAAACACAATAATGGGCATAAAAAATGGAGTGTGAAGCACCAAAGGGGGTATTTACATCATTTAAAGACCATTTATCCATTATATACCCATAAAATAGCCTTAAAATACCTCTAATATGCCTAAACAACTTGTAAAGTGACAATTAATTACATAAACTAAGGCAATTTCGGGATTTGGAATTATTTTTATTTAAAAGGGGGGTGTCTTTTCACCCAAAGGGGTATGAAAACCATTCAAACACATATATATGTGTGATGTAAAATGTAAAAAGAAAAACAAAAGGGAGAATAGAGAGATACAAGAGGTGGAGGCAATTTTGTACTTTTAAACTTTTTATCAAAAATAACCAGTTGCATTTTCTTTCTCATATGTGTTGAGAGTTAACATATTTTTAGAAGGCAATTGCTTATGATATTATCTAAAAGTGGATAAGGTTATTCGTGTTCTTCCAGTAAAATTTTGTGTTTTATATTGTAGATTTGGATCAAAAAGATTTACTCGCGAATTGTAATTGTTCCTTGTATTTCTTCCTTGGATGGTCTCTTAAAAGTTAGGGTTAAATTCATTCAAGCAGTTTACAATATAGACATTGAAGTAGAGCTCATAAGAAACAGTAACTGACAGACTCATCGAGAGGTGGTGGGATTAAAAATTGTCTCATAAGTTTACACAATAAGTCCTAAAGAAATATAAGACTCTGTAGCCCAAATAAGAGGAAAGGCACTGATCATTTGTAAACAAACCCTTTAACCATACCAATCACCCTTTACCTTTAAGCACTAGGATTAGTAGAGTAGGTATAGTAGGTAATTTAGCCAAAGTGTAACATATATACTTTTGTAAGATACATAGATCAATACACACATCTAAAATCAGTTTGTTTAAGAAACTTATGCCATTCTGAGACTAGGAGATATCAGATTAAGACACTAAATATGCTATAAAAAGCATTAGTTGAAGGAACAACTAGTGAGTAGGTATACCCGCCTAGGTCCTGCAGAGCCTAAAGTGAGAGAGTTAGTAACCAAATAGGTTCACTCTATAAGTTGGCCAAGTCAATTGGAGGGTTTGATCATAGGAGTTGGCATTTCCTTAGAACCTATCCAAACTGTTGATTTGAGACCCAACAGGTTACTTACGGGCTTAGGAGCATCCCTTCTCTTGTAACTAAATAGGAACAACTCATGTCCTCTGATTTCAGTCCATATGTCTCCCAGATGTTCAAATATATCTTCCAATCCTTCCTCTTCACTCTTGATCATTTTTGACCTCACACTGGATGTCAGGCACTAGTCTAGCAAATCCTGAGTCAAAGCTCTACCTTCCTTTTTCTGTCTTTTGGGATTCTCTTCAGGGTTTAATTCTTTCCCTTTTCTACTCTTTTTAGAAGAAGAAGAAGGTTCCATAATTTTAGTGAATACGAGAAATCACACTTACTTGGAGAATTGTCTAACTCTTTTGATTGTCGTTTCATGAACTTCAGCAAAATCCTTGCAACTTTCAATCTCTTAGCATCAATCTGGTTTTTATGAAGATTTGATCAGCTCAGCTGTAATTGCATGGGCAACTTGTGCACAGTTAATGTCTCTGCATCTATAACGGCTATTCAAATGTTTAAACTTAATTGCAGATGTGACATTCCTCACTTGGGCTTTTAACTCTTTTGCGGGAAGTACTATTCAACTGAAATGATCGTAAATTGAGTTTTCGATGAAACCCTTGTCTTCGGCCGAATACTTTGACCTTTCATCGAAAGCTCACTTTCCTCGATATCACTTCATCGGCAAATAGCCCATGTCGGAAAACTATTTTCAAGTCTCATCAAAATCAACTTTTCCTCGATGAACTTTCTTTCAATAAGTCATTCGCAAGGTTCATCGAAATCATATTTCGATGAGTTCTGTTCTTTGGTGAAAGTTCATGCAAGCTCTTCGAAAGTCTTTTTTCTTCGATATCCCCTTTATCAATAAAACCCCTCTGTTTTTGTTCGATAGAATATTATCGATGAGATTTGCATTTTGATGAATGCTTTTCGAATTTTTTCGGCAGTTGTATCTCCTCAAAATCGCTTTTTGCTTTTCTTTTCGATGAAACTGGAGTATCGATGAGCGGCTTCCTTCATTTATCGAAAGTGATATTCCGCCGAAGACATCTTTACATAGTGTTTTACACATCATGCTTTATTTCGATGAAAGTATTCTTTCGGTGAAACTCCTTTTGAGATGCTCGATATGATATTTTGGTCGATATCTTTTAGTTTTCACGCCTTTGGGAAGATTTTTTTTATTTCAAATATAGTGTTCAACACAGTTATCAGTCCATTCTTCATATGCCATCTTGGAAGCTATCAGTGCTTGTTTGAGAGCACACCATCTGCAACCAGGAATAGTGGAGTTAGGACACAATGAGACATAAACCATGAAGGTAATATTAGTATTTTTATTTCATATGTATTTCATGTAGTTTCATTGGTTGAGTTTGGATTTCCTGTAGCATTTCCATTGGTATTTTGTGAAACTAACTTGTTACAGGTAGCATTCTGAGGATGAAATTCAAGTTGACACATTTTGGTGCCCACCATGGGGCTCATGGACCTCGCATATACCTTTAAAAATCTTGCAAAAGTAAAATTAATGCATTTGTAATGCAGATTCATGCATGTGTGAATTTTGACAGCGCTTTTGTTCAATAGGTTAGTGCATTTGCATCACAGGTTAGCACATTTGCATCATAGTTTAACGCATTTGCATCATAGTTTAATGCATTTGCATCGCAGGTTAATGCATATGTCATGTAGGTTAGCGCTTTTGTCTGAAAATCTGCGCATTTGCATTACAGGTTAATGCTTTTGTCCTCTAGGTTAGCACATTTGTTAAAGAAGTCGCGTGTTTGAGTCCATAGAGCAGCACTTTTGTAGTGCAGGTTAGTGCTTTTGCCCTAAATATTAGCATTTTTAAGGTGAAAGATAGCACATTTGTTAGAATAGCACTTTTGTTTTTAACTGACATAATTTTCTTGCAAGTCCGAATGTCCGAGAACTAAAATTTTTCAAACTACTGACATGCATGTGCAAGATTGTGTTTAAGGCAAATTTTATGCATTTCCTCACCTAGTTAATTAAAAGCCCTATTTTGGAAAGTAATATATCATGTCTTGCTCATTTAGTCTAATTAAGGGGATAAATTGACAGCATGCAACTTGCATTTTGAGTAACTTCTCTAAAATAGTTGCACATAGACTTTTTTTTAAAAAGGCTAAAATAAACACCATGCTTGTTGGAGCAACATCTCCAAATAGAGGATAGATCACATTGCTATGGAAAGTTAAAAACAACACTTATATTCCATGTCTCGAAAGTGGTAGGTATATGATCTCCCCTTAATTGGGTGATCAACAAGCCAAACCCACTCTTTTATGCTTTCTTTACTTTCAAGCAATTGAATCCTTTAGAGGGCATGCCTTTCTGAGCTGCCTTGAGGGGGCCAATGAGAGGGGAATGGCCTAAAGTGGAAATGGTCTAATACCGAGTCCTTCCAATCCACTCTAACTAAATCATGTTTGTGACAAAAGTCCCAAACAACATGTGTTGATAAGTTCATACCGACACTATGTTTCCCCATAAACCCTATGGAGTGTAGCCTCTATAGGCTGGGAACCTTCTGTATTTACAGAGCTGAAAGTGCCGCATGTATGGCCACATGACCGGAAGCCTTTACTAAAAACCACTTGTACTAGTTGCCAAAATCCTTCTAGTTGTTAGCGCAGGAGGTCGGACCTCTGAAGCTGCTCACACACATATGGTTCTTAGTAGAGATATAAAGTTTGCCATGGGGAGTTTTCATGGAAACTGGTGCTTGGCTACCCCAGAGAAGTGAGTGTTGAGGGTGAATCCAGTGGGGTCAAGCATCTAAATATCCACTTTGAATAGCGTAGCCTCTGGGGAAACCCCATGTGAGATTCAACAACTATTGTCTCAGCTTGCCATAAGATTTGTACTTGCTTGTGCATTTTGTTTATTAAACATTGTGTCTTCTATGTCTGTAACATGTTCCAAATGGTCAAAAATTGAAGAAAATTATCATCTACAAGTGAGCAAAAATCCAACAAATTGCTGGAAAAATTGATCAAAAGGGTAGTACAAAGGCTTTCCAACATTTGAACACTAGATCAAACTAAAGTGTCCAAACATCTATATCAAAATACTTCTTGAGTAGATTTGTCTCTAAACCATCACGTATTTTCAAACTAGCTCAACAACTGGGTCACTAATCCAACAGGCTATTCCCAAAAGGTCTCTATAAGCATAAACATTCAACAAGCTATTTATTCAAACATCTTAAGTGCTAAAAAAAAAAGCAACATCATTGTCAAGTCTCTCATAAGGATAACCAAATCCTCTATCATGAAGCTTGATCAATTTATCCTTTGTTCATAATCTTGGATATATCGTTCCTATTTTGAGCCTGGGTTATATCAAAGTCAGAATTGCACCAATATTGGAATCAAACAAACTTGTAAATTGTCAGATGCTTATATGACTTTTAAGTATCACCTTAAGAAAAGAAAACCCAATTATAAAGCTACTCAAAAAAGAATAAGATTCTTGTATATCAATCGCAAGATCTTATTAAAACATAGGATATTCCTACACCGTTTTCGTCACTATTTAAGTGGTTGCGGTATAGAGTTTGACGAAGAAATTTTGCAAGGACGTGCTTTTCAACAAAGAGACTCTTTATCACAGTGAACAAACAATAGCAGTAAAATCAACAAAGCATATCTTCCTAAACCAATAATCACCTATTGAATTTGTCCTTTAGAAATTTCAAATTTTTTTGAAATAATCACATGCCAGTTTGGACTAGAGCTCAATACGAACAACTTAGAAAACAGCAAAATCAAATGGAGGAAGAAGATAATCCTGCATTCCAAACTTTTGGGTATACCGATGTTGACAAAGAAGCAGTCAATAGCACCATTAGAGACATTGAGCAAGATTTTAAATTTGATAGGCTAATGGAAAAATTGTTAGCAAAACAAAAAGAGAAATATCTCTTGATGTTGGCAAAATCTGGAGCTAAACTACCACAAGACTTTAACATAGAAAGCTTGAAACAAGATGCAGAGGCAAGTAACACCCAAAACATAGATGATCCAAATAACAAAGATATAAAAAAAGAAGGTCATGAAGAGACAAGAAAAGAATGTGATTACACAAGAAAAGAGCATAGTGATAAAAGAACTTACAAATAAACAAGGAGAAACTATGTGGATAATTCATTGTTAAACCTTACTCAACAAATGCAAACTCTACAACAACAGATGCAAGATATGAAAAATGGAACAAGCTCCAAGAAGTATTCATTGGAAGATATATGCCCATATCCTTTCTATAAAAAATTGAATATGGTACCATTTCTGCAACATTGCGAGATCCATAAATATGACAAATACGATGGAAAATCTGATCCTCATGATCAAATTAGGGATTTTTGTACTATGAGCATGGAATTTGCCCACAATGAAACTTACCTTATGCGTCTTTTGCCCAGGAGTTTAAATGGACAATCAATGGAGTGGTTTCCAAGATTACCATCCAAAATCAAATCTTTTGAAGAACTTGTGAATAGATTTATTTCACAATACTCCTACAATATAAGGAATGGGATAACAATGCTGGATCTATTCAATGTTAAACAAAATAATGGTGAATCTTTTATGATCTTCTTACAACGATGGAAATGCATGTTTAATAGGTATCCAAGAGATGTGCCTGATCAAGAAAAAATGGACTATTCATTGATAATGTTATCAGTGAAATGAGTTATCGACTAAGAATGAAATGTCCTCCCTCCTTTACCAAGATGATTGAGAATGTTCTAAAAATAGAGAACATGATGGTAAAAAAGGAGAGCTAAAACTTTACAATAATTCCTACAACAACAACAATGACAAACCCAAGTTCTGGTCAAAGAATAGGAATGTCAGCAATGGAGGAAATGATGATAATAGTGCTACAAAACAACAACAACCAATTTTTAATCTATCAAGTCAAATCCTAAGCAATAACAATCAAGAAAACAATAAAACCAAGTCCTTCTTCTCCAATCCTCAGAGGAAATTCATTAACATTGGAGAACCATTGGAATCAGCTTTAAAAATTTTGCTTGCTAAAAAATTGATTGTTTTACCAGAAGAAAGAAGTTATGAACCACCAGTCAAGCCAAATTGGTGAAATGACAATCATTTTTGCAATTACCATCGGAATAAAGGACACCAAACAAATGATTGTCAAATATTGAAACACCTTATCCAAGATCTAATCGATAATGGAACTATCACAGTGGATAGCCACAAGACAAATGAATCACACCTAGATTTCAAAACTCCACTTCTGAATTATGACAAAGGTGAACCATCCCAATTAAAAGATGACAAAGGAAAAGCCAAAGTGAATTACACTTATACATATGATGATGTGGTAAATGTTATCATTGTTAAAGATAATCCATCTTTAGAGCCAATCAATGTTATTAAGAGAAGCAAAGCAAAGGTTACCTTTCCAGGTATAACAAAAGACCCAACATCCACTTCACAACAATACAATTTAGTAGAGCAATTAGAAAGGATACCTGCTCAAATATCAATTTTGGAACTTCTCAAAGTTTCACCTATGTATAAGGAAATTTTGGAAAAAGCTTTAGTGGAAACAACAGTTTCAAAAGATTTGAATATAGATCAGTTCCAAAACATGGTAGGACACCTTATAGCTCCTCATTGCTTATCATTTTCTGAAAATGATGATGCATCCTTACAACATCCTCACAATGCTCCCTTACATGTTGAATTCACCATTAATAAAACTCATGTCAAATGCGTACTCATAGATGGTCGAGCCGGCTTAAACATTTGTGCATTAAGTTTGATAAAAGCTTTGGGATATTCAAAAAATGTCGTGGATTCGAAGAAGAAAATAACCATTAAGGCTTATGATGAAGCAGAACGTTCTTCTAAGGGAACTATTGTTACCAATCAAAATAGCACCTATGGAAAGGAATACATTGTGTCAGGTTTTAGATTTAAACCTCTCTTACAACATTCTTCTAGGAAGACCATGGATTCACAAAATACAAGCAATTCCTTCTACATATCACCAATGTGTAAAATTTCCTCATGAAGAACAAGAGATCACTATAATTGCAGATTCTAGTCAATATTACAATAATTTGAAGCCAACACAAGATACAAGAGTTCCACATAATAGAGAATCAGTATATCCTACCAAAGAAATTCAAGAAAAGTTATGGGAAACCTTTGAAGAAAATATCCAATTAAATGATGTAGGAATGGGAAAATATTCTTTGCATAATTTTCCACTTTCCCCTAAGTCATATGGAAATCCTACAAATATCCAATCAAAGACCTCAAAAAGATCAAAAGATATGTTTAAAGGAACATTTGTTAGAGTTGGAACTCTTAAAGAAGAAAATAAGAAAATGAAGACAAAGACATTCTTGGTTGGTTGTAAAAAGATGAAAATGAAACTATAACAATAGCTGCAGAAGTCAATATTCCCATAAAACAATATGGCAATGGTTATAAAATCATGCAAAAAATGGGATATGAAGGAAAAGGACCAATTGGTAAGCGGCATCAAGGTATTTCAGAACCTATTTGTCCCCACTCGCAATCCAAAGAAGATAAATCAGGGCTTGGATATCTAAAATCCAATCAAAAGCAACATAATCATCAACAACAAAAGTGGAGATCAGTCTCTAAAGAAGAACAATGGCAAGAAAAGATACATCAAGTAGCAGAAATAGTAACCAATAAACAAAAGAAGCAAGAAGAACACGAAAACAAAGAAGAGGAGATTACCATCAAAGGTAAAGAAGAATCTTGTCAACAAGTTCAAGAAATACGAACAAATACAAAATCTGAACAAGATATTCTAGAAGCAGTGAAAATAGAGATGGCAAAAATCAGGGAACTTTTTGCACCATGCAACATTCCTGTATGGTATAGTGGAGTAGTCCTAGATCATGGTTCAGAGATAGATTCAAATGAGTATGAATGGGGTCCAGATGTCTTATCTAGTACGTCAAGTAAGGAAAACAATGAAGAACAAACAACTATTATAAAGGAAGACTTATTTAATACAAAACAAAAGATGGAGTTAGAAAGAAGACTGTCTACTCCAACTATAATAATAATAACTCTAATTGAAATCTCAATCCGAAGTTTAGACATTCATATGGTAAAGTTACTATTTTCATGGCTAGTGTTAATTTAGTTATCAACCTAGGGACGTAAAACTTGAAATGGGTCTGCACTCCTTCAATGGCTATTTTGCATTGCTGCAGTAACTAACATTATGCAAAAAGGAAAGGAAAGAATGGAAATCATAGAAGGCTGCATGAAAACTTATAAAAACAATGGTGGAATGATCTAATGTAAATAACAGAAATCACTCTGTTCTGGCTTGGCTGCAGGAACAGGCAAGGCACGAACCTCTACTGTAACTAAAGAAGAACTAATTTCAATGAACATAAACATGGGATCACTCACTAAGTGGGCCCCCTTGGATGAGTGATATCAAGCTTTCAGAAAAATACTTTTAATAGATCAGAACAACATATCTTTCATTAATTGCTTCTTGAAAATGATTACATGTTCTAAAAGAAAAACTCCAAAATGCTTGTCAAAATTCTCTGCTCTATTCATTTCTATTATGTCTCTCCTCTAAGAAAAAGGAAGAGCTTATTATAAAGCAAAGATCAACTACAATGGACAACTCAAATCATGCCTAGAAGAAGAGGTGGATGATTGACAAATGAAGAAGATAACTAGAGCTTGGCTGCAGGAAACGTGGATCTAAATCGAACCACAATCTTTGCACGCCGTAGCGATATTTTTTGAATTCAATGCCCACTAGAGTTAAACTCCCATTGTGATGTATGTTTTCTCTGGTTATGCCATACCTTGTGCTCGCTCGGCTCCTCTTCAGTTTGATCTCCAGTTATTTCATACGCGATTCTTCCTTCTTCAAGCACGAAAGGAGAATATCCACCGCAACATCATTTATTATCTGCACTAAACAAAAACAACATACAAGGACATGCATACGTATTTTACTTAATTAATACATTCATTAATCCACATATGACACTATCCCAAATAATCCGCATAGTAACAGGAAAAAATTACTTGGCTGTAGGAATAAATTGGCATGGCTGCAGGATTAGATCGGCAAAGTTCAAACATGATTTCATAAGTTCAGGTTTAACACATGGAATACATATAGTCAATTCACAATACTTCACTACCACAATGCAACCCAAAAGATGTCAAAAACCTAAGAGTTTTGATGATAAAAACATGACAAAGTATCAACTTATCAAAGACGCAAAGAACTCAAAATTCAGAGAAAGGAGGCATATGCAAAACAACAAAGGAAAGGGAATGACAAAGACAAAGAAGTAACGCCACAAGAAGTACAAACAGGGATAGATCAAGCATCTGGAAATATAATATTTTCATCAAATGAGGAACAAGATGTATCAAGATGTGGCAGAACCATAGAGGAATTAAGAAATAGCCAAGTAGGATTGACTATTAGTCCAAAAGAAGTTGAGTTTGAAAGGAGACAAAATCTAGCAAAATAATCCTCTTTATCATGTACACAAGTATGTCGACTCTAAAATGCAAATGAGGTCAATCAAAAAGGATTTTGCAGTATTAAAGACATGTGTGTTGATATAATCCATTTGTTTCAGGGACAAACGTCAGTTGAAGAACCACTTGAGTGTGAACCACAAAATACTAATACTGATTTTGTTAGAACTAATTAAAAGGCACTTGGGAGAGACAATTCTCAAAATCATTCAATCTATGACATTACCTACTCTGTGCCAAATTATAATCATTATGTCATGAACTTTGAAGCACCTAATGATGACAGTGACTATGACTTACCCCTTCTTCATCCCAAACTAATTGATTGGGATAATTTAGAAAACCCTGAACTAAATGTCTTTTCCAATGGTCATGACTTAGTCATGTATCTTAATGCTATCAAACCCATCACACCTAAGATATCTTCCATTATAGAATCAAGTAACATTTCTCATAGTCAGGAGAATGCCAAAATTTCCAGTCGCAAAATTGAAATAAAACAAGGAAAGAGACCTACTATTGAAAACCATTTTATGGCAACACTAGATCAATCAAAAGGGAAAATAAAGGACGTATCTGATGGTGAAAATATCTTTGAGGAGCCAGAAGATGGAAAGTTTGACATTCTTCCTACATATTTTCAGGAGAGACTAGCTATCCTGATCGAACCAAAAGAAGAAGTAAACATTGGTACATCAAAGGATCCTAAAATACTTCATTATGCTACCTCATTATCAGATGAAGAGAGGAAAGAATACATGGAATTATTTAAGCAAAGACAAATAAATTTTCCTTGTTCCTATGCAGGTATGCCAGGGCTTAATCTAGATCTTATCATGCATCATCTTAATGTGGATTTAAAAGCAAAACCAGCTAAGAAAAAGCTAAGAAAGATGCATCCACACATTGCTCTTCTTGTAAAAACCAAGCTGAAGAAACTATTAGATGTGGCTTTTATAAGACCTGTTGCTTATCCAAAATGGGTTTCAATTATGTACCAGTGTCAAAACCAGATGAAAGCATAAGAGTCTATATAGATTTCAGAGATCTGAATAAAGCATGTCCAAAAGATGATTTCCTGCTACCAAACATTGATATAATTGTAGAATTATCATCTGGACATAAGATGTTTTCATTAATGGATGGTTTCTTGGAATATAATCAAAGAAGAATTGCACCTGAAGATCAAGAAAAGACAGCTTTCACCTGTGCATGGGGAACGTATTGCTGGAATATTATGCCATTTGGGCTTAAGAATGCTAGAGCGACTTATGAAAGGGCTATGAAAACAATTTTCCATGATATGATGCATATATTTATGGAAGATTATGTAGATGATATACGTGCAAAATATCATACAAGACAAGAACATTTGAACATCTTAAGCAAGATTTTTTACAAGCTATAAAGATATCAATTGAGATTAAATCCAAAGAAATATGCATTTGGGGTAACCTCTGGGAAACTTCTTGGGTACATTATATCAGCTCGTGCAATTGAAGTAGATCTTGAAAAGGTCAAAGCCATCATGGAGATGGAGTCACCAAGGAACATAAGTCAATTGAGATCTTTACAAGGAAGATTGCAATCAATCAGGAGACTTGTCTCCTAATTAGCAGATAGATTTCTTCCATTCACCGATCTTCTACATAAGAATATTCCATTCAAATGGGATCAAAAATGTGAAGAAGCTTTTTTGCAAATAAAAGAATATCTTATGAGTCCTCCAGTACTAGTATCACCAACTAAAGGGAAACCATTGTTGCTCTATATCTCAGCAACAAATGTGTCATTAGGAGCTCTCCTAGCTCAACATGATGAAGAAGAAAAAGAAAGAGCAGTGTATTATATCAGTAGAATGCTTGTTGTCTATGAATTAAATTATTCCTCAATAGAGAAGACATGTCTAGCAGTTGTATTTGCAACTCAGAAGCTACAACATTATATGTTGATTCATTCTATGAAACTAATAGCAAAGATAGATCCACTCAAATATTTGTTGAGTAAGTCAACCTTGACAGGAAGACTAGCCAAATGGGTTATGATACTAAGTGAATTTGATATAGAGTATGTTGACCGAAAAGCTATCAAGGGACAGGTCATAGCTGATCAATTCGCTGAAGCGCCTTTACAACACAACATGCCTTTGCACATTGAATTTCTTGATGCAAACATTTCGACAGTAAGTACAAACTTTTGGGAATTGTACTTTGATGGTTCTTATACACAATATGGATCAAGCTTAGGAATCTTTTTCATCACACCTCAAGGACACAATTCCAAAATCATAGAGACTGCGGTTTCCATGCACCAATAATACTGCAGAATATGAAGCATTAGCTATTGGGCTCAAAGTGGCCATTGAATGTAATATCAAAGAACTACATGTCTATGGTGATTCATAGCTTATCATCAACCAAATAAATGATGATTATCAAACTAAGGATGATAAGCTCATGCCATACAAACAACAACAGATGCAATGGCTACAATAGCATCTCTCTTGCAAAATAAGGAGAATCAACATCGTTACGAATTTCTCATGGAAGATATCTTAACCCCTACCATTCAATCCCAGCACACCTACCGAATTTCTCATATATCAGGAAACAGTCAATCCTTATACGGTCAAACTTATCAGTACTTAAAAGAGAATATCCTTCCTCTTGACCTATCTCACAATCAGAGAAGGAATTTTATCCATCAGTCCTCTCGCTATACTATTATTTTAGATGTCCTATATAGATGTGGTCTAGATGGTACTTTGTTGAGATGTCTTGAACAAGACGAAATTGAGAAAGTTCTTAATGAAGTTCATGCAGGTATTTATGGTACACACTCAAGTGGCTTAACACTGGCTAAGAAACTTTTTTGTATGGGCTACTATTGGCCTACTATGGAGAGAGATTCATTCACATATGCTAGGAAATGCAAACAATGTCAGATCCATGGTGGTGCAGAGGCACCTAAGCACACAAGCATACCAGGAGGTCAAAAGTCTCAATATGAGCAATTTTATTGTATTTGAGTCATTCATAATGTATTAAGGTTATTTGAGTCCATTGAATCATAATATTTAATTCTAAATGAGCCATTTTGTCCAAATATATCATATTTGGTCCATTAAAAGTGTCCATGTAAGAGTTAGAGTCATTTTTGTCAAAACATGCAAAAATTGTAAAAATTGCAAAGTTGCAACATTGTCAAAAAGTGCAACAAAAGTGAAAAAATGAAATCCATTGGTTATGAGGTGGTTGGAGTAGTTATAAAGGAGTTTTAAATGGTTTATAAAACCATTTTTGGTTTAAATCAAGAGGGTAGATCAGTTTGGAGGGGATTTGACAAAGATTATCCATCAAACCCTCAAACTGTCATGAGGTTTTAAGGAATCTATGGCTGTCATAGATCCATAGAGGATCAGGTTTGGTGTAATTTTGTATGTAGATGTTATTTAATGATAGATTAATGAAATATCTTTCAGATGAATCCTTTTTTGTTCATTTTTGTGGAGTATTTGGCAAGATATGTTTGTTTTTACAATAATTGTCAAAACCCTGCCAAGGGTTACCCGTTTTGGGGAAAATGATCATAACTTTTTATTTAACTATTTGATCTGGCTATAATTTGGAGAGAACTTGTTTAACTTATTAATATAAATTATGACCTAAGCGATTGTCTTTATAAAAAATATGTAAAATTTTATTGATGACTGTTTGTTACAGTTCATGGTAAGGCAAACTGGTGAAGGCAGCAACAGTCCAGTTGCAGCATTTGGTGTGGTCACATGAGGAATATTAATGAAGAAAGACTATATGTGTTGGAAATTTCTCTTAATCTTCTTTCCAATTTTTTTTGTCTTACTTAATTTTGTTACGAATTGAATATTTTGTGATTATTTTGGTGAAAACAGTTTTTAAAGGATGAAACCCTGAACTAGGGTATTCCATGGCAAATAAGAATTTGTTCTCTCATATTATGGTGACTTTTATGATTTTAAATATTGAATGAAGGGTTTTAGGGATGTAATATAACCTTTTAAATTGGTTTGGATTTGAGAAGAGTGATTGATCTTTTTATATGCACCTCTTGATTCAAGTTTAAAGTCTACCCTTGAATGAAGGTTTTATGGTTTGTGATAGATTCTCTTCATCACATGGAAATATCATTCATGCACCCACACAAGAGTCCTATGACAGGATCATGGCTATTTTCTCAATGGGGCCTTGATTTGGTAGGAAAGATAAATCCCTCATCTTCTAATGGACATAAGTTTATTTTGACTGCTACTGAATATTTCACTAAATGGATTGAAGCAGTACCTCTAACAACAGTGACAGGAAAACAAATATCATCATTCATTTTGAATTATATAATCTATTGCTATGGAGTTTCTATGATCATTATCACTGATAATGGAAGACCATTCAAAAATTAAGATGTGAAGGAGCTATGTGAACAATTTCATATCCAACATAGGTTTTCTACTCCATATTATCCATAGGGAAATGGTCAAGCTGAGGCATCAAACAAAACTATCTTGAAAATTTTAAAGAAAATAGTCAATGAAGCTGGAAAATATTGGCACATTCAGCTAAATCCTGCTTTGTGGGCATACCGAACTGGCATCCGCACTCCAACAGGGGTAACTCCATATTGTTTGTTCTATGGATCAGAAGCCATATTACCTATAGAAGTAGAGGTACCTTCTCTACGAGTATCCTTTAAAGGTCTTATACCAAAAGAAGAACAACGAGTCTCTCAACTCTAAGAACTTGAACTGATTTAGGGAACGTCACCAAAATGCAATAGATCATTTGAAAGTATATCAATAAAGAATGGAAATAAGTTATAACCATAGAGTCAAGCCATGCAATTTTCAGATTGGAGATATAGTTCTAAGGGAGAATCCAATAAATCAGCAAGACCGAGAAAAGAAGGGAAAATTTGAACCAAATTGGCTAGGACCTTTTGTCATTGTAGCAGCATATGGATCAGGAGAATACAAGTTATCTACCCTTGAAGGTGATTAGTTTGATGAACCTATCAATTCTATTCATCTCAATAAATTCTATGCTTGAGATATAAAGTCATGGAAAAAAATCAATAAAAAGCATATAAAGTCCTGAAGAAATCAGTAAAAATTAGAAAAGCAGAAAATCACTAAAAAGCATTAAAAAAAAAGAGAAAAGAGAGAAAAATGCAATAAATTTAGATGGTGAAAACCTAGTAAACAGGCACTATCTAAAAAGTGAGTTCCTCCATCTATGAGATCACTTTGCGCACCTATCCACTCCATCATATCACATCTATCGCTTCCATCGATCTTAGCTTATCCATTCCATCTTTCACATATATTGCTTTGAACCATTTCGCAGGAAATATGCAGCTTACCATCAATTATCAATTTTTGACATACCTGTCGTAGTCACTGTCTTAAACCTTATCAGAATCGATCAATCTGCATTTGTATCCCGCCATGGTTTGGATCTTGATCAATTCATACATCCATAATAAATTTTTCTTTCCGCTGGGGGAAAAATCCTAATTCCTTTTGCTAAGATGATCTTTTGAATCTTTGAAAATCCAAAACATTCAGAAAACTTAGAAAAACCAAAAAAACCTAGGATTTTGAAAAAGATAATGAGCAACAAAGCAATGAAGATCAGGGCGTCTTATAATAACTGAATCGTGAAACTCAGAAACCAAAGAATCAACCAGCAAGTAATAAAGGATTATCAAAGATCATTCATCAAGATGATTATATCAGTTAATGACCATAAGAACATGTGAATGACATATAAGATTCAATGTTTATATCTTGATTTTATTGATAATCATGTACTCTATGTGACTCAAGGATATCCATGACTAGAGAAGCTATGATGAGGCATGATTATTTTTCTTTGATTGTTGTATGTGGTTTATCTCTTATTAAGGTGTGTACTTGTCTCAAGATATGATCGACAAAAGATCAAGGAGGATGTTCCAATTCATGCATGAAAGGAGATAATCCTTGTCTGTTCTGCAAGCAATACTTAGGTCAACTTGATTCATTTTATCAAGTTGCTTGTATTAACTTGCTATATCAAAATCTATGTAAGAAATACTCAGGTCATCTTGAATCTTTATGTCAAGTTGCTTGTATTCTCTTACAATATTTTAAAGCTCAATGATGAAATCAAGCACTGTTACAAGCCAACATATTAAGAATGGCAGTATAATTTTTAGTTAGATCACTTTTAGATTAGCTCATTATTCCTCTGCATTATAAGGATTCGTTTTTAGTTGCATTATAAGCATATCATTTCATTAAGAGATAAACGGGCATAAATAAAGATTGAGTATGCTTGGACAAACAAAAATAATTTGCATTTGATCATTGTAGGTGCATTCATCTTTAGAATATTTTAAATCATTTAGTTGCATTTCAAAAATTGCATTAGTTTGCATTCAATTAATTGCATTTCATTAACCATGTAGTGTATCATCATTATTATTTGCATTATCATTAAAAGTTCATTAAAGACCATTTAGTTGCATCTTTGCACTTAGATTCATTCATCATTATAAGCATTTATCATTATAAGTTTGATTAAACATAGCATTCATAATCATCACCACTATAAAACATTTGCATTTTCATATCATTTTCATTTGCATCATATCATTTTCATTTGCATCCATGGTCATCAAAAACAAAAATCAAAAGTATTCATCATTGCATCATATAGATCATCATCATAATGAAAAGAAAAGAAAAGATCACCATCCATGTAATCAATGCATATAGATCATCATCATGATATAGAATAACATGCATAATAAAGATCATCATATAGAGTTCATGTCTGCATATAGATCATCATAAAACAATAAAAGTCCAAGTATACAATGATATCAGATCAAAAGTACAAATGCCTTATCAATACAAAGTCAAGTCAAGGTTGTCATGTACCACTACCACCTGACTCTATCTGTCTTTGTTGCTATGGGCAAGAAGATCCTCCAGATGCTTGTCTCCCATGATCATCACTCCTCTGAGGAGGTCCCATGACTCCACCACTGCTAGTATCCATCAACATGGTGGTATGATAACTACCTGCTCTCTGGCTCTTTGCGACTACATCCTCATATAGTCATTGCCAATGAGAAGTCTCATTCCAGGCCTGAACTAGTGCTCTAATAGTGTCAGCTGAGAGAGTTCCTGATCCAACTTGTTGAATATGATCAAGGAGACCCTGAGTATTCTGTTGTCTCCTGATAGCTCTATCCCTCTCATCCATGAAAGTTTGTACCTGTGCTCGAAGCTGATCAATTTGTGCTCTAAGACTATCAATGGTATCCTGCTCTAGCACATCATGCTCTGGTGTCCCAATCCCCTCCTCACCATCTCCCTATCCACTTGTTGGAATCTCAATCCGAGTAGCTCTCAGAACCCGTCGTCTAATAAGTGGAACATGATCCTCTAGATCCTCATCATCTCCACCATGAGCTGCAATAACCCTAGGGTTTGGCTGAATCTGACCAAAATCAATGCCTCTCCCACAACCCCCATCTAGTCCACTCATCCTGCCTCCTCCTGTCAATGGCAACCCTCTCAGTGATCTCATCCCTGCCCTGCCAGTATCCCTCCCAATCCGTCCAACATATCTCCCACCCATAGGACAAGATCTCCCAATCCTACCATCTGGTCCAAATGGTCCTCCACAGACTCTCAATCGCCCTCCTCTTCATCAAGGTCTCCTACCACCCCCACCTCCCCTGACCTCCTGAGCAGCTCTAAGATCTTGTCTCCGTCTCCGTCTCCTAACAAAAATGAAAAGTTGTATGACAAGTTGAAAACAAAGCTCGAGATAAGATACATACTGAATCCCCATACTCAGGAGGTCACTGATATCATCGAACATGCTCAAATCAATGGTTCTCCACAAGAATCATCATTTTGCCACCTCATCAAGACAATTTTCTTCACAAGCTGACAAGGATGACAATAAAATCAAAATTAACCTTGGTTAATTTTATTTACTATTTGAAAGGCTAATTAATTCTTTTCAATGGGGCAATTTAGTTTGTTTTTTACAAATGAATTTAATTGACGAAACTTTATATCAATTATCATGAGATCAATTCTTCAAACTAAATTTTTCAACAATTTCACGATCAATCTCTTGAGGGGGCACACAATCGGGATTTTTATCTCCATCAGGTGCACTATCAAGACTTGATTTAATCTTTGAAACAATGTTGTCTCAACATCATTTCAAAGAGGGGCAAAATGTATACACATAAAATTGGCTATGAGCAATTAAATAAATATTTTATATTTATTTAATGTTTATTATTCTATTAAATAGCTAATTTCAAAAGATTAATTTATTTAATTCATTTCGTGTCTTTCTATTAATTAATTTAATTGAAATATTTTATTAATTAATTCATCTATCCTATTCCTCTAATTAATTAAATATCTAATATTTAATTATTCTTCTGATCAATTAATTAAATATCTAAATATTTAATTATCTCCTTCAATCAATTAAATATCTAATATTTAATGGTTATTCTCCTATCCTATAGTCTCAAATATTAAATGATTTCTTAAATTATTTAATCTCTCTTATCCAACTCACCTTCCATCTCCACTTAATCTTCCCTTTGCCAACTCATCCATCACGTGGCTAAGGAAATTAATATTTCTTAAATATTAATTCATCATTTATCTTCAACTTCCAAACTTAATGAAATATTGTGTACGTACACATATTTCATAACCTCCTTCTATATTCTCTTCAACATCCTTACATCTTAGGAAGGACTTGAGTCCACTTGTCCTCTCATGCCTAAATTTTCTCCAACCATCCCTAAATTCCCTTAGTCAGCAACCCAGTCAAGGTGAGATGAGTGACACTTGTCTTCTCCTTCCCCCTTTCTCTCAACCTTCACCTTTTCTCATAGCCATCCAAATCTACAGATCTGATCATGACCGTTGATCTAAGCCACATCACCTTATCCTCTCAAGGTCTATAAAATCAAGAGTTTCAGTTGAGAGAGAATGAGACTTCAAGTGAATTTGCAAGCCAGTCATTTGTAAAACTTATGCATCCATGAGTTTTAATATTGAAGCAAATTATCATTTAGCATAATCATTTTAGCATTGCATATCATAGCATTTGTGAACTATCAGTTATCAATCCATTCTTCATATGCCATCTTGGAAGCTATCAGTGCTTGTTTGAGAGCACACCATCTGCAACTAGGAACAGTGGAGTTAGGACACAATGAGACATAAACCATGAAGGTAATATTAGTATTTTTATTTCATATGTATTTCATGTAGTTTTATTGGTTGAGTTTGGATTTCCTATAGCATTTCCATTGGTATTTTTTGAAACTAATTTGTTACAGGTAGCATTCTAAGGATGAAATTCAAGTCGACACAGTGACCACCCCACTTGAGGCTCTAGTGGCATTACTAATGAGAAACTGAGAGCCATGCCAAATCTTATTAGAAACAATACCAAAGGAGGTATCACTTATTTTAATTTCCTTGAGCAAAAAGACCTCAATCTTGTTTTCCAAAATACAATTCTTCAAGGTATACTATTTTTGGGAGCTATTAAGGCCCCACATGTTCCATGAGAGGATCTTTGTTTCTTAACTTTGGTTGATTTCTCCAAGGTCTTTTGCCTACCATTGGTGATTTCTCGTGTTGTTTCTTTTTGTCAAGAGACTCTATGCGATGGCCAACCCGTCTTTGGATCAATCCCAATGTCATTCTTCATGTTTCTTGTCTTTCTCCTCTACGTAACCCAACCATCATCACCAGAGAAGAGACAACTTCTTGAGGAAGCCCCCAACCAAGAAAAATTATTCATTGGAGCAGAGAGACCTCCGCACCAGTCAAATCAGACTATGAATACTTCAAATTCAGAGCCTTGGAGTTATGGGTTAGGATCACCATAGTTTTGTTGCCAGGAGTTGAAGGTCGGTCTGGTATCTCCCCCTCCAGAGAAGTCCTCACCAACATAGGGCTAAAATTGGTTAGGCCAAAAGGACTTAAAAGCACTTGTCCATCCTTACCAGATAAAGACTAGGAAACCTCTTGATGAACAACAGAGTCTGGCAAGGGAGGAACAAAAGTTACAAGAGCCCCGTTATCAATTTTGGAAGGGGAATCAAGTAGTTTATTTATACCTTCCCGAAAGGGATAGTCCTCACAATCAACCACAAAACTAAAATCTCCCTTTTCTAAGGGGTCCCCATTGGTCATAGGTTATTTAAGATTAAGAGGATTAGGGTTAGAAGCCTTATAGTTAGAGATTAGATTGCCAGCCTTCGAGCACTTCTAACAAAAAAGAGTAGCATTTTCATAAACCAAAGCCTAGATCCATCTTCCCAGTTAAGAATTCAGAGTAATTAAATTCGGAATATTATTACTAACTACTGCCAAAACGTAGAAACAAGCATACACCAACCTTGATTTGGTCTGGGTTATCTTGTCTAGCACCATAAAGTACCTGAATGTACTACCAATCCATCTGAAGATTTATTCATCCCATTATTTCAGAGGAAGTCCTGGGAGGTGAACCCAAACTGGGGTAGACTTATGCGGGTTAGAGACTAGGTCGAAACTAGGTTTCCATCTACGGAGAGAAAGGTGATTCTTGCCATAGGTCTAAAATATTGAGAACACCATGACAACATCCTCCTCCACTATAATTTAAGAAATAAAAAGAGCACCAGACATGGCACTCATAGAGACACTTCCCTTAAGCTTCCATTTGGTAGCAACCCATTTCCTAATCATTTCCACAATAGGTCTAAGGGAGAAGAATTTTCCCACTATATTATTCATGTTGAGAACAATGTGGTCCACAAACATGTCAAGTAAGATAATAGTCAAGCATTCCATAGTTTGTAAACATTTTGGGATGAAATTGGGGTCCACCCCACCTGGAGAATTGCCAACAAGAGCAGTCTTCCAACCCTTGTCAAGCGTGCTACCATTTGGCTTCACCTTCTCTATTTCCCTAGCCTTAGAAACAGTCTCCTCATGAGAAACACATGCCTTGGAATTTGAAATGGTCATATTCAAAGAATCCTCGGATTTACTTGACAAAACTACTAATTCAGTAACATTTATTATCGCCTCCTTCACAAGAAAAGTGATCATAGGGTCCCCCATGACATGGGTCACCTTAACACCAAGGGATGCATTAACCCTCAGAAGAGAAACATTTTTGTTGACAAAAATTATCATTTTAGTAGAGTCCCACAAAGGATCAGCAGGTGGGGGATCTGGGCCCCACCTTCCATGGATACCATGAGAGAGAAAATTCAAAATTCAAAAGCTATGTAGAGCAAGAAAAAATTATGACTAAATGTATTAAATTATATTGTATATATTAAAATGATTAAAAAAATTTGATTTTCAAAAGTATTAATAAGAAAAGGAATGATTTGAAAAAAATTATGCAGAATTATAATTACAAAAGATACATACTTGGGTTTATTTTTTTAATAAAAATATTTGTTGTGTAATTCTTGTAATGAAATAGTTTAATTATTTATTTTATTTTTATTTTATTTTATTTTATTTAAATGGTGTGAATGAAATCCCTATACAATAGTTTTTTTTGCGAGTAAGTGATATCATTATGGGGATAGTTCCCTATATTGACTTCAAAAAAGATCAGAGATTACATTGAGATACAATTCCTTCCCAAACCAAAGGCTAAGCCAAAATGGTAGTGACATCTGACTTTCAGACAAACACCCTTAAGAACTTCCTACATCTATACAATCCAACCCCCTAGGATACTCCTCTAAACATATTTCTATAATGCAGTAGATCAAATACACATCAGACCAAATTCCTACAGAAGAAAGCAATGCCTTTTCTGAGAAGCAACAACTTTCTTGCCTGATTCATCGAGAAAGGGGTTCTATCTAATAATATCGCCTTGTTCAACTCGCTGAATTCCTGTCGTTGGATAAACCCTTGAAAAATCCTCCAAATGATTAACGTCAAAATCTTCTCCTCCCCTTAGTTCTAATTTCTATCACCTCCTTCTTGCAAACCCAACTCCCCATTTACTTCTATCGATTGGCCAAAGAACAAAGACAAAGGTCTTTCCAAATTTCTCAATCCGATTTCAAAAATTTGATCCACCACTTTGGGCTAGAAAGCCTGGGTAACAAACTCATTCCCCACCTGATAACTGATTTTTGTAGATTTAGTTTCTTGGACAATTGTGTGGAAGAATACACTAAACACTCTCCCATCATGGTAGTGGCCCTCTCCCAAACATGAATCCATAATCATCTCTAAAGCCTTCAATATTTGGTCCTCACCTATCATGAAGATCCTTTTGTATTGCTTCTCTTGGGACTCCTCCTCACATTGGCATCCAAAAGCCTCGAAGGTCATCTCCTCTTCCTCCTTAGCTCTCGCTCCTTGAGAGAAACATTGTATCAGAGAGTGCCTCTTATCAACCTCTCCCTCCTATCCCTATCCCAATGTAGGTCAAGAATCGATGTTGCACCTACAAAATCCTTGTCAATGCCTACTTGACTTCCTTTGTAACCACCATTATCTTACACACTCACATGCTCTATCATTCTTAGAAATTTTTTATCTTATCTAACCCCTTGTCTAGGGAGCAACAAACCATCTCCTCCCTCCGAATCCATAATATCTTGTAGTTGTACCCACAAATTATCACATTCAATAATGAATTCTTCTATATAGTTTTCCACCCCTCTATTAGCTAAAAGATTTGTCGCTTTATTTCCTTCTCTATATGTATGAGCTAAAAGATAATCAGAAAGATTATCAAGCCAGAGTCAAATATTGAACCCATTGCCTCATCTTCCAGCTATCTTCTTGACCTTTACTGATTGCGTTAATGCACACCATAGAAACTCCTTCAATCTCCACCCTCAAAAATTCTTTGGAAATGCATATCCTGATCCTCCTCAACAATGCCTCCATCTTTGCATTATTGTTTGTAGATATCCCCGAATACCCATATGTTGCCCATAAACAATTTCCTCTCTCATCTCTAATCATGTTCCCATACCCAGACTCTCCCAGGTTACCTCTGGCCTCACCATCAAAATTGAGCTTAACCCATCCATCTCTAGGCCTTTACCATCTAACTTCCTTCCTCTCGAGCTTCTTTGAAAGTGAAAAACTCGTTGGGATTAGAAGATACTCCCAAGCTTTTTGAATCTGATCATCCCATTTTGAAATGTAGTTAACCGTTTTACAATGAACTTTTGCAACCACTACTTCACAAATATTTCTCTTCATGTCATCAATAACATATTGGACCAAGCGATCCTTTTCTCTAAATACTCAATTGTTTCTCTCTTTCCAAATCTTCTATTCTATCATATATAGGCCCACTATCCAAATGTCTCCCCATAGTGAATATTTCCCCATTGATGGCCACCCATTGAGAAAATCAAATAATTTCTATTGCTTAATAGTCTGCCAACCAAATGATACTAAGAACGATTCCTAACATAGAGAGGCATATTTACACTCAAACAACAAGTGGTTGGTATTCTCCTCTACACTAACACATAATGGGCAAATGCTTGGACCTGCTATACCAATATGTTTAAGTCTCTCTCCCGTTAAAATTTTGTCATGTAAGGCAACCCACAAAAATGCTCCAGCCCTTGGCGCTACCTTTTTGTTCCAACATTACCCTATTGGCCAAATCACATCTGATCTCCTCTTCATAAGCTCATATATGAGCTTGACACTATATTCCCCTGAAGCATCCACACACCAAATGATCTCATCTTTGTTCTCTCCCATTACTACCCTTCTATCCTAGAGTTCTAAAAAGAGTTTCTCTCAGTCAAATTCACTAATCAGACCCTCATCATCAATAAACCACTTAACCGAGTCACCAACCTTAGAATTGACCTGGATAAAATCTGCCATAGCCTTGTCAATTCTATCTTATATAATCAAGATCACTTCCTTATTCTCTATGATCTCCTCCAACACAACCCCTCCATTTCAGGAGTCATACCAAAATACAGCTTTCCTCCCATTGCCTATCTTCCACAATAAGTGGTTTGTGATGATCCCTCTACATTCCCATAAAATTTTCCAAATTGGGGATCCACCCTATGAGTTGGAAATTGTAATAATCCTCAATGGGTCATCCTCATCAAGATACTTGAATCTCATGATCCTACATCACATTTTATTTAGATGCTTGAACATTTTCCATATGAGTTTTTCCCCTAATACTGAGTTCTGAAGATTCATACTTCTAATTCCCACTCCTCCCTCTTCTTTATCAAGGCAAACTGTCTCCCATTTAACTACTGGAATATTCTTTAACTCCTTAGATTCTGACGACATGAATATTTTAAACATTATTTCATTATTAGTAGTCATGTCAATGCTGATCTTGAAACACGACATAGCATAAATTGGTATCGCAGATAATATTGCTTTCAACATCACAATTCTCCCTGCCTAGGACAACCACTTATTCTTCCAACTACCAGCTTTAGATTGAAATTTATCTAATAGCTCTTCTCGGTACCTTCTTCTACTACCCCCTTCGAAAAGTGGAACTCCTAGATATTTTGTGGGAAATGAAACAACTTTGAATCCCAAGATCGATGATATCTTCTCTGCAGCCCTTTCTTTGTACTAAAAAAGAATGTTTTAGACTTGTCCTTATTCATCGTTTGACCCAAAGCCTAGGAGTACAAATCCAAAGTATTTCTGATAACCTAGGACTCCCAGATATAAGCTTCCCCAAAGAGCATGGTGTCATCTACGAATTGAGAATGGGTGACTGGATCCAATCCCTCATGAATCTCAATACCTTTCCAATTTCTACTTCTTGTGTTCCCTTTAATCAACCAGTTGAGTGCTTCTTCCATTAATAAAAACAAGAAAGGGGATAGGGGATCTCCCTGTCGAATACCATTATGTGATTCAAAAAAACCAAAGAGTGATCCATTAAACATAATACAGAATCTAGGTCTAGATATACATGGTTGCACAATTTTAATCCACTCTTTAGAAAAACCTAATCTATCAAGAACTTCAAGAATGAATTCCCAAGAAACTCTATCATAGACCTTACTCATATCCAATTTAATTGCCATACCTTTAGCCTTGCTACTCTTAGCTAAATGGCATACATCTGAGGTAAGAATAATGTTATCTTCTATATCCCTTCCAAAAGTAAAACCACTCTATTCTTCTGCAACAATCGAGGAGAGAATATTTTTAAGTCTATTAGCCAAAGCTTTAGTTGTTAGCAGTAGCCAAGAAGGAAGACTAGGAGGGAGGGTGAATCAGTCTTCACCGAAATATTAAAAAAAACACAGATTTAACACCACAACACACAACACACAACACCAAGATTTTGACGTGGAAAACTTGGTTAAGGGAAAAACCACAGTGGGCACCTACCCATAGTAAGATGATACTATGTGGTAGTATGTGAAAATGTTACAATGGGGAATGTAGATGCATTCAGGCACAATGCCTAGAGTTCATTGCTCAAATATAATGGCTCAGAATGCTACAACCTTTAGGGAAGTCTCACTGACTTACAATAAGATTCGGACTACATTTTGGAAGAAGTGAACTAAAAGAATAGAATCTCCAAATGTCTGATTATAGTTTCGGTTAAGCATAGATGTATGCCCTGCAACACCAATCTCACCTCAAAATAAACACCGAAGGATAAATCACTTGTTCACACACAAACATCTCTTTGATAATGTAGACACAATATCATTGCCTAAAGTATATGACTATATCATCTATATATACAATTCATCAACCTTAATAACAAGGTCGGCTAACCCCTCAACCCTCAATTACAAAATTACATCACACGATAGAATGATCGACCATCGGACCAATATAGTGGCTTAAATGGCATAATATGGTCCTAAAACAAATTCCCAAATGCACAACTCCAACGAAAATTACACCAAGATCAACCGCAACATGCTACACCACCAAGAAAACCACATAACACACAATCATCATTGGTTGATAGAAACCACCAAAAATCACACAACGATCAATGCGGATCACCAAAACAAATAGGAAATGACTAAGAAACACCAGCAAGCATGTTAGAATCATCAAGAATAGCTGCACCAACACCACTTTTCAAATCTTCATTGGTTAACATCTGAAAGCTCAAGAACACAACCAATCAACAATTATCACAAACAAAGATAACTTGCAGAGGACCAAATTAGGATCCATCTAAAATAAAGATACACAAGACCATCCCAAGCAATATCCCAAAATCTCAGCACAAGATTTGATCACACTGGAATATACTGGAGGATATATCGAGCTCTGCAAAACAATGATCAACAAACCAATACTACAAACCGGATCATAAGATCTTCCCAATCTGCAATCACCAGAACAAATCATAGGAATATGTTGCCATCAATGACAACAACATATCCTAGCAGCATCAATGGCCAACAATATCCAACAATCTCCCCCTTTGGCATTGATGGCAACATATGAATGTGAAAAATAGTCAATACAAAGAAAGAAGATATATCCAGCAAACTCCCTTTAAGATCAAGACATAGAAAGAATTTTTTCATATGAACTCTCTCCCCCTTTGATAGCAATGCCAAATCTCTAAAACAGATTAAAAAACTCTCTCTCCCCAAAGATAGAAACATGAATCTCTCTCCCCCAAAAATACATAACCAGATCAACAAACTACTCCATCAGAGGAGCAGCACCAACACACCAATCCAAATAAAAAGATATAGCTCTAAATTCCACCGGATTGATGCAACTCAATGCATCTAGTTCTCATCGGGAGGGGTGGATAACCCTAACTTGTCTCTCAAGTAGACAAATGTATCTGCAGGCAAAAGCTTAGTGAAAATATTGTGTGTGAAAAGTGGAATAAGTATCTTTAAGTTGTAAGACACAACACTTCAATTAAGTCATTGCATGTATGGTTAGACAGATATAAGCATGAATAATAAAACCATCGCAAATCGACCAATTTCCTTCTAAAATATGCGAGTATAGACTTTCTCTCAAATTTGTATAAGCAACACCAGTGACTAGACTACACCAACATGAAGGATTTAATCTATATGAGCATGATATTAGGCTAAATGGATGCAAGATGGATGAAAGATAGATGAATAGTAAGCTATATGAATTCAAGCAATCATAATTGAACTAAATATGTAAAAAAGATAAACTAAGATGCAATAATCTCAAAAAAGCAAGCACAATATCTTCCTGCATAATAACAATAAATCTCCAAGGTGTTTTGAATGAGAGATTAAGGCTAAATTTATAGAGAATCACAATAGAGACCAACGATCAAGATCAATTAGCAATGAGAAGTTGAGATTATTCAAGAAAAAGCACAATTTAGGATAATTGAAATAATTGAGAGATCATATTCAATTAACCTTGAGATATATTCCAATTATAGTTTGCTTGAAATGCATTTAGATTATAAGTTTGAATTTGCATTGGAGATAAAATTCAATTAATTCCATGCAATTGTGATAAAAATAGGTGATTCCATGCATATTCTTTGATTTATTCAAGAAAAGAGTCTTTTCAATGCAACTAAACTTCTTTTCTCAAAAGCTTTAAGTTCCAATTTTAGAGAATGATTAATAATTCATTTAATTGTTTTTTTTGTTTTCAAGTTATCTCAATTTAGAAGAAGAAATAATATCTCAAGTTTAATTTCTCTTTCAATTCAATTCTTTTATTTTATTTTCAATTTAAGTCTTGCTTTGCATATTGATTCCTCTTTTGTAATAAAATAATTTCTTTTTTTATGATTAAATGGCAAATTTATTAATTAATTACATATGCTAGGGTATTTAATAAATTAAATAGGATAATTGATCAAAATGATTTTCTTGGAATGATTTAATTAATTAAATAAATATTTAATTAATATACAATAATTCACTTGCCATGTGACATTTAATGATTGAAGAATTAATTAATTGTGTGCTCAAAGTTGATTTAATTGTCTTTGGTTAGGACCTTGGTGATGTTGTCGATATTAGGGACCCATGGTTTAGGTGACCATTTTTAGGGTATTACATTTGCCCCTCTTTGAATTAATGTGCAAGCAATGTGTTGGTTCAAAGAATAGTTGATGTCTAGGAGATACCAGTTCGGAACTTGATTGATCACGAACCAGATGAAGAGCGGGGTGTTTAGCTTATTTTGAAGTGATCAAACTAAACAGAGTTGATTAAAATGATACCGATCCTGAACTTGATTGAAATAGGACTGATGAAGAGCAAAGATACCGAACTTGAACTTGATTGATCAAGAAGCAGATCTTACTAATTTAGAACTTGATTGAACTAGACACAATGAGCAAGGATAAAATCGATCTTGAACTTGATGGATCAAGACACGATGAGCGAAGATAAACTGCCAAGCTTGATTTGAAGAGATGAAACTGAACACCTACTTAGATTGAGCATGTGATCAAATATACTCTTTAAAATTTTGATTGAGCTTAAACAAATAATCAGCTTGACGAAAAACAATGAAGTTGAGTAATGTTAAGAGACTGATTCTGATGAAGGCAATATCAGCTTGAATTGAAGCAATGAAACTGATATGCCCCTAGCGATTGATTTAATTTAGATAATCAAGAAATCTTGACTTGATATGAAGCAATGAAGCTGAGATACCCTTAGCGATAAGAATTTGTTTGATTTTCTTTAGTTGAAAAGATTTTTTCTCAACTTTTGATGAAGATTTGAAAATTTTCTTGACATTGAAGATGTGAAGTCATGAGTATGCCCCCTCAGGAGCGAAATCAAAAGATAGCGAGGGTACATAATTTTAGGCAATTTTTGGTGATGACAATGAATTGAGCACAAAGATTGAGTCAGAGGATCATTTGAAGATTTAGCGATGATTGATGTGAAATTGAGCGCAAATTGAAGAAAAGAATGAGAATGTGATGAAAGTGCTAAGTGGTCATAGTTGTGTGAAATTGACTAGAAGAATGATCTCGTATTTCGATTTCAGTCCTAAAAATAGAATCAGGATGGGAAAATTAGCTTAGGGTACAGTTTTCATGTCCATTGGAGCAAGTTGAAAAATTAGGGTTTTGGCTATATAAGGGGTCCAAGTGTCATTTTCAATTCATTTTAAGCTCTCCAAGTTTGAAATTTGGAAAGCCCTCTATGAAGAAAAATGGTCATTCTAACCTAGGAGCATTGATTCAAGCACCAGAGAAGTCATAATCGACCACGGAACTACAAGCCAACGGTAAGTGACTAATCTTAAGCCTTTGCATTTCATCAATTTTAAATTTTGGTTAAATTTTTTGCTTTTTCATGTCGTTCAAAACCGGTCATTGTTGTTTTGTCATGCAAGACGATACTGTCTCTCGTATGAAAAATTGTCCTTTTGTGGTTTATTGTATTATGCCATATGTTTTATCATCTGGGGTCATCCCATGTATTGTACAATAGTTTGCTTGAAAGCCCATTTTATTGTGCAAGTGCATGTCTTTTATCATGTTGTATGAATTCCTAACTCGTACGAGTTTTTGCTTACTCTTTGATATGTCGTATGGAAAGCAGTGAGCATTTTTAAGGGTCAAAACATAAAATTTTAATTTAGCATTTGGTGTATTTGGATTTGCATGATGTTTAACATGTTGTATAACGTAATTAGGATGACTTGCTGATGCTTTGTTGTTTGATTCTTGTAGGTTAGACTACCACATATCCTATTTTGGTGTGTCTATCCTCCTACGATGAGGCTAGTCCACAAGCTATCAGATATAGATAGAGCACATATTGATTTGTGCGGCTTTACTAACCTTTTACAGATGTCGGATATCCGTGTGAATCACGAGATGCTTACTATACTTGTAGAGTGGTTCCATTCAGAGCATAACACCTTTCATCTACTAGTGGAGAGATGACCATTACTCCAGAAGATGTTTACAAGATTTTGAGGATTTTGTTTGCTGGGGATAAGGTTGACTATGATTCTGCTTAACGTCCTGGTATCTTAGCCTTGAGATGCATTTTTCATGACGAGGACATCCTTGAGTGGGCTATCAGTTGAGATGATATGATGGCTAGATATAGTGAGAATTTTCCATTGGCATGTGTATTAGCAGGGTTCATTGGTTATTTTGTTATGATGAATAGGAGACAATAGGGCTTCTTATGTGGCTGGGTAAGGATGCTCGAGAGACTACTAACTTATCCTGAGAGATTAGGGTGGGGATCATGTTTGTTAGCCCACATGTATCATGAGATACATGAGATTACATACAAGGACAGGAAGAGCATGGCAGAAGGAGTGTTGGTTCTGCAAATTTGGGCCTGGGAGCATATCCCAGTTTGTAGACCTATTATTGATGGTGCCAGAGATCCACACCAATCGATTATTTATAGATATTTTGGATATGTTACTCTACCCCATCTGGGAAACACAGTATTGGCGATGATAGCTTGATGGTTTGATCATTGTTGTATGGATATCGTACATGGGTCTAGAGTTGTGGGAAGACTGGAGAGCTTAGTGGAGAGATATGTTCATGACCTATCCTCTTATTGGCAGATTTTTTACCATTATTGAGAGATTTGTTGTATCTCGGGTTATGAGGCAATATGGCAAGCCTTAGGAGATTTCATAGGAGTTCACCACCTATGCCCATTATGGGGAGGAGGAGAGACTGGGATGGGCACCTAGGTTGTCATACATGTTGAGCATACAAGCGCTTGCCAAATTGCAACAACTTTGATGGCACTATATACAGGATATTGCAGATGCGGGAGTATTGCCCCAGTATAGGGATTGGTTTCAAAGTCATCCCTTTCCTATATTTATGGATCTGACTGAGCATGCACCTCTCATAGAGGAGGTTGAGGATGAGGACCCTTCCCAGGCACAAGTACAGGAATATGGACAGGATCGAAGAGCGGTTGTTTCTAGGTGGGCAGGTGGTGATCATGGTTCTAGCAAGAACAGAGTACCAGCTGGGGGAAGACAACATCAAAGAGGGGAGGTTGGATCCCTTGGAGCTATTGGTGTGGGGGCTAGTGGTGCCAGGGTAGTGGAGGGTGGAGGAGAGTAGATGCAAGTAACTCCTAGATAGGTGCGATAGCGGAGGGATGAGCAGGGTGGAGAGGGAGGCAAAGATGGAGGTGGAGATGAAGGTGGAGAGCCTATGAGGGAGCATAGGGCAGCTGATGCAGCACGGTCTATGATATCCAAATTAGTAGGTTTACAGTAATAGTTGACAGTGGCTCAGACACATCTTGTAGAGCGAGACCAATAGTTGACGGAGGTCAGAGCTGAGCATGATCATCAGCTCACTGAGATGAGGGTAGAGAGAGATCGACAGCTAGTTGAGGTTAGGGTAGAGCGAGATGCTCTTCAGCAGGAGGTTTTGCATCAGACCAGTCGAGCAGCTTACTACATTGTGGCATATAGCGTAGCAGTTCCTGTAGTGCAGCAAGTTGTCCCATATTCTCAGTATATGGCTTGATCTGAGGGAGCTCGGGCACCTAGGCAGGATGCTGGTCAGTAGGCTCCACCCCCTCCACCATCTGGCGATGAGGGAGAGGCAGAGAGCTAGATTTTTATAGCTCTTATATTTTGTTATATACCCAATTTTTTTGTAGCCCATACGATTCTTACTCCAATGGGAGATTGTAGATGACAGATGATATCATTTGTACCCTAAACATTTTATTTGTACTCCGAGATATTTATGATGATATATACAAGATCTTGATTTGATTTCGTCGTACTTGTGTTGATTGATTATGATATTTTTTTCTATATGTATGCATACTTTTTTCAGTATGGATGTATGTAATGTAGATGAATATGGATGTTTTTTTTTTGTTTCTTTTCATATGCAAATCAATGATGAAAATGAGTAACTAGTAATGCAAAAAATTTATGTTTCTATGCAATAATATGAATGCAAACAAGTATATAATGAAATGTATGGATCTATATAAGATGCTTATGTATGCAGCTAACATCTCAATACACAAGTACTCGATCAGAGAAATGATGAGAAAGAGACCACTTAGCTTAGAAATGATGATGCTTCAAACTCTCATTCAGAAGATAAAGAGATCATTGTTATCATGCGGAAATCACTCGAAATGCACAAAATGCAGAATGAATGCAATCTAAAACTAGTCACTGGATTTGGAATGCTTAATTTTCATCACTAAGCATTTACAAACATAACAGGTAGAATAGACTTCCTTCCTTTTCATGTGCAATATTAATTATCTTGTCCGGAAGGACCCTTTTTTTGTTCATATCCTTGGATAGATTACACATGCATCCAGATTGCACATTTAAATAAATTCCCTCAAAACAGACAAATAAATGATGCCAACCTCTCTATAGCATACAAATAAGTGGAGTCGAGGTATGTGTGGCAATTTCACCTTGATATGAAGGTACTTATCACAGACACCCAGCTGATTAAATGTTTCCAGATCATCAGAATCATTCCTAGAAAAAGAAAACAAAGAAAATATTATGCCCCCAATCCTTGCTCCTCTTAGTCAAGATAGACTTCCTTGAGTTACTCAAAGGGAATAATAATCGAAAACCAATATAAAAGATAGCACACAAAGAAAATTTCATGCATATCTCAAACTGTTTAGTGATTGTTTTTAGTAATGTTGTTTTGCTTGTTTACTCAGGGATTAAACTCTTCAGTATTTAGGAGACAGGTGACTGACTCAGATTGGATGACTGGGTATCACTAATAGAAAGATGACTTGGTTTATACTGGTTAGGATACGTAAAATGCTCAGTCGATTACCCTGAGACTAGGACATTGATCAATTTCAAGCCATGAGGGTTGTAAAAGAACCAGGATGTCACAAAAGTGACCAAAAGATATGTACAAGTGAAATCAAAGATGCAGGAAAGAGGGAAATGCCAATGTTGCGTTGATAGATGGAGCACTTGAGTACAAAAGGTGCTTGTTTGCCAGGTTTTCACCTTCTTGGCAAAGTTTTTTTTTTTTTTTCAGGACATTTTATGATTTTTAGGAATTTTTTCAAGACTTTTTAGCTGTACAGGTTGCTGGAGCAGAGAATACTAAGTGAAGAAATTTTTCAAGTGGATGGTGTTGATCGGTTCACAAAGTTGTTCTCCTTCTTATGTTGAGAGTTGATAGGAACCAAAGCCAAAGACTATAGTAACGATGTAGGGACCTAGCCAGTTGGGTTCAAACTTCCCTTTATCTCGAAACTGTTGATTTTTAGAATTTTCTCTCAGAACAAGGTCACCAAGCTATAATTATCATTGTTGAACCTTCTTGTTATATCCTTTATGTATTCTCTTTTGATAAACTCTCAAATGATCAAATGCCACTTGCCAACGTTCATCCAGCAACTCAAATTCTTGCAATCTAGATATTCTGTAGTCTTCATCAGTAACAAGACCTTGCAAAGAAACTCTCAAAGATGGTATTTCCACCTCAATAGGTAAAACTGCTTTGGATCCACACACCAAAGAAAAAGGTGTAGCCCCAGTAGATGTTCTAATACTTGTTCTATAAGCCCATAATGAAGGATTGAGCTGCAGATGCCAATCCCTCCCAGATTTGTTTAATATTCTATGTAAAATAGACAGCATATTTTTGTTAGATGCTTCAGCTTGTCCATTACCTTGAGGGTAATATATGGATGAACAATGTTGTTTGATTTTGAATTTTTCACTGAGCTCATCTAGATCTTTGTTCTTGATTTTCCCTCCATTGTTAGTCACAATGGATGAAGGTATCCCATACCTGCAGATGATATAGTTAAGGATGAACAGAGCTACTTGTTTACCGGTTGATTTGATGAGCGGAACCACTTTTACACATTTAGTGAAGTACTCAGTGGCAGTTATGATAAACTTGTGTCTGTTAGATGACATAGGATATATTTGGCCAATGAGATCAAACGCCCATTGCTGAAAAGGCCAATGTGTAATGAAGGGTATGAGATCCCTTACTAGAGCATGTATGAGATTCCCATGTAGCTGACACTTCTCACAAGTTTTAGAAAAATTTATAGCATATTTCTCCATGTTTGGTTAGTAGTAGCCAGCCCTTAGTAGTTTTTGAGCTAAAGTTAGACCATTTGAATGAGATCCACAAATACCTTCATGGACTTCAGATAATGCGCGTTGGGACTCTTCAGTTTCTAGATACCTAAGAAAATTACTATACAAACCTCACCTAAATAGATCGTTAGTGATGATGACATATCGTGAAGCATTTCAGATTAGATTCCTTTTCTCATTACAGGTAAGATTTGATGGGATAATTTGGTCTCGTAGATAAGAGTAAATGTGGTTGTAACAAGATGAGCCATGTCCAATAATAGATTAGACCATCTAGGACTCAAGAGAATCATAGGTAGGGTAATGTAACTCTTCCACCAGGAATTCAAATCAAAAAATTGGATTCTTGTAACTCTGGTATAGATGCCAAGGTGGCCATAGCATTTGTTGCTCTATTTTCTGATTTGGGGATCTGCTGGAATAACACAAAAGTAAAATATTTCTTGAGATCATCCACCATTCTCTTATAAGGCATTAGTTTCTCATCTTGAGTTTGATATGTATCATTGATTTGGTTGATGATTAGCTAAGAATCTCCATAGATGTGTAATTCCAGAACCTTCCATTCAATAGCCAGCTTGATCCTGTTTTCCAAAGCTTCATACTCTACAATGTTGTTTGTGTAAGGGAAGAGAATCTTGTAAGCCTTCAAGATTTAATATTTTGAGGAGTGATAAAAATTATTAGAGCACCGGAACCATGTTGAGTGAAAAACCCATCAAAGAACATCTTCCATGATTGTTGAGTAAGGTGCATGATAGATTCATCTAGAAATTCTATATGCAAAGGTTGAGTTTCTTCAAGTGGAGCATCAGCAAGTTGACCTTCAAATACCTATCCTTTGATGGCTTTGTGTTATACATACTCAATATCAAACTCTATAAGAACCATGACCCATTTAGCCAATCTTCCTATAAGTTTTGCTTTGCTAAGAAGATATTTGAGCGAATCAATCTTAGCCACTAGCTTGATGGAATGTGCTAACATGTAGTGTCTCAATTTTTGTGATGCAAAGACTAATGCCAAACATACTTTTTCTATTATAGTATAGTTCATTTCATAAGATACCAAGGTTCTGCTGATATAATATATAGCTCTTTCTTTTTATTTTCATCATGTTGTGCCAGAAGTGCCCCCAGTGATGAATCAGTAGCTGATATCTATAGAACCAATGGTTTACCTCAAATCGGTGGCATCAATATTGGTGGATTAGATAGGTATTATTCGATTTGCTGAAGGTGTTGTTCACATTATTGATCCCAGTTGTATGTTACTCCTTTCCTTAATAATTTTCTGAAGGGTTGAGCTTTATCTGCTAGTTGAGAAATAAAGCGTCTTATTGATTGGAGACGTCCTTGTAAACTTCTCATTTGACTAATATTCTTTGGAGGTGGCATTTCCATTATAGCTTGGACCTTCTCAGGATCAACCTTAATTCCTTTCTTTGAAATAATGTAACCAATTAATTTCCTTGATGTCACTCCGAATATACACTTTTTAGGATTTAGTCAGAGCTTGAATTTTTCCATTCTATCTGGTATGAGGCCTAGCTCTTGAATATGTGTGGATCTCTTCATGGTCTTTACTAAAGTGTCATCAACATAATCTTCCATGTTTTTATGCATCATATCATGAGAGATAGTAGTTACTACTCTTTGGTAAGTTGCTCCTACATTCTTTAGCCCAAATGGCATGACATTCCAGCAAAAGGTTCCCCATGCACAGGTAAAAGTTGTCTTTTCTTGATCTCTAGGAGCTATTTTAATTTTATTATAACTGAAGAATCCATCTATTAATGAGTACATCTCATATCCAGTAGTCATATCCATTATCATATCAATATTAGGCAATGGAAAATTATCTTTCGGACATGCTTTGTTGAGATCCCTGAAGTCTGTGCAAACCCTAATAGATTTGTCTTCCTTTGATACAGGGATTATGTTTGAAATCCATTTTGCATAGTCTATAGCTCTGATAAATCTAGCTTTAGCAATTTTTGTAGCTCTTCCTTAACTAGCAATGCCACATGAGGGTGCATCTTACAGAGTTTTTGCTTGATTGGTTTAACTCCTAGTGTAATAGAAATATGGTGCATGATAAGATTAGGATCAAGGCCTGGCATATCAGAGTATGTCCATGCAAAGTTGATCTTCTTTTCTAAAAAGAGATTGCTGAAATATTTTAACTCTTCTGCTGATAATGATTGAGCTAAGTGAATGATATGTGGTATCTCTTGACTCCCAATATTTACTGGCTAAGTTGGTTCAATCAATATAGAAGACCTTTCCTGGAAGTGACTTGGCAGTATATCAAGTATCTCACCTTCAAGTGCCTTAGAGAGGTTTTCACCCTTAGTTACATCCTTTATTTTTTCTATTTTTTATTCTGACACTACCACAATGTGGTTTTCGACATCAGATCTTTTGTTTTTCTTTTTTTTATTTTTGTGACTAAGATGCTTGATATCTATTTCAGTCATGTTCTCACTTTGTTCATTGGTGGAAGAGTCCATTGGTTCAATTGCATTAAGGTAGTAGGCTAATGTGTAGTCATTGGCAAAGATAGGTACATTCATAGGTTGGTTTTGGAGACTACAGTAAATTAGTTCAGGATGTAACAAGGATAAAGTTTGAACAGGTTTGAGGGAGTTCACAGTATTATCATCATAACTTTGGACTAACAAGTCAAGTTCCAGAAGACTACCTTGCGTAAATATCTCAAGACCAGGAAGAGTTACAACATGATCATTGAAGTGCACATTAATATTTAGTTGACCAAATCCAATAGACCTACTCATAGCCCCGTTCTCTACGCCAGATTGGACTACATATCATGTTTTGATAGTGTTGGGACTGATTAAAATTGAGTCAAATTTTGTAGGCCTATTTCAAAATTTTTCTCTGTATGTCAGAAAGGTATCCTAAATAAGTCAGTTTGAATGGCCTAGTTAGCAAGGGGGTAAAATGGAGCCAGTTGATTTTCAGAGGGTAAGGCTCGGGATTCATGTCCCACACCTTTCATTTGGCCTATTCAGTGATGTGAAACTTTCACAATTCAATTTGGATAAGTTTATGAGGTACCCATTTTGAGGGGTGAGTTGGAAGTGCATTTTAGGCACAAATGCATATTTTATTGAGTAGCTTACTTTGAGAGATTACATCTTTTGCCTTGTTGATCGTCATGAATAAATTCAAAATGGATTGAATTTTATGCATAAATGTGAGTGAGCTTGCAAATTTTCAAGTCTTAACGAATCCGTTTGCTCAGTTTTTGAAGCCAAATCCGTTTGCAATTTGTGTGATTTGGCAAGTCCCTGTTTCGACAGCTAGTCGGAGCCCTGTTTCGCATAAGTGTAAAAGTTGCCTCACTAAGCGTCATGTCTGAAAATTTGTTCTAGGTTAATGCTAGTATAAATGATGAGCTACGTTTCAAATTTCAAGCCTCAGTCAATCCGTTTGATAGGTTTCCAAAAGGATTCATTTAGCTATCATTTTCAGTTATCCGCACTTCCATTGTTATATCAGTTAATGTAGCCATTTTTGTGAGTGCACCATTTGCATCCTGTCAGTCTTGTGATCAAACTGAGATTTCCAAGTTTTAATATGTACTTCAAGGTACCTATGTTTCAAATTTGAGGGCCTACGGAGGTCGTTTGATATTTTTGAGAAAGGCATCATGTGTTGCCAGAACATTGACTTCTTCAGGCCCGCAGTGTCAACAAAGCTAGTTTGTCATTTTTGCCGATTAATATCTCTTCGCTCAGGACTCATCTTGAGAAACCGTTTGGTAGATTTTATGCTTGCATATCAGAGTATGTGCCTTTCAGGGTGAGCTCTAGAAAGGTGTTTTGACAGGTTTGAAAATTACGTCTTCGCGATTAAATGTGAAAATGTGGTGTAATTGCCTGAAAGTCGCGAAACTCAGTTTAATGATCCGAAAATGATGTCGATCATTTCCAGAGGTGTGTTTAAAGTTCCTAAATCATTCCAGAGGTCAGTTGTGTGAAATCGAAAAAAAATTTAGTCGGACCCACTTTGGGGCCCAACTTGGCTCATGCTCGTGGATTGATTTTGTTAGCAAATTGGTTTTTTATGAGATTTCGTTTCATTATATGGGCATATAGCTGAAGTGATAATGTGTAAGCTATTTTCAGTTGGAGTTGGGAATGTTTAGTTTTATTAAGCTAAGTATTTCTTATAATGTGCATTGCCAAGCCAGTGCTTAGATTTTCGATGTTAAACCAAACAAATTGCAGCAGCTAGGAGACTTGATGGTAAACTGAAATTTGCCTTAAGGAGGAATGTTGAAGTAGAGAAAGAAGTAGTTGATATGGAAATGGTTTTAAATCCTGTTGGCAAAGAGACCATAACCGAAGAAGAATGATTCATGTCAATTAATTGTTCTCTATCACGGAATTGAGAAGACTTTCAGCAGCCTAAGCAATGGTTATGCTACTGTATATCCATCCAGTTGAAACATAACTTCAATTTGTTTTACAAAATGAAGTGATATGTATATATCAATGACAATGACACTCCTCCAGATTTTTGTTGTGACATTAGAGTTTCCAATAGAAAGTATGCAATAATTAATTTCTTTCCAAAGAATCTATGGGAGCAATTCAGTCGGTTTATGAACAAATACTTTTTGTTGATTGCGTGCCTCCAGTTGTGGCCTCTTATTACACCTATCAATCCAGCAAGTACGTGGAGGCCCCTTCTCATTATATTTGCAGTATTCAGCAACAAAAGAAGCTTGGGATGATTATAACATATATCTTTCTGACAAGCAAGCAAATGAGAAAAACATGGTGGATGGAGAGAGGCATTGTAAGCTTCATACAGTGCAGATTTTGGCAAATTGAATGTTTGTTCCCCCTCACGTGCCTTTGTCATCCTCTTTGTTGTGCGTAGATGGAGACAATAGCAGCAACCAAGGACCTCCAAGGTGGATGTGTAGTTGGTGAGATTGCACAGAATTCCATTTAAATGCAACAAAGCACCCCCCTTTTACGTGGGTCGTGAGAGCCTGTAGGCCATTTCAAAACCCCAAGTGTCTTCCCTGCATGGTAAACAGCAAACAACACATAGCCAATTTCAATGGCAAATGCAAACTAGTGCAACTTAGTTGTAGATACAGCATGGTGTATGAATTTCCCTAGCGGTGGCTTAACCCCCATGTTCTTCCTTGTCTTTCTCTACCAGCGGTGGATGTGTTTGCTAGGCATTGGAAGCATGTTCCAAAACAAAGGCAATAATTCATCCAAGTCCTCCTGCGTGGCATGTGAAGGGAGGCATAGAAATCATTAAGAAAAGTGACACGCACAGCAGGCAACATGGAGAATATGAAGCAGCGATTAAAGCATTCAAGAAAATGCATATGTTGACAAATCAAAATGCCAATCACATTCCCAATTCCTCCCGCATGATGCTTGGAAAGGGGCGTTGAAGAAACTACAGAGTGTTTTTTTTAAAGGAGAAAAATCCATTCATCCTTTGCATGGCATCAATGGAGGGGAAGTAGTATGAAGTTTTTCATAACAAATCTTATTGGCAAACCTGTTGGACATGGCGTGAAGATGGAGTTTAAGCATTAAGAAGGTTTCAGACCAAAGGCTCCATGAAAAGTCTCAGAGATTGCTTCAAGATGCAGCTATAGGCAAAACATAATATCCCACATTGGCTATGGAAGGGACTTTTATAATATTTATAAGCAAAATCACACACTAGTAATATGTCTAAGCCATAAAGGCTTTTGATGGATGGTGCCTATGGGCGCCCAAGGTGGGCCCATGCGTAGGCACAGATCTCGAGGCGATGGAGGAGGTGACTGAGTGGCGACTAGGTGGACCCCACGCAGGCATGCTTCTCAAGGCAGACAGGCAAATTTTGCAGAGAAAGGTCGTCTTAACCAGTGAGCAGGTTCGAGATGATCCAACGGTGCGTGCGGCTTCGCGAAGGCAAGATGCACACCAGTTAGAGCCTGTGAAATGGCAAAATGAAAATGGAAAAAATGCAGTAGGTTAACCAATGAGCATGTTAGATCAAGATCGACGGCCTGCACGATTTCGCGACCCAAAGATGCACACTCGTTAGAGCCTGCGAAATGGCGAAAGGAAAAATGTGAAATGGCGAAGTCCAGGTGGCGTACATGTGGCAGGTGCGATCAGTGTCTAGTAGGCAGGTCCCATCTCGATGGTGATGACATGGCATTGAGGTGGCATACACGTGGCAGCCAAGTGGCAATGACAGAGCGGAGGACATGGCGATGATGAGGTGTCGTCCCAGGTGGCACCCAGTGGACCCCATCAGCCAATCAGATCCCGCCACGTGGAAAAGCGTCAGGACCAAATCAGAGAAAAAATCAAAATTAAAATCAGTTAATGATATAGTTCTGACTATAGAGAAAAAGCAAAATTTAAATGACTGTGCACATTGGAAGGATTAATTCGCCCAGGGCTGTATTTTTGGCCAAAATATAAAGCGTTATATATCGCCGGAAAGCTCTCAGAGTGAGGAATCTGACTATGGATTTAATTTTGACAAATGTGGGATATTTTGGAAGCAGTTTCCATGGGAACAAAATTCAATTAGAGAGGAGACACTTGGCAATTTCAGTTGCAGACCTAATTTTTCCCTCCTCTTCATATTTCCAATTTCTTCTCATTTGTAGGGATCACAAGAATTTTGTAAAAAAGCTCTGGCAAAATATTTTTGGGGGTTTTCTTCTTTCCGGTTCTGAAGGATCATTCTGAGTTAAAGTAGATTCAATGATGGACATCAATACACAGATCAAAGCATTATGATCCTAGATTCCTGTTGTCTTCTTGTATGTATGATTGATTTACTAGTTTGGTTAAATAATCTAGGGTTATTTAATTGAATGATCTGCAAGGCAAATTCATGGAGATGTTTTAGGTTTCTCTCTCAAGGAGGGAGATTAAATATACTTAGAATTTCTCTGATAGTAATCAGTAATTCTTCTTGAATCTGATAACTGGATTTAGCATGAAGATAAAAATTTATGTATGTCAGGCATATGTAAGTTTAGTGAAATTAGAATGATGAAATGTATGTGGATTTCCAATTTTGAATTCTTATTTAGTCTTAGGTGACTCTGAAGCCCGGGATAAGGCATTGGAATACTTTGTTGGGTTCTATAAGCTTCTTGGAGATCAATAAAAAATGATTACATGCCTTTCTTTCATGTTCAAGGTGATAGGGTTTGCAGGGGTTAGTATTTGTCTTCTCTGTAGATCTCCAATCACGGTTATGAAAAGTAATCACCGAAGGTAAACCCACCTAAGCTAGGTGAAAGCTTGAAGTGTAGAAGGTTTTAGTTTAAACCTTGTTATATGTTGGCTTTTGTTCTGTTTCCTGTTGTTTCTCTCCATAAGAGACAGAGATCTAAGATTCAAGTAGGGAAAACAAAGCAATCAGAATTTGAGAACAACAGATAGTAACAAGATCAGTAGACAGATTCCCGACATTCGTGACAGAGGAGTCAGAGTTTGTTGTTGAATATGTATTGTCATAAATAGGACTGTTGTCAAAGTAATCAGAGTCGTGAGATGAAGTTTGTGACTCTTCTTCAAGTGATTGAGTGAATGTATGTATAGTGTCAATAGCTACATCTTTGATGCTGAAACTTCCTTCAAGATTTAGTTCATTTATCACTTGTATCTGACATACCTATTGACATAGCCTTAATGGCTCTGTAAATTTATGTCTTCTACTCCATTCAGTTTCTTCTGGACTCATGACTGGTTCTGCTTTTGTAGGTTCCAATTCTTCTTGTGTAGTTCCATACCTGATTTATTCTATCGTATTAGAGGGAGATATAGTAGGTGAAGAATTTTCTTTTGTTCTTCTTTCTTTCAGCTTTTGTTCATAGTCTTCTTGTCTTTTTAGTCTGATTTCTTCTATCTCTGTTTGCAGTTTTAAGTGCATCAACTCTTGTGTGTCATCTGTGATATCATTGGACTCTTCTGGAGTTTTTGTACTATATGTATCTGAGAGATGATCTGAACCCCATTCATACTCGTTCGAGTCAGTTTCTAAATCATCTACTTGTTGTCTACCAGTGTATGTAACTAGAATTTTTAGTGGTGCAAGCAATTCTCTGATTCTTTCTACCTCTTCTATCATATCCTCTGGGACTTCTACTCCTTGTAGTGTTGTAGCTGATACCATTGGAAATTGATTACCGGTTGTTTCATCTCTCTTGATTGCTAGTTCTTCTTGTTCTTTTTCATAATCTTCTTGAGTTTGTTGAGTGTTTACTTCCTATGATGTTGAAGGTAGTATATTTTTCTTCCACTTAGACTGATGATGGGAAGTATGTTTCTGGTCTGATGTCTTTCCTAGACTGTATCCCAATCTAGCTTTATCATTTGCAAACTTAGTTTGTCAATGAATAGGTTCAATAATACCTTCTTGATTTTTGCCCACAGGACCAGTACCTAAATACCCCATGCGTTGAATCATTTTATATCTTGGACCATTTTGTGCCAGGGAAATCTTACAATGTCGTACTTCTTTGTTTTCACTATCTTCCTTGAAAAGCCATTTGAGAACAACGTCATCTTCTATTTCATCTGCAAGGGAAGTAGAGGATTGTACAAAAAGACCATCATATATGACATTTGGAGTTGAAGTTTGTGGCTTCATAATCTTTGATGGTTTTCCTGATTGTCTTGGTGATGGAGGGAGAGAGATTAGTGAAACTACCGGTTCTATCTTGTATTCATCCATGCTAGTATTTGTGATTTTCAATTTCTTTTCTAAGTCCTTCATCAAGGTTTCTGAACTTTCAACTGTAGAGGTTGCTCTATTATGAGGCACAAAGGTATCAGCACTCTTTGTCAATGCATTACAGTGGGATTTTGTATCAGCAAGAATATTGACTTCAACTCCATTATAAGGAAATTTTAAGCACTGATGATATGCAGTTGGAACTGCCTTCATTTTGTGAATCTATGGCCTGCCTAGTAAGATGTTGTATGAAAGAGGGAGATCAAGCACCTAAAAAATAACATCTCTTTCTATTTGTCATACCCTAATTGGTAATAGTACCAAACCTTTAGAGGTTCTTTCTTCTTTTTCATAAGCTTTGATTGTTATTTTCTTGACCGGATCAATGACATTTTCAGAAAATGCCAGCTATGTAAGCAGATTATAGGTATAATTATTCAACCCAGCAACTCCATTTATCAAAATTGTTTAACTCAGTGTTTATGGATCATAGCTTCAATTACCAATGGCTAGTTATGTGGGTGATTCAGCGAGTAGTCATCTTCTTCAGAGAAAGTAAGATAATAAGGTGAAGTCAGGTGACCCACCATAGATTGAAATCGATCGATATCTAAATCTTTTGGGACATTAGTAGTTAGCAACACTTTGTCCAGGATCTCTTTATGAGAAAAAGAGATTTTGAGAAATTCAAAGATGGAGATTTGAGCGTTCGTTCTTTTCAATTGTTTGACAATGATATAACCAAGAGAGAATGATGGAGCCAGTTGTTTGGATTTAGCCATGGTTGTATCTGTTTGTTTGTTCGAAGAAGTTGGTAGGTTTGATGTTGTTTGAGAAGGAGTTGAATAACTCTCTCCTTGGAGAGTGACTTTGTTTTGAGCACAGGTCACAACATTTGCATTTTGTGATTCATTTTGTTTATCTTTGATTATGATCACATTGCAATATTTAGGTTGGGAAGACTCAATCATGGTGATCACATTGTCATTGTTCATATAGGTGTAATTAAATTTGGCACCTCCTTTTGACTTTGAGGAATCACCTTGTTCATAAATAGGTAAGGGATCTTTGAAAGCTTTATGATCAACATTAGTTGTGTGATTTCCAAAAACAATTTTTCTAGTGTCAATGAGGTCTTGAATATCATGCTTGAGCTTGATGGAGTTGTTTGTGTTATGAACTTTGTTTTGATGGTATTCGCAGTATCTGTTCTCTCTCCACAATTTTGGTTTGACTTCAGGATCATATGGCATAGAATTGTCTGGTAAGGTTATAAGATCATTTTCCAATAAATTTTTAAAAGTGGATTCATATGATTCTTCCAAAGGAGTGAAGTCGCGTTTAGGTTTAGAAAGCCAAGGTTTCTCTTTAAACCACTCTTTTACTTTCTTCGGAGGATTTTTTGCTATAGTTTCAGCTACTTTGAGTGCTTGTGTGCCACTAGCTAGATTAAATATCGTGGATTTTGATTTTTCTTTAATAGTGTCTACCACTCCATCATTAACAATGTTTCTATTGTTGTCTTTGCCATGTTTCCAATATTTGTTCTTTTCTTTGGAACTAGAACCTTGTTGTGTTTCTTTCCAAAGTGAGATATCTCCTTTCTTTGTAAGCACATCTTCTATTCTGAGGGCACTGTCTACCATTTTGTTGAATGAAGGGTATACTTGCATTTAGATACTATGTTTCAATTCAGGGATCAAGTTGTTGATGAAGATACCCATCTTCTCAGAATCTAGAATAGGTCATGAATATCTAGAGAACATCTTTCTGCAACGTTCGAGGAAAATGAGAAAGGGCTTTCCTGCTTTTTGTTTGGTATTGCAAAGCTCTATCATAGTGATTGGGTGAGAAATGTTATAGGAGTATTATTGTACAAACAATTGGATTAATTTTTCTAAAGTTTTTATTCCCATAGGTAGCCTTGAGAACCATTCCATAGTTTGCCCTCCTAAACTTCTCAGGAAAATTCACATGAGATATGTTTGTTCATGCATGAACTCCATACATAAAGCACAAAATTATCTAACATGGTCTTGAGGATCTAAGTTGCCATCGTATTTGTCAAATTTTGGAATCTCCACTTGTGAAGGAAATGGAGGCACGTAAAGGATTTTATCAAATGGAAATGGGCATATTGTGTCCAGAGAATATTATTTTGATGATTTATCCTTGTTTTTTAGTTTTGTGATCTCAGTTTGTAGCGCTTATAATTGTTTGTTTACCATTGCTAAGGGTGTCTCTTCCTCTTTAGTGATGAGGGCCTCAACGTTATAACCAGTAGGAAGTTTAGCACCTTGCTTTGATAGTTCTAGAAAATAGTCTTCTTTTTCTCTAGCCATGATAACCTTCATCATTTTTCAGAAATCTTTATCCTTTTGACATTTATGAATATCAATTTTGGTAGGTTCAGAGGCTTTAGATTCGTCTGATGAGGAATCATTGTCAGTGGCATGGATACTAAGATTGTCATAAGCATTGTATTTAGTATCTTGTCTTTCTTGTTTTGTTCCAGATATGGTGGGAGACAAGGGTTGATCATAAACTAGTATATCTGATTATGAAGGTTTATTAGTGATAGGGTCCTCTACATAAAATGGATTATCCTGATATGAAAAAGATGGTCCTTTGCCTCTATCGGCTTTCTTACAAGAACTTCTGGTTTGAGTAGGCATTTTTATTGACTAATATGACCTAGAGTTATTTGTGATGCAGAAGTCAAGATCAAATTTGGAGCTAGTTGTTCATTTAACGTATTGATTGAGAGAAGAAACTAAGATCTAGTCTGGTTTCAAGAAAGATCTATCCTGTGTAAGACATGATCTAAGTTACCTAGTTTAATTTGAGAGAAGTGACTAAGACTCAGTTTGGTTTTAGGAATGATCTATCCTGTGTAAGATGTTTATCTAAGTAACTTAAGTTTGATAAATGGTTGATTAAACTAGCTGAAAAATGATCGACAAAATCGTGCAACACAATGGCCGAAGTACACTGTTTAGATTTGTTCATGCACAGGATGATGATAACTAGTTTTATGCTCATTGTTGACTGTTTTCGGGCAATTTTGACTATTCTGGACTGACAAAATCAAAGATTCATATGACAGGGTTTACAGGACCAGATGACAATTTGATAGCTCTAGCATGATGAAAACAGTATTTCATACGAGTTGCTACCTAGGTTTGTACAACAGGTGGGTATACCTCATATGACAAACTGATGAATGTGATGTTTTCTCATATGACACACGACCAGGGCTCAGATGATACTTCCCTAAGGAGGACAATAGTTTATCAGATTTCGTACGAAACAGAATTGAGGCTCAGATGACAAACTATAAGACTTGACGAGATTTTGTACGAAAATAGGTATTTAGTAGGACAATAAATCAGAAGACCCGTAGACAGTTCACTGGACAAAGAAAAAATTTTGACAGATAGAGCTTTCAATGCCTGACAATGACCAGTTTTGAGATGGACTAAGTTTTTGATAGCTGATGTAGATTAGTTTGTGACATGGATAGAGTTTTAACGACTAAGGTAGACTAGTTTTTGATAGGGAAAGAGTTTTGACCACTAAGATAGACTAGGTTTTGATACGGACGGAGTTTTGACCACTAAGATAGACTATTTTTTGATACGGATAGAGTTTTAACCACTAAGACTAGTTTTTGATACGGACAAAGTTTTGACCACTAAGTTGTTTATTGTTTTCTCTAGTTTTGGTATTCCAGTTTCAGTTTTAGGGATGAAAATATAGTAAACACGCAATATGTATAATGATTTCAATCACAACACGCTAACCCTATGGAAATTGGTGAGAGAAGAAAACCTTTGCTTGCAGACTCAGGTACACACCCAATAGCTAATCAGAATATGGCCACTGAGTCTCACGCAATAGATTCTCAATGTCGTATTAGCCAACACCAAACACTAATGGGGGCACGAAATGGCAGGTATCTTGGGAGAGTTACTATCTCTCTTACACAAAGATTATCCCCCCTTTCGGAGGTGAACTAGGTAGCCTCTATCTTATAGTTCTTAGTCAGGAATTTCATTGGAAATTACCCCTTGAAGTCACGCAAGCATGATTGAGGCCTATAGCCTAATAAGGTACCAAAACAATTTGTAGTCACGTAAACATGATTGAGACCATGAGGCCCTACAAAATGCCTGATATAAGAGATCTCAAAGAGAGAAATCAAATAATCTTGTCCTCTGAGAATTTAATCAACCAAAGGTCTATTTATTATAGTGAGTTAGAATGCCCAAGTCTGGTTGTACTCACTTGGGTCATTCCCACGGGGTGATTACTTTTTCCCACTATAACAGGCTCGCTAAAGGTACACAAATCTCAAACTTAGAAAAACCCTCAAGGGTCTAGATTTTTTATTGTCTATGCAAACAAGAGCATACTCTCCTACCTCAGAATTTTCTTAAAAGATGAAAGACAGATTTTTTCATTAACCAGATAGCAATTTAGGTGCCTAAAAATGAATTTAAAGAATACACTATGTTTACTTGAATCTCCTCAGGCAACCTGCAAAGATAACGAATCAGTAGTCATATTGTCTTTGTTTGACAACCATATTCTTAGACAAGCATTCTACAAAAAACTGATTAGGTTTTGAAAATTCCTCAGACAAATGAACAACAAGCTAGGGTCAGCATTAGTATGATCAAAATTAAACAAAGAACCTGAAGAATGAAATCTTCTTTTAACCCAAAAATATAGAATATCGTACAATGATTCTCACCGAGTCGTACAATAATTTGTACAAGATCGCGTGATATCTACAGTTTGTAGTTCAAGTATGTCGGAAATCTCATACAATATTTCACAGTAACTGTATGGACAAAAATCCAAAAAAAAAATAAAATCTGAAAAATAAGAAAAAGTTCATCTTTGATGCCAAAAGATGTAGTCTTCTGCCCTACAGTGGGCACCAGAAATGTGTGTGTGAAAAGTGGAATAAGTATTTGTAAGTTGTAAGACACAACACTTCAATTAAGTCATTGCATGTACGGTTAGACAGATATAAGCATGAATAATAAAACCATCACAAATCGACCATTTGCCTTCTAAAAGATGCAATTATAGACTTGCTCTCATATTTGTATAAGCAATACCAGTTACTAGACTACACCAAGATGATGAATTTAAACTATATGAGCATGATATTAAGCTAAATAGATGCAAGATGGATGAAAAATGGATGAATAGTAAGCTATATGAATTCAAGCAATCATAATTGAACTAAATATTCAAAAAAGCTAAACTAAGATGCAATAATCTCAAAAAAGAAAGCACGATATCTTCAATGACTCCATAGCAAAAAACTGCATAATAATAATAAATCTCCAAGGTGTTTTGAATGAGAGATGAAGGCTAAATTTATAGAGAATCACAAGAGAGACCAATGATCAAGATCAATTAACAACGAGCAGTTGAGATTATTCAAGAAAAAGCACAATTTAGGATAATTGAAATAATTGAGAGATCAGATTCAGTTAACCCTTAGATAGATTCCAATTATAGTTTGAATGAAATGCATTCAGATTATAAGTTTGAGTTTGCATTGGAGATAAAATTCAATTAATTCGATGCAATTGTGATCAAAATAGGTGATTCCATGCATATTATTTGATTTATTCAAGAAAAGAGTCTTTTCAATGCTACTAAACTTCTTTTCTCAAAAGCTTTCAGTTCCAATTTTAGAGAATGATTAATAATTCATTTAATTGTTTTTTTAATTTCACGTTATCTCAATTTAGAAGAAGAAATAATATCTCAAGTTTGATTTCTCTTTCAATTCAATTCTTTAATTTTATTTTCAATTTAACTCTTGCTTTGCATATTGATTCCTCTTTTGTAATAAATTCATTCCTTTCTTTATGATTAAATGGCAAATTTATTAATTAATTAAATATGCTAGGATATTTAATAAATTAAATAGGATAATTGATCAAAATGATTTTCTTAGAATGATTTAATTAATTAAATAAATATTTAATTAATATAGAATAATTCACTTGCCATGTGACATTTAATGATTGAACAATTAATTAATTGTATGCTCAAAGTTGATTTAATTGCCTTTGGTTAGGACCTTGGTGATGTTGTGGAGATTAGAGGCCCATGGTTTAGGTGACCATTTTTAGGGTATTACAAATATCAGCTATTTGTTCCTTTGTAGATATATACTCCAGCTACACCTTCTCTTCACTGACTTTCTCTCTCAAGTAATGATATTTGATTGACACATGCTTAGTCTTTGAATGTTGTGTTATCATTGTTTTAAATGTGTTGGAAATCTTGCCTTTTAGCTGTTGGAGTCTGTCAAAATTTAGAAGTTTGACCTTTGTCTACGAGTTTATGGTTCTAAGGGTTTAGGGTTTTTGGCATTTCAAAACCATTTGAAAAAATAAACCTTTGTGTTGCTTTTTCTCCAAATCTTCTATTTTACCATTACTTTTTCCACTTAAGTGGAAGGGTCACCGCATCGTCGAAAGGGGGGCCACTTTATGTTTTAGGCCTAGGTGGGTTCTAATATTTTTTATTATTTTCCTAAGTCCTATGTCTTTTCCTATGTATGTGTTGGGTCCATAAAGATCAAGCAGGTTCCTGTTGATCTGGTGGTTGTCGTTGATCTGCTATGCAAAGTTGCCTAAATATTATCCTTTGCGGACCAGCGGCTAGATGGTGGGACCCGCTCTTAGGAAGCATTCTAAGTGTGTTAAAGTGTAGATAAGTTTTTGTTCATTGATGGTTGTTGCTAAGCCGCTACATAAAGTTGCATGATGATTATCTTTCATAGATCAGCGACAAACCACTAGCAGCAGACGATGAGCGGCAACGATTAAAGCACACGGTCTATGGTTGTCGGCTAAGTGCTGGTGAATCCTAAAGGTTGAGCAAGTTGGAACCAATCTCATCCCTATTGTTGACCCACCATGCAAAGTTGCCTGACCTTTAGTCTTCGCAGATCAGTGACCAAGATGGTGGGGTCTGTGAAAAGAGAGCAGTTTAAGTCTGTTAACGAGTTGGCATATTCAGAGAAAATCAAGGGCGGTCGCTATGCCGTAAAGGGAAGTTGTGCGAGTGTTATCCTTTATGACTCAGTGACAAACCACTAGCAAAGGGCCCAGACAAAAGTTAAGGCAGATGATTAAGCGGTGGTGGCTAAGTTCTGAAGGATAGTTTAAAGATCGAACGGTCAGTTCAAAATGATCGACGGTTGTCGCTATACTGCAACATAAAGTTGAACGATGTTTTTTCATTGCGACATAGTGACCAGGAAGTGGGGCCAAAGCTTAAGGTGATGTGGTGGTCTGGTGGCAGGTCAGGTGGCACTGAGGTGTACTCATGAGTGAACCAGAGGCTGACACATGGTGACACGCGGCAGAAGGGAGAAGCTTAGGTGAATTTAACGGGCGAGCAAGTCCGAGAAGATCCAACGGCTACCGCTATACCGCGATAAGAAATAGCTTGATGAATATTCGTTGTGACATAGCGACAAAGATGTGGAAGGTCTGACCTAAGTTGAAGTGGCAGACAGGTGGAAAGTAAGATGGTGGCTAGTTGGATGCGTGGATAAATTAGGAAGTGACACCTGGCAGAACGGAGCAACTCAAACAAGTTAAAGGTCGAGCAGGTTAGAGATGATCCAACAATGGTGGCTGGACCATGGTTGTGAAGTGCTCGATGAATACCCTTCACGGACCAGCAACCAGATGGTGGGACCCATTATAAAGTGGGTGGCTCATGTAAGTTAAAGGGTGTGCTAGTTTTGTATGATCTCATGGTTGTTGTTGAACCGCTATGAGGAGAAGCTCGATCGTTAGTCATCGCGGATCAGCAACTAAAGGAAAATTGCTCAGAAGAAAGCCTTCCTAGTCCATTGGTGCCAAAATTTAAATTTTCAAAAGGATTAATGGAAGAAGTACGTGGTTTCCATCCGACATTGTTTTGAAGTGTTAATTTTTGCAGAGAGGTATTCAAGGGGATTTGCAAAGAAAATAGGTGTGGTTTTGTGATTTCTCTAGCAACAAGAATTGGAAGGTAAATATGTGATGAAAGGGACAGGGCAAAGGAAGAATCAACCGACACTCCAATATGCAGTAACCCTTGGGAAACTAGAAGCGGTTAGTTCTTGCAATGGTTTTTTGGAAATCATAATTCTAAAAAATCAAAGGCACTTGACACTTGATCTGTGAATACTGAGAAGTCAATCGGCCCTTCTCCAGCTGATTAACTGATTTGTTATGCTCATGCTTCGATGAAAAATGATGTAACCCTTTGGGAAAATATGGTTAGGATTTAGAATATTTGTTTTGTAGGGAAGTCTGAAGCTTTCCGCATCCATATCTCTATAAATGGATGCTAGGACTACTTAGAAAGGGACACAAAATTTTGTAGCTAAACTCTAGAAAAATTAATACAAGCCATTTTCGAAGCAATTTTTTAGTCAGATATGTTGTACTTGTAATCTTTAGATGGAGAAATAAAATATACAGTCTAGAGAATTTGAACTCAGAGTTGTATTGTCTCTATGTCATTGTATTGATGTTCATTCCATTTAAGTAATCAAGGATTGTTTATTTGAATGATTTGCTAGGCATCTATTGAAGTTGTTTTAAGTCTTTTTCTGAAGGAGGAAATATAAACGTACTTTGAACAAAGTCATTGATATCAGTATTTTGGTGTGGATCTGATGATGAAGTCTAGTATAGATTAGGACTCTGTATATGTCAGGCATATACAGAGTTGATAGATCATTAGCTTGTGACTTGTGTACGAGTGTCTTTTGTCAGGTTGCAATTTGTTGTAGATGACTCCATTGCTTGGATAAGGCACTAGTTTACCTATTGGTTTTTGTTGCATTTTGTGGTCCTTTTCAAAAGTCAAATCAACTTTCCATTTATGTTTAGTTGTACTAGTCAATAAGGAAAGTTTACAGGAATTTACACTTGCTTTCTGTAAACCTTTTACTATTTTTGTAAGAAAATAGTCATAAAAGGGTCCACCCGCCCAAGCTTTTTTAAAGGCTTAAAGTGTACGAGGTTTCCTTAATTGAAACCTCATCTTGTTGTCTTTATTTCAAACTTTTTTGTTGCTCTCTTCCATTTCAGCACAAAGGCAATAGCTTTCACTTTTAAAAAAGAGGGAAACAGAAGTTTTCAAAATGGAGAACAACAAAAATGGTGACTTTGTTGGGGAGAGTCAAATAAGATAAGTCTTATGTTGCAGATTTATGTCTTTATTGCATTAAAGTGTTTTGTTAAACTATATATTTTATTCCCAAGATATTGGGTGGTGACTCTGAATTAAGGAAAAAACCAATGTTCTTTTAAAAAAAATCACAGTCACTTCAAAAGGTTAGCAAGATGAATAGGGGAAGAAATACTAGGTCTTATATGAAGAAAAACCCTCGAGAGAAGTTGCATGAAGGGTTACTTGAACCAGTCAAGAAGGGCCGGAAGGGAACTGTTATTCCTGATCAATCAAATCAGTCATGGAAACAGAAAGGTAATCAAATGGGTAAGTCCTCTAAGCGTCTTGTATATGCAAGGTCCAATGCCTCTTCTCATGACTCTGACCATGATATTATGGGTTTTCATGCTGGCCTGTTTAGTACTAATGATGATATATAAACCTTTCACCAAAGATTGTCTAATACCAGCGCTTCTAGGAGACATAGGCATAGTACTAGTAATAGGGTCAATTCCATTCCCAAAACTATGGAAGGAAATGTTAGTCTGATTGATATTGACCAGCTAAATGTGTTGGATTCAAAGGAAACCTTACCAGACCAAGATGAAGTGTCCCAGGATATTGAGGTTCTCAATAAGAGAGTACATCAATTGATTGCTATGAGAAAAAAGAAGGAAAAGGAAAAGGATAATGAAACCAAAGCCAAACTTATTCAAAGAGAAAGATTATTAAGACAGATTGCAGATCTTGAGTTGTTTGCTCAAGAAGAACCTAGGAGTGAAGAGCATGGTCCTGTTATTAGAGAAATCTTGGATCCTAAAATTGATTCTACACCTAAAGTTGTAACATAACCTAGTAGGGAGGTTCACAATGACCCCCAACTTAACAGACTCATTATTGACAAAGGGAAGCATAAAGTAGTGGAAGATAGATCTGTGGATTTACTGTCAAGAAGTGCAAAAGGACCCCAAGGAATGACTTTGCATGAGGTCGAGATAGAAAGGATAAGGAAAGAAAATGAAAACTTGCAAAGGGAGTTAGAAAATGCTAAAATAGAAGCACTTAATGTTGAGTTCAGAAGAAAGATACATTTCTTAAAAGCTCCTCCTATAACTTTCCCACCTGTAGATCAGAGTAATTTTACATCTCAACACACTTCTACCTCTTTGTTGAATACTCAACCAATGATGCAAATAAATGCTATCCCACCCGTTAACCAATATGAAAATGCTACCCCAAATAATTTTGTTGTTCCCTCAAGTACAATTCCAGCAAACCAAACCAGTCACGGACCATCCCATAATCAAAATCATCAAACTCCTAGAGCTGGTGGTTTAGGCCCAAGGGTGAATGCTGGAAATAACTTTACTGGAAATCAATTTCAAAGGAGACCAATAAATGTTGAGTTGTATAGGCAGTTGTATTTTGATGAAATTTCAGGATATCCAAACCATGTCCCTATTGAAATGAGGGATAGACTCTAGAAGTTTGCTGGGAACAATGCTATCAATGTTGAAGAGCATCTAAAATATTTTGCTGACAGGATTAATGACTATGAAATTGCACATGAGGATGTCATCATGAAGTTGTTTGTGCAATCTTTGATTAAGGATGCTAGAGATTGGTACAAAGGGTTACCTATAGATAGAATTAGTTCTTAGGAGGAATTCAAGAATTGCTTTAAAGAGCAATATGGAGATAAGAAAAATGTGAGCTACATGCTCAACAAATTTAACAATATCAGGAAGTCTGATAATGAGGCTGTTACAGATTTTAATGCATGGCTTCAAAAGGCAATGCATAGGATCCTTCAATGTATGAGGTTATATGAGAATGTATGTCTAACCACTTATTACAATGCTTTTGATCCTAAGATGGCTTACATTCTCAGAGATAAGAACCCACATAGTTTAAGAGATGCTTTTAGAAATTCAATCAATGTAGAGAGTAATAGAAAAGCATCAGGTAAAGTGGGAAGAAGGACTGATGGAAGATTGTGGCAGGAACAAAAACCACAACAAAATAAATCCTCTAAAGAATAGGATAAAATAGAGAAATTAATGAATGTTGTTAAGGATCTTACTGCTAAAGTAAGTAAACCCAAGAAGCCTCACTACAACTGGCAAGACAGACCTGCTAGATTGCATGATATGTCATATAACACTACATGGAAAGATGGCAAGCATGTGCAAGATAGATCAAAAGGCACACAAAATGAGGACACCCCTAATCCTTTAAAGGGAGGAAATGTACATAATATGGAAAATACCCCTTGGTGTATGGCATGTGATGGGCCACATTCCCCCTATCAGTGTGTTGTGGCTCAAGCTCTAAATGAATCCATGAGAAATGAGGGTGAACCTGCAGTTAATATGTTTGAGTATATTGTGGACAGTGACTGTGAGTCTTCAAAAGATGAAGCAAATGAATATGATGTCTCGAGAAGCAATTCAAATTGCCAAGGGCAATTGACAATTGACTGGCATCCCACTTTGAATGTAGTCACAATAGAGGATCAAGAGATTCATCTCAAAGGGCCTAGTGAGGAGGAAGTCAATAATCTCACTAAGGTTGCAATAGCCAAAGCTAAGCATAACTATAATCTAAGAAGCAAAAAAGATGATGAAGATCAAGGTAAGCTTGGTTCTATGTTTTTTAAAGAAATTTCTTCTAAGAGGACCACTAAAAACAAAACCCCTCTCAAAGATAGTCAAGCTAAAAGTGATCAATCAAGTAATTCAGGGAAACCTGATATTGTTGATACCACTGGTAATAAGGCAGAGACTACTAGTGACAAGAGAACAAGTCACCAAAAGATAGAGAAGGTTAAAGCTCATGCTGAGTCTAATATTAATACTTCTTTTGATATGACCCAAGCTTTAACACAGATGAAAGTTTCAGTACCTTTGATAGAGGTGTTGAAAATGAAAGAACATAGAGAGGTTGTCTTTTCTTTGATTTCAAGTATATCAGATGTGGATACTTCTTCTAAAAAGGGAAATGCAAAAGATGAGAAGGATCAAGAACAAAAGGTCCCAGAAGTTTATGTGGGCACCACTATTAATCAGGAACCATCTCAGATTGATCCCTTTTATGTCACACTGTTAGTAAATAACAGATTGATAAAAAATTGCATGATAGATTATGGTGCAACGGCTAATGTAATGCCTTATGGGATTATGAGAGAACTAGGTTTGTCAGTACACAATTCATATGGGAGGTGTTATGCTATGGATAATAGAGAAGTGCCTTTTGTGGGTACTATGAAAGATGTAGAAGTAAAAATAGAAGCATTCCCTGAAGCTACTTATAAAATGGACGTAATAGTCACAGACACCAAGCCCCATTATGGCATGCTTATGTCTAGATAGTGGGTTGTTGTTGTTGGAGGACATCTTCCGCTAGATTTATCATATGCAACTATCCCAGTGAATGGGAATTCAGTAAAATTGTACAGAGAACCACGTGTCCCAGTGGTTATTGAAAAAATAGACCCAAACATGCTTAATTGCGTGATAGATGTATATCTTGATAACTTCAAGATTGAATCCATTCAGCCTCAATTGAAGAATACTGATCCTATTGTTGATGAGCTGAAATCCCAACAAGAAGGCCTATGGCAGATGTATTTTGATGGAGCTTGCTCTAAAGAAGGGTCAAGAGCGGGAGTGCTCTTTATTTCCCCATCACGTATTACCTTCAAGTATTCTTTTATGTTGGCATTCCAATGTACAAATAACACAGTTGAGTGTGAGGCTTTGTTATTAGGCTTAGAAATTGCTAAAAGACATGGGATCAAGTTGTTAAGGGTTTATGGAGACTCTGAACTTGTAGTGTCTCAGATAAGGTCAAGGTATGCATCTAAAAAAGATAAGTAAAAAAGGTACAAGCATGCTGTTTGGGATGTCATTAAACACTTTGATGCATTTTTTCATTAATTGGATTGAAAGGTCTAAAAATATTATGGCAGATTTTTTAGCTAATGTTGCGTTAAAAAATGATGATGTAACATTGACTGGAGTTTCAATAATTGAGACAAATGCCAGACCAGCCATCCCAGATAATGTGTACAACTGACAAGTTTTTGAGGATGATGAAGACATCCTTAGATTTGTACAATGCATAGATGACTATGAAGGTCAAAAGATTGATTGTAATGCATTGGTGGAGGTAGTAGATGGACAGGAAACAATATTTGGAAGTGACATAGTGTAGTTAGAGACAAATGAAATACCTAGGGGACTAGTTGAACTAGAGGGTATGTTCAGTTACAATGATGGTAACTTACATCAAACGTCATCTACAAAGTTGGAGGAGTTGGAAGAGGTAAACTTGGGGACTGACTCTTCCCCTAAGCTGGTGTATATTGGGAAAAACTTGTCTCCCCATATTAAGACTAACCTCCTTAATTTGCTAAGGAAGTACAAATATGTTTTTGCTTGGTCCTATGAGGATTTGAAGGTGTATAGACAAGACTTATTTCAACATGAAATACCTCTGCATCCTGATGCTAAGCCTTTTAGACAAAAGAAAAGACTCATTAACCCCCTCCTAGAACCCAAGATGCAGCAAGAGTTGATTAAGCTGAGAGAAGGGGGGATTATAAAGCCTATAAGGCATTCTTCATGGGTATCAAATTTAGTGACTATCAGAAAAAAGAATGGGGACATAAGGGTATGTGTGGATTTTAGGAACTTGAATGTTGCCTCCCTTAAAGATAATTATTCATCCCCAAACATGGAAGCCATGTCACAAATGGTAACTAGTTGTGATTTACTATTAATGATGGATGAATTCTCTGGTTATAATCAAGTATTAGTAAAAGAATCTGAGCAATTCAAGACTACTTTTACTACCCCTTGGGGAACCTATGTGTATGTAAGAATGCCATTTGGTTTTAAGAATGCTGGTGCAAATTTTTAGAGAGCTATGGATGTAGCCTTCAAGGAATTTATTAATATCATAATGGTTGTTTACCAAGATGATCCAACATGTTTCTCAAAGAAGACAAATGACCACCATGGTCATTTGGAAAAAATATTTTGCAAGGCCTTGGAGTTTGGTGTATCTTTAAATCCAAAGAAATGCCACTTTGTTGTAATTGAAGGAAAGTTACTAGGGCACATTGTATCTAAGGGGGGAGTCAGAATTGACCCTGAAAGAATTGAGGCTATCAACAGGGTGCCTCAACCAAAAAATGATAAAGGAATTCAGTCTTTTCTGGGTAAAGTGAACTTTGTCAAGAGATTTATTACAAATTTTGCTGAAATTGTTAAGCCCATTGTGAAGCTTTTGAAGAAGGATGCCAAGTTTGTTTGGAATGTTGAGGTAGTACTAGCATTTGATAAGATTAAACAAGATATTCAGGAAGCCCCAGTGCTTAAGTCCCGTGACTATAGTAAGCCTTTTTCACTATTTTCTTTTGCTTCATATCATACTATAGCAGTGGTACTATTACAGAAAGATGGTGAAGGTTATGAACATTCGATTGCCTTCTACAACAAATCATTGCAGGCTGCAAAATTAAAATATGAAATTATAGAAAAATAGGCATATGCTTTAGTCAAGGTTGTTAAAGTATTTAGGCCTTATCTGGTAAATGCCCAAATTGTAGCCTACGTACCACATCCAGTTGTGAAAGACATCATGTCCCAGTCTGAAGTAATTGGAAAAAGATGCAGATGGATAAGCAGAATATAAGAATTTGATCCTGAGATCAAAATCACAAAGCTGGTAAGAGGTCTAGGCTTAGCCAAGTTAATGACTGAGACAAACTTTGAGGATATTGACATAAATAATGTTGAGATTGAAGAGGTTATGGTTACTAGTATTGAAGGGCAGCCATGGTATTCAGATATAGTATAATTCTTGAAGAATGCCTCATGTCCAGAAGGTATGACACATAAACACAAGAGAACACTAAAATTAAAATCATAGAAATATGCTCTTACTCAGGGAGACCTGTATTGGAGGAATAGTGATGGGATGCTACCGGTTTGTCTAGACGAATTCCAAGCTGAGAAGGTTCTGAAAGAGATGCACAATGGGGTGGGCGAAGGCCACTATTCAACTAAGACTACTGCTAGTAAGATAATCAGAGTAGGGTATTATTGGCCAACTTTGTTCAAGGATTCTCATATGTATGTTCAAAAATGTGATCCTTGTCAAAGGCTCTCTTCTAAACTAAAGTATGTTGGTGCTTTGCCTTTGAATTTTGTTACATTTGAATCCCCTTTTGTTCAATGGGGCATTGATTTTATTGGAGAGATAATAGAAAAATCAAGCAGGAGCCATAGATGGATCCTAGTGGCTACAGATTATTTCACCAAGTGGATTGAAAACATACCTACCAAATAGGCCACTAGTAAAGTGGTCATCAATTTTTTAATGGATAATATAATAACAAGGTTTGGTGTGCCAGCTAAAATGGTCATGGAAAATTCCATGTGCTTTAGGTCTGAGGATTTTGTAGAGTTTTGTGCTAATTATGGGATTATTATATCATACTCTTCACCATACCACCCACAAGGAAATGGCCAGGCAGAATCAAGTAATAAAAGTCTCCTCAATATTATCAAGAAGATCCTAGAGGAAAAAAAAAAAGGTCCTGGGATCAAAAGCTCAGGTTAGCTTTATGGGCTGACAGGGTGACTGTAAAAAGGGCCATTGGTACATCCCCTTTTGAGCTAGTTTATGGAGTGAAAGCCAGACTACCTGTGAATAATTTGCTTCCAGTTTACAAAAATTTTGCAAATTGAAGAATTAGAAATGTCTGAGCCCATGGAAGAAAGAATGATTCAGTTAGTAGAGCTGGAGGAAATGAGGACTGCAGCCCATAAAAGGAATATGAAACTTCAATTACAATCAAAAGTACCTTTTTGATAAAAAGGACTAGTACAAGAAAATTCTAGATTGGTGACATGGTACTACAGTGGAATTCAAGAGATCAAGACAAAGGCAAGCATAAGAAATTTGAATCATTGTGGGTAGGCCCTTTGATCATTTTTTATGTTAATGAAAATATTCCTATTTCCTCCAAAGATTGAATGGTGAGTTACAGGAACTGCCAGTGCATGGACAATTTCTGAAACAATATTTCTCATAAGTTTTTTCCATGCACAGTAGTTTAGGTTTGCTTTTGTTTGTTCTGCTTTGTTTTAGTTTTCTCTTGTTAGGGTTTTGTTGGTCTGCATACCAGAGTTTTTGCTAAGTTCTTGTGTTGGCCTTGCATCCAACCATCCCCAGTTAGAGCCGTTCTTACCACTGTTTTAAATGTGTTGGAAATATTGCCTTTTAGTTATTGGAGTCTGTCAAAATTCAGAAATTTGACCTTTATCTATGAGTTTATGGTTCTAAGGGTTTAGGGTTTTTGGCATTTCAAAACCATTTGAAAAAATAAACCTTTGTGTTGCTTTTTCTCCAAATCTTCTATTTGCCCATTACTTTTTCCACTTAAGTGGAAGGATCACTGCATCGTCAAAAGGGGGGCCACTTTATGTTTTAGGCCTAGGCGGGTTCTAATATTTTTTATTATTTTCCTAAGTCCTATGTATTTTCCTATGTATATGTTGGGTCCATAAAGATCGAGCAGGTTCCTATTGATCTGGCGGTTGTCGCTGATCTGCTATGCAAAGTTGCCCGAATATTATCCTTTGCGGACTAGCGACTAGATGGTGGGACCCACTCTTAGGAAGCATTCTAAGTGTGTTAAAGTGCAGATAAGTTTTTGTAAATCGACGGTTGTCACTGAGCCGCTACATAAAGTTGCATGATGATCATCATTTGTAGATCAATGACAAACCACTAGCAGTAGACGGTGAGTGGCAGCGGTTAAAGCACATGGTCTATGGTTGGTGGCTAAGTGTTGGTGACTCCTAAAGGTTGAGAAAGTTGGAACCAATCTCACGGTTGTCACTGACCCACTATGCAAAGTTTCCCAACCTTTAGTCTTCGTGGATGAGTGACCAAGATGGTGGGGCCCATGAAAAGAGATTAGTTTAAGTTTGTTAATGGGTTGGCATGTTCAGATAAAATCAAGGGTGGTCGCTATGCCGCAAAGGGAAGTTGTGTGAATGTTATCCTTTGCGACTCAGTGACAAACCACTGGTGGTGGGGCCAGATAAAAGTTAAGCCAGATGGTTAAGCGGTGGCAGCTAAGTTCTGAAGGATAGTTTAAAGATCGAACAGTCAGTTCAAAATGATCGACGGTTGTCGCTATATCGCAACATAAAGTTGCACAATGTTTTTTCATTGCGGCATAGCAACCAGAAAGTGGGGCCAAAGCTTAAGGTGATGTGGTAGTCCAGTGGTAGGTCAGGTGGCACTGAGGTGTACTCATGAGCAAACTAGAGGCTAACACATGGTGAAATGAGGTAGAAGGGAGCATCTCAGGCGAAGTTAATGGGCAAACAAGTTCGAGAAGACCCAATAGTTTTTGCTATACCGTGATAAGAAATAGCTTGATGAATATTCATTGCAACATAGCGACAAAGAGGTGGAAGGTCCGACCTAAGGTGAAGTTGCAGACAGGTGGCAAGTCATATGGTGGCTAGCTGGATGTGCGAACAAATCAGGAAGTGACACCCGACAGAAAGGAGCACCTCAAATGAGTTAAAGGTCGAGCAAGCTAGAGATGATCCAATGGTGGTCATTGTACCACGGTTATGAAGTGCTTGATGAATACCCTTCACGGACCAGTGACCAAATGATGGGACCCATTCTAAAGTGGGTGGCTCAGGTAAGTTAAAGGGCGTGCTAGTTTTGTATGATCTCATGGCTATCATTGAATAGCTATGTGGAGAAGCTCGATCGTTAGTCATCGCGGATCAGAGACTAAAGGAAAAGTGCTCAGAAGAAAGCTTTCCTGGTTCGTTGGTACCAAAAATTAAATTTTTAAAAGGATTAATGGCAGAAGTATGTGGTTTTCATCCGACATTGTTTTGAAGTGTTAATTTTTGCAGAGAGGTATTCAAGGGAATTTGCAGAGAAAATAGTTATGGTTTTGTGATTTCTCCAGCAACAAGAATTGGAAGGTAAATATGTGATGAAAGAGACAAGGTGAAGGAAGAATCAACCAACACTCCAATATGCAATAACCCTCAGGAAACCATAAGTGGTTAGTTCTTGCAACAGTTTTTTGGAAATCACAATTCTGAAAAATCAAAGGCACTTGGCACTTGATCTGTGAATACTGAGAAGTCAGTTGGCCCTTCTCCAGCTAGTTAACTGATTTGTTATGCTCCTGCTTCGATGAAAAATGACGTAACCCTTTTTGGAAAATATGGTTAGGATTTAGAATATTTGTTTTGTAGGGAAGTCTGAAGCTTGTCGCATCCATATCTCTATAAATGGATACCAGGACTACTTAGAAAGGGACACAAAATTTTGTAACTAAACTCTGGCAAAATTAATACAGGCCATTTTCTAAGCAATTTTTTAGTTAGATATGTTGTACTTTTAATCTTTAGATGGAGAAATAAAATATACAATCCAGAGAATTTGAACTCGAAGTTGTATTATCTCTATGTCATTGTATTGGTGTTCATTCCATTTAAGTAATCAGGGATTGTTTATTTGAATGATTTGCTAGGCATTTAATGAAGTTGTTTTAAGTCTTTTTCTCAAGGAGGAAATATAAATGTACTTTGAACAAAGTCATTGATATCAGTATTTTGGTGTGGATCTGATGATGAATTTTGGTATAGATTAGGACTCTGTATATGTTAGGCGTATATAGAGTTGATAGATCATTAACTTGTGACTTGTGTACAAGTTTCTTTTGTCAAGTTGCAGTCTGTTGTAGATGACTCTAGTTTACCTATTGGTTTTTGTTGCATTTTGTGGTCCTTTTCAAAAGTCAAATCAACTTTCCATTTATGTTTAGTTGTACCAGTCAGTAAGGAAAGTTTACAAGATTTAACACTATTTTTTTGTAAACCTTTTACTATTTTTGTAATAAAATAGTCATAAAAGGGTCCACCCGCCCAATCTTTTTTAAAGGCTTAAAGTGTAGGAGGTTTTCTCAATTGAAACCTCATCTTGTTGTCTTTATTTCAAACTTTTTTGTTTCTCTCTTCCATTACAGCACAGAGGTAGTAGCTTTCACTTTTAAAAGAGAGGGAAACATAAGTTTTCAAAATGGAGAACAACATGCTGCATTGGATTCTTTGACTTGTTAATATCATTGGAATTATAATAGTATATAACATTAGGCTCATCATAAATAAATCTGATATCCTTCAGCATTTACTTCATCCAAACTACCTGAGTGCAATTACTAGCAGCAATAATGTACTTAGCTTCAGTAGTAGATAAGAATATTGAATCTTGTTTCTTCCTAGCCTATGAAACCAACTTCTTACCCAAAAAGAATGCTCCACCAGTAGTGCTCTTCCGGCCATCAACATCACCAACCCAATCAGCATCAATGTAGGCACATAGCATGAAATCATCATTCCTTGGATACCATAATCCATAGTCCACTATTCCCTTCAAGTATCTGAATATCCTCTTCACAGTAGTGACATGACTCTCTTTCGGATCAGCTTGATATCTAGCAGCCATGCAAATAGCATGCATATTGTTCGACCTAGTCTGAGTAAGATATAGCAGTCCACCAACCATAGATCTATACAAACCCTGATTAGCTTTAGGAGATTCATCATTTTTAGACAATTTATAGCCAGTCACCATAGGAGTTCCAACTGGTTTGGAGTCATCTAATCCAAACTTCTTCTATAATTCCTTCACACACTTAGTTTAAGATATGAATAAACCTTTTCCAGTCTGTGCAATTTGCAATCCTAAGAAAATTTTCATCTCACCAATCATAGACATCTCAAGTTCCTTCTGCATTTCACCAAAAAACTTCATGCTCAAGTTATCATCACCACCAAAGATTATATCATCAACAAAGACTTCAGCAATAAAGATGTTATCATTTTTATCTTAAAGTACAAATTATTGTCACTGGCACCATTACTAAATCCCAATTTCAACAAATATTTATCTATCTTAGCATACCAGGCTCTAAAAGCTTGTTTCAATCCATAAAGAGATTTCTTCAGCCTACAAACCATGTCTCCATCATCTGATGATGAAAATCCTTTAGGTTTCACAATGTAAAATTCTTCCTCAAGATCACCATTCAAAAAGGCAGATTTGGCATCCATCTGATACACCTTGAAATCTTTATAAGCAAACAATAGTCTAACAGCCTCAAGTCTGGAAACTGGCACAAAATTCTCCTCATAATCAATCCCTCCTTGTTGTGAGTATCCTTTGCAAACCAGTCTAGCTTTATTTCTGACAACTTCACCAGCTTCATTCAATTTATTTCTGAATACCCATTTAGTACCAATAACATTCTTATCCTTAGGTCTAGGCACAAGTTCCCAAGTGTTATTCTTTTCAATCTGACCTAGTTCTTCTTCCATAGCTCTCATCCTACTTTCATCTTTACAGGCTTCAGCAACATCTTTAGGTTCAACTTTGGAAATCAAGCATACTTCTTCAGTAGCTAACCTTCTTCTAGTCATCACACCTTTATTCTTATCACTAATAAGCTCATTTTCAAAATGAGTCGGTCTTACATACCTCAAAGTCTTCTGATAGTTATGATTCTTAGGTTCCTGCACTCCTTCACCAGCAACATCTGGATTCACAGTCTCTACCAGATCATTCTTCTTAAGCTCTTCAGGGTGAATAGGGGCTAAAACAATATGATGTCCATCATCATAACCACATGCTCTGATCTCTTTCCCAAGGTTCTCATCCACCTTCACATTTGCACTTTCTACTATCTTTCTTAATCTCTTATTATAGCACTGGTAGGCCTTTCTCTTTGTTGAATATCCCAAGAAAATACCTTCATCACTTCTAGCATCAAACTTTCCTATATCCTCATCTCTCTTGATATAACATTTGCTTCCAAATACTCTATAAAATATCTCACAATAGGAACATCACCAAACCAAAGCTCATAAGGGGTCTTACCGGTATCTCCTTTGATGTGAACTTTGTTGAATGTGTAAACAATAGTACTAATAGCTTCTCTCCACTAGATATTTGGAACATTTCCTTCAATCAACATAGTCCTTGCAACATCCAAAACAATTTTGTTCTTCCTCTCAACAACTCCATTCTACTGAGGGGTTCTAGGAGCATATAATTGTCTTCTAATCCCATGATTCTCATATAATGAATTGAACTCACCGAAACAAATTTCTCGACCTCTATCAGATCTTAGATACTTCACCTTCAATCCAAACTCGGTCTCAACCTTAGATTTGAATATCTTGAATTTATCAAATTCTTCCAATTACTCTTTCAAAAAGACAACCCACATCATCCTAAAATAATCATCAATTAGCAATATAAAATATCTATCACCCTGCATACTTCTAACATTTGTAGGTCCGCATAGGTCAGTATGCACAATATCTAACAATCCATTAGATGTATACTATTTATTCTTGAAATAAATTTGTGTTTTCTTACCCAAATGACATTCCTTACACACTGGATTAGCAGGCTTAACAATATTAGGCAAATCTCTAACAGTATGTGCAGAACTAATCTTAATCATTGAATCAAAATTTACATGACACATTCTCCTATGCCACAACCAACTCTCATCAATCTAAGAAATCAAAAAGCTTTTCTCAAAAGCATTAAAATGAAAAATGTTACCTTTGGTCTTAGTTCTAGATACAATCTCTATACCGGAGGCATTTAAGATCTTGCATTTACCATCCTTGAATCGTAGGTCATAACCTTTATCAACCATATGTCCAACACTCAAAAGATTATGTTTCAAACCTTCAACATACAAGACATCATCCATGTTATGCTTACCATCAAAATAAATAGAACCTCTCCCATGGATCACACAGGATTTGTCATCTCAAAATCTAACTATTCCACCATCATACCTTTCCATACTCACAAATTTGTTTTTGTCACCGGTCATGTGATGTGAACAACTGTTGGAAATCACCCATTCATCCTTTTCTTCAACTTTAGCAACTAAAGCTTTCTCCTCAATAGTATATATAGTGGAACCAACAGGTACATGTCCATCTTCCTTAATGGCAAGGAATACAACTTCATCTCCTTCAGATTCTTCATCTGTAATACCTTCATCGGCAGCATAATAATAGTTCTTTTGGTTCCTATACTTCCGATTAGGCTTGTAAGGCTTGTCATACTTCACATGCTTGTCATATATATCAATCCTATCATGCTTATCAAACTTATCATGTCTATCATACTTAGCCATTCTCTCTGGGCATCTACAAGAAAAATGTCCTATCTTGTTACAAGAGAAACATTTCAAAGGCAACTTTCCATCATACTTACCAGAACCTTCAAGAAATCTCTGAGAAATCAGTGCTTCAAGTTCATCCAGCTCCGTTTCTTTCTCTTCCATCTTTCTCCTCTCTCTTTCATATCTAGATATTCTGCACTCATCAGGATCATATTTATGCTTACCGGATATAGATACAGATTCTCTAAATGCAATCTCAAGCTTTCCATGTGATTCTCCATATTCTCTCAACTCAAATGCTGCAAGCTTTCCAACTAACATATCTCTTGTCACAACAGTCATACTTCGGATCTCATCAATAGCAGCAACCTTATGTTTATAGGTAGGAGGCAGAGATCTCAGCACCTTAGCAACAATTTCATCTTCCTCAATGGTTCCACCAGCACATCTGATACCTAGGACAAGGTTATTCACCTTAGCCATAAAAGAGTGTGTGTTCTCATCATCTCCTTGTAGTGTCATAAAATTGCAACCCTAGCAATTTTCTACTACATTAGGGTCCTCATGCATGTGAACTCTAATCCTCTATCCTGATCGGAGACTGGAGATTGCTTGGCTTGTGAAAACAGATTCTTCCCTGGCCTCTGCATCACCCTGACAACATTCTTCCCTGGAGAAAGGGGTAGGATAGGGGCATGGAACTACTATCCCCACTTGGATAGGGGTGTGGCGCCCTTTTCCTCCCAGGATAGGGGCGTGGTGCCCCTGTCTCTACCCTATTTTGGGGCAGGACCCTTTCTAGAGCATGCATTGTGGGTTGTGCCTCAGACGGGAAACTCCCCCGATATCGGCCTATGACAAAATTTAAATCCACAAAACATGTATTTAAGGGAGCATTTTTCCTCTCATTTACATGCATAGGTCAAAGTTGGATAGGTTCAAGCGATCAAGCATTCAAGTATTCAATCATTCAAGCATTCAAGCATTCAAACATTGTTTTCAAGCATTTAGCATTATCAAGTCTCCCTTCAAGGCTAGGTGATACATTCAAGTGAAGGATTAAACCATTTAAGAGGAGATTTATTTCAAAATTCAATTCCACACAAGAATTTCTATCAACATTGCTTCTACAACCTCCCTTGAGGTGATTTACAATTCAGTCTTTCATTTACATCTACTTGCAAGTACTTCCTTTCATTACTTGGTTAATTCTAAAACTGGGGTTTGGCCTAAAGGAAAACCCCAAATCCCAACCCATTTTCCTCTCTTTCATGTGTGTAGATTGTAGGTGCACAGCTATACTTTCAGTTCAAGCTTCATTTGCAGAGGCAGAAAAACACTTTTCATTTCGGGAATTTTTTGGAGGACCGTGTACATTCCTGCCACGATACTGACAAATTTTCCTCAAATTTGCAAGGTGACTTCATCTCAACATTTTACTACCAGATCCAAGTGCACGGCTTCATCCCATATTCTGATCTCAAGTTATAATCAATTCTTTGTCACTTTTGTACTACATAATTCAATCAATTCCTTTCCATTTCAAACAAGAAAGAGGAGATCAACACATCATTACCAATTCATTCATAATTCAATCTACCATCTTTGTGTGGAGAGATTGAATCTAGTGAATTATCCTCTCCTCTTTCTAATGTAATGGTGAAAAGTGTTTGAATGGTAATCAATAGGGAAACTCTCATATCTCTTTGAGGGAAAGGATAGTTTCCTTCTTGATCTATCATTCACGATTTTCCCACCATTACACTCTCATCTTCAATGTCTCATGCTTTCCTTTCAAACTCTGCAACTTAGCAACCTTCACCTATTTATCACCTTCATACAACACCTCAATCTTCACCCAGATCTCATGTGCGATCTAAAGTCCCATTACATTTGTCATCTCAAAATTTGTCAGGGCATGAAGCAATGCTTCCTTTTCTCTAATATTATGTTTTTTTTCATTAACCTCATCAAGAGTAGATGGTCCATTCTGAGGAACAACATAGACATTCTTTGTAATCTTCCAATAATCTTCACCAAGATATTTCAAGTGCACTTCCATCCATTCCTTCCATATAGCATAGTTACTTCCATCAAATCTTAGACTATCCTTCTTAAAGATAACACTTTGAGTTGCCATCATGAATCTCCTCAAGCGGTTAAGCTTCTACCAGAGGATCTAGCTCTGATACCAATTGTTAGCAGCAGCCAAGAAGGAAGATTGAGAGGGGGGGTGAATTGGTCTTCACCAGAATATCAACCAAAACACATATTTAACACCACAAAACACAACACCAAGATTTTGATGTGGAAAACCCGGTTAACGAAAAAACCATGATGCGAACCTACCCACAGTAAGATGATACTCTGCAGTAGTATGTGAAAATGTTACAATGGGGAATGCACATGCATTCGGGTACACTGTCTAGAGATCACTACTCAAATATAATGGCCCAAAAGGCTACAACCCTTACAGAAGTCTCACTGACTTACAATAAGATTCGGACTACAATCTGGAAGAAGTGAACTGAAAGAATAGCATCTCCAAATGCCTGATTACAGTTCTGGTTAAGCATAGATGTCTACCCTAAAAAACTAGTCTCACCTCAAAATCAAGACCAAAGGATAAATCACTTTTTCACACACAAACCTCTCTCTGATAATGCAAACACAACATTGACACCTAAATTATATGACTATATCACCTATATATACAATTCATCAACCTTGATAACAAAGTCGGCTAAACCCTATTGTCCTCGATTTCAGCGCGGCTAAAATCATGAGGCAACCTAACAAAACTGATCTATTTCATACCTCACATCTTTCAAGGGATCTTGACTGACTCTGTCGGTTATCTCCTTTGGATTTTTCCTTTTTGTTTTTATTGTTTTTAAGTTCTTTTAGTTTTGCAGTTTTGCCTGCAGGTCAAACTTTAAAGTCTAACCTGCAAGGTTTTCCCTTTTGAAGGAATTGCACATCAGACTTTAAAGTTTGATGTGAAATGTTTTTCTTTTTCCCTTATAGATCAGACTTTAAAGTCCGACCTACAAGTAGTCCTTCTCCTGCAGATCGGACTTTAAAGTCTGACTTGCAGGGTCTTTGCCCCTGCACATCCGACTTTAAAGTCTGATGTGCAAGTTGTTTATAGTGGCATGTATGTCGGACTTTGAACCCTAGCCTGCAAGAGGTTTAATCCTACATGTTGAACTTTAAAGTCCAACATGCATGGCATGCTTAACAATTAATAGGGGCATTAATTGTTAATCTGGGGGGTTATTTATTATAATTTGAGGTTTAATTCTTCATTTCATTTTGTGATCTCTCCTCCTCGCGTGTCCTCTTACATTTTTGCTCCCAATCATCTCGTGGATTCATTGGGTCATCGGGTTTTCATCAATCAGATTGATTGAGATAGTTTTTTGTTATTTTTCATGTTTTTTCCTTTGTTATTCTTCTTCTTTTCTTTTTCTTTCCTTTCTGTTTTGGGTTTTTGTTTTTTTCAAGCACATCGGATTTTGAAACCCGATTGCTCCGATGTCTTCCTTCCTCTCTTCCCTCACCTGCATGTTAGGTTTCAAATCCTGACATGTAGTTGAAGGCAGATATCTCCTACATATCGGACGTTAAAGTTTGATATGCCGGAGATATCCTTCCTGCTAACAACTCGGGTTTTTTGGTGACTCTACTGGGGAGTGACGTGCAACAAGTACTTTCTTTTTGGGTTGCAATGTGCTTTTCATTGTAATATCCATATTGCTGATTTTCTCAAAAATCCTAATTTGGCTTATCGAAGTTACACTCGTGGGCAACGATTAGTGGGATTTGTTGAGCCTACTTTTGAGTTTTTGTAGCAACATAATTTTCCCTTTGTGACACCTCCACAAACGCATTGTCCTTTGTAGTGGACATGACTTTTTCCTCCTCCATGGAAATCTCCCATACCAAGTGAGGCATCAAGTTTGCAAGTTTCATTTGTTCCACTTGCAAATCTTTTTGTAATACCACCATATAATCTATTAAGGATGGTTGTTGTTGGCCCTTGGGGTACTGTTTTTGGTTCATTGAGCTTGACTACACCTTTTCATGAACTTTCCAAAGGCACACGGAAGAATTTTCCTATGTTTTTAGGAGATGGTTCTCAACATCCAGACAAACACATTGTTGCCTTTTATATTGCATGCAGGGTTCTTGGTGTTGAGCATGAAGATGTTTCGATGAGATTGTTCATTGAAACTTTGCATGGAGCCACTACTAATTGGTTCTATCATCTTCCAAACAATTGTATCACAAATTGGGCAACTCTTAGAACATTGTTTGAGGCAAGGTTTAAGTCTGTCGAAGATGATCATGTGTTGTTGGCACAATTAACTCAAATGAAAAAATAACCTCAAGAACCTATGCATGAGTTCGTAGCAAAGTTCAATAGATTGCACAATCACATTCTAGTCGCTTCACAAACCATCGCTGGAAATTTGAAATGCTTCTTTATCAATGCTCAATTTCTAGAGGTGAGTTTTCTTTTGCGAAGGGATAATCCTACAAATTTGGCCGTTGCATAACGGATGGCCATATCAGTCGAAGATGATCTTATCCTTGCTAGTAAGATAAGGAGAGATCATAACAAGGTTAGGAATAATCAAATTGTTGATTCATCTTTTTCTTCAACGAATTCTATTGATCCCATGATACAAAAGCTAGCAAATGAGTTGTTAGCGCTTAAGAAGAACATTTCATCACAAAGAAATACTTCTTATTGTGATGTCCCAAGAAGGACTTATCCAAATAATGCTTCCAATTATGCCATGCGTAATCAAAACAAATTGCCTACCGCTCCAAAGAGGCTTGTGTTGGAAGCATCACCCCAAAATTCAGCTACAGGCTATTATGAAGCTGAACAAAATGATCTTCCTCCATTTGGTGATGAAGATACCAATTTGCATCAATAAGATGATGCAAAGTTGGCTGGCAACTCTAATATTAGGTTTATGCAATATCAAGAAGATGACATGTCAGATACACATGATGGGGATGTCTTTGTAGTATTCACTCATTCATAAGCACGGGTAGCTCAGCTGCCTGTCAATGCGAAGAGTGATGATTCTATTCAAACCAGGGATTCTCAATGTTTTCCAATTACTATTGCTAAGCATGGGACTCCTGTACCAAATCCCTCAAAAGACAACTCCATCTTGAAGGATGCCACGAAGGATAAAAGTGTAAGTGCTTCTTCGACTGCTATCAATTTTTTTGTACCTGTCAATTCTTCTACACCTGCATCAAAGACTAGTGCACCTAATGTTTTAAGTTCTTAAAATGAGAACCCAAATAAATCTTTGATGAATTATTTTCAGTGATTTTATATTTTAGACCATGCTAGGAAAACCAGGATACAAATGTCTGAGGTTAAATTTTTGAGATCTAATCCAGATCAATTTGGTCATTTGGTCAAGTTTGTTGAAGAAAAAGATACTTCTCCTAGTAATCTTCCCAAGTCTAAATCACTTCAAAATAACTTTGTGACTTCCCTTTCTCCTATAGAAAAGATATAACCATTATATATCTCTTTGTTGATGAATGGTTATAAGCTTAGTAATTGTGTAATCGATTGTAGGGCATCTGATAATGTTATGTCATCAAAATTTTCCAATGCCCTTAGTTTGAATTTGACTAAAACATTTGGTAGATGTTTGTCTATGGATAAAAAGAAAATCCCCTTAATAGGTCAGATCAAGGATGCACAATTTGCTTTTGTTGCATTCTTAGAAAACAAGATCAAGATGACGGTATTGGTAGCCAATGTGTCGGCTTCCTATGGCATATTATTGGGAAGAAATTTCTATAGAGATGTGGGAAGAGAGATAAACATGGATGACTGAAGCTCCTAGTCTTGTTAAGGGAGTTATCCAAAAGTTACTTCTGGAAAAAGAATCAAAATACACTGTTGTCAAATATGATGATCAGCAGGCTCAGATTCTTTTTGAGTCATCAGGTATGGGTAATTATTTCCCACATGTTGATGATGGGTTAGATGTTGTTCCTAAGATTGAAGATATCATTTCACTCAATGAGGTTGCAAGTAATTGTGAGAGTATTGTTGCAGAATCCAAGGGATCTTCTACCTCACAACAAGAAATTCTCGATTTTGATACTATCCATATTGGTAGTCCAAACATCCTTCTACCTCACAACAAGAAATTTTTGATTTTGATACTATCCATATTGGTAGTCCAAATGATGTTTGGACATTATAATTTGATGGCAGTTGTTCTTCTACTAGATCAGGAGAAGATATTGTTTTGGTGTCTCTTGATGGAATTTTTTTCCCTTTCTCCTTCAAATTACAGTTTGACAACACAAATAGCACTGCTGAGTATGAATCTCTTCTTTTGGGGATGAATGTTGCCCAAAAGAAGGAGATTAAAAATTTACATGCTCAAGGAGATGCTAAGTTGATAGTTTGTCAAGTCAGGAATATATATCAGACAAGGAGCGATAGGCTATGGTATTATCGTAATCTGGTATGGGATTTGATTGAGGCATTTGATGCCTTTGATATATCTATTGTTTCCCATGAATTTTATGACACGGAAGACTCATTAGCAGTATCAGCAACCTCTTTGGTCCCTTACAAAGATTTTTTAGGATCAACGTACATTATTGAAATGGTTTTTTGACCAAGTGTTCCTGACAATTCCGATCATTGGCAAGTGTTTAATGGCGATCCTCATGTAATCAATTTCTTGCAGACTGGTGACAGTTTTGATGATTTGTATTCTGAAGGTAGTCATTGCCTTCAAAGGATGCAATTGGAAGTATTGATGCAGAAATGGGTGGGAAATTTCTGCAATTGAAAGGAAACAAGATCCCTAAGGGTCTAGTTTCTTTAGAAAATCTTTTTGACAAGCATGACCGCTATTTCAAAAAGCAACAAAAATCAACTGTGGGCTCAATGGAATTTGAACAAGTAAATATTAGGACCGAAATTACTCCTAAGATGATCAACATTTGAAAGTGTTGTTCACAAGAAGAAAGGCAGAAATTTGTTGCTTTATTGCATCAATATGTTGATGTCTTGGCCTACTCCTATGAAGATCTAAAGTCTTTCCGCCCCGAAGAGATCTGTCATGATATTCCATTAAAGTTGGGTATCACACTTTTCCGTCAAAAGAAAAGGCAATACAACCCAAAGATCTCTAATACTATCTGTGTTGAATTTCAAAAGATGTTGAAAGCAAGGATAATCTTCCCCATTCATCATTCTTCTTGGATAGCCAATATTGTACCTATATGTAAGAAGAATGGTGAGATCCGGATATGTGTTGATTTGCGGAATTTGAATCAGGCATCCTTAAAAGATAACTACCCTTTCCCTGTCATGGATCATGTCTTACAAGCTCTTACTGGATTAGAGATGATGTCCATGTTGAACGGATTTTTGAGTTACAACCAAGTGGAGGTTCTTAAACAAGATCAACACAAAACCGCATTTACCACACCTTGGGGCACTTTTGCATATCATAAAATGCCTTTTGGGTTGATAAATGTAGGAGAGACTTTCCAACGTGGAATGGACTTGGCCTTCCTAAGTTTCCTTGGTAATTTCATTGTAGTCTATTTGGATAATTTGAATGTTTATTCTAAGAAACGTCAAGATCATTTCTATCATTTGCAACAAGTATTGGGGAATTGTCGTCAGCATGGAATTTCCCTTAATCCCAAGAAATTTGTTTTTGGAGTCACTGAAGGTAAGATACTTGGGCATATTGTTTCAAAAGAAGGTATAAAAATTGATGCTAAAAGAGTAAAGGCTATCTGTGATAGTTCTATGCCAACAAGTAAGAATGTTGTCCACTCTTGCTTCGGTAAAGTAAATTTTCTATGAAGATTTATTCCAGACTTTGCCGAACAAACTCATCACATAGTTGACATGATGAAAGGTAATTCTCTTTTCAAGTGGACTCATGAAGGAAAAAAAAAATTCCATCAGATTAAGGAGGCCATGGCAAACGCTCCAGTCTTGATATGCCCTGATTATACCAAAAATTTTATCATGTATAGCTATGCATCAGATCATACCTGTTCAGCCATACTGATGCAGAAAATAAATGAAGGTGTGGAATCACCCAGTGCATTCATGAGTTATCCATTAAAAGCTCATGAATTGAAGTACTCAGAAATGGAGAAGCATAATTTTGTCCTAGTTAAAGCGGTGAAAACATTTCAGGTTTTATATTCTAAATTCACATGTCATTGCTCTTGTTCCTGATGTTATTGTCAAGACAATTTTAACCAATAAGAGTTTGGAACTAAAATGGGCAACTGGGTTGCTAAGATTCCGAAATATGACATGGAAATAAAGCCTATTAAGTTGGTTCATGGAAAAGGTTTGTGTCAGTTGATAGCTGACAACAAATCAATTGATGAAGTGGTGTTGGAAAATGAAGGCATGAATCAAGATCTTCCCAAGGTTCTATTTTTCAGCACCATTGATGAGTGGTATTCTGACTTGGCATATCTCTTAACATATGGAGATTGTGTTGCGCACTTGTCACGTAATGAAAGGTGAACCCTGAAGCTTAAAGCAGTGAATTTTTTCCTATGGGACAATGGTTTGTATAAGAAGGGTTTAGATGGTAATTTCCTATGCTACGTGGACAAACAACAAGTAAGGTTACTTCAAGCTTTTCATGATCTTGCTTGTGGTGGATATTTTTCTACCCCTGTCATTGCACACAAAATTTTACGTGCTAGATACTATTGGCCAACATTGTTTAAGGACACGTACACTTGAGTTCACAAATGTGACCAATGTCAGCAGTTTATGGGTAAGCCTAAGTTAGCTACACTCCCTCTTAAGCCAGTCGTAATTGAAGAGCCCTTACAACAGTGGGGACTAGATTTCATTGGACCTGTCAATCCAACATCTAGTGTAGGTCACATATACATTCTCACAGCAACAAATTACTTCACTAAGTGGGTGGAGGAAATTTCAACTAAGCAAGCTACTTCAGCGGTGGTTTTTCAATTCTTGAAGGAAAACATCGTTTCAAGGTTTGGTGTTCCTCATAAGATAATAACTGATAATGCTTCATGTTTTTCATCTTATGAGATCATTGACTTTTTCTTCAATTGTGGTATTACCCTTTCACACTCATCTGACTATTATCCACAAGGAAATGGTTAGGCTAAGTCAAGTAACAAGAATCTGGTTACTATTATGAGGAAGCTTGTTGATGAGAGGCAGCGGACTTGGCATAAAACTCTTTATGATGCGCTATGGGAGGATCGTATAACTGTAAAAAGAGTGATCGGTATATCACCTTTTCAACTTCTGTATGGGTTGAATGCTGAGATTCCCATCACTGTGGAACTTCTAGCATTAAAGCTCGCCAAGGCCATTGAATATGAAACCTATCAAGGTTCACTTGATAAGCGGATTATGTTTCTTTCTTAGTTGGAAGAAACAAGAGCAGAAGTGGTGGATAGGATTTATGCACACCAAAGCTAGGTGAAGGTGTTATTTGATAAGAAAACAACTTCTCGTGAGTTCTCAGTTGGTGATCAAGTCTTGTTATGGGACAAGAGGAGGGAACCAAAGGGTTTGCATGGAAAGTTTGACTCCTTATGGAGAGGTCCCTTCACTATTCATGAAATATGTGGTGAGCATAGCTACTTGCTTGCATATGCAGATGGTACCCTGTTCTCGCTACTTCATAGTGGAGAATATTTGAAGCTCTTTACTCAATGAGGAGCACTGTAAAAAGAAGTTGTACTTGTTCTAAAATTTGTATAGTTTTTTTCTTTTTAGTCTTTCTGTCGCCTGACTCTATAGCCCAATGGATACAGGCACTCAGAGTTCTGGATTCTACAAGCTTCAAGTGGTGTAGCTTGTTCCCCAGTCAGAGCTAGTTTTTGTCCTCGATTTTAGCACGGCTAAAATCGTGAGGAAACCCTATGAAATTGGTCTATTTCATACCTCACGTCCTCCAGAAGAGCTTGACCGACACCATCGGTTATCTCCTTTGGCTTTTCGCTTTTTGTTTTTATTATTTTTAAGTTCTTTTAGTTTTGCAGTTTTGCCTACAGGTCAGACTTTAAAGTTTGACCTACAAGGTTTTCCCTTTTGAAGGAATTGCACATCGGACTTTAAAGTCCGATGTGCAACGTTTTGGTTTTGCCCCTGCAGATTGAACTTTAAAGTCCGACCTGCAAGTAGTCCTTCTCCTGCAGATCAGACTTAAAATTTTGACCTGCAGGGTCTTTGCCCTTGCACATCGGACTTTAAAGTCCGATGTGCAGGTTGTTTATAGTGGCATGCATGTCGGACTTTAAAGTCCGACCTGCAAGAGGTTTAATCTTGCATGTCAGACTTTAAAGTCCGACATGCATGGCGTGCTTAAAAATTAATAGGGGCATTGACTATTAATTTGGGGGGTTATTTATTATAATTTGAGGTTTAATTCTTCATTTCATTTTGTGATCTCTCCTCCTTGCGTGCCCTCGTGCTCCTTTCCTGTGTTTTCACTCCCGATCATCTGGTGGATTCATTGGGTCATTGAGATTTCATCGATCAGATTGATTGAGGTAGGTTTTTGTTCTTTTCGGGTTTTTTCCTTTGTTTTGCTTCTTCCTTTCTTCTTCTTTCCTTTCCATTTTGGGTTTTTTTTCTTTTAGCACATCAGATTTTGAAACCCGATTGCTTCAATGTCTTCCTTGCTCTCTTCCCTCACCTGCATGTCAAGTTTCAAATCTTGACATGTAGGTGAAGGTGGATATCTCCTACACATTGGACTTTAAATTTTGATATGTGGGAGATATCCTTCCTGCTAACAAGTTGGGTTTTAAAACCTGACGTGTTAGCAAGAGGGTTACATCCTACATATCGGACTTTAAAGTCCGATATGTAGGATGGGTTTGTCTGATTGACATGTTAGGTTTTAAGGCCTGACATGTCAATTGATCTTCTTCCTGAAGCATATCGGACTTTAAATTTTGATGTGCTTATCCTATGAACAGTTCTTCCCTTGCACATCGGCCTTTAAAGTCCGATGTGCTAATAACGTTTTGCTCACTTGCACATCGGACTTTAAAGTCCGATGTGCCGATGTCTTTTTCCCAACTTGCACATCAGACTTTAAAGTCTGATAGGAAAGGAAGATGTACCCATGCACATTGGACTTTAAAGTCTGATGTGCAAATTTTTGACTCCTAAAGTGCAGGTCAGACTTTTTTCCCCGACCTGTGAGTTTTCGCCAATTTTGTTCCCAAGCCCGTTCTGACTCCAAATTTTTGATCCAGTTCATAAAATTTGGTTTTCTAATAATGATGACTATCGAAGAAGCTAATCCTCGGTGTTGAATGCAGTAATTTGCAAATGTCAAGACCCCCTCATGACAAATCAAAGCCTTCTTCAAGTAAATTGGAATCCTCACCAAGCAAGTCATCAACAAAGAAGATGAAGTACAAGTATGATAAATACTTGAATATGTACTCGGAAAGCTCAGTAGATTCCATCATCAAGAAGACCAAGGATACGGAGATTGGTCATGTTAATATGCAGGAGTATATTGATCGAGTTGAGAAATCTCCTTCCCGCCTGACAAACTTGATCAGATATGAGTTGCACAAATATGCTTCCTTCCCAGTCGCAGCTCATGATCTAGACTTTGTACTTGCAGTGGTAGATCATTTTGATCCGAATACAAGATAGGTTAAGGAAGTTGATCAAAATGTGGTTATGACATTGGACATTTGTTTCTTTAATAGTGTATTCAAGGGTTCACCAGTCAAGGAAGTGGCTGACATTTCTCAAGAAAATGCTTAGAAATATTATGAGAAAAATGAGGTAAAATGCAAGAAAGTAATTAATACAGTTTACCTCTCTACTGCTAGAAATTCTACCACTTCAAGATGTCCTAAATATTTCCATAGAAGTGACTTCAATGAGGAATACAATGATATGGTTACCATGTTGGCACGAGTGAAAGGTTTGAAAGACTCTCGTTATTTTCAAAACTGGATGTGTTATTATATGAATATAATCAGAAAAAAGAGTTGCTAAGATTGATTGGGGTGAGCAGATCAATGATGCACTCTATGAACAATTGAAGGAGGTTAAGATAACATTTAAAATCTATATGACCTCATACCTGGTATATGCAGTTTCTTCTATGAAGCAATATCCAAGTTTATCTACAAAAGGTGACAGGAGGTTACTACCTGTCTGGGAATACTATGATCAACTCACAATCAAAAATCAAGGGAGCCATTTCAGAAGAGTCAATGATGCTTTCTTTGTTGTATGGAAGTGTATGTTTGATAAAATCTTGCAGAAGAAAATATTGTCAGAGGCGGCATATAATAGGGTTTCTAATTTTGGATGTGTTTTTCTTTAGTTCCCAACATTCACTTACATCTGGATAGGATGTTTCTTAGGAGAAACTTTCATTTTGCCAAGGTATCCATTTGACAAAATTATACTCATGGAGTTGTGTTGGCAACTAATTTATGTGCATGAAAAGCAATCACAAGCCCATAATACTGGATTGAAGTTCCTAGAATCTATTGGCTGGTATTCAATTTTGACTAATTCCAAGGCCAAGAACATGGAAGAGGAAATGCAATGGAATACTATGAGGATATTCAAAGCATGAAATAATTTTGATTTTTGTGGCATGAAGAATAAGCTCAAAATAAATTACACCCATGTTTTTAGGTTTGAAGATGTATGGGCAGATTTTCAAGATGAAGAAGACATAAGAAGAATGGATTTTAGTTGTCTTACCTTAGAGCAGATTGAAAATCAGGATCTGGCTAAAATACCAATGACCATGGAGGATACCGATGACATACTAGAACCAGTCTATTATGAAAAGAAGATTGTTGATTCTCCACTCCCATCGGTGTAATGGTCGAAGAAGGAGAGTGATTCTATTACGAAAATAATTTCCCCCATTTTGGCAAATACCAATGCATGGTTGTTGAAGAAGAATCTTAAAATGAAACAGCTTCCTGCTAGTTCCGGAGATGATGATAATAGTGATGGTCTAGTTGGTAAGACAACTACGGCTAAAACAAGAACCAAGAGCAAAGAAGATTAGCAAGCATCATCCTCAGCCCCTGCAACACAATCTAAGGGGTCTAAAAAAGGTGAATCATCTTCAGCAATGCAGGAGACAACCACAAAAGAGTCAGAGAAGCAGTCTACTAAGGATACTAAGAAAGAAAAGGAATCAGAAGAAGGTGAAATTCCTCATCAAGAGGAAGCACAGGTTGAAGAACCAGCACATCATGGCAAGAGTAATATCCCCGCTACCTCACAGGTGTTAAACCATTCAGGGGTAGTTATCCATTATGTCGAATCTGACTCAAATCAAGAAGATGAGGAACTGGATGATGAGGAGTTAGATATTGAAATGACACAATTAGGGACTGCACAACAGTTTTTCACACTATCCAATTTTTCTAGTTTGGATGATATTCCTTCATCCACTATTGAATCCTCGATGCTGGATTTTACTGAAGTTATGGAACAGGCATTTGCAAAACAATAGATGGTGAATTTGCCTTCCACCACGATCATAACAGAAGTTCCACCTGTGGTAAGTACTGAGATTATTTCCACTACACCTTCCACTCTCCCATCTGTGGTTGTAACTGAAGGGGTGTCAGTAGTAGCTATTGTTACTACATCAACTGGCATGTCACTGGATACTTCAGCTTTGATACCAATAACATCATCCACAACTGCTGCAAGTTCAAGTCATTTTGCTCCTGAAATACCAATTGATACTCAGCAAGAAGATACCACTCCACCCGTCAATCTAGAATTACCACCTTGGATGGAGATAGTAGCACCCAAGAGAAAGAAATGGGTACTTTCATCGGATGAGTTTGATTTTGAGTAGTTGGCTCCCCCAAAGCCCAAAGGTACAAAAAAGCCGAAGAATGTTTCTCGGGTATTAGTAGATCCATCTACTAAGAGGAAATATGTTGAGTTCATGGTGCCATAATCAGATAAGAGTAAAGATAATATACAACCTGAGGACTATACCATGCAAACCGTAGAGCTTGGAGTGGAAACACATGAGGGCGTTAAGATGGATTCTCAAACTACTTTCAACTCTTTGTTGCAGATATTTGATCAAGAAAGAGATGAGAAGAATGAATTAAAACAAAAGTGTGAGCAATTAAATAGTGTTCTTCTTAAGGTTACACAATCCTTCCAAGAAATCGATCCTATAGGTTCCTCAATAGATACTAAGGCTCTCAGGAAGGTTGAACAAGTGGGAGTCAAGGGCTGAGTAGTAGATGAGTGGATTGCACGGTTGAAATCAGAAGGGTCTCATCTTCTAAGTTCAACAATTAAGTTGTTGGCTGATTTTGAAGTAATTCAAAGTCAAATACAAAGTATTAAGACTTCCTTATCTCAAGAAATTGAAGATATTCAAAAAAGTGCAACCCTTTGGAGCAGAATGGAGGACTTCATAATAGACGTCCTCATGGAAAATAAAGTAGTTCCAACAAGAGAAAAATATATCCAAATCTTGTCATTGTTGTCTCACAAGAAAGAGACAATAAGGTTGATGATTGCAGAGCTAGATCGAGAAAGGAAGGAAGGTGATGATGAGATTGATCTCATTTTTGCCAGAATTATTGACATTCCTTGTTACCTATATGATGACAATAAAAATCTTGTTAGTAGTGATGCCATCACATGGGAATTTCTTTCCGTAATGGATCACTGCACAGAACAAGATTTCTCTCTAAGTGCATTTGATAAGTTGCTAGAGATTCAAGTCAGTTTTGAGGTCCTTGCATCCATGTTGAAAGATGGAAAAAATAAATATGTGAAGGCTGAGGATGCAATTTCTTGTGTTCGTATTATCACAGATTCTACCACAATGCCAGACAAAGATGAGATGGAGTCCATGCTGAGCAAAATCGAATAATTTCACAAATCTAATGAGGAGAAAGATGAATAAAGTGTCCCCTTTTCGACATTTTCTTTTCATGTAGTTGCATTGTTAGATGCTGCAAGTTTTCTTGCAGCTACATATTTTCTTTCTGTTGTAGTTGTAGTCAAGTGGGACTGTGCAGTTGAATTAGTCAACTATGCCCACATTTTTCTCCACTCTTTTCCAATATAAGGAGGACCCTCATTTGTAAATATTTAACTTTAATTATGCTAAGAAAAACTCTATCGAATTTTTGCCTCAACTAAGACTTTGAGCTTTTCTTGTGAAGATTCAATCAACCAATAAAGAAAGCAATTCTATTTGATCTCAAACTTTGTGTTGTGTCAAAGATTGTTTATATGAGTTAATGTTCCTATGTTCATTAATTTTATATGTTCTTTAATTCCTTGATATTGGAGATATTGTTATGCGGGTAAGAGAGCTCTTGAAATTGTGGAAGTAGACTTTGTGCTCCTTGCATGTTTGGGAAATTTTCTAATGTTAAGTGATTAGTGGTAGGCTTTGTATTGTTGTTGTTACTTGTAGTTTTAAGGATTGGGGAAGTACACTTGAAGACTTTGAGCTACAAGTTGGATTTCTTACCATTTGTGATAATTAGCTTAAGTTAGTGTTACATTCAAGAAATTCTTTGTGCTTCTTGTTGGATTAATTTGTTCATTTCTTTAAGTATCAAAAGTGATATAGAATTGTAACAAAGTGGAGGGAGAATACATAGACTTTGAAAAAAGAGAGTTATATGCCCAAAACTAACCCACAAATTTTAGTTTCTTATTAATTAGAGAAGAAATTTCAAAGGGAACCTCCCCTTGATGAGAGGAGAGATTAATTTCTCAACATAGTTGTGTGTGAATCATATATTTTGTCATTGGTATGCTAGTGACAAAATATTCACCCAACAAACCCTCAACCCTCAATTACAAAATTACATCACACGATAGAAAGATCGACCACTTGACCAATATAGTGGTTTACATAACATAATATAGTCCTAAAACAAATTCCCAAATGCACAACTCCACCAAAAATTACGCCAAGATCAACCACAACATGCTACACCACCAAGAAAATCGTATAACACGCAAATCATCACCGGTTGATAGAAACCACCAACAAAATCACACAATGATCATTGTGGATCACAAAAACAAATAGGACATGACTAAGAAACACCAGCAAGCATGTTAGAATCATCAAGAACAACTGCACCAACAGCACTTTTCAAATCTTCATCGGTCAACGTCTAAAAGCTCAAGAATACACTAGTACATTTGGAGCATTTTCCAACGATCATTCATCAGATTTCAGACAACTAAACGTCAAAATTCAGAAGTATTCAGGGAGAAAATCCTCATCACTATTTTTTCGTCGGTCATTCCGATGATGAGATTCACATCAAAATTCCAACCTCGTTGCATCCTTCATCATCATAACCTTTGTCGATGACCCTTTTATTTATCGTTGTAACCTTTGTTGATGCATTTTACTTTTGCTAGTGTCCACCAAGATAAGTCTTACCCATAGCCTCATCGGTTATTGGCAAGACAAAATTTCTCCATTGCCGCTAGGCGACATGTTTTGTTTGATGAGGAGACGTTGAAATTTTGACCTCGTTGCATCCTTTATCATTGTAACCTTTGTCGATGGCCCTTTATTATCATAACCTTTGCCAATGCATACTTTTGCAGTGTCCATCAAGATAAGTCTTACATCAGTTATCGGCAAGACAATATTTCTTGATTGTCGCTAGGCGGCAAGTTTGTTTGACGAGGAGACGTTGAAATTTTGACCTCGTTGCATCCTTTATCACTGTAACCTTTGTCAATGGCCCTTTATTGTCATAACCTTTGCCAATGCATTTTACTTTTGCCAGTGTCCATCGAGACAAGTCTTACCAATATCCTCATCAGCTATCGGCAAGACATGATTCCTCCATTGCCGCTAGTGTGTGTTATGTCGATGGACCATCTTCAAGGAGATGTCATAATTTTGATGATTATGACGATGGACGAGGCTGCATCCTGCGACGTTTTTGTCGTCGCAAGTATGGCAACATCGTCGGTTGTCTTGTGGTGTTCATCAAAATTCTAACCTTCCCCAACATTTTTTAAAAAAATATATATCCCGACTACTTTTGTCTACACCGATGACCCTTTATCGTCATAACCTTTGCTGATGCATTTTACTTTTTCCAGTGTCCATCAGGATAAGTCTTATTAATAGCCTCATTGGCTATCGATGAGACAAGATTTATCCATTGTTATTAGTGTGTGTTTTGCTGATGGACTTAAATGGTGTATGCTATCCCGATCACATGCTTCTACTTGTCGGTATTACCATTGGGTTGACTTTTTCCAATTACAAAGGATTAATATCAGCAACAATAATATCAGTGAGCTTACAAAGGATTAAGCACAATAGGTACTTCATTATTAGGAAGATAAAGATGAAATAGCTACAAGAATGCATGAGAAGACTTATCATAAGGAATCATAATAGTAAATGCCAAAAATGTCTTGCAACCAGTACATAAATCATTCATAAAGAATCATATAGATAGTCATATTGTTGTTTAAAAATACTATCAAAGGAGGATATTATAAAGATAGAGACCTAGAACTCAGTATGCAGTCATGGATAATAGTGTAGGGTTAGGTGTAGTCCTAGACCTTGTTTAAAGGGAAACATGTGATAGTGCACATGCCTAAGGAAAACTCTACAAAATAGTGAGCAGCAAGACTATCAAGAATAGTATTTCAGTTTTAGGCATACATAGCTCAAGGAGATAATGATTAACAAAGAAAGCACTTACAAAGATATATCTAGTCATAAAAGATAATCATCTAAGTTGGAGACATGAGAATATTGTAGAACACAAAGTAGATAGTACCATCATAAGGCATACACTCCATTTCAACACTCCAAACTTAAGGGCAATACAAGGAGATTCCATCATGCCAATTGTAGTCCATAAAAGCCTTGTCGCAAAGCAAATCAAAGAAAAAGTACAGTCATAGAGAGATAAAAAGATCAAGTCTATCAAAGAAAAAAAAGAACTCAAAGGCATTCAAAGATGTAATAGTCATAAGGCATGCACATAGGCTCAGTACAATGGTGATACAGTGTTGTAGACCAGTAATGAGGATTGAAGAATAAGGATTGTGATAGAAATCAGGTTCTAAATACAGAGGCACATGACAATAAGTTTGAGATTAGACAATAAAACATGGAGATATGATCACCTTCTATGAGAAATGAAAGTATAGTCATGATAGTATTTTTTAGTAGATTGGACTACCATAAACATGCACATGGAAATGACTAAAGGGTGGGAGTTTCAGTTAAGTGAACTTGAAGTTAGAATGCAATTTTTTAGTATCATTCATCAGTTCAGGCATTAGTTTTTAGAGAAAATGTGGATTTCTAAGTTCATCATCAGTTTGAGGCCCAAAAAGGTGGAGTTTTGAGGATAATTTCATCAGTTCTACATCAGTTAAAAGCCCCTCATAGGTCATACATGAGACAAGATGACTTTTAGATAATTTAACAGCTAAGTTATCAATTCGGGTACGCATACAGATATAGAATCAGGTACGGATTCACATAATCAACCCAAAAAAATCCTTGGGTATGTGTACAAGTACGTCTGTACACACACACACACATATATATGACATAAAATCTACGCCAATGATATAAAAGTAGCTGAGAGCAAATGAAATCTTGAATTTATTTAGTTTATGATAAATTGAAATGAAATCAAAGTAAACACTCATACAGTGAATTGCATAGATGCAGAAACTGATTTGATTGATGATGCTCAATTAGGTCTTGAAATCCTCTAGAAAATATTGACAATACCATATCTAGTCATCAAGATAGTAGGACATAAAAATCTAGTGATAAATAATGCCACTATAACTATTGGAAGATCTCATAACTAATTACTAATCAATATGATAACTAGTTGACCAAGAAGAAGTCACTAATAGCAGTTTCACATCCTTATGACAGTATGAAGAAATCAACAAAAATAAAAATAAAGATCAAATTACACCAATGATGACAGACTATGTATTTATGACAATTACAATTTGAATAGTAGTTTAGGTCAGATCACACCCCTTACAAAAGGTTGCAGCATATATGAGATAGCAATTTAAATTGTACACTTTGTAGCTAGCGCTACTTTATTAATTTGCCCCAAAATTAGGTACAACAGATGATGAATAATCACTGAGGACCCAACCACCTAAGAATGACCTTGGAGGAATCCAAGGGGAATCAAGCTCAGACTAGGACCCAGGCAGAATCAGGTTCAGGATCCAAGGGTTCTAGTGAAGAATCAATAAATTAGTTTAACAGTTAGTTTCCAGTAGTTCCACCTCCTTTTATGTATGCTCCTTCTTCAAATTCGACCAAAAATAAGCTCAAAATGAATAATGAATGAACAAAATAAGGCAGTGTGTCTATTCTAAAACAAAATGAACAAATGTTAAGGAATGAAAAGAGAAAGTATGTCTATTCTAGAACAAAATAAACTCACAAAAACAATGAGGCATGCATTCACTTGTAATGGGGAACTGTCTCATAGAAGCATGTTCACAACCTACAACACTGAATGTGTATCCTACAAACAAGATGCTTAGCATCAATAAGATTAATAGTGGAGCATAATGAAATATTGAAAAAGTATGTTACCTTATTGAGATTCTCTTTGTTTCAAGAATAGTTTAATATTCTCTGCTTAACAGGACAACCACGCGAAGGTAGAATTTTATTTGGCCCCTCTCCTCCCCCCCCCCCCCCCAATATCACTCTAAATTCCCCATTAACGTCTAACATTCTTTCATCCATTAATAAAATATAACATTCATTAATTATCAGGTAACATTCATTAACATTCATCAACACATATCATTCATTAACATTCATTAAAAAGTAACATTCATCAACATTCATTAACACATATCATTCATTAACATTCATTAACATATAATTAAATTCATTAACACATAAAATCCAGTTTTTAACATATAATAAGATTACAATCATTTTTTTTCTTTCTTTTTGAAGCTTCAACGTAAAGACTATGTGGACCATCTTTGTCCTCATCATTTGTCCCCTCTTCATTTCTTCTGCCCTTTTCTCATGATCTAGTTAATGTATAAATAGTCTTGTACTCATGATGAGGACGCGTATGCAAAGGGGGGTCCGCTGCAATAACAAAGAAATGGGTTAAATTCATGAGTTTTATTATTATTATTACAAGTATTCCATTAATTAAAAGAAAATTACAGGGGTTCTCTTTACTTGATGGGGCCACATCATCTTCCTAATCATTTTGTCTAGCCTCATCCTCAACATCTTGAACACCCTCTAAATCCTCTGGAGTTGAAACACAAAAGGTTACATTAATCAATAAACTAATTATAATTAAAAAAATTTAAAGGAATAACAGTGGTCCTCTTTACCCGGTGGGGCCCCATCACGTTCCTTATGTTGTCTACCTGGATCATGCTCAACTTGCTCACCACACTCTACATGTTCTAGAATAAACACAAAAAAGGTTACATTAATTACTACACCAATTTCAATTAAAGATGTTTAATTGTAATAATAATTACATTAAAAAAATTTGTTTAGCATGTGAATACCTCCAATACTGGGATGCACACCACGACCTTCATCATGTGTAGGTTGTGTTCCACCATGTGCAGGCTGCATTCCAATGCCATGTGCATTGTTATGATTGCTTGATTATTTAAAACAAATATAGTCACATTATGTTGGAAATTAACATCGAATAGATTATTGCTCAAGTTTTCAATTTTAAATCATTTTCATTTTGCTTATTTACTTGATTGACGGATACATCGGATTCTTCTATTTTCTCATTCAATCCTTTTAGACATTCAGACATGGCTCTATAGCCCTTCCAAAAGGCAATTTTCATGTCATCTTCTGTGGGCACTCTATAGAATTCAGAGCCCTACATTTTTTGCTTAATATCATAAATTTTGCTTGTATTATTAAATGATTAAAAAAATTGTTTTCAATTTATTATTTCGATGCGATATTTCATTTATTGAAAATCACAATTTGTGCAGCAACTTTCATATAAACACTAAAACCGAGTTTGTGTTGCCCGTGCTTTTCTAGTCTTGCCTTAGTTGCCTTTGATGTGTCCAGAAGTCTATAAAAAGTTTGAAATATGTTAGATTATATAAATATAAAGAGTAATTAGTACATAATTACATTGTTAATGGTATTGTTGACTTTAAATTTTGCTTTGAAAACAAACAGTCTTATGGGAAATTCAGTGTTGGGGGACCTATTGTGCAGGTTACACTAAATGACCTCCGGGATTGAGAAGCCAGCTCTTCCTTGGTGTTTTGAGGAAAAGGAAAGAAAGAAACACATTTAAAGACTACTGGGGCGACACGTCAGATCATTAAAAGACATGAGCATACAAATTCTATAAAACATATGACTTTCATAAACCCATTCAACAATCTACAAGTTCAAATCAAGAACAAAATCAAAAGATACAATCAAATTTCTTTGCGATGTAAGGAGATATCCATCATGCATTTACCAGATAACAAGTACAAAACATAGTTTAATCGGAAAAACCTTAGACAGATATATTCCCAAAGTTATTGGAACTTTAACAGAACAACACAAAAAATACCATCAAAAGCATACTAAAAGAGGCATCATAAAGGTCACAGGCACAATTTGAATAACCTTCCTCAAGCAAAACCATAATAGTTTTAAAGGCTAAAAAATAAAACTTCTACTTAGCCAATTTAATTGTTTCCTTTCAAAAGTTCAGAACCCCTACAACAATGAAAAAATCAGCATAAATAGAGCCCCGAGCTCCCGAAAACAACCCTCGAAAATATGCCAAAAGGGCATAACCTCCCTGAACAGAAAAACATGTTGTGTCACTTCGGAGATCATACCTAGAAAAATGGCCCCTGGAATTCCACTCCCTACCTGCAATGATCTGCATACTACCACGAACTGAAAATATTTTGCTAACCACGGATGGGCTGCTGGAAATAGACAAAAATATGGGAAATCACTCGCATGCTATGCCAAAAGGTGGGCCCCAAAAGAGAAACCAGTTAGCATGCCTTGCCATTTGTCACAACCGCACTACTTCAAAAACTGAATGCCCAAAACGGACTGAGGGAGCAACATCGGGCCGACAACTGTCCTGCGCACCCTGTGCAATTGGATAACAAAAAAGGCAAAACTAACCGGGCCCACAACAAACCTTAGACCGGGAAAATTAATGTGAACATTTTTTGATGACTAATAGGGGAAATTCCACCCGTGGAATAAGAGAACCCAAAATTACTGGTTCCGCAGACCAGATTTCAAGCCATAACGGGACGGAGCAGATCAAAGGCCTATTGCAAAGGTGACCATTCATCTTCAGAGAGCGTAGCTTGCACCTCTAAATCTTGAAAATATTGATCCAGGAAAATTACTTCATCAAAGGGAAGAGGTACGGGCTAGTCCTAGACCTGCTTTAGGAGAGTAGAGAGCTGGGCCAGAGGGTGCAAAAGACACTCCACCTCATTCACCGAAATAGGAGTCCCCAGTCACTGTAGGAAAGCTTATCTTGTTGCAAATACTCGCCCTGCTGCACTACTTGTTCAACTCCTAGCACAGTATCATCCGCAGGGAGAGAAGAAGTCAAGCCCAAAGAAACAAACTTCTCTAAACATCGTTTGATATCTGGAACTGAAAACTACAAAGGCGCCAGGGCTGCTGAAGCCTGCATGATTATCCTGTGTCAGTTTATGAAAACATTATTCTTTTTGATCAATTGTCAGCGGTCAGCAATCCCTTTCTCCCTTAGTCCCTCATCTTGGGTGGAATACAGCAACTGAATAAGATCTTGGGCTACTCGAAACTTAAGACCGATGATAAGCATAGAACTGCTAATAAGGGCGTCGGCCTCAGCACAGAGAGATTGCGTATCACTAAGAAATATTAACACCGGCTGCAGGGATGGACAGTATTGTTTTACCTTTTCACAATGAGAAACATACAGCTCTGTCAGCATGATCAAAAAATCTAGAGGAATCTGTTGCGGAGGTGAAAGGTTCAACAATCGAGATATTTCATTATCTTTCGCAATCATCTCCTGTTGGAGCTGATTGAATTTACTTTGTTCAATGGCTACTTGGTTTTCCAAAGTAAGGATCTTTGTTTCCCCAGTCCTTACAACTTGCTACAGCTACAATACACAATCTTGCTCATGTTGTAAGAGAGTCTCCAACTCTAAAATGTGCTCACCAGATTGTCCAAGACTAGTCTCTCTCTCTTTCCACTCTGCTTCGAAATTCATATTTTCCTTCGACTGTGACACCTGGACTTCACTCAATTGATGGGCATAATCTTCTTTAAGAAGGATTTCTTTATGCAACTAAATCTGGACCTGGGTGACATCCCTAGAGGTAGCCTTTAACTATTGTATATCTGCATCCTTCTCTTGCAATTTCTTCAAAGCCACATTCCTTGTCACTTCTTGGCCTTTTAGCTGAGAGCTTACATTGTTGAGAGCTGACTGCAATTTCCCTTTCTCTGAATTAGCCTGAGCTAGTAGACTTTGCAGATGATTGATCTCTGAGCTCTGGGCCTTATCTTCCTTCCTTTGCTGGGAAAGGGACTCACGAAGACTAACATTCTCTGCTTGGATCTTTTCCAGATGACGACTTTTCTTGATAAAGTTTGTGGATAATGCTTTTGAAGTCTCTTCCATCATTCCAACTTAGTCAGATTTTGTGGCGCTTTGGAGACTAACGCCGATGGCTTGTAGCATGTAATCATCAGGTCTCATCTGAGATTCTGGTTTGTTAACCTTGGGAACTAGATTTACAAAGTAAAGGAAATCCCTTTTCTCACTGAAATGTGTTTGTAGATGAGGGTGGGATGGATGAGCACCTTCCTTTTCCTTTCACTTGTTTGTCTTACTTAAGCTAGCAGTTCTATCATAAATGACCTGCTGGTGGAAATCATCTGGACGATCGATGGCTTGACCTGCAAAAGCTACACCAGGAGGGACTGCAAAGGGGATATGCAAAATGGGTCCAGTGAAAGTAGGTTGGATGGGATGAGCCAGAGCCAACGGGGAAAATAATAGGACAAAAGGGGAACCCCCTAACAGGAAAGGGCTAGAGGATGCTGCACCCATAGCCTAGGGAGAGGACTCCTCAAAACCTAGCCTACGCGACACAGGGATTGTTTCTTATGCGGGCGATGGAAAGGCTGTGGATATGGATGCCATGTCCATGAAAGGGGCAGAAGCTTGCATGAACACATCTTGGGGATTGATCGTCATACCTGCCGGGGCTAGGGTGAGAGCGGTAGGGACTGAGGTTTGCATTATGGTCATGGGGATAGTTGAAAGAAAATCCAGAGCCTAAGATGAAGGGAAAAGAGGACGTACCTGAACTGTGGAAAGATGCGGCTGCTGAAGATCTGAAGATGTTTCTAACAACTTAGAGGGTAGATTTCCTTCTGATGCGCCAAGGTATGTTTTCTTCTTTGGAGGGCTCTTAAAGGAATGTTTCTCGAACCACCTCTTACTAGCCTACGAATGAGGCCTGCGAGCTACACTATCTAAAGGAAGAAAAGTTTGTGGTTCTGGCTCCTGTCCTTTGATATTTATCACCTCAACCTCCTACTGGGTGGCTACCTTATTAGATGAGTCTCTGCGTGAGGAACTGTCACCTGTCTCATCTTCAGATTTATTTACCTTACCCCATTCTTGCTCAAAACACTCATCTAGGGATGCATTCCTGAGGCTGGCTCTAGGCTGATTCACCTCCTGACAATAAACCCAAAAATCTCCCCTTTTCTTTCTAGACCAGGATAAAGTCTTCATGTTTTCCAACAACACCCAAGGAATAGGCTTCGCGGGGTTGAACCTTTGCACGGGAGATAGAACTTTAACCATGGGGGGCGTTCTAAAATAGGAAATTTATCAAGGCCCACATATAGGTTTGGGTCATCAACCCAGGGGTTCGTGCGCTCAGCCCATAAGTTTTGAGGTTCATGTCTGATAGCATTTTTCCTTTTGCTTAAGCAACCATCAGGATCATAACTCCAAGAGTCATCAATTACTACAAAACCCAACTGCACCATTTTTGACGTCAGGGTTTCCTCAGCCACCTTTCTCCTTACTAGAGTAATTGGGCCAATGGCTTTGTTATCTTTGGTGATAGAGGTATCATGCTTTCCAGCGCCAAATACTTTCTTGATTCTCACCAATTGCCTTGCCATTTCAAGAGCCAGGGTTCGGTCAGTTACGTAAGTGGGGAGCCGGAAAGGTTCCTCGGAAAACCCATGCACGCGAATGAAAGAAAAATCAGGGCCCACAAACCAATCACAAGGAGGTCATTTATTTTGCATCCAATTCATCTAAATCTAAGAGAACAACGCTAATGGTTTCTTGCGAATCCCTCCAAATTCCTTATGTATGGGAGCCATGAAAAAATTTGAAAACTGATAGGAATCATAAGAGGCTAGCAGCTGGACACCGGCCTTACGTTTCCCAACTCATCATAAGTGGCCAAGCGCATGAACTATGCGAAGAAAGCTTCATTTTGGAGCAAAAGCAGGTGTACCAATACTAAAGAGAATCTAAAGCATGGCAACTGTTGGAACTCAGATAACTGCTTAACGATAGCTTTAGCGATAGTAACAGAGAAGTCAAAGTGAAAAGGCTCTCTTTGCTTCCTACATTTGAAAAGAAAACCCATCATGGAAGTTGTGATATCCTGGTCATTGTCATGACCACACAGCCATGCTAGGGTAGACGAGATATTCCTGAGGTCGTCTTGCTTTAGGTCACTGTATGACAAAGGGAACTTTGGAAGTCTAGCCGACAGGCTACGATATAGGGCAATTTGATAGAAAGTCAAAGCGTCTCTCCTGGTGTTCCAGAACTCCTCCATAGATTTCTCTGAGAAAACCTCTGTTATTTCAAATATTGGGAAGCACAACATCTCCCTAATGGCTTCTAGAGATATGACCAATTTCAGATGGGAGCTTCTAACGGAGCACGAAGATGGATCAAAAATCTTCGCACAAGCCGCAACAAGCTTAGGGCAGTACGGGACTGCGGGAACCAAAGATTGAGGAGCACCAATTTTCCAGAAACACACTACTACCAAATGAGGATCATTTCTGTGATGCAGCATCCTTAAGCAAGTAGCCTCTCTAAGGCTCTTGGGCTGCCTACAAATCTCGGGCTCATAGATATTTTCCAAAGAATCCAGAATGACAGACGCATTCCAGGTTATCATTTTAGCCTTGGCCTTCATCTTTGGACGGATAGCATGCACAAAATAAGATAGTTCTTCGAAAACATTAACCCAGAAACACCTGGGAATGGCACTTGTGGATGCAGCCTCAGAATCCATTATAGGCAGATGACTTTCCTTCTTTTTCTTGGAAAACTAAAGATGGGAGATAGAACCTCTCTCCTCCTTCTTTTCCCTCGCTCCTTAAAAATCAAAAAAAAAAACCGATCGGAGGGAGGAATTTGAGCTTTTAATGCATAACATGCCTTGATTTTTGTGAAAGCCAAGTGTTTAAAGGCAAGGACCTGCTTACACGCATGCCAACTCAAATTGTTGTGGCGATCAACCTCCACGGATGAAGGGCATCGTCATTCCCACTTCCCTAGAAAACCCTTTGGCTAATTTGACATTACTCGGGTGATGTTTCTCAGGCAAATCTTTTCTTTGATCGAGGGGATCAGTCAGAAGTAATAACCACGTGAGTTGAAACAAGCTGGCAGAACCTAATATTTAAAACACAACGTACCTAAATATACGCATGGCTCTTTTCTTCCATCCATTTCGTTCCTCGAGGTAACTAACAAGACCCCGATATCTTGAAGACAATCCCATTCGCATGACATGAATTAATGGAGACATGATAGAAACATTGAAATTGGGGAGGCATGAGCTTTGATCGTCAGTCAGCTATTTGCCAAAATTTTGCTATAAATATGTCTTTTCAGACATTCTTTTACCATATTGCGAGCTTTAATGGTGGAGCTTCTGAAGAAATGGATACTCATGTTCGACTCGCCAGCAAGAGGGCACAGGTCATTTTCTTGGGAAACATCTCAGACTAGAGACTGCAAGGGATGACGCGCAGGAAGAACCCTTTAATAAAAGACGTAATTAAATGGGTACTTAGAGAGGATTTTGTTGGCAACCCAGACCGATATCGAGTAAATACGGACATCTGCTCATGCTTCATAGCCTCCCTATTGGATTGTGGTCAGTCTAGGATGCAAGTAGTGCAGCTGCCTCAGGCGCTTTTTTCTTGAAGATTACTTGGGTGGGCTGGATGATGTTGTTGCATACCATGTACCCTTCTTAGGGCTTTCTGTGGCATCTGACTGGGAGTGGTTCATCATGCTCAATGAGGAGGTGGTGTGGCATCCACTCATTGGTGGGCTGAAGACCATGACACTATCTTCCCATCGATACTGCATAGAGCTTGCTGCAGAATTCCTTCTGCGTGGCCATCTGATAGTCCCAATTCCAGAAGGCGCAGATTGGTACACTAGGTTCAAAGATTATATCTTCCCGAGAATTTTCATACCAGACCAACAGCCAAACCTGGTGGTCATTTTCATGCTTGGGGAGCTTAAGAGCTCTTCTGACTCAGAATGGTTGGGGGAAGAAGAAAACTCTAACACCGACAAGGGAGAGACTGAAGAGAGCTACTGAAAGGAGTGACGAAATCTTGACTTGTATCTGAACCAAAGGATGTAAATAAAAGGAGAGGCCAAGGGCCCACATATTTTGTAACGAAAATATAAGAAACTCTTAATATAATCGATGTTACTTTTCTCTTCTATCTGACCTCTCTCTTTTATCTTCTTCCTTTTCTTCTTGCTTGACTGGAAATTAAATAAAATAAATAGGCACTTGTATACACCTAAAAATGGTCTGAAGATAGTCAATTAAATACACAGTTATTTGATTAATTCCCCTTCCCAATTAATTGAATTCACAAGCAATTTAATTAATTTTTCTATTCATCTACTAGTAAATAAATCTAAATGATTTATTTATATAGTTCATCTCACATCCCCCTTTGATTAATTAATTCTAAATTAATTAATGTCTCCCCATATTAATCAATTCTTCTAATCCCTAATTAATATTAACAAACTCAAGTTTGTTGAGATTAATTACCATTTTTCTATTATTTGAATTTCTAAATTCAAATGAGCACATGGCTCCTAACTTTAACTACCCAACCTAACCATCCCCTAACTTAACCCATTCAATCTAATCTTGGGTCTAACTAACCCTATCCTATCTTGCACATTCTAACCTCCTTATCCTAACCTCTCATGGTGTGGATATTCTCTCCTTGAGACACATGGCACTTTTGCCACATGTCTCCTCCATTGGACACTTGCCCTCTCATGAGCAAGGCTCCTTGACACTTGTCACCATAGAGATGACAAGTGTCCCTTCCTCCAACCTCTTCTCCAACTTCCTCAATCTTGGCCCTTGATATCTTCAGATCAAATCTGGACCATCGATTCCTGCCACCTCAGCTTTGGCCTTGGAATTCCTATAAATACCCCTCATTTTGGAGCAATATGGATCCGATCTCATATCAATTTAGGCATTGTTACTATAGGCATTTACATTTCAATTATCTAGTAATTAGATTTTGGATTAATCATAGCATGTTAATCTAAGTTCTTAAATCATGCATTTCATATCATCTCCATAATCAATCATGATCAATTAGCTACTCAACTCTTGAGTTGCCACTTTGGAGGTCATTGCTCCGTTGAGAGCCCATCAATCCAACACCTTCAAGGTCCTCAAGAATAGAGGAAAATGGGACATTTCAAGGAAGGCTTATGGTTTGCATCTTTGATTTAGTTTTTCAATTAAGCTTTTCAATTATGTTTTTATTGTCTCATTATATGTGTATGCCTCTTATATTAACAACATTTTTAGCATCACATTAATTGGTGCCCACCGTGGGGCCTTGCCCCTTTGATCTTTAACAAGTTTGTTTGTAGGAAATTTCATTGACAGGTTAATTAGCTCTTTCAGAGTGCAGATTAGCTCTCTTGGGCTCCCGAATCGTGTTCTTAGCCTCTTTTGTGGCGTTTCGACACCTCAAATGACATTAATGGGAGATTCCTCAACTCTGTTTTTAAGTTTTTCTATACTTTAGCGCTTTCAGTCTATACTTTAGCATTTTTGGTATGTATGGTGGTGTTTTTGGCAAATTTGTCAGCGTTTTTCAGTCTGTTTAACAGCGTTTCTGGTTTGCAGAACAGCGTTTCTGGTTTGCAGAATAGCATTTTTGGTTTGTAGAGCAGCATTTATGGTGTGCAGAGCAGCGCTCTTGGCACATATGATGGCGTTCTTGGTCAATTTGATGGCATTTTCAGTTTTTTATTAATTTTGCAAATATTGTATGTTGCATTCCTCATTTCTGCTTCTGGACTATCATTTTCCTGAACCTAATTTGTAGATTGTTGGTTTTGCAGGGACTTATTTCATTGTGAAAGACTAGAGTTATAAACTATTTTGCCGCCAAAGAATGCAATATAAACTACTAACTTTGTTTGCAGCCATGGGACTTTTGCACTTATATTTGTTAAATTAGGCACATAGACTAATTACAATGGAAATGAACAAACATGTCTTATGTGTCTTGATGATAGGCGAGTATGCTCTCACCTTTCTTAAGTGATCAGAAAGCTACACTCATCCTTTACTTTCAATAGTGCATATCTTTAGTGGGCCTATCACAGTGGGAAAAAGTAATCACCCTGTGAGAATGACCCAAGTGAGTACAGCTGGACCTGAGCATTCCAACTCACTATAATAAATAGGTCTCTGATGATTCAAGTCTCAGAGAATGGCATTATTTGAGTTTTCTCTTTGAGATCTCTCATATCGGGCATTTTGTAGGGCCTCACGGTCTCAATCACGTTTACGTGACTACAGCTTGTTTCGGTACCTTGTCGGGCTATAGGCCTCAATCATGCTTGCATGACTTCAAGGGGTCAAAATTGTAATCTCCTAAGTTCAAACACTCAATTTGCTAAACCTACATATCATTATTTGAACTTTAGAGTCACTGTATAGCATAACAGAGTTCTTGGTTTGTCAATCAGCATTTCTGGTCTGTATGTCAGTGTTTTTGGTTAGTATAGTAGCATTTTTGGTAAGTCTGTCAGAGTTTTTGGTCCAAACAACAGCATTCTGGTCCAAACAACAGCGTTTCTGGTCTAAACAACAGCATTTCTGGTCTAAACAACAGAGTTTCTGGTCCAAACAATAGTGTTTCTGATCTAAACAACAGCGTTTCTGGTCTAAACAGTAGAGTTTTTGATCTAAACAACAACGTTTTTGGTCTAAACAGCAGAGTTCCTAGTCTAAACAGTAGTGTTTCTAGTAAAATACATCAAAATCAGAAAACAAAAACAACCCATTTCTCAAATAGTCAAACATAAAGAGTAGGTCATCTTGTTGGGTCATTTAATCAAATTATCTTCTGTCAAAAATAGATTCAAGAGAAAGACACACAAAGGTTTCAAGTATTCACCTCAAACAAGTTAAAGATCAAATACCTTAAAGTGCATTATCACCCTCTTTGATAAACTGATCACTCAAACATAGTTTCTCATCAGGATCAATCATCCTTTATCACGAAACTACAACGCTTGACCAGAATAACCTCGTTCTTTATCATAGGATATATCATTCCTATTTGAACTTGGTCATATCAAAAATCACAAAATTTGCACTCCAAAACTAAGATCAAAAAACTTGCAAACAAACAAATACTTGAAAAAAAAATATCATTTCCTCAACAATTGATCACTTATTGTGGCACATTAAGAAAGATTTAATCACAAAAACATTCAAAACACAATGCCCATTTTAATTGCAGCGCAGAGACATAAGATCACTGAAACATTGGAAATACCTGAAGATCATAGAAACATGGCATACCAAAGCAAAAGACAAGAACACATAACAAGCCAACATATTGGAGAAATCAAACAAGTCCAGAATCAAAATCCAACCATGTCAAAACTCAACAAAGATTCAAATGCATATCCAAAGAAAGGTGGCTATTTTATGCACCTCTTAAAGAGATCCCTAAAAGATTTGGATGAGAAAGATCACAATCATGCACCTATATCTAGCAATGGTTCATCCCCCCATAAGCAAATTAACTCTCCAAAGGCATCTATTCTTACACTTCTTAAAAAAGTGCAAAAACCTTCCATAACATCCTCACCAGACAATACACCAAAAGATGATGTTCCCCAAGGGATATCCATAATGGCCATCAAACCTATTTCAGAGGATCCTATTCAAAACCCATCTACTTCATATCCAAGCATTGATTCCTTGCAACATCCCCATAGCGATTCCTTGCAAATTGAAGTCCTCATTCATAAAATGCTCGTTAAACGTGTCCTAATAGATGGGGGAGCTAGCTTAAATATTTGCACATTGAGTCTTGTCCATGCTCTAGGTTATTCAGAAGATGCAGTTGATCCCCTGAAAAAGATCAAAATCAAAGCACATAATGAAGAAGAGAATTCCTCTAAAGGAGTTGTGGTATTACCTATCAAAGTGGGACCTTTGCAGAAAAACACAGCATGCCAAGTCCTAGATTTGGAACTACCATACAACATACTCTTGGGGAGACAATGGATTCAGGACATACAGGCTATTCCATCAACATGTCATCAGTGCTTAAAATTTCCATACAATGGACAAGAAATCACAACATCAACCGACTTAAATCCAGTGCAGTATGGTAATAACCTGAAATCAGCTCAAGAGATCATTGTTTCACATAACAGAGAAGAAGCATTTTCAAGCACACAATCCAAGGAACAATCATTTGCATCAATTTTGTCAAACATGGAAGAACAACTGCAGCTAAAAGATCAAGGGAACAAAGAATATTCATTATCATGGAACAACAAACAAAAGCAAGTTGAAATTGAAAGGGAAGAAGCAGATGTAGGTGTTGATGTAGTTCACACATATGCAGAACAAATGTTAGGAACTAGCCTTCTTGAATCAAAATCACATACGGCTAACATGGACTTAACCGAGGATGATCAGGATTTTCTTGTACAAGGTCATTCTGATCATAGTATCGCCCTAAACATGGAAATACCTACTGAAACCTCTGACATCTCTATCATGACTCCCAATATCTCTGAAACATATCAACTTGAAGATCCTTTATCCTTAAGCTATCCTGAACCTATAGACTGGGAAAATGAAGGAGATACTGACATTGATACCTTACCTAATGACCATGCCATATCCTTATATATTAATGAATTCAAACCTACAACAACTTTCACTAGGGATTCCGCTAACGTATCTTCAAGTCAAATAGGTGCCAAATCTCCTAGTCGCAAAAATGAAAATAAAGAAAACAATATCAGGTATAATGCTGAAAACCATTTATTGGCAACAAATTTTTTTTATGTATTTTTTTGGAAAATACATGCATGCATAAATAAAAAAATTTGGGAGGCGTATGGAATTTTTTTTTAAATCTGGAAAAACCCAATGTGAATCTTATGCTACCCCCTCAAATGAACCCACATCAGCATTTATGTATCTCCCTGCAACATGATATCAACAAACTGTCAGTTCTTTATCCAATCAATCTTATCAATTCTATCAAACCATCTCATCTGATCCATTTTATCATGTCTTATACAAGCTGAATCCTTCCTGAAACCAGACATTTTGATCAAGTCTTATACAGGATATATCGTTCCTGAAACTAGACGCTTTGATCATCTTTGTCTTATATAGGAGGTGCCAATCTTGAAACTAGACTTGATCTCGATCTCATCAATCCTATCAATTCAATCAAACTCTATCAATCATCACATCAAGAACCATATCAAAGTGATCGAAGAACTCGCACTTTCACCAACCACAATTGCAGGAATCATCCAATAGTCTATCGAGATATCAATTTTGCAAAGATCCAAAAACTCCAAAGGTCAATTATCTCAATTTATCTCCCGAGGGGGCATCATTGTACCACATATCTATCAATCAACATCTAGGGCATCATATCAAAATTTATCATCTCCAAGATCGAAACAACATCATATCGAGATTTATCATCTCCAAATCAAATCAGTATCACATTGAAACCAAATCTGCATCAAATCAAGATCAAATCTACATTCTATCGAATCAACAACATCATCAATCGAGCTTTCTTTGAACCAACGCTTCGTCACACATCACTTCAAAGAGGGGCAAAATGTATACACCTACAAATGGTCTGAAGATAGTCAATTAAATACACAGTTATTTGATTAATTCCCCTTCCCAATTAATTGAATTCACAAGCAATTTAATTAATTTCTCTATTCATCTACTAGTAAATAAATCTAAATGATTTACTTATATAGTTCATCTCACATCCCCCTTTGATTAATTAATTATAAATTAATTAATGTCTCCCCATATTAATCAATTCTTCTAATCCCTATTTAAGATTAACAAACTCAAGTTTGTTGAGATTAATTATCATTTTTCTATTATTTGAATTTCTAAATTCAAATGAGCACATGGCTCCTAACTTTAACCACCCAACCTAACCATCCCCTAACTTAACCCATTCAATCTAATCTTGGATCTAACTAAACCTATCCTATCTTGCATATTCTAACCTCCTTATCCTAACCTCTCATGGTGTGGATATTCTCTCCTTGAGACACATGGCACTTTTGCCACATGTCTCCTCCCTTGGACACTTGCCCTCTCATGAGCAAGGCTCCTTGACACTTGTCACCACAGAGATGACAAGTGTCCCTTCCTCCAACCTCTTCTCCAACTTCCTCAATCTTGGCCCTTGATATCTTCAGATCAAATCTGGACCGTCGATTCTTGCCACCTCAACTTTGGCCTTGGAATTCCTGTAAATACCCCTCATTTTGGAGCAATATGGATCCAATCTCATATCAATTTAGGCATTGTTACTATAGGCATTTACATTTTAATTATCTAGTAATTAGATTTTGGATTAATCATAGCATGTTAATCTAGGTTCTTAAATCATGCATTTCATATCATCTCCATAGTCAATCATGATCAAATAGCTACTCAACTCTTGAGTTGTCATTTTGGAGGTCATTTCTCCATTGAGAGCCCATCAATCCAACACCTTCAAGGTCCTCAAGAATAGAGGAAAATGGGACATTTCAAGGAAGGCTTATGGTTTGCATCTTTGATTTAGTTTTCAATTAAGCTTTTCAATTACATTTTATTGTCTCATTATATGTGTAGTCCTCTTATACTAACTACATTTTTAGCATCACAACACTATATACATCATGAACATAATATACATTATTTACTTGAAAAGGGAAGGGAATGATAACTTAATGATGAACGGATAGTACCAAACCAATACTGAGAGGGGGGAGGGTGAATCATACAGACAAAAACACAATCCTAAACTGGTTTGTTAGTAGACACTGTGCTTTGGTAGACAAACAGTAACATCGGTCTTAAACAGAGTACAACCCCCAAAACCTACAATAACTGAGACAAGCATAAACCGGTTGACACTTATCTTTTCATACTATATAATACTTCATTTCCATTTCACCCTAGTGCATGAACAGGTAATCTATCATCAAAGATATATAAACAGCTAGATCAACATGATTTACCTTCAGATACAAATCACTTAAACCATCACATGAATAACACCACACATGACACATAGATTTTTCACGTGGAAACCCAACTGGGAAAAACCACGGTGGGGATGAATACCCACAAGCTGTTTTTGAACTCTTTAGAAGACCACTTTGTTAGGAGCCTTGTCCGATTAAAGACTGATACAATAGGTTATGTTAGGAACCGATCCTATTAGGGATCACCTAGTTAAGGGATGGCTAGAATACCCGGTTAAGGGTTAAACCATGTTAAAGGTTACCTTGTTAGAGGATTTCAAGAACTTAATGGTTTTGAGTCACCCTATTAAAGGATTTACAGTAAGTCGGTTAAAGCTACCCTGTTAAGGGATTTCCCAACTATTGAAGTGGTTAGAGATCAACAAGTATTACAATGATCTGGTAACAGCACTCTTTGCCAATGCAAATCCGCTTTAGCTCCTCTTCACCTTCTACACTTACACTCTATAGGTATCACTTCTCTCTTTTGGTCTAGCAAGAATCACGTATCTCTTCACTTGGATACTCACACACAACTTTTTCCAACAACTTCATAAAGAAACACAACATTGACCTTATAGGAAACAGATAGGTCAGTAGCATAAACCCTAAACCCTAAACCTATTAGGTTAATAAATTCAAACGGTTCAATCTTGATCGTTGAGCACATTGCATTAAATGCAACAGTCTTGAACCAATCTCAATAAATTCTCCATCATTTGTTTTCCACTGATTTCATGGCGACTGATAACCCATCACGCGTTATCATCATTTACAGACTTCACACATTCCCGAGGTAGATAGGAACAATCTCCTTCATGCAAGATCCTTCACGTGCACAAGGCTGACATGGCAACACGATCTGTTCTTTGTTACAATGCTAACTCATCACACAAAGTCACCAGTTGAGTCACATAGGCTTGAAGTACTTCAACCAAAAACCTTGAAGTTGAGACTACCAACCGGTAGTCATACAAAGCTTCCATGTACCAGTTCCCATAACCACATGTCGGTTCACCTTGAACAAACACATCGCTTCACTTTGGCACATATACCGGTTCACAACGTTATACCGGTTCTCACATATATCAGTTCTTGGTAACATATCGGTTCTCTCTTCTTTAGCATATTGACATCAATGACAACATACAATGTCATCATGTCCTCATACTGGTTCACATAATGCCAACAATCTCCCCCTTTGGCATTGATGGCAATATATAAAGATATCTCTCCACTTCACATCTTATCCCTGAATTTCTGCAAATATCTTCTCCGCTTCACTTCTTTTCCCCCTTTGACAACAATGTCAAAGTGGAGGGACAAGCTTCCCTGTTCCATTATGCTACTCCCCCTGAGGAGTAGCATCCTTCAACACATCAATCCTGAAGAAAAATTTGACTATGCAATACTTGACTAATGTGGAGCGTATACCTTTAAATTACCTCCTGAAGGGGTAGCACCCCTAATTCACCTCATAAGTACATAAATGTAGCCTTTGGGAGAGGCTTGGTGAATATGTTTGCTAACTGCTCCTTACTGGAAACATGTTCCAGTGCAATCTCTTTGTTCTGAACCTTTTCCCTCAAGAAATGATACTTAAGCTGAAAGTGCTTGGTTCTAGAATGTAAAAGCGGATTCTTGGAGATGTTAATTGCACTAGTATTGTCACAAAATATACTTACCGGTTCAAATACAGGAACTTTGAAGCCATTTAATACATGTTTCATCCAAATTGTCTGAGTGTAGTTCATGAAAGCTACAACATACTCTACTTCCGCTATAGACTGAGAGATACAACTCTACTTCTTACTCATCCATGAGACCAGTCTACCACCGAGAAAGAATGCACCATCGGTTGTGCTCTTCTGGTCATCTACATTACCAGCCTAATCAACATCTGTGAACACTTTCAGGTTAAAATCATTATTGTATGGATACCATAACCCATAGTCAATAGTTCCCTTCATATACCTAAGAATCCGCTTGACTGCAACCAAGTGGGATTCTATTGGACTTTTCTGGAACCTTGCAGTAATGCCAACTGCATGTGCAATGTCTAGTCTACTATGCACTACATAATGTAACTTGCCAATCATTTATCGGTATTCCTTCTCATCAACCAATGTTGAGTCATCCTCTTTGGATAGTTTACAACTGGTCACCATCAGTGTACCAACCGGTTTGCTATCTTCCATACCAAAGGTCTTCAATGCCTCTTTGACATACTTGGACTGAGTGATATAGATTCCATCTTTCATTTGTTGAATCTGTAGTCCAATGAAGAACTTAATATCCCCTATGAGTGACATCTCAAACTCTTTCTTAATCTCATTTGCAAACTCATGACTCATCTTGTCATCTCCACCAAAGATAATATCATCAACAAATACCTCACAAATCAGGATCTGATCTCCTTCAGACTTCAAGTAGATATTGCTATCTTCACTTGTTCTCTCAAATCCAATCTTCACAAGATGGGAGTGCAGGCATTCATACCATGCTCTAGGTGCCTACTTTAGACCATATAAGGCTTTATGTAGCCTACACACCATGTCACTATCTTCAGATAGGGCAAACCCATCTGGTTGCTCTATATACACCTCCTCTTCAAGTACACCATTTAGGAATGCAGATTTTACATCCATTTGATATACTTTGAATCCTTTAAAAGTTGCATATGCAAGAAGCATACGAACTCCTTCCAATCTGGCTACAGTAGCAAAGGTTTCTCCATAATCTTCTCCTTCTTCTTGGGCATATCCTTTACACTCCAATCTGGCTTTGTTTCTAATCACTGTGCCATCCTCATTCAGCTTATTTTTGAAAACCCATTTGCTACCAATGACATTTTTATGCTCCGGTTTGGGTACCAAAGACCATGTACAATTTCTCTCTATCTGGTCAAGTTCCTCTTCCATTGCCTTGAACCATTCTTCATCTTTATGTGCCTCTTTGAATGATTTAGGCTCAAATTCAAAGATCATACATGAGTTTTCTCTGACCTTTCTTCTTGTAAGGATTCTTGCATCCTTATCTCCTATGATCTGCTTAGGATCATGATTCAGCTTGACATACCAAGGAATGGTCTTGATAGATTCCTCTTGCTTTTCTTCTTCATTCTCATCTCCATCAGTATCAGCATCTACATCTACCGGTGTAGGAACACTATTACTAGTACTTGGTTGACTGACAACCGGTTCCCAGAAGGTTACAACTGGTTCATTTACTACTAGCTCACTATCGGTTTCCTCAGTTTTTTGAGAGGTTTCATCAACTCTTACATTGATTCTTTCCATAATTCTCTGAGTCCTATTATTGAAACACTTGAGAGCTTTGCTCTTGGTGGAATACCCTAGGAATATTCCCTCATCACATTTCGCATCAAATTTGCTCTGGTGTTCGCTCCTCTTGATGTAACATTTGCTACCAAACACTCTAAAGTAGCTAACCACAGGTGTCTTACCAGTCCAATACTCATAAGGAGTTTTGTCCTTACCTTTCTTGATGAGTACCCAGTTCATTGTGTAGACTGCAGTGCTCACCGCTTCTCTCCAAAAGGTGTGAGCAACCTTTCCTTGAATCAACATTATTCTTGTTGCTTCAACCATAGTTCAATTATTCCTCTCTGCTAGGCCATTCTACTATGGAGTCCGGGGGGTAGACAGTAGCCTCTTGATGCCATTTTCTTCACAGTACTTGTTGAATTCACCGGAAGTGAATTCCCCTCCTTGGTCAGTTCTCAGGCACTTGATCCTTTTACCGCTTTCCTTCTCCACTAATTCTCTGAAAGCTTTGAACTTTACAAAGGCTTCAGACTTATCTTTCAAGAATGTGACCCACATCATTCTTGAGTAGTCATCAGTGAGAATCATGAAGTACCTATCATCCTACACACTCCTAGTTTTCATAGGACCACACAAATCAATATGCACAAGATCAAGCAAATTGTCAGCAGTGAAAGGTTTACCTTTAAAGGTTGAGGAAGACATTTTCCCTAGTTGACACTCTCTGCACAAGGTATTTTCTGGTTTGCTCAGCATCGGCAACCCTCTAACTACCTTGATCTTACTAGCATTCATAATGCTATCAAAGTTTACATGGCAGAGTCTCCTATGTCATATCCAGCTATCATCAAATTTAGCCATAACACATGTACTTATATTTGCATTCAGCTGAAATAGGTTACCTTTGGTCTGCATGTTGGTGGCCACCAATTCACCATTCTTTCCTTTGATTCTGCACACTCCATTCTTGAATTCCAGAGTGAGACCACTATCATTCAGCTAGACAACACTCAGAAGGTTGTGTCTTAGACCATCAACCCAATACACATTGTCAACACTACTCTTTCCATTTAGAGAGATGGACCCTCTGCCTTTGATCATACATGGTGCATCATTACCAAGAGAACCATGCCACCATCATACTCTTCCAAGGATAGAAACTTGCTCTGATCACCAATCATATGGTGAGAACAGCCACTCTCAATAATCCACTCATTGGAATTATCAAAGTGGGAGACAAGAGCCTTCTTGTCTAACACATCTTCCTTGACAGCAACAAACACAATATCTTCATTTTCTTCATCTTCTGACTCCTCATCTGTGACACCTTCATCAACTGCCACAAAATAGTTTCTCCAGTTTCCTCTAAATTTCTTGAACCTTTCCGGTTTGTCCTTGTTGTCACCATTAGGACAGTTTACAGCAATATGTCCTATCCGACTATAAGAAAAGCATTTCAAAGGGAGCTTACCTTTGTATTTACCGGTTCCTTTAGGAAGTTTCCTGGCAAGAAAAGCTTCAAATGCCATCAAAATCTCCTCATCATCCATTTCTCTGCTCTATCTTGGTTCACCACTAGTGCTAGCTTCTTTTCCTTTTCTAGATGGTACAGCAGAAACTTTAAAAGTTGATTCAGTCTTTTGAACACTGCCATCAAAACTATTTAGCTCATAGGCTGTCAACTTTGCAATGATGGAGTCTAGGGATACCTTAGTCTTGTCTATTGATCTCAACTCCTGAATAGCAGCAACCCTTATTGCATAGACCGGTAATAAGGATCTCAGGACTTTGCTTACCACAGTGGAATCTTCCATTTTACCACCTGCACTCTTGATATCTCCGACAATAGTTTTGATTCGTATTCCATATAGTTGAATAATCTCACCTTCAACCATCTGCATGTCTTCAAACTTCCCTCTAAGGCTTTCTTCCTTAGCTTGTTTTACATGCTCATCACCGCCATAGATATTTTCAAGAGTATCCCATACTTCTTTGGGATTTACTTTATCTTGGACATTAATAAACTCAATGTCAAATAAACTACTAATTAGGGCTTCCATGACTTGCCGATTTTCGTGCATCTACTTCTTTTGGTCATCGGTGAGAGTACCGGTAGGGGCAACATAAGCATTCTCAACATAGCTCTAGTGTTGATCACCCATGCTTCTGATGTATATCTTCATTCTGTCTTTCTATATACTGAAATTATCTCTATTGAACTTTGGACCTTCCCTCTTCATAATTAGACTGGGATCTTTTCCTCAAGTGGTTAAGCTTATAACACAGAGGACCTGGAGGATGCTCTGATACCAATTGATAACTTAATGATGAATAGATAGTACCAACTTGGTATTGAGAGGGGGGGTGAATTAGTACAGACAAAAACACAATCCTAAACTGGTTTGTCAGCAGACATTGTGCTTTGGCAGACAAATAGTAACACCAGTATTAAACATAGTACAACCAACAAAACCTAGAATAACTGAGACAAGCATAAACCGGTTGACACTTATCTTTTCATACAATCTAATACTTCATTTCCATTTCACCCTAGTGCATGAATAGGTAATCTATCATCAAAGATATATAAACAGCTAGATCAACATGATTAACCTTCAGACACAAATCACTTAAACCATAACATTAATAACACCACACATGACACACATATTTTTCACGTGGAAACCCAACTGGGAAAAACCACAGTGGGGATGAATACCCACAATCTCTTTTTGAACTCTTTAGAGGTCCGCTCTGTTAGGAGCCTTGTCTAATTAAAGATTGATACAATAGGTTATGTTAGGAACTGATCCTGTTAGGGATCACCCAGTTAAGGGATGGCTAGAATACCCGGTTAAGGGTTAAACCCTGTTAAAGGTTACCTTGTTAGAGGATTTCAAGAACTTAATGGTTTTGAGTCACCCTATTAAAGGATTTATAGTAAGCCGGTTAAAGCTACCCTGTTAAGGGATTTCCCAACTGTTGAAGTGGTTAGAGATCAACAGGTATTACAATGATCTGGTAACAGCACTCAATGCCAATGCAGATCCGCTTTAGCTCCTTTTCACCTTCTACACTTACACTCTGTAGGTATCACTTCTCTCTTCTGGTTTGGCAAGAATCATGTATCTCTTCACTTGGATACTCACACACAACTTTTGCCAACAACTTCAGAAAGAAACACACCATCGACCTTATAGGAAACAGATAGGTCGGTAGCATAAACCCTAAACCTTAAACCTATTAGGTTAAGAAATTCAAATGGTTCAATCTGATGAGTACAAAGAGGGGGGGGTGAATTAGTATGCCAAAAATCTTTGTACTTAAACACTTACACAGTCTAAAGATAAACCGGTAAAATAGTATAATAGACAGACCGGTTATCACACATGCAAACCAAAATGCAAATCAAGCATTCACCCACAAAAGCAATACAACCATAACACAAGATATTTGACGTGGAAACCCAACTGGGAAAAACCACGGTCAGATGGAACTCACAAGTCACTATCTACAGAATAGAAACCAGACCAGTTAAGGTCTTACAATGTTCTTCACCAGAACAGATCCTGTTAGGAATCTCAATCTTTGTTAGGAGACAAGTCTGATTAAAGACTACCTTGTTAGAGGATTTCAAATTCACATAAGTGAACCACCTTATTAGAGGATTTTACAAAGGCTTTGAGGCCTACCCGGTTAAGGGCTACAGACTTGTCAAAGATGTGAGTAATCAACAAGTGTTTGATCTATCTTATAGCACAAACTGCTTGATTAGATCTAGTATAGTTCACTGCTAATGCACTCCAGCATTACTTCAGTCTTCTCTATCTCTTTTTGTTTACAACTCGATCTTCTCAGATAAGATCGCTCTTCAACAACTCAACTACCACCTTAAACCCTAGCCACAACATAAACCCTTTCAGCAACAACAACAATCAACTCAAAACCCTAGACATGATGTCCTTTTAAAGGAATCTATTTTCATGTCGGTCCAATAGGATTACATTACAATTTCCTAGGTTCATTGAATCTAGACATACTTAGTAACATGACACAAAAAGCACTGTCAATGTGTCGGCACCGTCAATCAATCGATGGGTTGGTAACTCATCATAGAGTATTACTGGTTCATACAAAATACCGGTTGCCGGTTTGGCAAAAATGAAGACTAGTAAGAATGTGTTATGCCACTTTGCTCCCTTGTACCGGTTGAGATCCACGAACTGCTTGGGGTCATCATGCCGCTTCAGACCGAGAAACACAATCTGCAAAATCGTTAGTCTAAAGTCTAGAATACAACATACCGGTTGGAACACAGATCGGTTGAGCTCTAGCTCATACATATGAAGGGTTCCTTAGTACAAGTGTATGTCCATCAATGACAATCACAACATAAACATCAAAAATGCCAACACAATCCTAACCATTGAGCACATTGCATTAAATGCAACAGTCTTGAACCAATCTCAAGACATTCTCCATTGTTCGTTTTCCACTGATTTCATGGCGGCTGATAACCCATCACACGTTATCACCATTTATAGACTTTACACATTCCCGAGGTAGATAGGAACAATCTCCTTCATGCAAGATCCTCCATGTGCACAAGGCTGACGTGGCAACATGATTTGTTCTTCGTTACAATGCTAACTCATCATACAAAGTCACTAGTTGAGCCACATAGTCTTGAAGTACTTCAACTGGAAACCCTGAAGTTGAGACTACCAACTGGTAGTCATATAAAGCTTCCATGTACCGGTTCCCATAACCGCATGCCATTTCACCTTGAACAAACACACCGCTTCACTTTGGCACATATACCGGTTCACAATGTTATACCGGTTCTCACATATACCGGTTCTTGGTAACATACCCGTTCTCTCTTCTTCAACATATTGACATCAATGACAACATACAATGTCATCATGTCCTCATACCGGTTCACATAATGCCAACAGGGAACCCTTAATGGAAAGGTTTGAGATGGAAACTGTTAACCGGGATGGAGAGGGGGTCTCCATTGATATCTTCTAACTCAAAAGTATTGAAACTTTTGCAACCTATGATGCGGAAAGTTCCCTCCCATAGGCAGTCAAACTTGGCATGCTGACCAAGTTTCACCGTCCTCTTGTTATATTTTAATACAAGGTTTCCGAGGGCGAAAATCAAATTAGAACTCTTTTTACTATCAAACCACCTTTTTACAACTTCCTGTCTATCTTGGAGAGTTGTGAAAGCTTCCTCCCTTGCTTCCTCTAGTTCCATAATTTCTGCCAACCTTACAGCCTGTTGAGCACTATATTTGAAAATAAAAATATATAAAAAAAATGTATGTTTCCATAAGCATGAAGACTAATGGATATTTCGACCAGCAAACTGTATCGAGCACTGCAAAGGAAGTTTCATCGAAAGAGTGTTTTCATCGACACAAGCACTAAGCAAAGGTATTTTGGCAAAAGGTTACCTTCGATGAACATAGAAAACCACTCATCGATACTCTAAGTTTCATCGAAAAAGTGAAAACAAAAGGCGAAAAGGCAAAAAGGTGATTTCGAAGGAATATCATTACCGAAGAAATTCAAAAGGCATTCATCAATGAACATGACGTCGAGCAAAGGCAAAATTGTTTCATTGATAAAGAGATATCGATGAAAAAGGGATATCGATGAACATACATAGCCCTTCACCGAAGAAAGAAACTCACCGAAAAGAATGATTTCGATGGAAATTACATGTGACTTATCGAAAAAGGGGACTATCGATGAAAGAGTGATTTCGATGAGTCTTAAAAGCGGCTTCTCAACATAAGATTTTCACCGAAACAATTGTATCGAAGAAAATGAGCTTTCGATGGAAGATTTAAACACTCGGCCGAAGTCAAGGGTTTCATCGATAACTTGAAATATGAGCACTTTTGAGCGAACTGTACTTCCCGCGAAAGAGTTAAAGGCCCAATTGAAGAGTGTCACATCTGCAATTAAGTTTAAACACTTGAGTAACCATTGTAGATGCAGAACATTAACTGTGCACAAGTTGCCCATATGATTATAGTTGAACTGAGTGAATTTTCGTAAGAACCAGATCGATGCTAAAAGATTGAAAACTGCGAAGAACTTGCGAAGACTTGCGAACGATAACCAGAAGAATTGAGCATTCCACCAAGTGTTGTCTCTGTTATTTACTATGATTATGGAACCTTCGTCTTCTTCTTGTAAAAAGAGTAGGAAAGGAAAAGAGCTGAACCCTGAAGAGAAGCCCAAGAGACAGAAGAAAGAAGGGAGAGCTCTGACTCGGGATTTGTTAGACCAGTGTCCATCGTCTAGTGTAAGGTCCAAGAAGATTAAAAGTGAAGAAGAAGGATTAGAGGACAGATTTGAAAATCTAGGAGACATTTGGACTGAGATAAGAGGGCATGAGTTATTTTTGTTTGGTTACAAAAGAAGGGATGCACCTGAACCCATAAGCAATCTATGGAAGAAGAACTTAGGCAAATTAGTAGTCCCAAATGTGTTTGTAGATGTAGAATTAATGAAAGCTCTGGTAGATTGCTACAACCCAAGAACCAAAACCATATGTGATTACAGAGGGAATACATTAGTAGTAATTAACAAACAGACTATTGATATGGTTTTTGATTTGGACTGGGAAGTAGAGGAGAGTATCGATATGAAGAAACTTTCACAAGAATTCTTTAGTTTGGAAAATATCTACAGGACTTGGAGACTACCTGTTCACAGGCCAAAAGTGGGTGGGTCATTTGTTCAGTTCGGCAAAGATGACAAGGTGCCGTTTGATGTCAACCACTTCCATCCATATTTCAAGTATACATATTATGTTGCAGCCCAAGTACTAGGCCTAGAGGCTCATCCACTCATGGATATTGGGGTTATGGTTCTGTGTGCCGACTTGCAATCAAAAGACCCTAGGTCATTTGATTTTGCCACTTATGTTGCAGATGCCTTGAATCATGGGCTGGAGAAATTGAAAGGAGACCTTGTGAATGTTCATTTTTCATTATACTCCATGTTAATGCATATCCTTCTTTATTGTGGACAAGAAATTAACTTCTGGCCAGATGAGTTCAGCATTAGATCTTATGATAAGAATGGTCTGAAGAAGCCGGTTCAGTTATGGGTATCAGCATGGGACCAGAGGTTCATGAATAACCAATATTGGCATTTTCAAGAATACTTTGTGAAAACTCTCAGTGCAGCTTTTGGGCAACACAGGGATTACACTTTGTCTCCTGAAATCAAGAGATTTCTCAGACCAAAGGACTTCTCTCCAGAGTCACAGATTGAACATAATTAGGGTGATTGGTATTGCCATGATAATCACACAGAAATAAGGGTATTTGGATATGAAGGGCAACCCCATATGCTTCCAATTACGGTACCAAACAGAGTGGCTAGCTTGGAGATTATAAGGCAATTGTCTATTGCCAGTGCTAAACACTTAACTGATTTCGGTAAACAATCTATTGTTCCAAGTTTATTAGTTTTTTCTGATTTCATTGTCAAAAGTTCAAAAAGTTATCATTTACTTCAGAATAAATTAGACTATTATGGTATGACTCTGGGTGAGCCTAGGGAGAATTTTGATCTTGAAGGATATATAAGAGCCGCCAGAGCCTCACAGAAACTCAAAGCTGGAATACATGTGGCCAAAATGCCAGATGACCTAATCAAGAACCTTGAACGAGAGGAGGCCAAAGCTTTAAAAGGAAAGAGTGAGTTAGTTTGGGAGGCCTACAAATGGAAAAGGGCAAGGGGAATGATAGATGGAGACCTAATTGGAAATCTCCAAGATCCTCTGGAAGTAGCTAAAAGGCTGGTTCAACATGAAGTAGAAATTATGCACAGAGTGCCTTCGCAATTCCTTCATTTTATTAATACTGAGAAGGACAGTCAGCCCCTAGCTCACATGTCACCAAAGTCGACTGCCAATAGTATCCCACTTGATTCTCCTAGGGAAGATTATCCCCCTGGTTTTGAAGCAGAAATGAATATGGACACTGGCGAGATTAACATCAAGGATGTTGTTGATATCAGAATGACTGAGCATGAAGACTTCGTTGCTGATGATGGATTTGCCTCTTCTAAGGAGTTCCTCTCATTTTTGTACCAATACAAAGGAGCTCATGTAAAACGAACCATGGCTGGAAGACCAGAGGAGGAACAAATGAAGAGATTACAGGATGAAATTGATGTCCTCATGAAAGACATGACTCCTAAGAAAGGGAGGAAACTATTAAAAGAGGCTGGTGTAATCATCTTCTCCGGTTGGGATATTAAATCAGCACTCTTATTTGATGGCTTCCTGAAGAGACAAGATTTGAATCAACAGGTGTTGCCCCAGGAGGTAGATAAATTGTTCCTAGGCTCTGGATATGACCCAGACAAGAAAGCTCTCCTACAGTGGGCACTATATCCAAAGGGGAAGAGGCCTATCATTGTAGACATTGAAGAAACCTGTGGACACCTCATGGTTCATCAGGTTGGGAAAACTGATCCTAGGGTCACTGCAAAGCTCAACTTGGATGTTGCAAGATTGAACCTGGACCAGACAGAGTTTTTGATCAGAGAGAACATCACAAATAAGGGACTGTATGAAAAATCTAAGGAGGAAAATCAGAAGCTGCAGGCAAAAGTATTGCAACTAGAGACGGGGACTCCTATCAGCGAATACACCTCATACCCCGTGGGACGCAGCTTGGACGATGTCTCCGATGCTCTGTACTGGAAGTATCAAGCAGAAAAGGCCAATAAACGCGCAGACAATATCCAACAAAAGATGGACAAATTGGTCAATGACATCATAGGACATCGGTTTAACACCATGCTCTTATAGGTCGAACCATATTGGATAGTATACAACGGAACGATAAAAGCGCTAACAGAGCATGAAAGGTTAAGAGCACGATTGCAGGAAGTACTAAACAATGTCGATACCATGACACCAGAGGAAAAGGCTGAGGGGAATGCGTATATGGAAAATCATGTCAAACTTGAAGATACGCTGAGAAGAGACTTAAAAGAATTAGATGATGAGAAACCTGTTGGAATGCCCTCTGTCTACAAAGAAGGAGAAGTGATCTCTTTGGAGGATTTGCGAAAAGAGCTTACCAGCGTCAAGGATTGGGCCTTATCAGAGATAGATCGAAGTAAAGATATGGCCCCTACTGTCAACCAGATAATATTCAAATATTTGTCGCTGGGAGATGAATTGAAAAAACAAACTCCTCGAATCAAAACCTTCAGAGACGATGACTATATTCATCATCTAGGACTTCTAAATCTCTTTTTGCTTAAGTTTAGAAACACTCAAGTTAACGACTAGTATTTTGAAAAGTCGTGTCTCTTCGTGAAAAGCATTCATCCTCATATATATATGAGAATGATTTTTGTAATGTAAGGGGGGAGATATTAGATAAGAGGAAGATGGCGATGTATGATAGCCTATAAGTTTTACAAATTTCGATGGAATACATGCTATGAACTGTTGCTTTTCTTTGCGTATGTGTCGTGGATTATTTCACTTTGTTTTGGCAATCATCTGTGATATTATCTAAAGTGATAAGGTTATTCATATTCTTGAAATCAAATCTGTGCTTCATGTTATAACGTTGAAACAAAAGTTTTGCTTGCGAATTGTAATTGTTCCTTGCAGTACTTCATTGATTGGTCCCTTAAAGGTAGGGTTAAATTCATTCAATCAACACATGATATAAGCATTCAAATTGATCTCAAAAAGAAATAATAACCGACAGGTCTACAAAAGGGTGGATTAAAAAACTGTCTCACAGACTCACACAATAAGTCCTGAAGAAAGTACAATGACTCTGTAGCCCAAACAGCAAAGAAGGCACTGGTCAAAACAGATTACACTCATCATTATATTTCACCATTTGTTATTTTAAAAGCAAACAGAAGTAGTTAGGAAACATAGGTCGAATAGCTTCTACAACAACAATCTTGAACTCATCTGCTATATCTCCATTCAAGGAACTCATGCCATTTCAAAGATCAGGAGATATCAGATTAGGATAATACATCTGCTATAAAAAGCGCTGGTTATTGGAGACATTCAGTGAATAGGTATACCCGCCTAGGTCCTGCAGAGCCTAAAGTGAGAGAGTTAGCAACCAAACAGGTTCACTCTATATGTTGGCCAAGTCAATTGGAGGGTTTGATCATAGGAGTTGGCATTTCCTTAGAACCTATCCAATCTGTTGATTTGAGACCCAACACAGCCATGGGGCCATTTTTGGCAGCTTCCATTGATTTTAGCAATTGTAATGTCGGGATCTCAAGTGACAGGGAGAAAAGTGCATCTTTCCTGTATACCAGCTTGTATAGGGAGTTTTTAGAATCTGTTTGGGCATTATGCGGTCTGCCCATAGTGCGCTTCTTAGGTGGTGGTGCCACTCCTTATATTTAGAACCTATCCTTTTGATAAGTCGGATCAGGTTCTTATTGGTAGATTTGGCAAGTCCATTCTCTTGAGGGTAGTAGTTAGAAGAGGTCTTGAGATAAATACCTCTGTTGAGGGCGAATTATGTGATTTGCGAGCCTATGAATGCGCACACATTATCCGATATAACAGTTTTTGGGGGACTGTACCAACAAGTCAAATCTTTTAGGAAAGCCAACACTTCGCTTTCAGATGAATTTCTCAAAGGGACTGCTTCGGACCATCTAGTGAAATAATCAGTAGCAGTCATGATCCATTTATGTCTAGTTGAACTTGGGGGGTTGATCATCCCAATAAAATAAAGGCCCCATTGAGCGAAAGGCTCTTCCACAGACATAGGCCTGAGTGGCATTGTAGCTTTCTTACCTCTTCCTGTGTAATATTGGCACTCTTTGCATCCCCTTACCAAATTGTATGTATCTTTGAACATGGACGGCCAAAAGTATCCAGCTTGGGTAATCTTGATAGTGGTTTTGGGTGCAAAGAAGTGGCCTCCTAAGTAACTATAGTGAAACTCATGTAGGATTTTATTGGCTTGGCTCCGGTCCACACAGTGGAGCAGAACTCCATCGAAATCCTTTTGAAAAGAGTCTCATCTATTAAGCGAAAACTGCTATTTTGGAGTCAGTAGAACCTCCTCTTAGCCGGGGCAAGATGTTCGAGAAAAATCACAGTCTTCATGAAATGCTTCCTTTGGTCAATCCAACTGTCACTGGGGACATCAGGTACAAACATAACTGTTTCCTCTACAGTTGCTTCATCACCACGGGGTTCACAATCCTACACTATATATTCACACAGGCCTCTTCCACGGACAAGCTTTGTTGGCTTGATATCGACATCATATTCTAGAATCTTAGTGATTTAATTTGCCCTCTTTTCAGTGATTTTGCCCTCCATGATGTATTCCCTTACTGCGGGATGAGTCATGTAAACCGTGGTCTTATTACAGGCAATGAAATGCCTAAATTTATTTAGTCCTTTGACGGCGGCTAAGGCTTGCTTTTCAACAAAGTTGTAGCGGACCTCATAATCCTTAAGGATCTTTGAATGGAAAGCTATGGGATGCTCTCCTCCTCTTTGTGTATCCTTTTGAGTTAAAACCATGGCGATGTTATGCTGACCGAAATAGACATACATTATGAAATCCTTAGACATGTCTGGGTTAGATAATACGGGAGCGGAGCAGATGGCATTTTGTATTTCATCAAAAGCTTTTTTGGCTTCAGCAGTGCATTTGAAATGTATATCTTTTTTCAGCATGAGAGTGATGGGTCTTGTTATTCCAGCAAAGTCAGAGATAAAACGACTAACAAAATTGACCTTTCCTAGGAAGGATTGGACTCCCTTTTTGTTGACCAAAAGGGGGAGGTCTTTAATAGCTTTGACCTAGTCTGGATCAATGGAGACACCCTCCTTGGAAACTATATGCCCAAGCAATTTTCCTTGAGGAACCCCAAAGATACATTTCTTTGGGTTCAAGGAGATCCCAAATTCAAGACATTTTTGCAGGACTAACTCGAGATGATCAAAATGATTCTCCCAGTATTTGGAAAACACGGTCAGGTCATCTAAGTATATTAGGTTGATATTGTTAATTAGTTCTTTGAAAGCTAAATCCATAGCCCTTTGGAAAGTTGCTCTGTCGTTTGACAAGCTGAAAGGCATCTTCTGGTATGCAAATGTTCTCCACTTAGTAGTGAAAGTCGTCTTGTGTTGGTCCTCCGCTTTCACACTTACCTAGTTATATCCTGAGAAACCGTCAAGCATTGAGAACATTTTTTATCCGGCCATAGTGCTCAATAATTGTTCCATTGATGGCAAGGGATAGTGATCTTTGAGTGATGCTCGATTCAGGTCTCAAAAGTCCACACAGAGTTGGATATCTCCATTTTTCTTCCTGACAGGGACCAAATTGGACACCCAGGTACTGTGCTTTATGGGGTAAACAATCCTTGATTTGATCAGCTTCTTCACCTCTTGAGCCATGAGGGATTCAATTTTGGGGTTGACTGGTCTTTGCTTCTGCCAAACTGGTCTTTGCTTCTGCCAGACTGGCTTAGCTTCATTTGTGACCTCGATGGTATGCCGGATGATGTTAGGGTCATAACTCTTTAAATCCTCATAAGACCAAGCCATGACATCTTCATATTCATCACAGTATCGAGCCAACTTCTTTTTGTCTTTGGAGGAAACACCTTTTCCTACCTTGAGGATTCTTCTGCTTCCGACAGACATCTCAACATAATCCCTTTTATTTGTTGTGAGTTTTCGCTTATCTTTTTTAGCATCCTCATGGTCAAACAAGTTCTCTAAGGTGATCAGACCATTAGGGAGCTTGTTGGACTTTAACTGAATGACCTGGTTCCCGTAAGCTTCTTTGATCTTTGGTTGCAGCTAGTCGGCAAATTCTCTCGAGCTTTGGATAAACAAAGCGATTTGCTCATCACTTTTGAACACTTGCCAATGTGCATCATTATCAGGGATAGCCAGGCGAACCACCACGATGACTGCTTGGGGGCCGGTCAGGAAGTCCATGGTGGGATCAAAATGTGCTCCTATGGTGGCCATGTGATCCACTGAAGTATTTAGTTTTTGAGGAATGCTATGATATTGAAAGCATCAAAACTTTCTATTAGATCCCACTCTCTGGCGCAATAAGACCTCATGCGGACATGCTTAGCACTGGATATCCCTTGAACTTGGTGCACTACTAGCTCAGAATCGCCAAGAACTTTCAATTTTTTAATGCCCATCTTTTCTGCCATGCTCAAGCCTTGAATCAGTCCTTCATATTCGGCATCATTATTTGAACATGCAAACTGCAATTGAAAAGGCTTTCGGATTTGATCGCCCGAAGGGGGGGTGAGACAAACTCTGACTCTGGAGCCCATTTTGCATTTTGCATTATCGAAGTGTAAGGTCCATAGTGCCGAAGACAACTGATCTTCAGAAAATGGAACCTTAGTGAGCTTTGGGATGGTTTGACCTTCTTCAAAAATGCGATAGGTACCCAAGTCAGTGGCATGATAATTAGAGAAGGGGTCTGAATCTATGAAGTCGTTTAAAAATGCTTCTTGCTCAGGTGGGATCTCCCCTATTACTTCTTCAACTTCTAAAAGCTCTACCACCTTTCGTTCATCATTGGATATAGAAGTGTGAGTAGGCTCAAAATTAATCAAGGCCTGATCATCTATGTGCTTAGCGTGAAGGGGTTCTGAAAGGATTTTCATCTTAGCGCCATGCCAGGTATGGAGGATAAGATGGGACCAATCTAGGGACATATAGCCTCCTATTTTAGCAGTAAAATCTCAAGACAGACAAAGTCCAAAGACAAGGGGGATATCGATGACCACTACTTCTTGGGATACGGTTACACTTGGACATGCAAATAATGTTAAGGAGAGGCTTTTGATGAGGCCTACCATCTGAACCTTGTTCCCATCAAGTTGCATTACTCCTTTATTTAAAGGGTCGTACCTAATGTTTAACACTTTGGCAATCTACTTAGGCATGACCATGGTGCTAGCCCCAGAATCTATCATGGAGTTATGCAAGAGTTTATCTCCAACTATAAGGGTAAGCTAAAAAGGATTTGGCTTAGGCTTACCTTCTCCTTGGACAGCAGGGGTGCACTTTCATTTGTCAATATGGTCAAGGAGCGCATTTTACTAGCTACTAAGCAAGGACTCACCCCATTAGTTTGAAAGGATGGCAGAGCTACCACACTTGCGTCCTTTTGATCACGAGACAAGGCCTCTCTTAGTTTGTTCTTGTGTTCTGGGATACTCAAGAGATCCCATAGAGAGACATGAGTTGGAGCTTTCTTCAACTGTTCAACTACATCCAGCACCTGAGGTGTGAGGACCTTTGGCTCTTTCGCTTTATAAGGGACGAACTCTTTCCACGGGTAGGCAGAATTGACGATCGGTGGTTCTGGGGGCATGTTCACGGGCACAGATCTCATATTATCGATGTCCTCCCCAGTCAAATGCCTTTTAGAGCAAAGATTGTAATCTAAGTGCACAATAGGGGCTCCATCCTTTGGGGCACTTACATCATTTGTCAGTACAGTGTCTTTGTCTTCCATCCATGAAAAAAGTGCATGGCCAGGGGCAATCTCTGCTTCTTGTTGTAATGACATTCCTTGCATCTGAGCAATAAAAGCTGCATTGTCCATGGCCGGAGATGTGTATGCAGATTCATTCGATGTCATGCCTGAGCTCCTTTGTTCTCTGACCTTTTGTTGCAAATTTCCCCTTGGACAATTCCTCGAGGTATGAGCATTGTTGCATGGGAAACACCAAGAGTTGGTTTCGTCCGCTAAGTTATTTTGACCTACTGTCATTTCTCTACCAACGGTGGGGTACACGACCTGCAATGGATTGGGGACTGGGACTATTTGGCCATTCAATGAAAGAGATTTCTCAGCATGATGATTCGTATGTTGGTATGGAGGTCAGTTCCCTTGGAAATTTTGCTGAAAAGGGGGCTTGGTGGGCGAGACCTGGGCCCTTTTTAGGTTGACAATTTCATTGGAGAAGGATCTCAAGAGATTTTTCATATCACTAACTTCAGCATCCAAAGAAGTGATTGGGGAGTAGGGAAGGAATACATAGATTGCAGAGTGGAAGTACTAGGAGCGGCTTCCTCCATGACTTGGGTAGACATTTTAGGGAATACTAGCATTATAGGGCGAGGGGCTAGCTTTCCAGTGTCAATAAGGTTTTTTTCAGCTTGGACTGCTATATCAAATGCTTGCGGAAGAGTGTTACCTCCTAAGGATTGAATCATCACTGATATGTCAGAGTTGAAAGCTTTTAGATAGAATACAAAAGCCATATCTGTCGGAGGGCGAGCAAACAATGGTATCCTTTGCCAGGTTCGTTAAAACCTCATATTAAAATCGGTTAATGCTTCTGTAGGAGCTCTCTTGATTGTAATGAGTTGGTGCATTAAGGACGATCTGTCAGCTTTATCTGAGAATCTCTGAAAGAAATGATCCCCCAGCTAATCCCAATCCCCTATAGTACTAGGGCCTAAGGATCTAAACTAGTCCAGAGCTTTTCCTTTGAAGGATGCTACAAGCAACCTCAAAGCTACATTATGTTCGGTGATGCCATGAATAGTGCAGACAATAGCTACATCTTGCAGATGCTCCCCAGGGGTTTTATGACATTCTCCAATAAACTTAGGAATGGCCTTAAGTGCGGTTGTTAGGATGGCACCCCAAACTATGGGTGGAACCGAGGGGATGGGGGGGCTACCATTATCCTAAGTCACAAAATTTCGGGTAGGAACTTGTGCCATCACAGCATGTATGATTGTGGGGAAACCCTGAGAAGACAAAGTTGTGGCTGAATGGATGGTCACCAATGGAGAAAAAAGAAGGTGAGGATTAAGGGTTGTTTGACTACTGGTGACAGGCCTATGACTCATAAACTAGCTGAAATATATTTCAAGAAATTGGTCCCATCGGGTGTGCCAAAAAAAGAACTATTGACTCTAAATTTTTCTTTGGAAACAAACAGTCTTATGGGAAATTCAGTGTTGGGGGACCGATTGCACAGGTTACACTGAATGACCTCTGGGATTGAGAAGTCGGCTCTTCCTTGGTGTTTTGAGGAAAGGGAAATAAAGAAACACCTTTAAAGACTACTGGGGCGATACGCCAGATCATTAAAAGACATGAGCATACAAATTCTAAAAAACATATGACTTTCATAAATCCATTCAACAATCTACAAGTCTGGATCAAGAACATAATCAAAAGATACAATCAAATTTATTTACGACGAAAGGAAATATCCATCATGCATTTACCAGATAATAAGTACGAAACATAGTATAATCAGCAAAATCTTAGATAGATATATTCCCAAAGTTATTGGAACTTTAACAGAATAGCATAGAAAACACCATCAAAAGCATATTGAAAGAGGCATCATAAAGGCCGCAAGCACAATTTGAATAACCTTCCTCAGGCAAAACGATAATAGTTTTAAAGGCTGAAAAATAAAACTTCTACTTAGCCAATTTAATTGTTTCCTTTCAAAAATTTAGATGCCCTACAACAGGGAAAAAACTAGCATAAATAGAGCCCCAGGCTCTTGAAAACAACCCCCAAAAATACACCAAAAGGGCATAACCTCCCTGAATAGAAAAACATGTCATGTCGCTTCGGAGATCATACCAAGCAAAAGGGCCCCTAGAATTCCACTCCCCGCTTGCAATGGTCCGCATACTACCACGAACTGAAAATATTTTGCTAATCGCGGATGAGCTGCTGGAAATAGACAAAAATGCAGGAAACCACTCGCATACTACGCCAAAAGGTGGGCCCCGAAAGAGCAACCAGTCAACATGCCTTGCCATTTCTCACCACCATGCTACTTCAAAAACTAAATGCCCAAAATGGACCGAGGGAGCAACACTGGGCCAACAACTGTCCTACGCACCCTGCACAGCTGGATAACAAAAAAGGAAAAACTAACCAGGCCCGCAACAAACCTTAGACCGGGAAAATTAATGTGAACAAGTATCACATACCTTCTTCTTCCTAGTGGTGTATTTCCTTTTATCCTTTCAACTCTTTCCTTTGCATCCAAAATCAAGTCCTTCCACTCCCTCTCTGGAATCATGGGGGGACGCTCATAGTTTTTGTTCTTCTCTAATTGTGTCCTATACTGGTCCCTCACATACTTTAGATGTTTGCCAGCTTGGTCAAGGACCTTGCTTTTCTCGAATGTGTCATTCCCAAACAACCCAACCAAACAGTTTATGAGCTCATTTTTAACTTTTTTTCTTGCTCATTCCACCATTTACGTATGGTGGGCTCGGAGATCTCCAATGTAATTTCATTAAGATTTTTATAAAAAATATCATTTCCTGCAAACAAATCATGGGATTATTAGTCCAAAATGAGTGATAAATAAGTAAATTACAATTACTCTATATAGCATAACAATTTTAAAGTACCTGGAACCTTCTCTATCTTTATGGGAAGCAAATCTTCGGTCACCACAAATGTGACTGGAAACATTACCATACTAGCAATATGGGAAGATCCAGGTGTCGTGCCTATGAAGTGTATACCTCCAGTTGCAACACAAAACACTCAATAGATCATTATAAGCATGGTTAGCAAATTTAAAACAAAGAAAGATAAAACCATGGCTAATTGATCTATTGCCTCCTAATAAATGCGTGTGGATTTGCTCTCAGATCTAGAGAAGCAAATTCTAGTGACTTGACTACATCTAGATGAAGGATTTAAGATGATAATGATGCATTTAAGCTAAAAGAGAGAGAATGATTAAGCTACATGATCCAACAATTATGCTAGAAAATAAGCTAGATCTAAGATGCAATTGCCTATAATAACAATGCTCAAATGATATGCTAAGATCAATATGCCTATAATAATAATGCCTGAAATGCAAACAAGATGTGATCATTATTTCTCCAAAATGGGGTCTATTTATAGGATTTCCAAGGCCAACGGTGAGCTGGCAAGAATCAACAGTCAAGATTGAGTCTAAAGATATCAATGGTGAAATTGGAGGTTGGAAAAGAGGTTGGATGAAAGGGAACATTTGTCATCTCTATGGTAACAAGTGTCAAGAAGCTTCTAGAAAGGTTGGATGAAAGGTAACATTTGCCATCTCTATGGTGACAAGTGTCGAGAAAATTTGCTCATGAGAGAGAAAGTGTCCAAGGAAACGGGACACGTGGCCCAAGAATGCCATGTGTCTCAAGGGAAGAGTAGGTTTAATTAAACCCAGGGTTAGATGGAAGGGGTTAGGTTAGGTGGTTAAAAGCTAGGAGGCATGTGGGTAAATTTGAATTTAAAATTCAAATAAGACTAATTAATTCTCAACAACTCATAAATTGATTTGTTTTAATTAATTAGAAGATTAGAAGAATTAATTGAAGATGGGGGGAGAATTAATTAATTTGAATTAATTAATCAAAGGGGATTATGAAAATGAACTTATTAAATAAATCCTTAGATTTATTGATAAGTAGATGCACGGGGGAATTTAATCAAATTGCTTAGTGAATTCAATTAAACCTATTAAATAAATCCTTAGATTTATTAATAAGTAGATGAAAGGGGGAATTTAATCAAATTTCTTAGTGAATTCAATTAAATTGGGAAAGGGGATTAATTAAATAATTGCTTATTTAATTAATTATCTTTAGAACATTTTTAGGTGTATACATTTTGCCCCTCTTTGAAGCGAGGTGTGATAACGCGTTGATTCAAATAATAATCTCATTTTGATGATGATATTGGTTTGATAGGATGCCCCAACTCTTGATTGATAAATTGTGATACGATGTTGCCCCCTCAGGAGATCAATTGAGATAATTGATCTTTGGAGTTTTTGGATCTTTGCGAAATTGATATCCCGATTAGAAATGATTTGATGTCTGCAACTGTGGTTGATGAAAATTTGAGTTCTACGATCATGGTGATGTGGTTCTTGATGATTGATAAAGCTTGATTGATTATATTTATAAGATCGAGATTCAGTCTGGTTTCAAGAATGACACCTCCTGTATAAGACAAAGATGATCAAAGCATTTGGTTTCAGGAATGATATATCCTGTATAAGACATGATCAGAACATATGGTTTCAGGAAAGATACATCCTATATAAGACATGATAGAGTCTATTTAGATGTGATTGATCGATAGAATTGATAAGATTGATTGGATAAAGAACTGACAGTTTGTTGATATCAAGTTGCAGAAAGATTTAGATATGTTGATGTTGGTTTTGTTGAGAGGCTGGCATAAGATTTTTGTTGGGTCGACAATATCTGGAGAGATGTGAGTCATTAGTCTGATTGCGTATACAATTACGATGATACCTTGATGATTCCTGCAATAGATTTAACCTGGATAAAAGGAGCATACGGGATCCCATGTAAGAATGAAATGCAAGCTAAATGAAAATGAAAATGGAAATGAAATGCAAAGCTACGACCAGACCAGTCACTCGATTATTGCATTTTGCCATCACTAAGATTTTTAAAATGTGGGAAGTGAGTGCAAACATCAAAGGTATAATTAAACCATGATGACCTGAGCAATGCTTTCCTAGATTTTTATATGGCAAGTTATCACAATCATCGAAGTATAATTGAACCGAGATGACCTGAGTGTTGCTTGCATAAAACAGGCAGTATTAATCATTTCAATATGCAAATCAAAAATGTCTTATACTCTGATGATCATGTCCTGAGACAAATTTGCACATATTAATGATTAATTTTCAGACAACAAACAAGAAAAATATCATGTTTCTTCCTTGTTCCTCTAGTCAAAGACATCCTGGAGTCACTCAGAAATCATGATAGAAAAAATTAAGATAAAAAAAGTTGAACAATCATGTTAAAATCTAAAAGATATCATCCATGCGTTTAGACTAGCTTTGTGATAGTTTGATGGCTGATAATTTGATTTCATGTTCAAATGATGGATATCTCTCAGTTTTCACTTGATAAGAGTTGTCTAACCATTTGTTCTATCTGTTTTATTAAGCTCAAAATGATCAAGAATTTTTGCCCCCAGCTAAGTACAAGATTTTGCCCCAAGCCTAGAAACAAATTCAGTATGATATATCCAATGATCCAAACCACGGTGAGAAGCCACTCGGGATGCCTACATATGTAGAAAGGCTTTATGATGCATATGAACATCGTTGATGGAAAATGAATGCAATCGGAAAGATGCATGAACTAATAGATGGAAGAGCCAGTGAACAGATAGCGCCTGTTTGCCAGGTTTTCACCATTTGTTTTTATTGCACTTTTTCTCATATTTGATTTTTTTTTTGGGATTTTCTATTTTTTCACTGTTTTTTGTTTTTTTTGCTTTTTCAATTTTTTATTTTATTTTATGCTTTTTTAGACATAAAACTTTTTCAGATGCATGCTATTGATGGGTTCTTCAAGCTGATCTTCATCATGTGTTGATAGCTGATATGCTCCTGATCCAAATACTATTGTGATCACAAATGGACCTAACCAATTTGGTTCAAACTTTCCTTTCTTTTTTCGATCTGCCTAGTTGCATGGATTTTCTTTTAGTACTAGTTCCCCTACTTGAAAAATTTGTGGTTTGACCCTGTGATTATAGCTCTGGCACAATCTTTGCTGATATACCTTTAAATTATCAAAGGCATTTTGTCTTTGTTCATGGATTAGTTCTAACTCTTGTAATCTAGATACTCGTTGTTCTTCATCTAGGATGAGACCTTTTAATGATACTCATAGAGAAGGTATCTCTACTTCTATTGGCAGTATTTCTTCTGATCCATAAACAAGAGAGAAAGGTGTGGCACCTATTGGTGTGCGGATACTAGTATGGTAGGCCCATAGAGCAGGGTTTAATTGAATATGCCAATCTCTTCTAGCATCATTCACTATCTTTTTGAGGATTTTTCAGAGTATTTTTGTTTGATGCTTCTGGTTGCCCATTCCCTTGTGGATAGTAGGGTGTGGAGAATCTGTGTTGGATCTTGAATTTCTCATATAGCTCTTGTACATCCTAATTCTTGAACAATCGCCCATTGTCAGTGAAAATGGTCATTGGTATTCCATAGGGACAGATGATGTAATTCAAGATAAATGTAGCAATTTGTTTTCCTCTGATATTTATGAGGGGTACTGCCTCAATCCATTTTGTGAAATATTATGTAGCTATAAGGATGAATTTGTGACCATTAAGTGAAGAAGGATTTATTTTTCCTACTAGATCAAGACTCCATTGATAGAAAGGCCAATATGTTGCCAAAACATGAAGTTATTGTGTTGGTGCATGAATCAAATTCCCATGGATCTGACATTGTTTGCATGTACTAGCTATCTGAAAAAGAATTCCGTTCCATAGTCAGCCAATAATAGCCCAAGTGTATGAGTTTTTTTGAAAGGGTAAGACCACTTGAATGAGTGCCACAAATGTCGTTATGGACTTCATGTAAGGCCTTCTCAGATTCTTCTTATTTGAGACATCTTAAAAGAGTGTCGTCTAGACCTCGTTTAAACAAGGTATTCGTGACAAGAGTAAAATGGGAGGATTGGCGAATAAAGTTTCTTTTTTTATTTTTTGATAGGTCAGGAGGTAGGGTGTTATCTTTTAGGTATGTGTAAGTTTGATCATAGCGGGAGGAATCATGCCCAACAAGGTGACAGATAGTTTGGGAATCAAAACAATTATCAGCAAGGTAAAACAACTCTTCTACTAGGAATTAATAACGTTGTTGATTTTCCTATGCCTGAACTAGAGAAGCAAGTGTAGCCATGGCATCTGCTGCTTTGTTGTCATTTCTTGGAATCTGCTAAAAGGTTATTTCAATAAAGTATTTCTTGATAGCATCAACCATCTTTTTATAAGGAATTAACTTTTCATCCTTTGTTTGATAGTCATCATTAATTTTATTGATGACGAGCTAAGAGTCTCCAAAGACTTGAAGTTGTGTAATATTCCATTCTATAGCCATTTTGATACCTATAACCAAAGCTTCATACTCTGTTGTGTTATTGGTGCATGGAAAGCTTAATTTGTATACTTTTGGAGTTGTATGACCTTGTGGTGTGATGAATAGAATGCCTACTCCTTATCCATGTTGTGTATATGAACCATCAAAGTATAATTGCCATTTTTTTTGTGGTGACCGTTAGGATATCAGCATCGAGAAATTCAATCTGCAAAGGATAATCATCTTGAAGTGGTGCCTTTGCTAGTTGGTTTGTAATGACTTGTCCTTTTATAGCTTTTCTATCAACAAACTCAATATCGAACTCACTCAGAATCATGATCCATTTTGCTAGTCATCCCGTTAATATTGCCTTGCTGAGTAAATATTTCAGAGGATCATTTTTAGCTATTAACTTGATGGAGTGAGATAATAGATAGTGTCATAATTTTTGAGGAGCAAAAACTACTGCCAAGCATACTTTTTCTGTTGGTGAATAGTTTATCTCATATCCTACTAGTGTTCTGCTGATGTAGTAGATAGCTGGTTCTTTTCCTTCATTATCCTGTTGTGCGAGCAAAACTCCTAATGATGCTTCAGTGGTCGATACATAAAGTAACAATGGTTTTCCTAGAATTAGTGACATTAGGATGGGTGGTTGCATGAGATATGCTTTGATCTTGTTGAATGCATCCTCACATTGGTGGTCCCACTTGAAATAAACATTTTTTTGCAATAGATGAGTAAATGGTTGACATTTATCTGCTAGTTGAGCAACAAATATTCTAATTGATTGGAGTCTTCCTTGGATTGATCTTAGTTGACTTATATTTTTGGGATATGCCATTTCCATGATTGCTTTTACCTTAGCTAGATCCACTTTGATACCTCTAGCTGAAACAATGTATCCCAATAGCTTGCTTGAAGTGACACCAAAGGCACATTTCTTAGGGTTTAGCCATAGATTGTATTGTTCTAACCTGTCAAAGATCTTTTCCAGTACCTCTATATGTTCTTCTCTATTGTATGATTTAGCCATGATGTCATCCACATAGTCTTCCATGAATGTATGCATCATGTCATGAAATATAGTTGTCATAGCTCTTTGATATGTAGCACCTGCGTTCTTTAATCCAAAAGGCATGACATTCCAGTAGAAAGTACCTCATGGACATGCGAAAGTTGTCTTTTCTTGGTCTTCGGGTGCTATTTTAATTTGATTGTATCTAGAGAAGCCATCCATTGGTTCAATCAAAATGGATGACCTTTCTTGATAGTGCTCAAGTAAAGTGTCAAATCTTCCATCTTCCAGCGCCTCGAGGAGGTTTTCACCATTAGATGTGTCCTTTCTTTTTACTTTTTCCTAATCTAATGTTGCCAATAAATGGTTTTCAGCATTAGACCTGATATTGTTTTCTTTATTTTCACTTTTGCGACTAGGAGATTTGGCACCCACTTCACTAGAAGATGCATTGCTGAAATTCCTAGTGAAAGTTTTTACGGGTTTGATTGCTTTAAGATATACATATATGGCATGGTCATTTAGAAAGGTATCAATGGTGGTATGTCCTTTATTTTCCCAATCAATAAGCTCAGGGTGGATTAGAGGTAAGGGGTCTTCAAGTTGGGATGTTTCAAGGGTTTCAAGGGTCATTATAGATGTATCAAAGTTTTCAATATGTATGTCGATGTCTAGAACGGTACTCTCATCAGAAAGACCTCGCATAAGAAATTTATGATCGTCCTCGGTTAAATCCAAGTCATTCAAATGTAATTCTAATTCAAGTGAGCTATTTCCTGACGTTTGTCCTGCATACGTGTGAACTACATCGACTCCTACATCTCCTTCAAAGCAATTTTCTTCAGTTGATTCTTCGGAGTGATAGGAATCCCATTCCCATTCATTAGAATCTATATCACTTGCAGCATGCAATCTACAGATTTGTTCATATAGTATTTCTTTTTCTTTTCTTGTTATATCTTTTCTTCCTTCATATTCAACTTCTTTAGGACTGAGATTGAGTTCTGTCAACTATTCTATGAGCTCTCCTTAACTTATATTAGCTTCTTTCTTGTTTTGATTGAGATTTAATGATGCTTGAGAGGTGCTTTTAGTTTGTTTCTCTTGTTGATTTCAAGCTTGCTTCTTTTCCCATTTCATGTTTGTTTGTGTTTGTTGCTTAGCTGATGTTTCTTCTCTTTCAATTGCCAGTTGTTCTTGTCTGTTTTCATATTCCTCTTGTTGTTGACTAAAAGATGTATCTTCCGGCAAATTAACTTGTCCATACCCTAAGCCTGTTTTGTATGTAGTCTGTTGAGTGTAAGGTTGGATAGGTTCTAAGATACCTTCTTTTCTTTTTCCTATAGGACCTATTTCAGTGTATCCCATTCTTCTAAGAATGTTAAATCCTTTTCCATACTTTTCTGTAGGTATTCTCACATTGTTAATCTTTTGTTGAACTTCTTCATCCTTGTATAGCCACTGTGGCACATCTTTGTCTTATGTTTCCTCTGATAAGGTTCCAGCACTAACAAATGCTCCATCAAATATCGGAAGATGTTTTCCAATTGGTTATTGTTTAGAGTTCGATGGTTTTCCAAAGGATTTAGAAGAAAGTGGTAATTGTGATATTGAATATTCTTCGTTCCCTCTATCTCTTAGCTACATTTGTTTTTCCATACTTGACAAGATAGAGGCAAATGATTGTTCCTTGGATTGTGTGTTTGAAGATGATGCCTCCCTATTATGAGGAACAATGACTTCTTGAATTGGTTTAAGATTACTACAATACTAGAATGGATTTGAATCTGCTGAGATCATGATTTCTTGTCCACTGTAGGGAAACTTTAAGCATTGATGGTATGTTGATGGAACAGCTTGTATGTCATGTATCCAAGGTCTTCCCAAGAGTATGTTGTATGATAAATCTAAGTCTAGAACTTGGCATATTGTGTCTTTCTGCAAAGGTCCCACTCTGATGGGTAACATCACAATTCCTTTAGAGGTACGTTCTTCTTCATCATAGGCTTTAATGGTGATCTTTTTTCGGGGATCAACTACATCTTCTGAATAACCTAAAGCACGTACAAGACTCAAAGAGCAGATGTTTAAGCCAACTCCTCCATCTATTAGGACATGTTTAACTCATGTCTTATGAATGATGACTTCGATATGCAAGGGAGCGTTATGGGGATGTTGCAGGGACATGTCTTCTTCTTCAGTGAATGATAAGCAGTGAGGAGTTGTGAGGTGTCCCACCATGGTTTAGAATTGATCGATATCAAGATCTTTGGAAACTATTGTATCTACTAATGCTCATTCAATAATTTCTTTGTGTGCAGGTGAAAGCTTTAACAGTTCTAAGATGGATATTTGTGCGAGTGTTTTCTACCATTGATCCACTATGTTGTATTATTTGGTAGTGGATAATGTGTTTGTCGTAGGACCCCGCAAAACAACTTTGGATTTGCTTCTTGTGATAGCATGAGCAGGTTCTTGATTTTTCTTTTATTTAACTACAATCATGTTTACCACATTATCATATGTATGAGTGTAGTTTACCCTCGCTTTACCCTTACCATTGTTTGTTGTTGATGATTCACCTTTCTCATAGTTTGGAAGTGGAGTTTTAAAAGTTGTATGAGATTCATTCGTTGTATGTCCATCCATAGTTATTACTCCATTATTAATCAAATCTTGGATGATATGTTTCAACCACTGACAACTATCTGTGTGATGTCCTTTGTTTTGATGGAAATCACAATAATGGTTATTATTCCACCAAGGTAGTTTTATTTGAGGTTCGTAGTTCCTTTCTTCTGGTAAAGTGATCAATTTGTTTGCAAGAAGCGTCTTTAGTGTTGATCCAAGGGGTTCACCAATGTTTGTAAATTGCCTTAAAAAGAAATTTTTGATAGTTGCTTTTTGGTGATGGTTGTTTTGTTGAGCCGCTGCTGAGTGAGTGGATAAATTAAAAATCGGTTGCTTTGGTTTGACATTGTTGTTATCCACTATTCCATCGTTGATGAAATTTTGATTTCTATTCCAAAACTTTGGCTTATCATTGTGATTGTTATTATTGGTGTTGTTAGGAGGATGGACTCTGTCTTTGTATATTTTCAATTCACCTTTCTTTATCATGGCTTCCTCCATTCTGATTCCATTATCAATCATTTTTCCAAAACTTTGATTTTCTTGCATTTTTAAGTAATAACTCATTTGATCATTTAAGTTGTCAATGAATATGTCCATTTTTTCATACTCTGGCACTATATGAGGATACCATGAAGCTAACCATCTCCATCATTGTAAAAATGTCATGAAAGGTTCTCCAGCCTTTTGTTTGGCATTACATAGATCTAGCATTGTTACTTCATGTTGTATGTTGTAAGAGTATTGTGAAACAAACTTATCCACCAATTCTAAGAATTATATGATTCTAGGTAGAAGTTTGGAGAACCATTCCATAGCTAGTCCAATCAAGCTTTTCGAAAATAATCTCATCAAGTAGGTGTTCTCATGTGAAAACTCCATACTCATTGTGCAAAATTATCGTATATGATCTTGAGGGTCAGTGCTTCCATCATATTTTTCATATCTAGTAGTTTAAAAACCTATAGGAAATGGTATCATGTTTATGTTTATGTCGAATGGATAAGGACAGATTTCTTGAAATGAGTATCTTCTAACATTTCCTCTCTGTATATCTTGAATTTGTGTTTGTAGTGTTTGTAGTTGTTGTGTGAGAGCTGTGATAGGATTATCAACATGATTTTTTCTTGCATGACCATGATTTTGTATTCTAGGAGGATCTGGATCTCTTCTGGTGTCATCTCTAGTCCTTCTTGTATATTCATTGAATTGAATGTTATTCAGAATTTCCACTTCATCTCTTTTGGGTATGTAAGTTTTTTCATTGGTTTTGGTGTTATTGGGAATTGATGTGTCATTCATGTGCAGACCAAAAATATCTTCGTATTGTTTGTTATTAGGGGGAGGGTCACTTTTCTTTTGTGTCAATTTATTTACATCAAAATCTTGGGGAAGTGTAGCACCAGATTTTGCCAACATTAGGAAATATTTTTCTTTTTCTCCCTCCAATAATTTTTGCATAAATTTATCAAATTGAGGATCCTTTTTTATGTCTCTAATATTTTATTATGTTATTTCTTCTTCAACTTGTATTTCATCTTCATGTTCCATGGTTATATGCTCTTCGGTTGTTTCCAATGTTTCGATTTTCATCTCTGTGATTCTTCGTCTCTGAGCTCTAGTTAAAATGTGCATACACGTGTGTTATGTTGCTAGGATTCGATTGTCTAAAAGTTGTTTTGATAAGTGATCAATTGCCAAGGTAAATGTGATAACACGATACGACAAGAAAATATGGTTCAAGTGTTTAAAGTTTTGCAAGTTTTTCGATCTTCAGTTTTGGAGTGCAATGATGATGATTTGATAAAAACTAAGTCCAGTAGGAACGATATATCCTATGATGTGGGACAAGATTATCCTAACCAAACATTTTAGTTTCATGATAAAGGATCATAGATCTTGATGAGAAACTATGTTTGAGTGATCAGTTTATTAAAGAGGTTTATAATGCACTTTGAGATGTTTAGATCTTGAACTTGTTGAGGGTGAGCACTTGAAAATCTTAAGGTGTTTATGTTCTAGAGTCTGATTTCAATGGATAATAACTTGACCAAGAAAACTAAGAAGACAATCCAACCACAAAATGACAGAGAACAGGCATTTATGATTACTACAAATTGATCAAGCAGAAATGGCAAATCTGAAAAAGGCATGCAGGACACAACTCTGGACTGGCAGAAACAGAGACTCGTACGACAGACTATACAGCCCCAAACGACAAAAGATACAAGCCTATACAACAAACTAGGAATTTCATGTGAAAAAGAATAGGCTCGTACAACAGACTATACAGCCTTAAATGACAAAAGATAAAAGATCATATGACAAACTAGGATTTTCATGTGAAAAAGCATAGGCTCGTACAACAATTCCTACTGAGCCATATGAAAAATGATCAGACCATACGACAAACTTTTCTAAACCATACAACAATATAAATGACTCGTACGACTGAGAGAAGAATAGAGGAAAATATATTTGTTTGGTCGAATTTTGATCAATGAATTTTGATGTTTTGCTTATGTTTTCCAGTTTTAGATGTCTGATTTTTCAATTTAGGGATGAATACACAACAAACACACGATATGTTAAGTGACCTCAAGCATGCTAAACCCTAAGGAAGTTGGCTAAGGAGAGAAAACCTTTGCTTGCAAGCTTAGGTACACACCCAATAGCTAATCAGAATATGATCGCTGAGTCTAACGCAATGGATTCTCAACGTCATATTATCCAACTCCAAATGCTAATGGGGGCATGATATGGCAAGTATCTTGGGAGAGTTACTATCTCTCTTGCACAAAGATTATCACCCTTTCGGAGGTGAATCGGTTAGCTTCTAATTTAGCCGGCACTAGTAAGGGATCCGTTCAGCGCGTTGGGGTATAATAATCAATTAAGAGGTCTCCCAGCCTTGAAAACCAAGGTTTGCTATACCTGAAGGTATGGAGGAGATCTATTCCCGAGCACTGTCATTGACTTGATTTTCATCAAATCATATTTATTTTATAGTGGGTTGGATTACTTGGCGTTATTCGTTCCCCTCTCACTGGCCTTAATAGCTAAGAGATATTAGCTCCTCGGGAGGGCAGGCCCACTAAATATATGCACTAATGAAAGTAAAAGAGGAGTTTATCTTTCTGCTCACTTAAGAAAGGTGAGAGCATACACGCCTATCATCAAAAACACAAAATACATGATTGTTCATTCCTTTAGCAAAAGATAAGTGTGCCTAGAAAAATTTAAGAAATACACAAAGTTTTGTTGAATTCTTCTTAGGCAACCTGCAAAATAGATCCATTAGTAATCATGATGTGTTTGGTTGAAATGTGTCTTTGGCTAGCATATCTTTGACAATCATCCTACAAAACTAGTTAGGCTACCAAAAAATCTCACAAACAGACTAGGGTTAGCATTAGTAATGATCGGATTAAAATCTAAAACAGTGAAAATGTAGTCTATTTAAAAAACACAGAGGCAGAGTGTCGTATGACACAATTTACCAGCTCATACGATAGAGAAATGAGCTCATACGATAGAAATTATTTTTGTCCCAAATCACAAAGTAGTTCATACGAGCCAGTAAAGGAGCTCGTACGATATTCTGAACCAGATCCAGGCAGAGATGAATGTTGATGAGCTTAAGAGGCCAAAAATGATAATTTCAGCCCCACAGTGAGCACCAAAATGTCGTGCCAATGAAGTGTATACCTGCAGCTGCAACACAAAACACTCAATAGATCATTACAAGCTATAGCATCCTAAAATTGTGACACTTGCAATTTCTACTGCATTTGGGTCTTCACGATGGCGGCGCAATGTTGAACCTGAATGGAGACCCCGAAACCTATTTACGACATCAAAAACTGCATCTTTCTGCACCTTGGCCTGATCCTCCTTGCACCCTGCTGTCCCAGGAGGTGGGACCATGGCGCCCAGCGCCCTAGTCCTTCAGGACCATGGCTCCTAGCGCCCTGGTCCCTCAGGACCATGGCGCCCAGCGCCCTGGTCCCTGGCCCTATTTTGGGCCCAGTCTCTTGTTGGGCATCGGGTCTTCAAGTTTGCAATTTGGAAAATAATGTTCCTAGGTCGGCCTAAGGTCGGAAAAATCAGTCTCCTAACCCTAATTGACAAGTATATAAACTACATTTTCTCTCCCAAAAGGGGGAGGAAAAATAGATGTGTGCAAGAAGCGGAAGCGATAGGCAAACATTCAAACATTCAAGCATTCAAGCATTCAAGCATCCCTTCAAGCAATTGAGCATTCTAGGTCTCCATTCAAGGCTAGGTGTTGCATTCAAGACAAGGATTCAACCATTGAAGAGGAGATCACTTACAACATACAACATACAACATCATTACACCTTCGCATGTAAGAATACAAACATTCTTACAACAAGGTATCAGTACTTGATGACATTACAAACATTTACATTTACAACATTCTCATTTCTTGGTTAATTCCAAAACCGGGGTTTGACCTGAAGGCAAACCCCTAATCCCTAACCCCCCAATTGTCCTCTCTTTTCTGTGTGTAGGTTGCAGGTACGTGGCTGTAATTGAAGATCTGGAATCCTTGTGCAAGGACGAACAGATCCCCCTTCGTTTCGCGGATTTTTCAGAGGACCGTGTGCACTCTGGGCGCCATCGTCCCGTCAACTTTCGCTCAAACTTGCATGACAGCATCATCTCGACATTTTACTGCTAATTTCAGGTCTGTAGCTTCATCCCGTGTCCCAATCTCCGTCTACAAGCGAATCTTTCTTACTTTTACATACATTCCTAGTTCAATCCTTCTATCTACATTCTTTACAAAAGAGGGTATCCTTGCTGTCTCAACCCTTGAAACTCATTTAGAATCCAGTCTTGCATTGTGTGGGATTGGATCTTATGGGTTTCAACCCCTCTTTTGAATGTAAAGTCTCTCCTAAGTGAAAACCGTCAATCCTAGTGACCTCCTTTCTCTCTTCATGGAGTGGGGGAACACCTAGGGTTCGATTTTCCACTTTACATTTTGGTGAACCCGACGTGAACATCCTAATTCTGATTATTCTTGGTTAGATCTGAAAATTTTTTGCTTCCTTAATTACATTTCCATGTTTGATCTTTTGCAAGTTTTAGAGGTTAATTGCATAAAAACCCTAAATTTTCTTTTTAGTAATTGAGCTTGTGAAATGTTTAATTATTAATGCTTGTTTCAGATCTACCCTTCTATTGCAAATTGTCAAATCATATTTGTGCTTTAATTCTGAAAATTAAGTGGTTAAGTGTCAAAACCCTAATTTTTAAAACCCTCTTGATTCAACCTTTGACCGATGATTTCACTGATCAAAACACCTCCAAATCGGCTGTAACTTTGGATTCCGCAACAAAATCATAATATCTCTCATCCCTGAAAATTTTGAAAAAAGTTGCGAGGACCGTGTGCACCCCAAGCGCCATCATAACCGACATTTTTTCTGAAATTTCGGGAGCTAGATCTTACTGTATTTTTCTGCTAAAATCCAGAATCTTGGCTGATTTCATCAATTCTAACCCTTTCAAAATTAAAGTCAAAGTTGGTCTAGTGATTGCTTGGATTAAGGCTTATAATCATTCAAAAATTGTTGAAATTGAAATTTTGTGTTAAAATTGTGTTTCTTACTGTCCTAAATCTTAAAAGTGTGTTGGCATTCATTCGAAATTTCAGTGCTTTATTCAAATTATTGCAGTTTGTGATTTTTGAAATTAAGTGTTTAATTGCAGCAACCTTGATTTCCACTTTTAAAATTGAATTTTGCATTGCTTCTAGTATTCCCTCTAAAATCATAAAATTCAAAATTTCAGTTTCCCTCTCTTTTTCATAATTCAAATTTTGCATTTTTCAACAATCTTGGTAGGGTTCAATTTTGAGATTGCAACTTTAATTTGGCCTATCTACAGATCGTAAAATCACTCAATTTTTTCAGATTAGCTTTAAAATCATCATAACTTTCATCCCTGAAAATTTCGAAAAAAGTTGTGAGGACCGTGTGCACTCCGTTCGCCATAGTCCTCGACATTTTTTCTGAAACTTCGGGAGATTGTCATGATTGCATTTAACAGCTTAAATCTAGGAGATTGGCTGATTTTATTGAAATTTGCTACCTCTAAATTCGAAAATAAATTCAAAATTCAAGATCTCAATTTTCAAGATAACAATTAAAATTAGGTGCTACCCCCTTGGCCCTAATTTTCAATTGTGCCTACCTTTCTTGGAAGTTGTGCATGAGTTTTACAACAATAAGCCCTACTTACACTATTCCTGTTAGAGGAAGCCTTAGAATTAAGTCTTTCCAAGGTTTAATTACCGAGGAAATGGAACCTAATTTGAATGGCCTTTTTAACGAGGACATGGGTAATTCCTCTAATCCTCTTAATGATGAAGAAGCTCTCCATGAGGTTCCTGTAGAACAACTTTCAAAATTGGATAACCAATTTGATGATTTTCAGCAATGGATGTCTCGAGAATACCCCGATAGTCAAGCTCTTTCATTAATTGAGGGTCTAAAACGTATGGTTCAAAGTGATAAGAATGGAATTGATATTTTGCGTAGTATTGCACACATTGTGGATTCGAATGTGATGCCTATGAAGAGTTGTGCTGAAACTTTAGGTTATACACAACCTCCTACTCAAGTCAATCATTCTACCCCTTTGAAAATTTTTATTGCTAGTATACCTACTTTTACATCAAACATAATGACTACTTCAATACAAAACATTCCACCTATGATCACCAGTCATGGGGGCAATCCTTCTTCTTCAATCAACCCTCTTCCTTCATTCAATCTGACTTCTTCATTCATTCCTTCAATGAGTGTCCCTATTACATCTCCACAAATGAACATGACACAAGGGGGCAATTCATTTAACCATTCCATTCCTCCTTGTAGTGTTCCTTCTTTCCAATCATCTCCTATGACTAACTATCATAGTGTCCTGCCACCTTACTCTCAATCATTACCTTCTTTCAATAACATAATACCTCCATCACAATCTAAGATGTCTAATATGAACTCTTCGACTGAAGCGACCATTAACAATCTTGCACAAACTGTCTCTTCATTACAGCAACAAATTGCCTCTATGAATCAATCTAAGTTTAGTGTGCCCACATTTGATGTTGCGAGCCCACTTTCTCTTGACATTGTTCGAGCTATCCCCCCTAAGCATGTTGAAATCCCGCAGTTGGAGCTTTATAATGGTAAAGGTGATCCTCTAACATATGTTAAGACATTTCAAACAATATGTAACGATTTTGCTCATGACCAAAGGTTGCTTGCAAAACTGTTTACAAGAACATTAAGAGATAAGGCTCTACAATGGTATTTCTCATTGCCTTCCTATTCTATTACTTCTTTCCAACAACTTGCAAATGCTTTTATTCAACAATTTCAAAACAATATAAGTCCTAAAGTTACTTTGATTGATTTAATGCATTGTAAACAAGGTGTTAAAGAAAAAGTGACTAATTTCATTGGTAGATATAAGCATTTGTGTGCTCAAATTTCTTTTCCAGTACCTGACAATGATATTCAAAGAATTTTTATTTCTAATTTACAAAAAGATATTAGAGAAAAACTTATGTTTTCTGAGTTTACTTCTTTCCAACAGTTGTGTGCAACTCTTCACAATTATCAACTGACTGTGAGTCAAATGGAACAAGCAAATCCTATGGCTCCGAGTGATAAGGGTGATAGTAGTCAACAACCATTTGGGAAGTTTAAACTAAATAGAGAGTTCATTAAGTTCAATGAAAACATCATCAACAACAATGTGAATGCAGCATCAGGTGTGCCTCCTATTTCTAAGTTTTTCAAGAAAGAAAGAAAGTTTACTCCTTTGAATGAATCATTGCATAGTATTATGAATAAGTTATTGGAACAACATGTGCTTACTCTCCCTCCTATAAAGAAAATAGATCCTGCAAAGATTAATTCACCCTATTTTGATAACAAATCTTTTTGTCAATTTCATCGTCAACCTGGGCATGATACTGAAAAATGTTTTGCTTTAAAGGGTAAAAATTCAAGATTTGATTGATAATAATACTATCTCTGTTTCATATGTGAATGATAAAGGCAACACATCTATAGCTCTGCCTAACCAAAATCTTAAGATTTTTACTAAACCATTACCTTCTCATACCTCTAATGTGATTGAGACTAATGATTCCTCTTTCTTACCTGATAGTCTTGTGTCTATGACTCCGAATGTGATTAACTTTGTAGAGCAGTAGAAAATCCCTAAAAAACCTTCCATCACATTTGATTCCAGTGAAACTATCAAGGCACCTGATGGTCCTTTTTATATAGTTGCAAAAGTCAAGAATACACCTTGTCGTGGAGTGCTTATTGATCCTTCTTGTATGGTTAATGTCATTACTGAAGAATTTCTTTTTACTTTGCAATTGAATCAAGTGATATATGACAAAACAAATGTGGTTGTGAAATTATTTGATGCATTTTCTTCTCCTGCAATTGGTTCTATTACATTACCTATTGAGGTCCATAACAAAACCCTTGATGTCAACTTTGCTATTATTCCATCATCCGAACAATTTCGTGTGAAGCTAGTCTATCCTTGGCTATCTTCCATGAAAGCTATTGCTTCTCCTATTCACAAGTGTTTGAAATTTCCCCATAATGGTGAAGTTGTTACTGTCAATCATAGTCTCTTTAAACCAGCTAAAAGAACTTCTAGCGTTCCTATTGATTATTTTTGGCCTAAACAATTTCAATCTCTTCCACCGCGAAGTGATCATCTTTTCAAATCTTATCAAAAGTGGAAAAAAGATATGATCCTATCTCTAAGTGAACCTAGAACACCCAAACTTGATATTCCTATCATTCTTGAGAAGGAAGTTCTTCCTTTGAAAGATAAAACTAATGTCTTTCCTCAAGAAGATTCCCAACCCATCCCTATGGATGTGACTACGTCTATGTCTAATAAACTTTCTAAAGGTAGACCTATACCTCCTCGTCATGATGGACTTGGTCTCCTTCCTAAACCAGATATTCCTCCTTTATATGGAGCAGTTCCTCCTCCTTCCTCTTATAGAGAGAAGAGACCTTCCTCTTCTCCTATTATTCAACCTAAGAGACCACAACCTAAACACCCAAGTGATAAGGATGAAAACATTCCTCCTCCTCAATCTTCTCAACTTCCTACTAAGACTAGATGAAATCGTTCTACGCATGAACGCTGTCGAAAGTGTCATCTTAGAGCTCGTGCAGCTGTTTCCCAAACTTTGCAATCCCCAAAGACACCTTCAGCTAGTATTATTCCATTTTCTCCTCAACCGAAAATTGAGCCAAAATCTCCTAAACATAAGATGCATGATGGTTTTGATCCTGTGTGAGTTAAAGATCCTATTTTTATAAATCTTGATGATGATATAGATGAAAATGTTATTCATGATGATAGTGAATATGAATATGTTGATGTTGATAACCATTTATCTAACGCATTTTCAAAAGCACTTATCCTAGCTCCTAGACAAGAACAACTTGGCTTGGAACATGAACATAGCCCTTGTTTGGATCTTGTGATAGCTCCATCTACTGTGTTGGATGTTCCTCCTCTAGCGTGTTTCCTGCCTTCCCGAAATATTGATCAGCAAGATCGGGGGGTGGATGATGTGCTAGACTAGTTCATTAGCATAGCAGACTCTCTCCTCCTCTCTTGATCTCTTTTATTACTTCTTCTATGTGTTATTCTCATTCTTCTATTTGTTGTCCTTAGTGATGTCTACTTGGGGATGATGCAAAGCATTGAGATCTCTTTTGGTCTCTCTCATGTTGACTCAAAAGACACATGTGTTCCCTTCTTCTAGGTGACCTTCCTTGATTAGGGAATGAAGAACAATTATGCATACATACATATGATATACATGAATTATCATACAGCATACTGACCCCAAGGAAAGTGAAGTCACCTCGTGCTTTGTGTTTTGTGTCTATTATCCTTGGGTTTATCTCACACTTGGGGGCTAAATCTTTGTGATAACATGCTCCTTTCCTTTCTCATTTCTTATGTGTATCACTACCTTAAAGCAATCACCCTCGATGAGGCGTGTGCGATCGCTTTAACGTAGGGGGGCATATGCTCCGTCCATATCTCTTCAAGATTCTCAAAAATTTCTTGGCGAACTTAGCTTTGCCTTGAAAATTTTTGGTATTTTTCTTGCATGACTCATAGTGAGGGAACCTTACTACTATCAGTCATGGTTCTCCCTCGTGATCTTCCCTTTTACTTTGTCAATTGAAGTCGTAAGATCCTTAGTCCACTGGGGGCTAGGTGTATCTTGCCTCCTTGACGTGGTGAAAGTCTTTCAATGTTGTTTCCTTGTACTTTACCGGAAGTATGGGCATACGCTTATACTCCCGCTAAAGTGGGGGCTAAATGTAGCATCCTAAAATTGCGACACTTGCAATTTCTACTGCATTTGGGTCTTCACGATGGCAGCACAATGTTGAACCTGAATGGAGACCCCGAAACCTGTTTACGACATCAAAAACTGCATCTTTCTGCACCTTGGCCTGATCCTCCTTGCACCCTGCTGTCCCGGGAGGTGGGACCTTGGCACCCAGCACCCTGGTCCTTCAGGACCATGGCACCTAGCGCCCTGGTCACTGGCCCTATTTTGGGCCCGGTCTCTTGTTGGGCATCGGGTCTTCAAGTTTGCAATTTGGAAAATAATGTTCCTAGGTCGGCCTAAGGTCGGAAAAATCAGTCTCCTAACCCTAATTGACAAGTATATAAACTACATTTTCTCTCCCAAAAGGGGGAGGAAAAATAGATGTGTGCAAGAAGCGGAAGCGATAGGCAAACATTCAAACATTCAAGCATTCAAGCATCACTTCAAGCAATTGAGCATTCTAGGTCTCCATTCAAGGCTAGGTGTTGCATTCAAGACAAGGATTCAACCATTGAAGAGGAGATCACTTATAACATACAACATACAACATCATTACACCTTTGCATGTAAGAATACAAACATTCTTACAACAAGGTATCAGTACTTGATGACATTACAAACATTTACATTTACAGCATTCTCATTTCTTGGTTAATTCCAAAACCGGGGTTTGACCTGAAGGCAAAGCCCTAATCCCTAACCCCCCAATTGTCCTCTCTTTTCTGTGTGTAGGTTGCAGGTATGTGGCTGTAATTGAAGATCTGGAATCCTTGTGCAGAAACGAACAGATCCCCCTTCGTTTCGCGGATTTTTCGAAAGACCGTGTGCACTCCGAGCGCCATCGTCCCGTCAACTTTCGCTCAAACTTGCAGGACAGCATCGTCTCGACATTTTACTACTAATTTCAGGTCTGTAGCTTCATCCCGTGTCCCAATCTCTGTCTACAAGTGAATCTTTCTTACTTTTACATACATTCCTAGTTCAATCCTTCTATCTACATTCTTTACAAAAGAGGGTATCCTTGTTGTCTCAACCCTTGAAACTCATTTAGAATCCAGTCTTGCATTGTGTGGGATTGGATCTTGTGGGTTTCAACCCCTCTTTTGAATGTAAAGTCTCTCCGAAGTGAAAACCGTCAATCCTAGTGACCTCCTTTCTCTCTCCATGGAGTGGGGGAACACCTAGGGTTCGATTTTCCGCTTTACACAAGCATGGTTAGCAAATTTAAAACAAAGAAAGATAAGACCATGGCTAATCGATCTATTGCCTCCTAATAAATGCGAGTGTATATTTTCTCTCAGATCTAGATAAGCAAATTCCAATGACTTGACTACATCTAGATGGAGGATTTAAGATGATAATTATGCATTTAAGCTAAAAAAAAAGGAGAATGATTAAGCTACATGATCCAACAATTATGCTAGAAAATAAGCTAGATCTAAGATGCAATTGCCTATAATAACAATGTTCAAATGATATGCTAAGATCAATATGCCTATAATAACAATGCCTGAAATGCAAATGAGATGAGATCATTATTGCTCCAAAATGGGGTTTATTTATAGGATTTCCAAGGCCAAGGGTGAGGTGGCAGGAATCAACGGTTAAGATTGAGTCTGAAGATATCAATGGTGAAATTGGAGGAGGTTGGAAAAGAGGTTGGATGAAAGGGAACATTTGCCATCTCTATGGTGACAAGTGTCAAGAAGCTCTGCTCATGAGAGAGAAAGTGTCTAAGGAAAGGGGACATGTGGCCCAAGAATGCCATGTGTCTCAAGGGAAGAGTAGGTTTAATTAAACCCAGGGTTAGGTTTAGAAGGGGTTAGGTTAGATGGTTAAAAGTTAGAGGTAAGTGGGTAAATTTGAATTTAAAATTCAAATAAGACTAATTAATTCTCAACAACTCATAAATTGATTTGTTTTAATTAATTAGAAGATTAGAAAAATTAATTGAAGATGGGGGGAGAATTAATTAATTTGAATTAATTAATCAAAGGGGATTATGAAAATGAACTTATTAAATAAATCCTTAGATTTATTGATAAGTAGATGCAAGGGGGAATTTAATCAAATTGCTTAGTGAATTCAATTAAACCTATTAAATAAATCTTTACATTTATTAATAAGTAGATGAAAGGGGGAATTTAATCAAGTTGCTTAGTGAATTCAATTAAATTGGGAAATGAGATTAATTAAATAATTGCTTATTTAATTAATTATCGTCAAACCATTTTTAGGTGTATACACCGGGAAATGCTGCTATGGTATCACCACTAGTGGCCTCTGCATCCTCATGTACATGTCTTGTTGCAGAAAATGAATCCATTATGAAATGCCCCCAAGAAAGAACACTTCAAAGGAAATAAACACATAACAAAAGAGAGAGAAAAAGAGGGATCTACCAACTCCAAGGTCAGTATGATGTGAACTAGTGGATGTCTGTATGTTGCATGTTGCCAACATTGCAGTTGGCAATATAGGTGGGGATGATGGCCTCTGATGAGGCGGTGTTTGCACAGGAACATGGACATCACTTGAAGAATAATACATTAAATATAAAAAACATTAAATAAGAGAAATAACATAGTGGTGCAGGAGCACCAAGAGCACAATGAGGAACTAGGACCAATCTTTTAAAGCAGAACAATAAATTTTAGACCCTTTGAATTATAAAAACTTTTGAATTCCATGCACTCTTTCTTAGTTTTTTTAATATTGCAGTATGTTCTCCAAATGTTTTCCACCATAAAATGCATTGATTCTCTTTGGAAACTTGTTGGAAATTGAAGCGGCATGAATATACTTTCATTTCCTTTTGGTTTAATTAATTTTGGATTTACATTTGAAAAGTTATAGCCATTTTGGTGAAAACTGTCCAAACCCTACCTAGGGCTGGCAGCAAGCACTCAAAATTTAATATCTTTTATTTTCTTTGCCAAATAAGCCCACAAATGGGGATAAATCTGTATTATATTCTGTACTTTCATTTCATCAAGTGTTTAGGGTTTTCACTCCAAGTTTGGCACATGATTTGAATATTTTTGGGACTGTTTTGGGTGTCTCGATCCAAGAAGGACAGTGAAAAGGCAGATTTGTGAGGGTTTGGTACAAAATTACATATGAATGAGTATTGGTATATTGTTGGGGGTTGAATAAAGTGTGTGGGGAGTCATCTTAGAGATTTCAAAGGATTTTTGAAGCCTTAAAAGACCTTGAACCAAATATGTGACATGGATGTCCTCTTGTATTGCCTCATGAAAGCAAACATGAAAACAGTGATAAAAAGCTTTTGACATGTGAGGGTTGAATGAAAAATAGTCTTGGAAGATAGTGTGGATGGAAACCTTAGTGTGTGGTGTATGTCTGGAAGGAGGGTTGAGTGTCTTGATTCAAGAGTGGGTGTTTATGACAAGTGATTGCCTAATTCCTTTGTGACTATCCCAAACTTTACATAGACTGTCAACTTATGAAAATAGTGAGAATATTATCTCTAATGTGCAAACCAAGTAATGTGTCGGTATGTGGGGGTCTGAGTAAAACCTAGGAGTAATGTTGAATTCCATTGGGAGTGATTGAGAGTTCCAAAGTGAGGATATGGAGTCTTACATAATGATTGTCCTAATTGGTATGTTTGAGTCAATGAATTATGACTTGGCAACCCAAGTGTTGTGAAACCTTGAAGAATGTATGAATGTATTGTGCCATGTATGGAGGCATAAAAAATAGAGTCAAATGGTGTGTGATTTAGATGACCTTGAGTGGAAGGTTGTCCCTAATTGATGAGTTATAGTGTGGATGCTCTACAACAATTATAAAATGTGCAGGGAAGTCACATGTTTGATAACAACAAGGAGTCTATGAACACATAAAGGATGTATCAGAGCATCAAAGTAGTTTTAATGTATGGAACATGGTCATCACCTGAACTACCTAGAGTACCCTAATCATGGCCACTAGCTTGATGAGGACACAGTATTTCCTCTAAAAATAAGACATACATATTTTAGTTCCTGACATGAAAGAGTATAAAATATAAACCATTTTTTAACTTATGTTATAATTAAATATTTCATTATTGCTTACTTGCAAGTTTTGTGCTCTCTGCATCAATTGTTGCAACCTCTCTTTTATTGCATTAGTTTGAGGGACTTGGTATGCCAGAGTAATAATTTCTCTCTTAACTTTTTTTTTGGATCTTTCTCATCATTGCGATAATGTCTGTGGAATATGTGATGTCATCATCGCATAATAGTGAGTCCACCGATGTATTTTCATCAGGTAATGCAGGTGCCTTTCCTCGAACATCCGTTTGTGACAAGAATATTAGTAACATTATCAAAAATACTCAAAAACCCTAAAGAAAAGAACATAATCATATAACAATATATCACTGCTCTTTTGCCTTGAGATGGATATTTGGCATAGCACTTTTTCTTTTTTTTCTTTTTCTTGTCTTGACTTGTAAGTAATGAAACCTACTTGGGTGTGACAATTACAACAGCACTAAAGTAGAATTTTAGATTTTTCACCAATCATATGATCAACTAGGTGCCTAAAATTAATTAGAGATTTTGTTAATGTGTTTGAGATATAGCAATTGATAGATTTTGGGTTACCAAGACTCAAATAGTGAAATGACTACCCAACCATAAGTAAAGCATCGTCACAGGGTGATGTTGAAAATGAATGACCTTAGGACCTCAAAGACTTCATGTCTGAATATCTAAGAAAGGGCTTGACCCTTGTTTTTCTTGAATGCAAACAAATGATAAACTTGGATAGTTGCCTTGTTTTATTAATGTTGCTATATGTAAATGCAAAAATTTTGTGAATACGGTGCATTTGAAAAAGAAACTATATGTGATGTGGTGCTTTTAAGAAAATGATATGCAATGCAAAAAGAAAAACCAAAACTAAACCAGTCCTTAGATATAGTATCTTTTAAGGTACATGTTGTTCATAGGGTCAGGGAGTTTCATGTAGGTAGTTTACTGGTCCAACATAAAGATGTATTTCCAAGAAGGACTCGGCTAAGTGTTCATGTTCAGCATCTCCAATGTTGATTTCCTTAGTTTTTGGATTTGGTGATGAAAATAGGGTAAAGTCTTATGCAAAGGATTGGATAAGGGGAATCGAAGGATTAAAAAGAGGTTTTAGATAATTGACCAGATATTGAAATTTTGGTGCATGAGCGAATGGAAATGTTTGTGGGGTCACCATTTGCACACATCTTGGGGGATGGTGGATTGATGGAGGAAAAGTGGATCTCAGATTTTGAGATTTGGATGGAGGAACAACCAAGGATTTTGGGACATAAGGATCCAAAATGGATGAAGGAGGTGATGGAGAAATAGATTTGGAAGGTTTGGATGGAGAAACAACAATCTTGGTTGTTGATTTGGATTTTTCTTTAGACTGTTGTGCTTCAAGGAGACGCTTAGGGATCCACATAGTTTTTTATTTTTCATGCTTTTGCAGTTTCTTGGAACGCTTTGCTTCTACAAGTGCTTTAGGAACCCATATAGCTTTTTATTTTTCTTTATTTTGCTCAGTGAGCCTTTGTGTCCTTCTAGATGGATGGAAGGTACACGAAGATGTATGCCTTTGTTGATCCTGCAAAAGGGATGGAGGAATATAGGGTCCTAAAATGGATGGAAGAGATGAAGGGGAAGGCATGTATTTAGTTTTTGGTTTAGTAAGGGTACCAACATTTTGAGGAATGTCACTAAGGCCATGACTCTTAATAGTTTCTTTAACATGGAGGGGTTCTTGCTTGTGAAGGTCTATCCCTTTGCGTTTATAAATATCTTGACTTGTAGGATCATGAGAGGGCTTTGTAGGTATGATGGATCTATGAGGTGAACATGGAGGATTATGACAAGGAGATGAAGTTATACTTTGATCTTGACCTGGAAGAGGACCATTGGATAGGGTGTTTGACTATTTATTTTGAATAGGATTGTTTGGAAAGGTGGAAGAGGCATCATTATCTTTCTTAGGAAAGATGCTTTGATCTTGAGATGGAAAGGGACAATCTTGGAATAAATGGGAAGGTATAAGGGAATCATCATGGAATTCTATGGAGATAGGACCTTTTTCAACCATTGGATGGGATGGCCCTTGAGATTTCCATGGAGGATAAACATGAGAAGTTTCATCATTAGGTTCATTATTTGAGGGACATGATATGGACTATTGTTTAGAAGCATTAGGAGATGGAGACATCATGGAAGAGATGGAGGCTACATGTGGGCCATTTCTAGATATGGGTTCATAATTTTGATCATGCTTGGAAATGACATTTGGTTTCTCCTTAGGTGAATTATTAGGATCTTCAATTTCAATAACGCCATCATCAAGGAGGGCTTGAATTTTATGTTTAAATTTCATGCACATTGAAGTTTTATGTTTGTTATGTTTGTGATATGCACAGTAATTACTCAAAATTTCACATCCCCATAAGATTATGCTCAAGGAGCTCTTTCAAAGTTGACTCAATAGAATGCCCCAAAGGTGTAAACTGTCTATCTAGGGGATAGATGTATTTTTGTCTTGGTGAAGGTGTCTTGTGATCTTGTATGAGATTTGGCTTTTGATTTTTAATTACTTTATGTTCCACCTTATGTAATTGTTTTAGACTTTCTTGAAGTCTGGTGTTCTTGATATCATAAAATTTTATCTCAAGAGGTGTCATTGAATCTTGTTGTTGGGTTTGAATGTCATATATTTTTCTCTTAAGATCTTGAATTTGTTGGGCCAACATAGCCATGGGCTTCTTACTTTTGTCAGAATTGTAGAAGAGATTCTGGTTTGAACAGGCATTTACAACTGACGTGACCGATGGCGAGATGTGATGCAGATGTCAAGATCAAATCAAAGCTAGTTACAAGTTTTAACATAGTGATTGAGAAAAGTGACTAAGACTTGGTCTGGTTTTAGGAATGATCTATCATGTATAAGATGTGATCTAAGTAACTTAGTTTGATTTGAGAGAGGTGACTAAGACTCGATCTAGTTTCAGGAACGATCTATCCTATATAAGACGTGATCTAAGTAACTTAAGTTTGATAAGTAGTTGATTGAACTAGCTAAAAGATGATTGACAAAATCGTGCAACACAACGACAAGGGTACACTATCAAGATTGTTTATGCTCAAGATGAAATGACCAGATAGACACTTACTATAGACCGATTAGACAAGTATGATAATTCTAAAAAAGTGTGCAAACAGACAAGTTTTTGGATTGACAAAATCATAAATTCATATGACAGAGTATTCAGATCCAGACAATAATTTAGCAGGACCCAGACAAAATAGGAAGTTTCTCATATGAGTTGTTGCCTATACTCGTACGATAGTTTAAGGTTCTCCTAATGACAATCTGATGAGGATAATGATTATTCATACGATAGTTTAACTCAAGCTAGAAGACAAGTCTGAGGACCAATTCTCAGAGAATTGAATGACAAACTGACAGGATGAATTCAAAATCGTACGACAATAGGTCTATAACCAGGTGACAAAAAGGCAGACTCGCATGACAGTATATGTATAGCTAGACGATAATTCAGTAGACTTGTACGACAAAGGACTGGACAAAGACTAGTTTCTGACACGGACAGAGTTTTTGATCACTGAGTTTTTGATGTTGTTGATTGTTTTCTCCAGTTTCAGTTTCAAGAATGAAAACACAGTAAACACACAAGATGTATAATGACTTCAAGCACAGCATGCTAACCCTATGAAAGTTGTCTTAGAGAAGAAAACTTTTTCTTGCAGACTTGGGTAGACACCCAATAGCTAATCATAATACGGTCACTAAGTCCTACGCAATGGATTCTCAACATCATATTAGCCAAATCCAAACACTAATGGGGGCACGAATTGGCAAGTATCTTAGGAGAGTTACTCTCTCTCACACAAAAATTATCCCCCTTTCGGAGGTGAATCAGGTAGCCTCTATCTTATAGTTATTAGTAAGGAATTTCGTTCAAAATTACCCCTTGAAGTCACGCAATCATGATTGATTCCTATAGCCTGACAAGGTATTGAAACAAGTCATAGTCACATAAACGTGATTGAGACCGCGAGGCCCTACAAAATGCCTGATATGAGAGATCTCAAAGAGAAAACTAAAATAACCCATCCTCTGAGACTTTAATCACTAGAGGCCTATTTATTATAGTGAGTTGGAATGCTCAGGTCCAGCTGTACTCACTTGGGTCATTCTCATAGGGTGATTACTTTTTCCACAGGCCCGCTAAAGGTACACAAATCTCAAACTTATAGTCTGTGCAGATAAGAGCATACTCTCTTACCTCTTAGATTTTTCTTAAAACACAAAAGACAAATTTTTTCATTAACCAGACAGCAATTTAAGTGTCTAAAAGAAAAATGAATTTAAAGAATACACGAAGTTCACTTGAATCTCCTCAAGCAACCTGCAAAAACAACGAATCAGTAGTCATATTGTTTTTGTGTGACAAGCGTGTTCTTCGATAAACGTTCTGCAAAAAAACTAGTTAGGTTGTCAAAATCTCTCATGCAAACAAAAAACAAGCCAGGGTTGGCATTAGTACCATCAAAATTTCAATCAAAAAAAACCCTAAAAAATGCAATTTATTTTAATACCAAAATCCAGAAAATCATATGAGTATTCTCATCGAGTCGTACGATAATTCACCACGAACTGTACGAGACCTGCAGATTGTCATTTTGTCCTCTATGAAAACTCGTACGAGATTTTGCAGTAACTATACGGAAAAAATCCGAAAAATAAAATTAAGTTGATCTCCGAGGCCAAAAATTGTAGTCTTCGGCCCCACGGTGGGCGCCAAAAATGTGTGTGAAAAGTGGATAAGTATCTGCAAGTTGTAAGACACAACACTTCAATTAATTCATTGCATGCATGGTTAGACAGATATAATCATGAATATAAAAACCATAACAAATTGACCTATTGCCTTCTAAAAGATGCGAGTATAGACTTGCTCTTGCTCTCAGATTTGTCTAAGCAATACCAGTTACTAGACTACACCAAGATGAAGTATTTAATCTATATGAGCACAATATTTAAGCTAAATGGATGCAAGATTAAGCTAGATAAATGAATATTAACCTAGATGAATGAATATTAAGCTAGATGAATTCAAGAAATCATGATTAAACTAAGTATGCAAAAATCTAAACTAAGATGCAATAATCTCAAAGCACAATATTTTCAATGACTCTAGAGCAAAAAATGCACAACAATAAATCTCTAGGGTGTTTTGAATGAGAGGTGAAGGTTGAATTTATAGAGACTCAAAAGAGAGACTAACGGTCAAGATTGATTAACAATGAGCAGCTGAGATTCCTCAAGAAAAAGCACAATCCAGGTTAATTGAAATAATTGAGAGATCAGATTCATTTAATCTTGAGATAGATTCCAATTATAGCTTGATTGAATGCATTTAGATTATAAGTCTAAGTCTTCATTGGAGATAGATTTAGTTGATTCCATGCACTTGAGATAAAAATAGGTGATTCCATGCACTGTTGTTTAATTTGCTCAAGATTTTTATTTAGAAAAAGTCTTTTCAATGCAAATGAACCTCTTTCCTCAAGAAAAGATTTGAGTTTTAATTTTAGAGAAAATGATTAATTCAATTTGAATGTTTTTTTTATTTCTCAAGTTATCTCAATTTTAGAAAAAGAAATATCTTAAGTTTGATTTCTTCTCTCAATTTAATTATTTTCTTTTGTTTTCAATTTAAATCTTTCTTTTGCAGATTAATTCCTTTTTTTGTGATTAATCTCTTTTTTTGTAAATTAATTCCTTTTTTGTGATTTAAATGGCAAATTTATTTATTAATCAAATATGCTAGGATATTTAATTAAATAAATAGGATAATTGATCAAAATGATTTACTTGGAATGATTAATTAATTAAATAAATATTTAATTAATATAGAGTGATTTATTGCCATCTAACATTAATGATTAAAGAATTAATTAATTAGGTGTTGAAGGTTGATTTAATTGCCTTTGGTTAGGACCTTGGTGATGTAGTCGAGATTAAGGGCCCATGGTTTAGGTGACCATTTTTAGGGTATTACAGGTTTAAAGGGTATATAATATGTACCACCCCCATGATAGTAACTTTGTTTGTATCTATGTGATTAAAATTGTAATCAATTAGCAGCTCTTCCCCTGCACTTATTGATTTTATCGCACATACAAATACATAGTTTCCCTCACATGCCTCAAATATGCAATTGGGTTGCTTATTAGTTGACCCAAGTCATATACTATTTATAAAACCTACAATATTACATGTTACTTTTGGCCTTCTGTCAATGTACATAGCCACTCTTTTACTTTTATCATTATCTTTTTGTTGCATATAATTCGCTAAGAGTGCATATCTACGCATACTTTTTTTATATCGAACAATCTGCATCCAATTTTTATATTTGTAACAAGGTCTGACATATTCCATCAACTCAACAACTTTGTTGTAATGGACCTTTTATGTCATCCATGAAAAATAGGCCCAAACCATGTAATGACGATGGTGCTATGTGATATATCTTCTCCTTAACACAAAAATCAGTTTTTATTGGAGGAAGTTCCTTGGGTACCCACTTTTCTGTAGATGTTTGTACCTCAACGACACCTCGATGTCGCCTATGCTCTCATCATCATAAGAACATGACCCCCCTTGAGCAAGAAAAAATTGCATGCGTTTATTGAATTTTCTCCTAATCTTTTGACCTCTAATTGATCTCCCTCTTTTATACGCACTACATGTCTCACTTTCATCTCCTCTTCCTGAATTTCCCTCACTCGAGGAAGACAAATCTGACAAATACCTATTTGGTGGTATCTACACTCCATCAAATGAAGAAGTCGGCCCTAAAGTTGATGTTGAGATTAAAATTTGAATAATCCCAACTGGGGCCTCAAGTGTTGATAACTGTATTAGATTTGTTGCATATAGGAGGGCCGAGAAAGTGGAGTGAGCTATAATATGTGGTTTCAATGAGAAAAAAAAATCAAAGTTTTGATAAAAAATTGTTGCTAAAACCTGGCTTATTATTAAAGAGAAAGTAAGAAAATAATAAATGGTTTCTATAGGGTGTATTGACTTATACCTGTCGTTCCAAGACATTGTGCAGGATCCTCATCAAAGGGGTTTAGGTTCCTGCATATGTAATTCATTTATCTTATGTTAGCTAAAAAGTACATGATACATATGCTAAAAATTACATAGTAGACAACATGAACAATATGCAGACATCATAATCATTGTATATTTTTTTCCTTACCTTTCGTTTATCTAGAAAGTGCAAGGTCCTCAACAAAAGGGTTAATGATGTTTGTAGTCAATTACTTGTTTCCACCAAGGATGACAGAATCAGACAAAATATATACATATAATTAGCACAAAAAATTGAGCATCATAAGCATTACATGATACGTACGCTAAAAATTACATAGTAGACAACATGAACAATATGCAAACATCATAAATATCATTGTTTATTTATTTTTCGTTACCTTTCATTTATCTAGAAAGTGCAAGGTCCTCAACAAAAGGGTTGAGCATCATAAGCATTACATTTGCAATTTGATAAACAATAAATACATGAAATATATGAGTAATAATAGAAACATATGTATCATCATAAACATGTTGTAATCCATCATATATGTTGTAATCCATCACATATGTATCATAAATCACATATGTATCATCATAAATATGTTGTAATCCATCACATATGTATCATAAATCACCATCCATCACATAGCTAATAAACAGTCTACATTCAATAAATAAACACAAACTTCAAAAAATGTCACACAAAATGAGGGCTAGCCGACACTCTATCTATCTCTATCTCCTACGGGTGGCATGGTTCTACTATTAGGACATCATGAATAAATAATGTAATGACATTAGAATTTAAAACACAATGAATTAATTATATGACCATATATATAAGTGAAATAAATTTCTATAAAAAAATAAATATCAAATAGATATTATTCTAATTGCATAGCAATACATTTCATTCATGTCATTGATCTTCTTCTTCATCCAAATCATCATCATGACCATCATCATCATCATCATCATCATCATCATCATCATCATCATCATCACCATCACCACCACCACCGCCACCACCACCACCACCACCACCACCACCATCATCATCATTAGCAGCAGCAGCAACATCATCATCATCATCATCATCATCATCATCATCATCATCATCATCATCATCATCATCATCCTCATCATCATCTTGTTCTTCTTCATGAACATTTACGTCAGGAACATCATCACCTAACTGTCGATTGTGATCATCATCTACATCATCTTCTACTTCTTTGGTATCTTCTTCTTCCATCACATTATACTTTATTGGCCTTCCTCTTGGATTGTGTCTAATAACAAATGACCAACTCAGTTTATGAGGAACCTCTGACTTAAATACCTGCTCACATTGGCTTGGAAGAAAATAGGGCTCATTTCCAGGTCGCTCAAACGACTTTGTATTAACCATTGTAAATCCATTATCATGTTCAATAATAGTTCTATCAGGATCATTTTCATTCAATCGTAGCCTATACCATTGGACGGCAAAAAGAACTAATTTGAAGGACCTAAAGTCACACTCAAGTATATCATCCAAAATCTCATAGTATCAATTTTTTGAGACTTGAGGATGTATGTTGCTTCTAGACAAAACATTTGTCACTTGAAATATTGCACTTATTCCAAAATCACAAGTTTCCTTCATGTCATCCAGCTTTTTGATACAAAATTTATGACCATTGCACCACATAGCCTTGTGGTGTTTCACCTGTAAAATGTCGAACATATATAATGTGTACATCATTAAAATTGGAAGAAGATTAAATAATATGGGTGATTAATATATTTATACGTACATGTTTATGTCTTAAACCATATGGTAAATCAATTTCCCTTTGTGTAACACTGGAATATCCATTATGATGAGCTGCATTAACCAATGAAGTCACACCTTCCCATGTTAATACGTGACCAGATTGTTGACATCATTGAATCCATACCATCATCCAAACAAAATTGGGCTATGGAAACTTAGGTCTATAACCTTCACAAACTAAGCAAAATGATGTCGCAAGTACAGAAGTCTTCTTAGAACTAGTTATAAAGAACTTGAAATGTTAGTTATGAAATGATGTTCCAGTATAATATACCAATTTGAAATACTTAGACATAGAAAAATTGAATAACGAACCAAAACCATTGAACATTCAACACAGCATCATTATGAATAACAGTCATTAACAGATCACAAGTGCAGTAGCTATATTACAACAATGTCAAAGCACTCTAATAAGATCAAAGTGGTGATAAGGTCAGGAAGGTTCACAAAGATTTGAGGGATTCTATAGCCTCTATGCATCACTAGGATTCTCTAGAGTTTGCAAACTAGGCCAGGCAGTAAGTCAAGAGTAGCTACATTTAAATGAGCTTGAAGGTGACAACCTCCCATCCATCTATGATTTGGCTCCTGTAAACCAACCATCATCTGGGCAGCTTGAAGATGGCACTAAGATGAGACAAGGCAGATAAAGATCCTCTCAAGGTGCAGATAGGAAGATAGAAAGCTTATCATACATTTCTTGGAGTGATCAAAAATGAAAATGTGATTGTGGCTACTTATCAAATGGTTTTCAAGATTCCTTTGAAGCAAAAACATGATGTGTTGTTATCAGATGGTAGATATGGATGAGCTTTCACTTTGACAATTTTTTTGCCAAAATGTATGCTTCAAAAGTATCTTAAAGAATAACTAGGAATAGTGGAGTCCATTTTTGTGTTAGAGGTTTTGTTCAGTTTATATCAAACTCATTAAGCAGATTATAAATATTTGTATTCATAAGGAAAAGAAAAAGTTCCAAAAAAATTGAAATCTACACAATCGACAAAAGTCAACCCGATGGTAACACTTAAGACAAGTAGAAGCATGTGATCAGGATAGAATACACCGATGAAGTCCATCGACAGAACACACACAAGAGGCAATGGAGAAATCTTGTCTTGTCGATAGTCGATGAGGCTATCAGTAAGACTATTCCTGATGAGAATGTTGGCAAAGCTTATGTTGAGGAGACATAACATAAATAGAGGAGCTACACCGAGGGAAAAGACATCGGGAAAATTATGCACATCGCCTGAACACATTTTAAGCTATCTTGATGCTAGATGAGACTAGCGGGATAACTCGTACCGATCAGCAAGAAGAGATGTCATCAGTTATTTTATCTTGATGAGTAAGAAGAAATCAAGAGGTTGTGAAAATCATCGGACCAACATATGTTGATCAATAGGTAATCTCAATGTATCGAAGAAAGGGAGAGAGTTATGTTGATGGTGCTAAAATAAAATTACATCGAGGAGACTTGTGCCTATGAACCATTGTCAAATCAAATTTCAAAAATGAAGCAGAGGACTCTTATTAAATGCTTGCATCGGGTTCACACAAAGCCAATTTATGGGATGCTAATCATTGCAAGTTTGGCATTGAATACATTTGTTATATAATTGAAGTTGCCTAACATAAATCTCACACAGTGAAGGAAATTAGTAGAATAGAGACTTCTAATTCATAAAGGGTGGAGCGAGAAATTAGTTGCAGAAATGGAGGCGTCTAGTTCTATAGGGAAATAGAGATCAGCCAAGAGTTCGGAGTCAGGAGCCAAGAAATCCAAAATAGGAGAAGATGCCCCAGTTAGAAAATTGAACCAGGATATGATTGATCAAATGCAAGCGCCTGACCCTAAGTCTAGAAGATCGAAACAACATCTACATGGTCAGGATCAATTGGAAGATATATATAAGGATGTCAGGGATGTTTGGACTAGGGTAAGGGGCTATGAATTGTTTTTATTCCATTACTTGAGGAGAAATAGGGAGGTGTCGCTCTGCAACCCCTGGGTTACAAATCTAGGTAAGCTAATTGTCCCTGATGTTTTTGTAAATTTGAAAGTTTTAGAGATTTTAGTGAGAAATTATAATTCTGCAGGCAGATACATTCTAACTCCAAATGGAGAAGCCTTCATAAGGTTTTCAGTAAACACTATAAATGAAGTGTTCAACCTAGATTTTGGTTTTGATAAACCCTGTCTTTTGGGGAATTGGAAGAGGAATATCAAAGAATGGACACTACATACCTTGGGTGGAAACTAGTTGTCCATAAAGAAGAAGTGGGATAACTTACAAAACAGGACAGGCCACCATTTAACATTGATTTGTTTCTGACATTACCTTCAGTACACCTATATGTATTGTGGGCAGTTAGGAGGCGTTGAGGTTCCAGACCTCACGAGTATTGGGACATTAGTTTTAGCTTCATACTTTCAAATGTATGAACCCAAGCCATTTGATTATGCATCATATTTGGTGGAGAGATTGCATGAGGGTTTTTTAAACCTCAGGGATAGTAATTGCCCTAATTTTAAGTTTTACTCATTATTGATGCATTTGATTTTATTCTATGTACGTTTTAGGGGTATGTGGTCCGAGGAATTGAGGCTTAATGTCAAAAACAGACAAGAGGAGGAGCAACCTATTCAATTATGGACTTATGTTTGGGATTCTCATTACACAATATCAAATTATATCAAATTTGAGGAATGGATAGTAAAGCCAATTTACTAGATGTATAGATTTCCTTGTGATGGATCAATCTCAGATGATATTAAACTATTTTTAATACCTAAAGATTTTGATGCCAGAAAGATAGTGAATCATAACTGGGGAGATTGGTATTTCCATAAGGACTTCACATGTTTCAGGATATATGGGTTTGAAGGAACTCCCTATATGTTGCCAAAATGTGTTCCCGACTTATTAGCATACTTGGAGATTGTCAGACAATTGAGTGTCTCAAATGCTAAACACTTTGGGGATCTGCATAAGCACACTTTCTTGCTAGGTACTCTCAGCTTTGGAGATTTCACAATTGTTTCCACAAAAGCCTATGATGTAATTGACAAGAAATTAATGGAAGAATTTAATTTATTCAAACATTTTGCAAGAAAGAATTATGGTCTGGAAGGATATATCCACTGTTGCAAGAAAAGGCAAAATCTAGGTGATTATTTGCATGTGAGTCTGGAAGCAAAAGATATATTTAGGAACATCAAAGATGCAGAGGCTGAAGAAGTGATTGATAGCCTAAAAAAAAATTGGAGGAGAAAAGACAGAGGCTAATGGAGATGGAGTCAAAAGAAGAAATGTCAAAAAATGAACTAGAAGACACTGAAACCATTTCTAGGTCACAGGAAAAAGATGTGGAAGAAAAGTTCAATAAAGATGATCAAATTGTAACTAAAATGGAAATTTATAAAGATGCAAGATTGGATGGACATGTTGCTTTTGTGGTAGATGGTGTATTTGTTAAATCCAAAGAATTTAAGTCTTTTCTTTATAATTTCAAAGGCAAAAGTCTAAGGGAGTCTATCCCAAATGTGACACCTAAAAATGAGGCAGAATTATTGAAGAAACTATAAGAGGATATAGAAGCAGAATTAGTGAAAATGACTCCACAGAGAGGGAGGCAATTACTAATAGAGGCCATAGTAATTCTTTTTCTAGGATGGGACCTGAGTGCCTCTTTTATTTTTGATAGTTTATTGCACTCTGATAATAAGGAATTCAAATTGGATATTCAGGGAGTTAATGGCATTTTTATTGGGTCAAGGTTTGATCTAGATGAGGAATAAATAATGCTATGGGCATTGTATCCACCAAACAAGAGACCAACAATAATTGATGTGGATAGGGCTTTTGGACACATGATGAAATTAAAGGTGGGAGAAATTGATCATATTGTCTTAGCAGATATAGGAGTAGATATTTCCAAATTCAACAAGGCACAAATGGTTAGAGTGGTAAGGGAAAGGAATCAGTACAAAACTATGTATGAGGAGGCCGTCAGAATAAGTGGACAATCTGAACCCATGTTGCTTTCTCCTGAAAATTCAAAATGGAAGAAGAAATGTGAGGAATTATAGCAAGAAAATCAAAGAATTCTCAAACATATACAAAGTGTAAGAATTGATATTGCTTCTTTCTTATTGAATAAAAGATTTGAAAAGATGTAGGGTCACTTGAAATACTTTTGGGTTGTATTTTAGAAAAATATGGACAATGCAGTATCACATAACAGGATCAAAAATAGACCAGGGGTCAATCTGCATGAGAAGAATTTGGAGGGAGCAGATGCCAAAGAGATTGATAAAATTGAAAGGCTACTTGCAAAGCATGATAAATTCAATACAGAATTACAAAAAGGATATGATGAGTGTAAAGATGTAATCCAACATGGTATTCCTATGTTAGTTGACCAGAAAGGTGAAATTAAGGATAAGGATAAATGGATTACTAAATGCTAGAGTCTCCTCAGTGTTGCCCTTGATGTTGCCCAGACAGATGGAATAGAGCTAAAGGAAACCACTACACAGATGGAGTGGTTTGTCACATTGGAGATCGTTGTTAGGGATGTGATTTATGGTGTGGATACCTATAAGTCAGAAAAGTATTTGGAGAATATTAAGAATTGTGGCGAAGTGCTTGGCAATTAGCTCTTCTTCTGAATGTTTCAAATTGTTGTCTTTTAAAGTCTTATGTAATATGTTTGTTATGTTGGTAGTTGTGTTAGGGTCAATTAGTTGGTTTTTTTTAGTTAAGATATTAGTTAGTGTAATTCTGAATGAAGGGGTATGCCCTTTCATTTTGAAACTAAATCCCTATCTATATATATAGAGGATCTTTTGATGAATGAGACATAGATTTGGAGATGCAATTATATACAATACTCTCGGGGGTTATTTTCTGGAAATGCCAAACTGGTGAAAAGACATTGTGTTGTATGTAATAATTTGATTATCTTATGTTTATTTCAATACAAAGATAAAGTGTTTTTCATCTCTGATGGTATTTATATTTTTGATTGTTTGATTAGTTCCCTATGATAAATCTATTCATTTAAATTGTTTCAATGTGTTATCCTATGTTATTATAGTTTGGGTTAAGTTTCAGTTTGATTATTAGTTTGAAGGATTGGATGTCAAGCTTCATTCTATCTTATTGGTCTTTCAGAGAAAAGTTAAATTCAGTAAGACTAACTGCAACATTATGTCAGGGGTGAAGGCACTGGTCTACTATTGTTTGAAGATAATTTAATCAGGTATTTTCAAAGTAATCTCAATTAAGAAATCATACTTATAATAAAGTAACCTTTTATTTAAAGAATTCATTTACAAGCAAGCAATTCAAAGTTTTTCAGTAATTATTTAATTGAAGTGACAATCTCAGGAATCATTTTCCCTCTAATGCACATAAACCTTGGAAACATTAAATTCCAATCAGGCATACTTGACAACAATGGGATTAATACCCATCAAAATTCTCTTCTCAATCTTCAAAACATCCTTACAAGACAACTTAATAGACACCAACCATACTTTGAGGAAGACAAACATGACAAAGGTTGTCGTTACCTTGTAATGAATCCAATCACCCCAGTCAATCTCTTTCTATCATTGTTACAGACTTATCCTCCAATTTATAGAAAGATCCAACAGTTCAAATGAAAGTTATGATAATTCTTCCAGAATTGCTACAGGATACAAGAAAGACAATATTAAGATAAACTATACAAGATACACATTATGAAGAAAAGTAGTCAAAATTCTTGATACCATCAAATTAAGTATGGTGTTTGATTAGATTCTACTTTCTTTTAAATTTATATACAATAACTAGATTTCTATTAACCCATAACAAAATATGCAACTAACAAATAAATTGAGATAAATTATTCATATTTAAACCCTCCAACTCAAAATGATTATGCATGATAGAACCAATATCCATTAGGAATCGTTTCACCTTGTGTTTTATGATGATGAATTCAATGTGTAGGGAAAAATTTATAGGTTGGATCACTCAGTAGCATATCATTTTGATTTAAGGCTAGTTGATAAGAGGATGATAGATGGTATACTGGTGCTTGGAATTGGGTAGGATGAATGTTAGTAGGCACATGGGCATCTTTTAACACTTTAGTAAGGATCTCTTGATGGATAAATGATAATTTTAAAATATCAAAAATAGATCAAACAATCTTTCTGGGAGAAGAACATCTACAGCAGGGATTGTGAGGCATGTTGTGGCTCTTGGTCAGTATCTTCTGAATCCATTGGCCATGGTTGCAACATTATGTGGTCCTAGCAAATAGATATTATCATTGAAGCTTCATTCACTGGAACATTTCCTTAGTCCAGATGAGAAGTATGAAGTTGTTGAACAGGTAATGGTTACAGTAACCAACCAAGTTGGTGTTGACATAAACCTAGTATCATCACATGAATGGATATTTTCTCCTTTGCAATTTGTAGCTGGCCTTGGACCTAGAAAAGTTTCTTCAATATGAAGGGATATTTTGAGGGTTGGAAGGGTTTACAGTCGCAGAGAATTGTTGACCCCTCTAGAAGCTATGAAGCGACTTGTCTTTATAACTAGCAGCCATAGAATGGAGAGGTTAAGGAGGTTGAGGATCCATATATTGCCAAAGTGGATACCATTAAACAAAGCGAACAAGAGAATGCAAGGAAAGCAAAGGGACTTGCAAAAAAATCTTGATGCCAAGAACGAAAGGACCAACCTCTTGTAGAGTTGCTTCTGAGCATCTATCTACAGAAATTGTGCCTACTTCCTCCCAATTTTTGCACCCTAAGCCCGCGTATAATGATGGCGCGTAATTGTTATTTTTTTAAAATACCACATGTTCGTCAGAATTCCAATGTGAAATACAAAATTTGCACTATCGACAAAATTCAACCTAGTGGTAACACACAAGTAGAAGCATGTGATTGAGATAGAATACATGGATAAATACTATCAACGGAATGCACACTAGCGGTAATGGAGAAATCTTGTATTGCCGATAGCCGATGATGCTATCAGTAAGACTTATCTTGATGGACACTAGCAAAAGTAAAATGCATCAGCAAAGGTTACAACAATAAAGGGTCAAAGCTTATGTTGAGGAGACATAATGTATCGGGAGGAGCTACGCCAAGGGAAAAGACATCAGGGAAATTATTCCCATCACCTAAACACATTTTAAGTTATCTCGATGCTCGATGAGACTAGCGGGATAACTCACACCGATCAGCAGGAAGAGAGGTCACCGACTTATGTTATCCCGATGAGTAAGAAGAAATCAAGAAGCTGTGAAAATCATCGGACCAACATATGCCGATCAACAAGTAAAATCCATGAAATTTAACACATCAGAATTCTGACAAACATGGGGTAATTTCTAAAAAAAAAAAATTAATCCGATAAAGCAAAATAAATCCCATAGCTTGTCGGAAATGCTTGTCAAAAAACTATTCCAAATTTACTAATGACAACCAATTAGCAACTATCACGAAGAAAGATAACTTGTGGAGCACCAAATCATGATCCATCAGAAATGAAGATACACAAGACCATCCCAAGCAATATCCCAAAAGCTCAGCACAAGATCTGATCACATCGGAATATACCAGAGGATATATTGAACTCTACAAAACAGTGATCAGCAAACCAATACTACAAACTGGATCATAAGATCTTCCCAATCTACAATCACCGGAACAAATCACAAGAATATGTTGACATCAATGACAACAACATATCCTAGCGGTTACTTTCCAACAAGGAGAGCACTGTTCGCAAATGTTTAACATTTATGCCCCCAACTCCAAGGTGGGAAGATGGTTAGTGTGGGAGGAAATTTATGATCCCATCTTGGCTAACCAGAAGGCCTAGTATATGCTAATTCTCCCCTCTACCCCTTTGAGAAGTGTGGAGGTCTTGTCAATTTTACTGATAGTATGGGAGATCTTGCCAGCTTCATCAATGTTTCTTGCCTTGTTGATATTGACCTCCAAGGTGCTCCCTTCACCTGGCTAAACAATAGGAAAGGCAAACACCTAATTAAAGTCTGACTGGATAGATTCCTGGTCTCCACCAACTGGGACATTAGCCATAACTCCTTCCTGAAAATGCTCCCAAGGACTACTTCTAATCATAACCCCCTTCTTCTCCATTGGAAGGATATACCCTACCAGGGTCCCCCCCCCCCGCCTTTTCGCTATGAGATTATGTGGGCCTCTCACCCAGATTTGAGAGACTTGGTTAGGAATTGGTGGGCTGCCCCAGTTCAAGGGATAGCTATGTTCAAAATTGTGGAGAAGCTAAAACTCATCAACAGGGAAGTCAAAGGTTGGAATAAGACTACCTTTGGAGATATCTTCAAGAAAAAGAAGGCTCTGAGCTCCAGAGTGGAACAACTTCAGAGTATTATGGCTATTGGTAACCCTCCTGACCCTATTTTGATGGAGGAAGACGAGTGTCACAAGAGTTGGAAAGATATCCTCTCTAAGGAGGAAGTTTACTGGAAGCAAAGATCCAAAATTCAGTGGCTGAAGTAAGGGGACATAAATTTGGCCTTCTTCCACAGATCGGCCTGCATTCACAAGAGAAGGAACTACATCAAGAGTATCAAAGATGAATCTGAAGAGATCATCGGTGACTCCCTAATTAGATAGAGTGCCACTAACTTTTTCATAAGGTTATACATGGAGCCTGGAAGGAATGATGTTTTTGTTCAAGATAGCCTTTTGAGCAAGCTTCTGAATCTCATTGAGGAGGATGATAACTGTCAGCTAACTGCCCCTATCTCCATGAAAGAAGTCCATTTGGTTGTCTTTGCGATGGGTGCTTATAAGACCCCGGGCCCGAATGGTTTCCCCCTGCGTTCTTTGAGGAGTATTGGGACATTGTTAATTATGATGTTACAAGAAGTTGTGAAGGATATCTTTAAGACAGGGAAATTACTAAAAAAAAATCAATAACACTTACATTGTTCTTGTCCCTAAGACTGCAAACCCCAATTGCATGAAGGAATTTTGACCCATAAGTCTATGCAATACCATATACAAGATAATCTCCAAGGTCCTTGTGAATAGATTTAAACCCCTCCTGGTGAAGTTTATCAGCCCGTCCCAAAAAGGTTTTGTCTTGGGTCGCTAAATTTTGGATGTTGCCATTGCCACCCATGAAATAATTCACTCCATGGATAGGAGAAGGATACCAGGTATGGCTTTCAAGCTGGATATTTCAAAAGCGCATGATAAAGTTAACTGGTGTTTTCTACTCAAAACTCTCTTAAATCTTGGCTTCAACTAGAAGTTAGTGGATATGATACAGGAGTGTGTTACCATGGTTCAGTTCTTAGTCTTGATTAATGGGACTCCTAGGGGTTGTTTCAAAGCTGAAAAAGGTATCTGGCAAGGCGACCCTCTGTCATCTTATCTTTTCATCATGATTGCTGATGTCTTGAGTAGAAATGTGGCTGATCTACTTACCAATGGCAGACTTCAAGGATTCAAAGTTGCTTCCATGCTCCCCCCCTCGAATATTCAACAGTTTGTTGATGACACCTTTCTTTTTGGTAACTCATCTGTCATGGAGGCCAAACAGTGGAAGAACTTACTGGCTGATTATGCCAAGGCCTCGGGGCAATGTATCAATTATAAGAAGAGTACTCTCTTCTTTTTCAACACTCCTAATGACCTCCAACTCAGAATTATCTTGATTCTTAGATGCAAGACTATTGCTCTTCCGGGGACTTACCTTGGTCTCCCCCTCATGATCAAAGAAGTCACGCCCACTTTCTGGAACACTACCCTTGAGAAGATGCAAAAAAAGCTTGATGGTTGGAAAGGAAAGTTCCTTAGTAGTGCGGGAAAGCTCCAACTCCTCACGACTTCCCTACAGGGAATTCCAGTGTACTTCCTATCCATGTTTAAAATATCTAGTGCAATGGGGGAAAAACTTGAGAAACTCCAAAGAACAAACTTGTGGATGGGCCTGGAGGAGAAAAAACACCTTGCTTTGGTCAATTGGGACAAGGTGTGCTTACCCAGTCAATGGGTGGTCTAGGTATAAGAAAGATAAATACCCTAAATAAGGCGTTAATGGCAAAAATTGGATGGACCTTGGCTAAAGGAGAGGCAGGCTGGTGTAACATTATCAGAGCAAAGTACCTGGACCGGGAGAAATTCTATTACAATTTGAGTACAGGAGACCTTCCCCAAGGATCTAAGCTATGGAATAACATCCTAAAAAGCATATTGATAATAAGAGAAGGATTGAAATGGCAACTTGGAAATGGCAGAAAAGTTAGATTCTAGGAAGACTTTTGGGTGGAGGACAAACCCTTGGCTAACACTCAATTCCACCAAATTATGCACCGTCTAAAGGAACTCCTGGGGGATTATATTGTTGATTATATGGAACTAGGAAGGAGAGGATGGAGGAACATTGTCCAGTTCTTTAGCAATAGGCCTAACCTGATACCCATAGCTCAGGACCTTCAAAACATTATGCTAGAAACTAGAATCCCCCAGGCCCCTCATGAAGATAGTTTCATTTGGAAAGATACACAATCAGGCAACTTCTCAGTCAAATTTGCTTACAGACAGCTCTTGAGACCCCCTATTGATGTTGAGTGTTGGAAGAAGATATGGAACTCCCAGCTAATCCCTAAAATCAACTTCTTTTGGTGGTCTCTAATGCATGGTAAAACCCTAACCTTGGACAACCTGAAAAAGAGGGGTTTCCAACTCCCCAACATATGCAAACTATGTAAAGTAGATGAGGAAACTATTGACCACCTATTTGTCCTCTTCCCCTTTGCTGAACATTTGTGGATTAACACCCTCTAGAAATGTGATCTCCATTGGGTCTTCCAGAATGACATTAAGTAGTTTGTTTTCGAATGGAATTCCCCCTCCCATCACCCCCTCATCACCCCCTCATGGAGGCAAATACCACTACACATTTGCAGGGCTTTATGGAGAGAGAGAAACAACAAAATCTTCAGAGATACTAAAACCCCTCCTGATAGTGTCTCACACAATTGCTTTAAGATGATCTCAAAAAATATAGCAGTGACAAAGTGGAAAAGCCCCCCAAACCTCCTAATTGGCATTGATGGCAACACTTAGGAAAACCCCCCCAATCTCCCCCTTTGGCATTGATGGAAACACTTAGGAAAAAATTTTGACATCTAAGTGTTTTACAACAAAAATATGCCATAATCAAAATTACTCCCCCTAAGCATATACACTATCCCTTTGTAGAAAATACAATGTATACTACTCCCTTACAGAGATAAACATGAAAGTATACATAGCATGCATCAAAATTTTAAATAACAGAATACTTCTCCCCGATTGCCAACAATGATAAGATACAGCTGAAAAACCCCTGTTTCTATTATCTGAATAAATGTTTATGACAATAAAGAGTGAAACTTGTCAAAAATAGATTTAAAGTCCTGCATAAATTGCTTCATGGATAAGGACCATGACTCAAGCAATGAGGTAGCAACCTCATTCTCTGTTTGCATCTGATAGACCTGTTCTTCCATGGCATCCAAGGTACTCATCTCTTGAGTGACCGTCAGGGCATCTAGATTGAGATAGCATTTCTACAGTATTTGCAGTCTTGGTAGTAGAACCAATTGTACTTCCTACAAATCCCTGGTCCGGTTGTTGATCTCCAACTCAATTCTTGCAGCCTGAAGTTGAAACCGGTGAACGGTTTGCCCATAAGCGGTAAAGGAATCATATGGCATCTTGAAGGTGCTTATGAACATCTACAAATCAGTTTGCAGTTTGTCTTTTTGAGCAAGTACATCATCACAGAATAGATGGGATTGACATATCTTGCTAAGTAGTAATTTCCCCTCATCCAAAAAATCTTTAATGTTCTTATGTGCCTTCTGCAGATCGGATCGGATCTCATTTAACTTTTTCACCAAGACAGTGTCCAAAGCCTTTTGATGCTTCTTTTTGGCATTAGCTTTAGCAACCTCTTCTAGACTTTGTACCTGGTCCTCCACAACTGTGCATAAGAGTTTCAGTTGGGCCAGAGAGGAATCGATACTAGGGAGGTCGGTACCGAGTATCGAACCGGTAAGAGTGTCCACCACAACTTGGATCACGTCTTGCTCCTTCTTCCTCCTTATCACCTCAGGCGTTCTTGAGCAAGCTTAATGCTTTGCAACAGCTCTGATTCATTTGCAGATTGGAGGTCAATCAGACTGGTAATGTCAGCCAGTTTGGCTTGACTACCAGTTGCCTTTGGGGTCTCCACTTGAGTGCTCTGTGTTGCTTCCTCCTTCTCTTTTTCTCTTAGCTTGTCCTCTTCTACCTTCTTTTTCTCCTCTTCCTCTATCTTTCTTTTCTCTTCTTCCTTTTTCTTCTCTTCTTTCCACTTCTCTTTGTCCTCATCCTTCTTCTTCTTCTCTTCTTCTTGCTTCCTCTTCTCCTCTTCCTTTCTCTTCTCCTCTTCCTATTTCTTTTCTTCTTCCTTCCATTTCTCTTCTTCTTTCTTTTCCACTTCCTTCTTCTTCTTCTCTTCCTCTTGTCTCTTATTCTCCTCTTCTTTACTCTTGTCCTCTTCCTATTTCCTCTTTTCTTCTTCTTTTTGTTTCTTTTCTTCTTTCTTTTCCGCTTCCTTCTTCTTCTTCTCTTCCTCTTGTGTCTTATTCTCCCCTTCTTTTCTCTTGTCCTCTTCCTGTTTCCTCTTTTCTTCTTCTTTTCTATTTTCCTCTTCATTTACCTATTTCTTCTTTCCTTCTTCCTGTTGTGTCTTCTCTTCCTCTGCCTGTTTTTCCTATCTTATTGCTTATGTTGGTGTACCCATAGTAACATCTTCACCGTTCAAGGCATCAACATCAATAGGTTCCATTTGATCAGTGACCAGTACTCCTTCACTGTCATATGCCTCATCTAATTTATTGAATTCTGGTTCTTGCGCATCTTTCATGTTGGCTTCTGCCACTTGATGCAACTTTAGAGCAGATTGAGCAAGGGAGTGGGTATCTTTTACCACTTCCAGGACTTTGCCTTCTAGCAACATGAGTCTCCTTCTTCTCATGAAGAAGAGGCCCTTATATCTTTCCACCACTTCATAAAGTTCTGATTTAGGTACATCAGGAAAGTATTGTGCAAATACTTCCTCTCTTATTTCCTATTCCTTCTCTATGGCAATGCACCATTAGTTATCTAAAGAATTATATAAAGAATCAGGTGTCTCAGATTTAATTTCTGATGGCCACCGATCATTAATACATAAATATTTGATGACTTCTTGTCCAACTTCTTCCTTTTCATCATCATTAAAATCATCAAAGCACTCTTTCAAATCACCAAGCACTTTTCTTCTAATATTCTTAATAGTTCTTTGACAATGTGTCAAAGGTTTGCAGGAGGAAATATCAATATTTACCGGTGCAGATGTTGTCAATTCATTGCTGGTTGTCTTTGTCTTTTTCCTCATTTGCCTAGTCTTCTTAGGTTGTTCTTAAGGCACAGTGTCCTCTGAGTCTGGTGTGTTATCTTTTGTCTTCCGCTTTCTTTCAAAGACTTTGGCGGGTGCAGCTTCCGGTTTCTTCTTTGCTGGTGACCGCTTGGTCACTTTGGGACTTGGAGTAGTAACCGATGCCGATACTGAAGGCACTGCCTTTTCCTTCTTTACTGAAGGTTCTTCAGTCGGTGTAACCCTTTCCAAATAGGTGTCGGTTCTCTTTTCCTTTGGACCAAGGGGCAAGGCAAGTAGGGTAGAGGCATACCCATCTAGCATGTCATACATTACCTCATATCCCATGGGTTCCACTTCTTCTTGTCTAGGCTCAACCGCCTCCATTATGTACTCATCAACTTTGGTGGTGAAGCAGATATCATCTTCATATTTCTTGACAATATCACCCGATATTCTCACTCTTTGGCTCATTTTGTGCTTGAACTCATCAAAGTATTTGTTCAAAAATTCTAGATAACCGGTTCCAACCGCTTGAAGGCTTTCCTTGATTTGCTTTGTAACCGGTTGGTTGGTAGACCATTGAATATCTCTGACTCCTAGGAAGTAACCTTGGAAGCAGAAGAACAACCCAACCAATAGTTGTCCAAACTTAAATCTCAAGGCATTGTCTTGTTTAATCGACTTCAGGCTCACCAGAAGTTGCCTTTGCATACAGGTACATAAATCAAATGATGCATCTTCCATGATCATCCCATAGGTAGCATTTACCACTGCAGCAGAGAGAGAGTTGATCCTGCTAGCATAAAATGTTCGGTAACCTATTACCATGCAAGCATATTTGACCAAATCATCCTTGATGGGATTGATGGTCATTCCCTGTTGGTCACTCACAGAACCGGTGAGCTTGGTCATTTCGGTCTTGTTGATCTTCCTTAGGGCTGGCACTTCACTGATGTTACAGAAACCGGTGATGGCATGAATAACTTCTGGTGTGATGTCATAGGTCCTCTCTAAGTACATTTTATCACTGTGAACTCTGCTCAAAATGATGCAGATGTGATCATCTAAAAACTCTTCAAGGAAATAGACTGCATTGTGAAGCTTCTTCTTTTCCAAGACGTTGAATTCCGGTTTGATCTTCTTATCCTTTCCGCAGAATAAGCTTAACTGAGAATGGATCATCAGAGATCCTAGGTCTTCAATTTTACAGTCAATGTAATCGAAAATTCCTTCTTCCACTATAACACCAACGGGTATTTGAGATAGGGCATTATATTTTGCCTTCCGTTGGATGAAGTCTATTGAATCAATGGGTGCACTAGAGCTAGAGTGTGATGCGGAAGCCATGATAAATAGAGAAATTCAAAAAATACCTTCGTAAATCAAAATTTAGGGCTTGCAATTTCCACTTCGCCACACACTCCTTTGGTTGCTGAAATACCGCTTTGAGTTCTACACTTGACCAACAGATATTAGCTTCAGATTCTTCTTCAAGGTTTTGAAAATTCTTTGAATCATAATGCAAATCACTTTTCGTCACTTAGCACTTGAAAACTTCTTCACTTGAGAACTGATAAGTGAAAAATGACTTGAAAAATCCTTTTAAACAAGTCCTTCACCTACCATAATAAATGCTCCACTATTAGGGCGTAAACCCTAGTTTGCCATTTACTATTTCCGGTCTTCTGCCAGTTGATAGGTATCACATACCAGTTAAGGTCTTTTACCAGTGTAAACAAGGGGTTCAAAAACTTTCACCGTTTGCTCCCCCTAAGCTTTTCTGATGCTTAGTTTGCCGGTTCAGTGACTTCCACACTAGGTGTAGAAACTAGTTCTTCTTGAATCACTTCTTCTAGCTTTTTTTTCCATGCTTTCTTCATATCTGCTTGAACAGTTTTAACATCAATCTTTCCTTCTGTAGTGACTGGTATATCATCCGATATATTCTTTCTTATCCTGCAGAATCTTGTTGTATGACTCAGTTTGTTGCAATGATAGCAAATCATTCCAGGTGCTCTCCAAGGTCCATTATTCATGTTTCCATTCTTCCTTCTGCATGTTGCAGTAGTGTGACCACTACCATGAAAAATAAAATAGGTTGCTCTCCATCTAGTTTCCGCTTGATAGCCACTGCTACCTGACTGATGATTATAGGTATTAAACCGGTTTGGGTTCTGGTTCCTAGAGGGTTCAAGAAAAACTCCTTGACTCCTTTGAGGATACCTTCCGGTGTTGTACATGACAGACCTGCATTCAAATGCTCTATGCCCAAACTTGTTGCATGCATAACAATTACCATTGAATCTATTGGGTCTAGGCTTATCATTTAGAAAATAAGGAAAATTATTGTAAGCCTTACTTCTACATACATTAGCAGTGTGTCCTTCCTTGAGACAATTAAAACAAACATGTTTAAACTTTTGTTTACCTTTATCCTTTGGTGTCGGTTGCTTCTTTGATGCTCCATATTTTGTTCCAAAGGTCTCACCTTCCTCATATTCAGAGAAACCAAGTCCATTGGTATTCTTTACCGATTTGGTTGATTCAAGCTTTTGCTCTAGCTTAACAGAGCTCTTATTGAATTTGGCAAGTATTTCCTTTGACTCGATGAGTTCTTTGGAAATAGCAACATTGGATTTTTCAAGGTTGCATTCTCAGAAATAGCCATGTTTATTTCACCTTGCATTTCCTCTTTTTCCATTTTTCTCTCTTGGAGATGAGTGGTAAGTGCACTGATTTCTTGCTTCAACTTGGAGATCTCATGATCTTTGTCTTTTACCAGATCTTCATCTTTTCTCCGGTTCTCAAGCTCTTGACACATCCTGATAGTTAGTCCTTCAAGTTCCCTTCTTAGGTTGGCATTGGACTCATTCATTTTTTCAACTTCTTGAACTAGGGCTTCCATGTTCGCTTCATCAGAAGAACTATTTTCAGTTAGCTCCATTAGTTTTTCAGCATGCTCTCTTCTTTTTGCCTGAGAGGCCTTATATTTGACTTTGAGTTCATCATAGGCTTGCTCAATCTGAGTGAGCCGATGAGTAAGCTCCCTCACAGTGTATTCCCCCATATCTCTTTCCAAGTGGTTAGACATATAGAAAGGTTGGCTCTGATACCAATTGATGAATACTAAGAGAGGGGTGAATTGGTATACCAAAAAATACTGAACTCAAACAATTTAACAATCTAGCAATAAACCAGTATAATAGTTTAACTAACAAACCGGTTAACACAAATGCAAACCAAACAGCAAATAAGGCATTCACCCATAGAAGCACAATCACCATAACACAAGAGATTTTGACGTGGAAACCCAAATGGGAAAAACCACGGTGAGATGAAACTCACAAGTAACTATCTGCAGAATAGTAACCAGACCGATTAAGGTCAGACCAGTTAAGGTCATACAATGTTCTTTACTAGAATAAATCTTGTTAGGAATCTCAATCTTTGTTAGGAGATAAGTCTAATTAAAGACTACCTTGTGAGAGGATTTCAGATCCACAATTGTGAACCACCTTGTTAGAGGATTTACAAAGGCTTTGCCAAGCCTACCCAATTAAAGGTTTCAGACTTGTCGAAGATGTGAGTAATCAACAAGTGAATGATCTAGCAAATAGCACAGTCTGCTTGGTTAGATCCATGATAGCTCATTGCTAATGCATTTCAGCATTACTTCAGTCTTCAGTAAATCCACACTCTATTGCAGCACATAGACTTGATCTTCTCTATTAAGATCGCACATACAAAAACTCATAAACCACCAAAAACCCTAACAACTACACACACTAAAACCCTAGACATGATGTCCTTAAAAAAGGAATCTGATTTCATGTTGGTCCAATAGGATTACATTGCCTGTTCCCAGGTTCAGTGTATCTAGACACATTTGGTAACATGGTACAAGATCACCGTCAAAGTGTCGGTGGATGGTAACTCATCACAAAAATATATTAGTTGGTAACTCATCACAAAGTATTACCGGTTTATACAACTTTACCGATTACCGGTCGATAACTCAGAGTAATATTGGTTTAATTATTACCAGTTGACAAAAATGAAGACTAGGAAAATGATAACTATCACTTTTAGTTCCTTTGCTCTATTCCGCTTGAGATCCTCAAAATGCTTGAGGTCTTCATGTCGCTTGAGATCGGTAAACACTCTGCAAAACACCGATAGTCTAAAGACTGCAACATAATACCGGTTTGGAACAAATACCGGTTGAGCATAACTCATACATACAAAAAGTGATCTCATAGCAAGTGTGTGTCCATCAATGACAATCGCAACATAATCATCAAAAATGCCAACAAACCCCCCCAATCCTCCTAATTGGATAGAGAAAAAAATTGCTAAAAGTTGGAATCTCCCCCCAGAGTTTGAAATCTTCAACAACAGTGCCAAAAACAAAAGGAGACTCGACCAAATGGTCAACCCCAAAATTACACTGGTGTAAACTGAACTTTGATGGTTCTGACCAAAATGTCTGCCAAGCGGGGGGTGGAATCATCTGCGACCACTTAGGGAACACTGTGGTAGCCTACGTAGGCAAGCTAAAAAACAATATTGTCACTCAAGTGAAGGGAATGGCCCTCCTATGGGGTCTGAAATTTACCAATTCCATAGGAATTAAATAGTTGGAAATTGAAGGAGACTCACAGATTATTGTGGAAATGGTGAAGGGGAGATCTACAATTGGCTGGAGAGTGGAGTCCATTTTGAGGGATGTCAAGATCCTCCTGGCCAATCTGGATGGCTTCACCATCCGACATGTCTTTAGAGAAGGGAATGAAGCTGTTGACTAAATGATGGTGGTGGGAAGGCTACAAAATGGCTTACAATGTTGGAGGGACCCCAATCTGTTGTCGGTAACCACCAAGGTGATCTTGGAGAGGGAAAAAACATAAGTCCAATGAGGAATCTGTTTATCCATTTTCAGATGAAGGGAGCCAACTTTCAAATTTTAAGTTGGGACGAGAATCCCACCCATTATGAACCCTCACTACCACGTAGCCATGACAAGCCTTGTCACCACCCTCACAAGGGATGTATTCATGATGATAGTATAGATATCGGGAATGATTATTCCCTAATTATTACCCGGACGGAGCCAACTAGCGGCAATAAAGGTGATACAAGGGAAAGGTCAAATCACACTGGTTGGATTGAAGGTCTGCACGTTCCTAGTAGATTTCCTAATTTTGATATCTACTCGGACATAAGAGATAATAAACACCCCGATTATTACGTGCTCTTATCTCAAGTTCGGTGCAGATTTTATATCAACTTTGCTTTAGCCCTGCCTCGGCTCTGCGTTTTTGCTAGAAGGTCTCACATTTACCCTGTTAAGCTAGAGGAATCGAAAATGGGGGGGAAAGGCTCAGACTGGAACCCAATAAAGTTGATGAGTTTAGAGCTAAGCTAGTGGTGTGGTTCGTCTACTCGGAGGGCAGCATTGATAAATTCATGGAGAATATGAAGGGGAACGATGAAAGACTTTCCAAGCAATTTATGAATTCCTGGGAAGACAGAAAAGTTACCATGGGGGGTATCTCGTTCGAAATTAATAAAGAGGTTATAGCTCAAGTGATGGGTCTTTCTATGGAGGGGAGGAAATGGAAAAAGTAGAGCCGTATTGCAGATACCACCAGCCTGAACCAGTTCTTCCATGAGAGCAAAAACCCAGTTAAGAGGGCAGATGGATTCAACTGGGAGGAGCTCCCTTCCCAGTGGGATGAGGTTTGTTACATTGTGATGAAGTACTTCACGCTGGAGGGAAGGTATGGTATCTTCTATTACTACCATCTCCCTTTCCTTAACCATTTGAGAAATAAGGACTATATTTCCATTCCATTTTTCTTGTTGCATTCTCTAGATGCTAATGTAAAGGATATTGCTGAGGCCATGAAAAAGGGTAAATATTTCCCTATCCTCCATCATGGGCTCATTCTTCCCCTATACAACTTCCACCTCGCTCTCTACCCATCATGTTCTATCTCCGTCCAAAATGTGACTAATACCAGCCCTTCGACCTACCCTACTGCTAAAAATGATGCTATCCCCCCTCAGCTCCCAGAAATTGGCTCTTGTAGCAAAAAAAATAAAAAACACTCCCCTGAAGAGGTCAAAACTCCCATGAAATTCAAAATTTGGGAGATTGATTCTGACATGGATATCACTGACAAGGCCAATACCCCCTGCCGCTCAAGCAGACTTGCCTCTAAACCCTCAGAAAAATCTCTGAGAGACCCCTCCTCTTCGCATGACACTGGAAATTATAACCCAACTGATAATGTGGTTTACTCCACCATAACCCGACCCCTCACTCTGTCAGTTCCACCCAGGCTTCTGAAAGCCCCACATCTTCAAAGAGTCTAGAGCCTACAAATTCCCCCTCCCCGAATTTCAGACTGGAAAAAATGATGGTTGTGGAGGAGGCGAGTAGCATAAAAGAGGAGGATGATAACAACCTAGCGGATCTAGAGAAAAAAGTGGTGGCCCTATCTAATAATGTGTAGGATATCACCAGCAGACTAGAGGCGGCAGAATCCAAAATGCATGATGTTTCTAAATTCGTGTTGAATGTGATGCGCTGCTCGGCTACCACTCTATACCTCATGCAGGAAAGTGTGTCCAAGGGTAAAGGCAATGATGATGAGGACTACAAGGCCCTGTTCAAATTCCTCACAAAGGAATGGGCAAAAAAGCTCCTCCCCAAGAGGAGCCATGGGAAAAAGAAATAATTTCTCTGAATGTTGTGGAAAGCTGGTTTTTTGTCTACTTTTAGTAGCCTGCGAGCGGATAGTGTTAGCCTATATTTTTATTTGAATTTTTATGTCTATTACCCTATGTGGCATATGTCTAAAGCTTTGTTTATTACTGCTTTATACCTACTAAACTTACGTAGAATGATCATAGTTTTTGATAGAGGTAAAGGGTTGTAACTCTGTTGATTATATGCGGACAGTGGTTCTGCCTCTGTTCTCCTTGTTGTTCCTATGGATCAGCCCCCTTGTTTTTTGGCTGCTTCTAATATCAAAAACATATCCTAGCAACAACAATGACCAACAATATCCAACATTAGTAAATATTTTTAAAATGGAATTACACAGAGAGATCGGTCAAATCCGTCATGTACTCGCAATCTATCTTCTTAGGAGTCAACACCAATATTTTAGAGTAAAAGTGCAAATTTGTGTCACACTTTTATAAAGGAAACATGGTCAATGCCGATTCAAATTTATAAAGTAAAACAATAGAAACTGAAACATTTGTTTTAAATTTTGAAATGATGTAAACTAATAAAATTTATATTCTTTTGTCTATTTTATGTTTGTAATTTAACAAAATTTTAAAAAATTGTTTGAATGTAGTTTTTTATAAAGTAAAAACTATAATTTATTTGCTGATAAAATGTTGGAATTGAAGTTACACAAGCCACCACACTTTAATTAGTAAATTTTACTTTTTTTTCATCAATTTTTTGTGTATATTGATAACTTGAAACTGTGTGTGTGAAAAGTGGACCTGTATCTGTATCTGAAATACACACTTCAATTAATTCATTAGATGCATGGTTAGTAAATCAATAATCAATGAATAATAAACCATTACAAAGCGACCCATTGCCTTCTAGTAGATGCGAGTTTAGATTGCTCTCAGATTGCTAAGCTATCCAATGACTAGACAACACCTAAACAAAGGATTTTTAATCTATATGAGCATGGATTTAAGCTAGATGGATGCAAGATTAATCTAACAAGATTTAAGCAATAAATGAGATATATGATCTAAATATGTATGCAATAACTAATATGCAATATCTCAATGCAAACTCTCAATGAACCTAGAGAAAAAACAATATAATAACAATATATTCTCCAGGATCTTTCAATGAGAGATGAGAGCCTAAATTTATAGAAAATTCAGAAAGAAACCAAAGGTTGAGATCAAATGATGATGAGAGGTCAAGATTTTCCAAGAGGAAGCACAATCCAGGTGAATTGATGTGATTGGATGCTTTTTTCAGTTTTTAAAGGAAATTGAACTAAAATTAAGATAAAATCAGAAGAAAAAAAAACTGATTTATTCTCTCTTTCATTCAAATTTAATATTTAATTGTTTTAATTGCTTTCTTTGAGATTATTTATCAATTTTTAATTTCTTTTTTCAAGATTATCTCCAATTGATTTCTTTTCTCAATTTTTAATTCTTTCTTGGTCAATTAATTCCTTTTTTGATTTATTTCCTTTTTTGAAGATTTGTGCTCATAATTTCCAATTCAACTTTCTTGATTTGTTTCCTTTTTTGAAGATTCGATGGCAAATTGATTTAATTAATTAAATATGCTAGGATATTTAATAAAATAAATAAGATAATTGTTTTAAAATAATTTACTTGGAATGGTTGATTAATTAAATAAATATTTAATTAATATTGAGTGATTAATTTGCCATGTGACATTAATGATTAAAGAATTAATTGTGTGCTCAAGATTGATTTAATTGCCTCTGGTTAGGACCTTGGTGACGTTGTCGAAATTAGGGGCTCATGGTTTAGATGACCATTTTTAGGGTATTACATTTGGCCCTCTTTGAAATAATGTGCGAGCAATGTGTTGGTTCAAAGAATATTTGATGTCTAGGAGATACCAGTTCTGAACTTGATTGATCACGAACTAGATGAAAGCGAGGTGTTTAGCTTGTTTCGAAGCGACGGAGCTGAATGAAGTTTGATTAAAGTGATACCATTCCCGAACTTGATTGAACTTAGGAATGATAGAAAACAAAGATGTCGAACTTGAACTTGATTGATCAAGAAGCAAATCTTACTGATCTAGAACTTGATTGTTCTAGACACAGTGAGTGATGATAAAAATCGATCTTGAACTTGATTGATCAAGATACGATGAGTGAAGATAAACTGTCCATCTTGATCCAAAGCAATGAAACTGAACACCTGCTTAGATTAAGTGTGATCGAAGATACTCTTTAAACCCTTTATTGAGTTTAAACAAATAATCAGCTTGATGAAAATCAATGAAACTGATTAATGTTAAGAGATTGATTCAGATAAATATCAGCTTGATTTGAAGTGATGAAACTGATATGCCCCTAGAGATTGATTTGACTCAGATGATCAAGAAATCTCAACTTGATATAAAGCGATGAAGTCAAGATGCCCCTAGCGATGAGGTCTTATTTGATTTTATTTAGTTGAAAAAGATGTTTTACTCGACTTTCAATGAAGATTTGAAAATTTTCTCGACATTTGAAGATGTGAGGTCATAAGGTCACGAGTATGCCCCCTCGGGAGCGAAATCAAAAGATAGCGAGGGTACATGATGATATGCAATTTTGAGCGATCATAATGATTTGAGCACAAATTGATTCAGAGGAATTTTTGAAATTTTAGCGTGATGAGAAAGTGAGCGCAAAGTTGATTTGTAGAATAAATTGAGATTCAGCGTTGATTTTCGAGAAATTAAGCACAAATTGGAGAAAGAGTGAGTTTTTAATGAAAGCAATAAGTGGTCAACGTCATGAAATTTCGATGAGAGAATTGACGTCAGATTTTGATTTCGATCCTGAAAATGGACTCAGGACAGTCGATTTACGAGCTCTTGATTTGATTTCATCGTACTTGTGTTGATTGATTATGAGATGTTGTTCTATATGCTTTATTCTATATGTATGCATATCTTTTCAGTATAGATGAATGAATGCAAATGGAATATGGATGTTTATTTTTGTTTCTTTTTATGCAAATAAATGAGGAGAATGAGTGTCTAGTAATGCAATTTTTTCATTTTTCAATGCAATAAGATAAATGTAAATGAGTGATAATGAATGTATGAATCTATAGAAGATGCTCATGTATGCAGCTAACATCTCAATACACAAGTACTCAATCAGAGAAATGCTAAAGAAGAGACCACTTAGCTGAGAAATGATGAAGCTTCCAGCGCTTATTCAGAAAATAAGATCATTGTTACCATACTGAAATCACTCTAAATTCACAAGATGCAGAATGAAATGCAAAATGATATACAAAATGAGATGCAATCATAAACCTAGTCACTGAACTTTGAAAAGCTTAATTTTCATCATTGAGCGTTTTACAATTATAGCAAGCAGAATAGAGTTCATTTCTTTGCATATGCAATATTAGTTATCTTGTCTGCAATGACCCTTTTTTCGTTCATATCCTTGGACAGATTTCACAGAGACCCAGATTGCATGATAAAGAAATTCCCTCAAAACAGACAAAGAAATGATGGGAACCTCCCTGTAGCATTCAAATAAGCGGAGTCGAGGTATGTGTGGTGATTTCACCTTAATGTGAAGGCTCTTGTCACAGACACCCAGCTAATTTAGATGTTTCCAAATTATTGGGATCATTCCTACAAGCAGAAAACAAAGAAGATATTATGCCCTCAATCCTTGCTCCTCTTAGTCACAATAGACTTCCTTGAGTTACTCAAAGGGATAATAATCAAAAACCAATATAAAAGACAGCACACAAAGAAAAAATTTCATGCATAGCTCAAACTGTTTAGTGATTCTTTTCCATTTTGTTGTTTTTCTTATTTACTCAGTGATAAAACTCTTCATTAGTCAGGAGACAGGTGACTGACTCGAAGTGGACGACCAAGTTTCATTGACGTAAAGATGACTTGTTTGACACTACTTAGGATATGTAATGTGCTCTTGTCAATTACCTAAGACGAGGACATTGATCAGTTTCAAGCCATGAGGGTTCTAAGAGAACCAGGATGTCACAAAAGTGACTAAAAGATATGTATAAGTGAAAGAATAGAATGCAGGAAAGTGGGAATGCCAACGTTGCGTTGATATATGAAGTGCTTGAGTACAAGAGGTGTTTGTTTGCCAGGTTTTCACCTACTTGGCAAAGATCTTCTATTTTTTTTTTAGGACTTTTTATGAATTTTAGAATTTTTTAATGTTTGCCCCTAGTGTCTAGCAAGGCAAAAGGGATTTTGAGTACATGAATGGATAAGTGAATGATGGTGGATGCTTTCAAGGACTATCTCACAATGTTAATCCAAGCACAGGGTCCAGATATAGCAATGTAAAGCAAGGATTTTAGCGATGTAAAGTAAGGATTTTAGCGATGTAAAACAAGGATATAGCGTAACGAAGCCATATGGTCCAAAGAAGTGGCCATGTCAAGAGGTTTGTGGAAAGCATGTTTTTGCATTTTGTCCATAGTGTTGATCAAGATTTGGATAGATTTGGATAGGAGGCAGATATGATAAGCAAGATAAAAAGGGAGTAGTTAAGGATGTAAGCAAGCAATGGATAGGAGCTAAAGGGTCCAAATCAAGTGTAATAGATAGGACACATGAAGCCTAAAAAAGATCCTTAACCTTGTCAAGATCAAAGGTGGAAAAGGGATATGAACGTAGATAGAGCGGATGAGGGATAATGGAGGATGAAGGATAATGGAGGAAGAAGGATAATAGATGGATGTATATGGATGGAACCTACCCCCAGTGTAAAGTGCAAAAGGATAATGGATTATGCATGACACATGTTTGCCAGGTTTTCATCATGGTACTTGTCCAAGGTGCCACAAGAAGTGGTTTTCACACAAGGACGGATTTTTTTCTCTTTTTTTTTTTTTTTTTTTTTTAATTCACTTTTTCATCATTTAAAAAAAAAAAAATTGGAAGATAATGGAGGCATGATAGGGGATGGAAGAAGGACCCCATCATCTCGCCACTTTGGATGGTACCCTTAGAATATGAGTTACAATATACCAGGGCTATGAAGGTATGCTCAAAGATGTTGGCAGGATAATGAAATGAAACTAGGCCAAGGATTTATGCAAAGGATTGGATAAGAGGGATGGAAGGGTGAAAAAGAGGTGTGGGATAATGGATGGGATGTTGGAAGAATTGTGTATGGATAGATGGAAATGCTGGAAAGATCAACATTGGCACACGCCTTGAGGGATGGTGGACATATGGAGGAGAAGTGAATCTCAGATTTTGAGATTTGGATGGAGGAAAGGTTACATATTTTGGAGCATAAGAACCCAAAATGGATGAAGGAGGTGATGTAGGAATAGACTCAGAAGGTTTGGATGGAGGAACAACAATTTTGGATGCCAATTTTGATTTTTCTTTAGACTTTTGTGCTTCAAGTAGCCGCTTAGGGATCCACATGGATTTTGATTTTTGATGATTTTGTAGTTCCTTAGAGAGCATTGCTTGTACAAGTGCCTTAGGAACCCATATAACTTTTGACTTTTCTTCTTTCTTTGTGGGCCTTTGTGGCATTTTGTATTTTTCTTTTTCTCTTTAGATCATATTTTTCTTTATTTTGACATGTCGATTAGATGAGACATGTTGATCCTTGAATACATGTGGATTGATTGACTTATGACTTTTATACTTGGCATCCAAATTGCTTGGAGGGAGATACATGGATAGATAGGAATGATATGGAGGTCTTTTAGATGGATGGATGGAAGGTACTCAAAGATGTGTGCCTTTGTTGATCCTGCATAAGGGATGGAGGGATATAGGGACCTAGAATGGATGGAAGCGGCGTAGGAGAAGGCACGTATTTGGATTTAACTGGAGAAATGTAGGATTTATGAGGGATACCAACATCTTGAGAAATTTCCCTAAGGCCGTGACCTTTAACACTTTCTTTAATATGGAGGGGTTCTTGCTTGTGGAGATTTACCCCTTTGCCTTTATAATTATTTTGACATGTAGGATACAATTTGCTTTGGAAAGAAGGCACGAGTCCATTATGAGATGGAGGTGGAATGTAAGGAATGATAGGATCACGAAGGGGATTTGTAGGCATGATGGACTCTTGAGGTGAATATGGAGGATTATGACAAGGAGATGAAGGGATACTTTGATCTTGACATGGAAGAGGACCATTGGATAGAGTAGGAAGGGTGTTTGACTCTTCATTTTGAATAGGACCATTTGAAAAGGTGGAAGAGGCATCATGATCTTTCTTAGGAAGGATTATTTTCTCTTGAGATGGAAGGGGATCATAATGGGATTCTAGGGAAATAGGATCTTTTTCAATCATTAGATGGGATTGAGGAGTTTTGGTGTCTTGATATTGATTTATGATAGGCATTGTTTCTTCATTTTTCAGATTATCCACTTGACATGGAGTCACTTCTAAGGAAGGGATAGGCTTTTACATAGGCATAGGGGATTCTTGGAAGGTCTCCCTATTTTGGCATGATGGGGAAGCATTTTGAGTGGGACTCTCCAGAGTGGGTATGTTTGGAATTGGAGTGCATGATGGCATAGGATCTAGGATTTTTAAATCTTTATAGGAACTTGTATCAATATTGGCATTAACTTGGATTTCCATAGGAGATAGCCCTTGAAGGTAAACATGAGAATTTTCATTGTTTGAAGGAGATGGTATGGATTTTTGCTGAGAAGTTTTAGGAGATGAAGGCATCATGGAAGGGATGGAGGCCACATATGGAGCCTTTCTAGACATAGGTTCATGGTTTTGATCATGATTAGAAGTAGTTCCTTCTTTTTCTTTAGGTGAGTCATTAGGATCTTCAATTTCAATGACACCATTATCAATGAGATCTTGAATCTTATGTTTTAATTCCATACACATTGAAGTCTTATGTTTGTTATGCCTATGATATGCACAGTAACTACTCAAAACTGTGCATCCCCATGTGGTCTTTTTAGGCAATATGATAAGATTGTTCTTAAGAAGCTCTTCCAAAGTTGACTCAATAGATTGCCCCAAAGGTGTAAACTGTCTATCTAGGGAATAGATGTCTTTTTGTCTTGGTGAAGGTGTTTTGTGATCTTGTATGAGATTTGGTCTTTGATTGTCAATTATTTCTTGTTCCATCTTTTGTAATTGTTTTAGAATTTCTTGAAGTCTAGTGTTCTTAATATCATGAAGTTTTATCTCAAGAGGTATCATTGAATCTTTTCGTTGAGCTTGAATGTCATATATATCTCTCTTGAGATCTTGAATTTGTTGAGCTAAGGCAGCCATGGGCTTCTTACTTTTGTCAGAATTTTTTTAGAAGAGCTTATGGTTTGGACATGAATTTATAACTGACGAGACCAAGAGCTAGATGTGTTGCAGAAGTCAAGATCAAATTGTAGCTATGGTTTGGACATGAATTTATAACTGACGAGACCAAGAGCTAGATGTGTTGCAGAAGTCAAGATCAAATTGTAGCTAGTAGTTCGTTTAACGTAGTGATTGAGAGAAGTTACTAAGATCTGGTCTAGTTTCAGGAATGATCTATCCTATGTAAGATGTTATCTAAGTTAACTTAGGTCTGATAAGATGTTGTTTGAACTAGCTGAGAGATGATCGACAAAATTGTGCAACGCAATGGCAGGGGTACACTATCAAGGTTGTTTATGCTTAGGAGGACGATAACTAGTTTTAGGCTTGTTGTAGATTGTTTTAGGCAGGTTTGACTATTCTGGACTGGTAAAATCAGAGACTTGTACGTCAGGATTTCTAAGACCGTACGACAAATGGGCATGTCCTGAATGACAAAGGATTCAGTGTAGTTATGTCTCGTACAACACAGGATTTAGCTTTAAATGACAAACTGTTGGGTCTCGTACGACAGAGGATTGATCTCAGACGACAAATTAGAAGACTTATACGACACAGGATATGGTGCAGGACAACAAATGATCAGGTTCGTATGACTGTTAACAAGACAGAGACAAAAATTCTGAGTTTTTCAATAGCTGAGTATGACAACTAAGAGTGACCAATTCTGAGATGGACTAATTTTTTACTCGGATAGACTAGTTCTGAACAGATTTTTGACTTAGGGTAGACTATTTCTGACACGGACAGAGTTTATCACTGAGTTGTTCATTTGTTTTCTCCAGTTTTAGTATTCCAGTTTTAGTTTGAGGGATGAAAACACAGAAAACATGCAGTATGAATAGTAACTCCAATCACAGTAAGCTAACCCTATGGAAGTTGTCTTAGAGAAGAAAACCTTTGCATGTTGACTTAGGTACACATCCAATAACTAATCAGAATACGATCGCTAATTCTCACGTAATGGATTCTCAATGCCGTATTAGCCGACTCCAAATGCTAATGGGGGCACTATATGGCAAGTGTCTTGGGAGAGTTACTATCTCTCTTGCAAAAAGATTATCAACCTTTCAGAGGTGAACCAGGTAGCTTCTAATCTTATAGTTCTTAGTCAGGAATTCTGTTTGAAATTACCCCTTGAATTCACGCAAGCATGATTGAGGCCTATAGCCCAACAAGGTACCAAAACAAGTTGTAGTCACATAAACGTGATTGAGACCGTGAGGCCCTACAAAATGCTTGATATAAGAGATCTCAAAGAGAAAACTCAAATAATCCCATCCTCTGATACTTTAATCACCAGAGGCCTATTTATTATAGTGAGTTGGATTGCTCAGGTCCAGCTGTACTCACTTGGGTTGTTCTCACAGGGTGATTACTTTTTCCCACTGTGGCAGGCCCGCTAAAGGTACACAAATCTCAAAACTTAGAAAAAAGCTTTGAGGGTGTAGATTTCTAATTGTTTGTAAAAGACAAGAGCATACTCTCCTACCTCTCAGATTTTTCTGAAAACACAAAAGACGGATTTGTTCATTAACCGGATAGCAAGTTAGTGTTAGGGTTTCAAGCAGATTCGAAGCAAATATGAACTAACAATTATATGCAGATTTAAATACAAAAGATAAAGAAATAAAATAGGACACAGATAACACGGAGATTTAACGTGGTTCACCTAGAATGGGTTACGTCCACCATACACAGCCGTCCAATCTTTCTTATTATCCAGCAAAAATAGTACATCAACCTTACAATGCCTTAAGCATCCCAGCCACTTATAACATGCATTTTTAGGGCAACAAACAAAGTCGGCCTTTTTAGGGTTTTATTACAATGTCAGTTTTCATCAACAAAAAATGGCAAAAAAAAATTTCTCAGGGGCTGCCGCCCCTGAACCCCCGCTTTCTCGGGGGCTGCCGGCCCGACCCCGGACCCCGGTGAGAATACGTGCTGAGTGTATAGTACTTTGCTGATCAGTCACCACATTTCAACAATCTCCCACTTGGAGACTGATCAGGCTCCACACCGAACAATCTCCCACTTGGAGACTGATACTACACGACACCACTGTACATGCAACATCCGCTGGATAAAACACTAGGACTTGACTGGTATAAATTCCACAATTATTAATCAAGAAGACCAACAGAAACTGATGAAGAAATCAGCTTCTCCTGTGGAACTGCCTTTGTGAACATATCGGCAGGATTCTCACTTGTGTGAATCTTCTCAAGCCGTAACTGACCCTCCTCCAAAATAGTCTGGATGAAGTGGTACCTAAGCTGAATGTGCTTTGTCCTTGAATGAAAACCAGAGTTCTTCGCAAGATGAATGGCACTCTGGCTATCAGTATACAATGGGCTATCCTCTTGTGTCTGACCCAATTCCTTCAGAAAACATTGCAACCAAATCATCTCTTTGCTGGCTTCTGTAGCAGCAACATACTCAGCTTCAGTGGTTGAAAGTGCAACAACCTTTTGCAGCCTAGAAATCCAACTGACTGCAGTTCCCCCTATAGTAAAAACATACCCTGTAGTACTCCTCTGTGAATCAATATCACCTGCCAGATCAGAGTCAACAAATCCACTTAGAGCAGCATTAGATCCTTTGAAACATAATGCCTTCGTAGTAGTTCCTTTCAAATACCGAAGAATCCATTTCACAGCATTCCAATGTTCCATACCCGGATTACTCATAAACCTGCTCACAACTCCCACTGCATGTGCAATATCTAGCCTTGTGCATACCATTGCATACATCAGACTGCCAACAGCTAATGAATACAGGATGTTAGACATTTTATTAACCTCTTCCTGTGCCTTTGGACACATCTCCTTAGTCAATTTGAAATGACTAGCCAAAGGTGTACTAACTGCTTTTGCATCCTGCATGTTAAATCTTTTCAACACCTTCTTTATATACTCACTTTGGGACAAATTCAAGGTTCTATTTTTCCTGTCCCGTGTAATCCTCATACCGAGAATTTGCTTAGCTGCACCCAAATCCTTCATAGCAAATGACCTGGCTAATTTTTGTTTAAGATCATTTATATGTTGCATGTTAGACCCAGCAACAAGCATGTCATCAACATAAAGCAACAGGATAATATAACTGCCATTATCAAATTTCTTAAAATATACACAATGATCAGAATGACATCTATGATAACCGTGTTCAGCCATGAAACTATCAAATTTTAAATACCATTGTCGGGGTGCTTGCTTTAGGCCATACAGACTTTTCTTCAACCTGCACACCAAGTTCTCCTTACCTTTGACCTCATATCCCTGTGGTTGCAACATGTAAATTTCCTCCTCCAAATCTCCATGGAGAAAAGCTGTTTTGACATCTAATTGTTCAAGATGTAAATCATCTGCAGCCACAAGACTAAGTACAGTTCTAATTGAAGTCATTTTTACAACTGGAGAAAATATTTCATCATAATCTATACCCTTTTTCTGTGCAAAACCTTTTACCACAAGTCTGGCCTTATATCTTTTCTGACCTCCTTCCTCCTCCTTCAGTTGATAAACCCATTTGTTAGGCAAGGCTCTTTTTTCTGTAGGTAAAGGGACTAAGTCCCAAGTCTTATTTTTCATCAAGGAGTCCATCTCCTCTTTCATGCCTAGTTGCCACTGTTGTTTGGCATCCACCTGCATTGCTTCTTCATATTCTTCTGGTTCACTAGAATCTGTTAATAAAATAGAATACAAAGAAGGAGAAAATCTTTCAGGGGGTCTACTTGTCCTCGTAGAACGTCTAACACTTGCAGGAGTTTGTGGGACAATCTGTTGTTGCTGAGCATCAGGTACCTATGGCATTTTATTTTTAGGAATCTCATCCAACACCACATATTCTTGTTTGTCCTGTTCATGCTTCTTTTCCTGCATCTATTCTTTATACATAACCTTCTCATTGAATATAACATCTCTACTTCTAATTATTTTCTTATTTTCAAAATCCCATAACCGATAGCCATATTCATCTATCCCATATCCAATGAAGGTACATTTCTGAGATTTAGCATCAAGCTTGGTTTTGTTTTCTTTATCAACATGGACAAAAGCTTCGCAACCAAAAGTTTTTAGAAAAGAATAATTTACCTTTTTACCAGTCCATGCCTCCTCTGGAATACCACCTTCCAAAGGGGTTGAAGGTCCTTTATTTATCAAATAGATAGCAGTATGTACAGCATCTGCCCAAAAATGTAAGGGCAATCCAGCATGCAATCTCATGCTCCTCGCACGTTCCATGATGGTCCTATTCATTCTCTCTGACACACCATTTTCCTGTGGAGTTCCTGGAACTGTCTTCTGCTTTCGAATCCCATTTAAGGAACAGTAATCTTCAAATGCTTTGCTGCAATACTCACCTCCATTATCCGATCTGAGACACTTCAACTTTTTTCCTGTCTCATTCTCAACCAGAGCTTTCCATTTCTTAAAAGTTTCAAAAACATCTGATTTTTGTTTTAGGAAATATACCCATGTTTTTCTGGTTGAGTCATCAATAAAAATAACATAATAACAAGAGCCACCAAGAGATGATACCTGAGCCGGTCCCCATACATCTGAATGTACAAGCTCTGACTTCTCACTCTTCTTCTCTTTCCCAACCTTGAGAAATCTAACTCTTTTCTGTTTACCATAAACACAGTTTTCACAGAACTCTAAATCAATCTTCTTTAGTCCTGGCAATAGATTTTTGGAGTGAAGGATTTTCATCCCTTTCTCACTCATGTGCCCAAGCCTATGGTGCCACATTATCGAATCTATTCTTGCAACATTTATTGTTGTTGTCCCTGCAGTAACTTTATCTGTAGTAGCTAAGGTAGAGTAAGTGTTACCAGTACACAGATATAATGTGCCTACCTTCGCACCTTTAGCTACTACTGACGATCCTTTAGTGACCTTCCACATACTGTCTGAGAAGGTAACTATGCAACCTTCACTACCTAGTTGCCCTGCAAAAATTAAATTTCTTCTTAAATTAGGAACATGTCTTAAATCCTGCAGAAACCAGTCATTACCATTCTGCAACTTGATCTTCATCTTTCCTTTTCCAACAATTTGACAGGGCTCATCATCACCCAAATATACCTGTCCAAAATCACCTTGAACATAATCTAGAAAATATTTTCTATGGGGTGTAGCATGAAATGAAGCTCTAGAATCTATTACCCAGGAATCATTAACATTATCCAAACATAAGATTAAAGCATCTTGTAGAGTATTTCTTGCAATATTAGCTTCCTTACTGTCATTTTCATTTTTGTCTCCTTCTTTGTTTTTCCGAGACCAACAGTCTTTCTTTAGATGACCAGGCTTTCCGCAGTACCAGCAATCTTTCTTTCCTCTAGATTGAGAGCGTCCTTTCTTTGACTTCCCTCGTGACTTCTCATTCCCAGGGCCTTTTCCTCTTTCCTTTGATCTTCCTCTGTTCTCCACATTCAAAACACTACCCGATGATGTTGGAGTCTCACCTGTGCTTTTCCTTCGCATTTCCTCGCTTAGGATAACACCAACAATATCATCAAATACCAAAGTATTTTTACCAGAGACAGAGTTACTTACAGCCATAACCAAGCTATTCCAGCTTTCTGGCAAAGAACATAAAATCAAGAGAGCCCTAACCTCTTCTGCAAAGGTAATTTTTACCGAAGACAATTGACTGGTAATTGTATTAAATTCATTTAAGTGCTCCGCTACAGATCCTCCCTCACTCATTTTCAAATTAAACAAATGCTTCATAAGAAATACCTTATTCGAAGCCGAGGGTTTCTCATACAGCTTAGCCAATGTTGCCATCAAATCTACTGTCGTTTTTGCTTCTGTTATATTGAATGCTACAGACGCCGCAAGGCACAATCGAATGGATCCCAGTGCCTTTCTATCTAAAATGTCCCACTCTTCATCTGATATTGTGGTCGGTTTCTTTGCCTTTCCTTCCAATGGTCGCCACAAATCCTTTTGATACAGGTAATCCTCCATCTGCATTTTCCATAACTGATAATTCTGGCCGTTAAACTTTTTGACCTTGAATTTGGAATCCTCCATTGCTCCCACTCAAATCTGAAAGTCCTGCCAATTTACAGAAAACCTCGCTCTGATACCAATTGTTAGGGTTTCAAGCAGATCCGAAGCAAATATGAACTAACAATTATATGCAGATTTAAATACAAAAGATAAAGAAATAAAACAGGACACAGATAACACAGAGATTTAACGTGGTTCACCCAGAATGGGTTACGTCCACCATACACAGCCGTCCAATCTTTCTTATTATCCAGCAAAAATAGTACATCAACCTTACAATGCCTTAAGCATCCCAGCCACTTATAACATGCGTTTTTAGGGCAACAAACAAAGTCGGCCTTTTTAGGGTTTTATTACAATGTCGGTTTTCATCAACAAAATGTGCTGAGTGTACAGTACTTTGCTGATCAGTCGCCACATTTCAACAGTTAGGTGCCTAAAAAAAATGAATTTAAAGAATACACAATGTTTGGTTGACTCTCTTTAGGCAACCTACAAAAACAACGTATCAGTAGTCATGTTGTTTTTTATTCTTTGACAGGCATATGTTTGATTGATAAATTCTTTGACAAGCGTCCTGCAAGAAACTGGTTAGGCTATGAAAATACCAAGTAGACAGAAGATAATTTAGGGTTAGCATTAGCGTAATCAAAATTTAATTCAAGAAAAACCCTGAAAAGTGAAACTTGCTTTTAATCTAACAGAAAACAAAATCGTACGACAATTCTCATAGAATGAAATGACAAAAAAAATTTATCGTACGAGTCAAAAATGAGCATAGGATGATAGAGGATAAAATCAAATAACCAGAAACAGTATGTCGTACGAGTCCATCTTCTGATTCATACGACATAAGACAGGATTTAATATTGTGTTGTACGATAAATGACAGGCTTCAATATAATATCGTACGATGCAGTGAAACTGCTCATACAATATTTCGCAGAGATTGTATGGACGAAACCTGCACAATAAAAAGAATGATTTTAAGGCCAAAAAAGTAGTATTTCTGCTCCACGGTGGGTGCCAAAAATGTGGTGTGTGAAAAGTGGACCTATATCTATATCTGAAATACACAACACTTCAATTAAGTCATTAGATGCATGGTTAGTAAATCAATAATCAATGAATAATAAACCATTACAAAGCGACCCATTGCCTTCTAGTAGATGCGAGTTTAGATTGCTCTCATATTGCTAAGTTATCCAGTGACTAGACAACACCTAAACAAAAGATTTTTAATCATATGAGCATGTATTTAAGCTAGATGGATGCAAGATTAATCCAACAAGATTTAAGGAATAAATGAGATAAATGATCTAAATATGTATGCAATAACTAACATGCAATATCTCAATACAAACTCTCAATGAACCTAGAGCAAAAACAACATAATAACAATATATTCTCCAGGATCTTTTAATGAGAGATGAGAGCCTAAATTTATAGAAAATTCAGATAGAAACCAAAGGCTAAGATCAAATGATGATGAGTGGTCAAGATTTTCCAAGAGGAAGCACAATCCAAGTGAATTGATGTGATTGGATGCTTTTTTCAGTTTTTAAAGGAAATTGAACTAAAATTAAGATAAAATCAGAAAAAACTGATTTATTCTCTCTTTCATTCAAATTTAATATTTAATTGTTTTAATTGCTTTCTTTGAGATTATTTATCAATTTTTAATTTGTTTTTCAAGATTATCTCCAATTGATTTCTTTTCTCAATTTTTAATTCTTTCTTGGTCAATTAATTCCTTTTTTGAAGATTTGTGCTCATAATTTCCAATTCCTCTTTCTTGATTTGTTTCCTTTTTTGAAGATTTGATGGCAAATTGATTTATTTAATTAAATATGCTAGGATATTTAATAAAATAAATAAGATAATTGTTTAAAAATGATTTACTTGGAATGGTCGATTAATTAAATAAATATTTAATTAATATTGAGTGATTAATTTGCCATGTGACATTGATGATTAAAGAATTAATTGTGTGCTCAAGATTGATTTAATTGCCTTTGGTTAGGAACTTGGTGACATTGTCGAGATTAGGGGCTCATGGTTTAGATGACCATTTTTAGAGTATTACAGAAACTTTAGTGCATGGATATATTTTTTACCATTTTTTATAAATATATATTTTTCAAATATTTTGAAAAGTTGTGTGCTGAAATATAGCTCTTTCCAATTCCCACCAGCTTTTTTCTTAATAATTTATCCAAATTAGAAGAGAATTATATCATCTTGACATCCTCCCCTACATCATCTCCTTTAGAAAACCATGCTCCCTCTTAATCGAAACCCCTTAAATCCACCTTTTTTAAATCACTCTTGAATCACTAGACCCAAGGACCCCCTCTTGTTGAGAGGATACTAGAGGAGAAAGTACATCACCAGACTTCAAACCATCAACTGTCGCAATATCTACAACCTTCTTAGAAAACACCGCCAAACTCAGAATATGAGGGTCTTTTTGACCAACATCAGCATTACCCTTATTTGGACAAATGCCTTTAGCCGACCCTGAAATAGCAACTACTTTACCTTTATCTTCTTTTGTAACTGTTGTAGACACCTAAAAATGTCTCATTGATCATGTGCTAATTATTCCTCTAATTATTTAATTAAGTTAATTAATCTTACTCTTTTAATTTTATATTTCCTCATCATCTTACTAATTATTCTATTTCCTATTCTTTCATCATTTAATCATTTTAACCATTCTCTAATGTTAATTAAATATTTATTTAATTAATTCTAATTAATTTCCCAATTTAAATAATCTTTATTATTTAAATAAATTGCTTCTATTTTCAATTTCTATCTCTAATCAGTTAATCATTCAACCCTTTTCTAAATATTAATTAAATATTTATTATTTAATTAATTATGATTTAATCCTCTAATTTAAATAATCTTTTATTTAATTAAATTCAATTTCTAAAATAATTAAATAGTTTCTTTAAATTGTTTAATTAGCTAATTAATTATTCAATTTCAAATCCCCAAATTCTAATTTCATTCAAATTCAAATTCTTCTAAATTCAATTACATGTGCATGATTTCAAAAATCAAATTGAAAATCAAAGTCAAGTTCTAAATATATTCAAATACTAAATTGAATTTAAAATAAATTCAATTATTTGAATTAAATTTCATGCAAAGATTAAATTGAAAATCTAAGTTAAAGTATAAGCTCATGCTAAATTAATTAATTAAATCATTTATCTCTCCAATCTCTATTTCCATCTTCTAGTTAGCTTCGTCATCTTCTTAATTTCCTCCTATCATTCTTTTTTTTCCTTCAGTTAGCCTTTTCTCAATCAGTTGACTCAATTAATCTATTCAATCTATTCAGTTTCACAGTAGTTCAACTATCAATTTTCATGTGAGCTCACCTGAGTTCCACCTCTTGATCAATTCGTTCCACCTTTTAATCAATCTTCTCCAAAAATCTATAAATTGAGCATTCAATCTCCATTTTCAACAATCATGAACTTTGAATCTTTGTGTCAATTGCAGGTTGTCAATGAGATATTTGAGAGCCACCATACCACAAAGAGGAGAAGAGCAATGGAAGCCATGATGCACCATAGGGAGTTTTATATTGTTTAATTTTAGTCTAATTTGCATCTATTTCATTGGTTTTGTGTTCAAATTGCTTAGATAGTTATGGGATTTGTGATTTTCCTTATTTCCTATTTAGCAATGATAAATTTAAGCATAGCACATTTTGGTGAACCCAACGTGAACAATAGCTAATTAACCTTCTTTGTTTTCTGTGTTATTTTTGCAAACCGTACGGATTTATTCCCTTTTTTTGCAGGTTTTGCACAGATTTCAAAAAAGATCTCTTTGTCACGCATTCGTGGTTGCATCATTATGTAATCGCATAGATAGGGCTACGCAATCGACCAGACAGGGTTACACATTTGTGTGGAACTCATCACGCAATTGCCCTTACAGCATTACGTAATCACTCTGATACTGTCACGCATTCATTTTGAATATTTATGTTCTGATAATTATGTTTTTATTCCTTTTATGTTCTCTGATCTGTTTAATTCTACATGAAATTGAGTAAATCTGGAAACAGATTATTTTTATTGCATGTTTTTATAATAGTTTATGGCATGTAAGGTACAATTCGGGATTTCAGGTACCAGAAGGACAAAGGAGCTAAGAAGACAGGCCAGATGCCATCAGAGAATTCTCAAAGCAAAAAAGAAGATACAAGATTTTGAAGACCAACCAACTATTGACTGATACAATAGCTTAGTTCTCTCATATCGGGTGAAATATGATTTGGTTAACATTGAATGGATGATGAGAGACCTAGCTAGAGCCTCACAATCTGTTTTGCAAGTTTCTAATCAAAATTAGCTTCAATCTTTCTTTTTTTGTGTTATCTGCATGTGTATCTCGCAATCGCCTTGTTATCATCACGCAATCAATCTGTTAGGATCACGCATTCTCTCTGTCAGGATCACACAATCGATCAGACAGAATTACACAATCGCCTATGCAGGGTCACGCAATCATGTGAGTATCCTCATGCATTCGTTTTTGTTAGATTTGAGTTCTTTGTTTTCTATTGGTTTTATGTGGTTACTAATCATCTATTTGCAGCCTGTGGTGAATTTATAGAAAGGATAGGATTAGTATTAGATCAATTGCACTCATGCTCTCACACTTCAGTTTGGGCTTAAAATTAACCATTGGTTAAAATTGACATGCATGTATAACACTTCAGTTTGGGCTTAAAATTAACATTGGTTAAAATTGACATGCATGTATAACACTTCAGTTTGGGCTTAAAATTAACATTGGTTAAAATTGGCATGCATGCCTTCGGATTTCAGTTTGGTGTTTAAAATTGACATGCACATGCATATTCAACACCTCAATTTGGGCAATAAAATGAATGTGAATCTGGCTCCACATAGATTAAATAACATTTGATTTTCTTAAAGGAAAGAACTTTTATCATGTTTGGGGTGGACCTATTGTTGCATTAACAACCTTTCCACACGCCTTCAGGGTCTTGGGAGAAAGGGAGAAGGTGACAACAATGCCCAATTTTATTTTATTTCAAGTAGAGAGGGGTATCTTTGACTAGGGATTTCATCACCCCACGGAGGTACTTCGAATTGGGATGTGCTAGGGATATCATCTCTCCCAGCGTACTCTCAAGTGGGTTTTTCAAGCCACTATATAAATATACTAGTCAGGCGGCTAGAGTGTTGAGTGAATTTGATGTATGTGGGGGCCTTCCCTGCACCGATAAGCTCAACTAAAGTCTTAAGTGGCTTTCTCTGAGAATCCATCATTGGATCGTGACCCCTCAAATTTTTACAATATGAACCAACTTAGTAGCCCAAAATCCTACATTCAGTGATTTCGAGAGTGTGGATCATACCCTATAGATACCCCTCATGTACCTTGCATTATGAGATAGAAATCTCTCGGTGATAAGATCTTCAGATCTTCGAGGTAAGAGAGACTGGCATGATCGAGAAGTGTGTGTCGTGGAGTGGAGCCAATGCTTTCAGACTCTCTATATGTCCGTCTTGTTTTGGTATTTTGTTGCAGGGGCCTCATTGAATGGTGTCCACTTTCCAACCTAAGATTGTCTTTTGTGTCTTTTATGTATCGTTGTATCAGACTAGTATTGAGTCGGTTATTTGGGCTATTTCAAGCCCTATCCTGCATATCTCTGAATTCTCTGAGATTTTTTGAAAAACCAGTTCAATCATCTATATCTACCTCCAAACAATTGTTCTCAGACTTGGAAAACCACAAAACTTGTCCTACACACGGAATTACTGAAAACAAAGTCCATTTTTTGAAACGTCAAAACTCAAAGAAATACACACTTGTGACCATAGGTAGTCCTCATTTGCATACTTATTATCATCCTAAGTCCTTGCATAGTCCTCATTTACATCCTTATTATCGTCCTTAATCCTTGCATAGTCCTCATTTACGTCCTTACTATCATCCTAAGTTCTCATTATCATCCTCATATAAGTCCTTGTCTAGACCTCATATATGTCTTAGTCCATCATCATTTTCATAATCATCCTACAAAGTCATAGCGTGTGTCTTAATGGGTCTCCTAGGTGATGGTTTGCTCCCCTTCGAGAAACCTGAACTAGTGCCAAATGACGGTCAGCGAGAAATTATTGATGCTCTAGCTAACTTAGCCTGGGATCAAGGAGAAACGTACCCCAGTATATAGGAGTCGAGTGTGAGATAAATATCGAGTATAAAATTGCTCGTAGGATTGATGGAGAAATTGTTGCAGAACATCTAAGAGAACTTGAAAAACTTGCGTTACAGAAATCTTGAAATACTCAATAGGTCTCACATCCAAATCCTCAATAGAGAGTCTAGTCTGGTCTTGCATATCCCATACTTAGGTCTAGAGTCTAGTATTAGTTGTCATCTTGCATAAAGTTCTGAAACCACCCTCACATAGAACTCTTAAATGCCCATCACAAGCTCACAAAAGGAAAAAGGTATAATGGACCCAAACAACGACCAGTCTGTAAACCCAACTTGGAATATGGACATATCAACTAGTCAACAGTCAAATTCTCAGGCAATACCCACAATACATGAACTACAACAACATTTAACATGAGAAGAGATTGAATCAGCTCAACAAGACCCACATGTCCTTATGATCTTAGATGCACTTATACATAGTGATAGGGACAAATATCTCTCATTGTTATTACAAAATGGGGCAAAATTACCTGAAGATTTTGATGTCACAAAAATCTTACCACTAGGAAATACTCTACGTCAATATAACAGTCAAATACCACATATAACACAAATGCAAACAACGACCTCTAGTTTTCCTCATAATGCACCTATACAAACAAATGTCAGTTCAAACGCGAACTCTCAGTCGAGTGCATCATCTTCAACAATAAATTTTAGCGCACCAACATAGACCATACTGATAATATCAAGTGTCTTGGCACCTATTCAAACACAGATTCCTCATACAACAAGTGCAACCCAACCTTCGGTTTCCTATTCTGTAGGATCAACATATAGTCCTCAAAATGCAAATCTAGTTCTTACCAATACAACAAGTACAACTTAGCCAAACATGGGTTCACATGTCAATTATTTCAGGGTATCTAGTGGAATGTACAACACACAAAATTATAATCATGGTACTTTCCAACAACCTCCTAGTTATGCTACCACGAATCCTTTTGTGGGACATACACAGACACAAGGTATACCTTTAACTCAAACGGATATTCTAACACAACAATTACAGAATTTACAACAACAAGTGACAACTATGCATATCGGTAACGATAAAAAGAGCTACACAATGCAGGGCTTGTGTCCTTATCCTTTTGATCACACATTGTACATGTTGCCTTTCCCACCACATTTTGAAACGCCAAAATTTGACAGATATCGAGGGAAAGGTGATCCTAGAGACCACATCAAAGAGTTTTTTAAGACATGCATAGAGGTTGCAACAGAAGACACTTACTTAATGAGTTTTTTTCCTAAAAGTCTGGGAGGCTCAGCCTTAGAGTGGTTTTCACATTTACCACCAACTATCACATCATGGGGAGAATTAGTTGAACACTTTATTGCAAATTTTTCACATAACATTTAAACCCCAATCACTTTAATGGACTTGTGTGCTGCAAAAGAATATGAAAATCAAACATTTGCATCCTTCATACAACGATGGAGAGCTCTCCATAGGAGGTGAAAGACTATTATTCCAAAAACAGAGCAAGTGGATATGTTCACAGAAAACTTAATCCCTAAGATCAAGTACCCGATACAAATGCAATATTTGACCATATTTTAACAAATCACTGAAAAAGCTCTAAAGTGTGAGAAAGGACTAATGGAAAAAGGTCTCATTAAGTATGGCAACAACAACAACAATGATAAATCCAAATTTTGGTCGAAAAACAAAAATGTGACCAACGATGGTGTTGTAGACACCCGAATAGTAAATAGAACTCAACAAGTTTTATCTTTAGGCATGAGTCAATCATCAAATCCACATACAGAGAATAACACTGCCTTGGCAAAAGTAAATGATACGCAAAACATGAACACAAAGTACCCCAGGGTAAATACTCCAAGAAGGAATTACACACCTCTAGGTGAACCTATTGAATCAACACTAAAAAAGTTAATACAGAAAAACATGATCACTTTGCCGGTAATAAGAGTATATGAACTAGGTCCTTTCAAACCTACATGGTGGAATGATAATGATTTTTGTGATTATCATCGTACTAAAGGTCACAAAACGGCGAGTTGCTATAAGTTGAAAAACTTGGTCCAAGATATGATCGATCAAGGTGACATCACGATCGATAACGATAAACCCTCAGCAAACACAAATCACACAATATTTAAGGATCCATTTGTTAAACATGACAAAGGGAAGGCTACTACATCACGAACACAAGATAATACAGCGAACAACACAAAAGTCTCATACGATTATACTATTCATGCCATTAGCTCAGGAGATGTAGTAAAAAAGGATCACAAGAAACACTTGATAGAGATGAGCATTATCCAGAGATTCACAAAGATGATAACCAAATTTGCATGTTGTCAGAGGCACCAAAATATGATGAAGACATAAATCTTTGTCTCATGGACTGGGGGCATGACGAACTATTTCATTTAGGATGGTTTGAAGATGAACTTATAGCACATATCATGGATGTTAAACTTACACATGAAGACTATAAGGAGGGATATAACATAAACCTTGACAACACAGCATATGGTACAGACAGTTCCTGCACAAGAGATGATACATTGGCTACGATCACAATAACTCCCAGAGACAGAGACTGTGCAGTAGTTACTCACAAACCAAAGGTAACTTTAAAAGAAGTACCACAAAACCTACCACCAGCAACAGAGACTTTTAATGTTGTTGAGCAACTCAAGAAAACCCTGGCACAGATCTCACTGTTTGAACTACTGCGTATTTCACCCACTCATAAAGACATTCTGGACAAAGCCCTTCAAGATTTAGTAGTGGACAGAGATATAGATAAAAATGCCTTCCAATCCATGGTAGGGAATTTAGCACAAGGCACTCACATTGCATTCACAGAACAGGATATTCCTAGTGATAGACTTCTCCATAATGACCCACTACATCTAGAAGCTTACATACATAAGAGAAGAATCAAAAGAGTACTCATAGATGGAGGAGCCGGTCTCAACATTTATACTTTAAAGTTGGTTAAGGCATTGGGATATTCTGAGCTTCATATTGATTCATCAAAGAGAATAAATATTAAAGCATATGATGATTAAGAACGTCCCTCAAAAGGTATAGTAATGCTACCTATGCAAATAGGACCTATAACAACAGAGGTCACTTTTCAGGTTTTGGACAGAGAACTAGGATATAACATGTTATTGGGTCGCCCATGGATTCACACCATGCAAGAATTACCATCAACATTTCATCAGTGTGTCAAATTCCCATATAATGGCATTAAAATCACGATAAAAGGTATCGAAATCCATTCCAACATTATAATTACTTAAAAGAAAGTATGGATAATCAGGTAGCAATTAATCAAGCAACACCTCTCACTACTCAAATGGATGCGTTGACAATCACATAAATACAAAAGAATGTGCCTACAACATCTTCTTTACAGATAAAAGATACTGGTTGTGGAGAGTATTCCATTTCAAGTACCTCAAAGGGACAACAGTTGTCTCTCTCTCCTAGGTCTATTGGGAAAGCCCAAAATGCAGTAATGAAACATGACAAAGGAAAGGAAATTGTCAGATACTCATACTTATGCTCTTTCATTAGATGGGGTGACTTACAAGAAGAATCTTTGAATGAAGATGTCAATCATTGGATATATAGAGAAGAAGATGACATGACAATACCCAAGATACCCCTAGATCAGTATGGCAATGGGTTTAAAATGCTACAAAAACACAGATATGATTGTGTATGTCGAAAATGTGGTTTCAACCTGCAAGAGGAGAAAACAATTCAAACGCACACATGAAACATTGAATTAGAGGTTAGAAATCAATCAAAACAAGTTAAATGAATCTAAACTCTTAAAATCATTCCATGTTCCTCTATCTCCAAGGATCTTCAAGATTCAAGGTGGCTCTCAGCTTGGAAGAGCACTTGATTCTTTAAGATGACAACCTAAAGAACGAGATTTATGATTCTAAGATCTAAATGGAATGCAACCAAGATCCTAATGATGATTTAGATATGAAACTAGATGATGATAGGATGCAAGATATTGATATGAAGCTTAAACTAGTATGAAAATGATACTAAGATAAAGCTAACATGATATGAGATTAACATGATATATCTAAGATTATAATGCTACCAAAATGATCTAACATGCTATTCTATCAAAGAGAGATAATATGCTTAATGTTATGAGACTATAAGTTTGATGCACAAAGACTTGATTGTTTTTTGAAGAAGGAATGGGCTCTACTTATAGGGGAAATAGGTCAATGGATGGTCAAGATTGGATGATCTTATCAAGGATCAGGATTGAAAGTTATCAATCCATGTTTACAATTCTCACCAATGAAATTGTGACAATTGTCAACATAAGACTGGTTGAGAGGGGATGTAAGAAGCATTAAATGCTTGAGAAGACCTCATGGTTACCTTAGGAGGTAAGGGTTAAGGTTAGGTTAAGGTTATCCATTGGATAAAGATTTTACCCAAAGGATAAACTCTTGTGCAAGGGTTAAATGAATAACCATGGTCAAAGCAATGAATGCTTGATGACACCCTTGGGTTAGATGAAGGTTGAGTTAGTCAAAAAGTCTCTAACCATGTAAGAAGGTTGAGTTAACCATTAATGGTTTGGAAGACTTTGGAGGTTAACTTATTGAAGACATAAAGCCTTTAATGGTTTTCAAAGACTTTGAGGGTTTGAGAAGTGACTTCCCTTTGCTTAGGGATGTGACAATATTTAGGAAATGGGTTAGGCTAATTTAGAAGTGATTAGAAGAATCTAGAAGGGGGTTTAGAGAGGCAAGTGGGAGATGTAGGAAAATGCAAGTGGATGGAGGGGAATAGAATTTAATTAAAATAAAATTAATTTATTTCAATTGTGGTTGCAAATTTGCATTTGTAGGATTTTGCAAGTGGGGGGATTTTAATTAAATGGGCTAGAAGGGGGATTTTAATTAAATGTAAATTTAATTAAATGGGTTTGAAGGGGGATTTAATTAATGTGAATTTAATTAAATGGCTTAGATAGAAGAATGGTATATTAATTAAATCTTAATTTAATTAATTAGAATATTTAAGAATAATTAAATGAATAAAATTCACTTAATTCATTGTGCAACTTTTATGTGTCTACAGATGGTACCACAGTCTTGGGATTACAGAAACAAGTAATATTAGAACCCATTTTTCCTAACGACAATCCAAGGAATCAAGGGTTAGGGTATAAGCATGTACCGCATATCACGGAAGCAAGACAACACACCCTAGATATACTGAACAGACCAAGGATACCATCAGACTACATATCTCAAAGGGAGTTGTCCACACGAGTGTTTCCCTCTTCATATCAAAGAAGCAACCAAGTACCAACATCACCTAGCGTAGAATCAGATGGTGAAGACATAAGGCAACTCCTGCAAGAACCTAGCATTGAGTCACAAAACAATACAGTTCCTGAAACAACTGCACAAGCAAATGTTGCAACAGACGCAGGTTTACCACCAACAAATGAACCTAATCCCTAGTTATTATCAATAATTCTACCACGGGAAATGACTCAAGCTCAACCTAATGAATTAGATGAAGAAAGACTGTAGCGGCTTATACCAGGCTTAAGAAGGGTAACCATTGTGCAAAGGAGACTAGCCAATCTACAACAAGATCAAAGGCAAGAACAAGAGGAGATAAGTGATAATACCTCAAACGATGAAACATACATTTAAAGTGAGACAGACTCTCATGACTATGAGTTCTTATCACTCCATGATTCCAGCCTACAAACAAGTGTCATGCTAAGGTATCAAATAAAGCCTATAAGAGATGAAAATACACCAAGTCACTCAAACAATCAAGTCTTCATGTTATCAGAATCTATTATGACATAAGGGAGTAATGACTTACCCCTTATACACTCACACTTGATTGATTGGAGGCAAGAAGGAAAACCAACTCTAGATTGCTTTGAAAACGATGAAGCCATTGCAAAATTCCTCGAAGTCAGAGAGGGATTTCCACAAGGTGATCACAAGGCAGGATTTGTTGTAGACCTGGATAGGACAACATACTTTGGAGAGGAAAGTACCTCTATCACAGAAGATACAGATTAAAATAACCATAATGGCAAGAGCGAGTTAGGTAACCTCCCTATCGAAAGAGAAAATTCAGCATTTCTTATAGAAGAAACTGAAGAGGTAAACATAGCAGAAGGAGAGGTTATACATAATATCCACCTGGCAAAATCATTAAACCGAGAAGCAAAGGACAAGTTCATTCATTTTTTCAAATAATGTCCTATCAACTTCGCTTGGTCCTATGCGGATATACCTGGCTTAGATCCTGAGTTGGTGTTACATTATTTGCCTTTGCTATCGAGATTTAAACCATACACGCAAAAATTGAGAAAGATGCATCCATAATTTGCATTACTGGTCAAAATAGAACTCCAAAAGCTACTGGATGTAGGTTTCATTCGACCTATCGACTATACAAAATGGATATCCAACTTGGTACCTGTGACTAAGCCCACAGGAGGCATAAGAATCTATACTGATTTTCAGGATCTAAACAAAGCTTGCCCTAAGGATGATTTCTCATTACCCAATATCGATATGATAGTCGACTTAACAACTAGGAATGAAATGCTATCATTAATAGATGGTTTCTTAGGATACAACTAGATTAAAATTGCACTGGAAGATCAACATAAAATGGCCTTTACCTGTCCATGGGGAACATACTGTTAGAATGTGATGTCGTTTGGACTTTAAAACGTAGGAGCAACATACCAAAGAGCCATGACAACACTATTTCATGACATGATCCACAACATAATGGAAGATTTTGTGGATGACCTACTGGCTAAATCACATACAAGAGAAGATCACCTTACAGTCCTTGCACAAATATTTGATCGGTTAGAGCAGTACAATATCAGGCTAAACCCAAAGAAGTGTGTGTTTGGTGTAACAGCAGGAAAACGGTTAGGGTTTATCATGTCTAATAGAGGAATTGAAGTAGACCCTACCAAGGTCAAAGCGATCATAGATATGCAACCTCCATCGACACTTAAGCAATTAAGAGGGTTACAAGGAATACTGCAATCCATAAGGAGATTCATAGCACAGCTGGCAGATAAATGTCATCTGTTCCAGTATTTACTCAGGAAAGGAGTTACTTTTAAATGGACATAACACTTCCAAGAGGCTTTCCAAGATCTAAAAGATTATTTTCTAAACACACCACTGTTAGTCCCACCTACTCCATGAAAACCTTTGTTACTATATATATATCAACGACAAACTCAGCTCTAGGAGCTTTGTTGGCACAACATGATGAACAAGGAAAAGAAAGAGATATCTACTATATAAGTAGAACTTGATCGATTATGAGCTTAATTACACTCTTATAAAATGAGCATGTTTAGTTGTAATTTTCTCATCTCAAAAGCTTAGACATTACATGTTGAGTCATAAGGTGCAACTCATTGCGTGCTTTGATCCACTCAAATATCTGTTAAGCAGAGTGACATTGACTGGGAGATTGGCTAAATGGGCTAAATGGGTCATGATCTTGAGTGAGTTTGATATAGAGTATGTGGACAGAAATGCCATCAAAGGACAAATTATAGAAGATCAATTAGCAGAGGCTCCTTTACAAGACAGTCGCCCATTGCTCATAGACTTTCCAAACGAATCAGTATTTACATTGACAGCATCTATAATGTGGAAATTATACTTTGATGGGTCATATACAAGTCATGGATCTAGAGCTGGGATTTTGTTCATCACCCCTCATGGTGATTCTATCCCTAAGTCATTTATTATAAATTTTCCATGTACAAACAATATAGCCGAATATGAAGCTCTCCTCATAGGACTTCGTACAACTATGCAGTGGAGAATAAAAGAATTACAGGTCTATGGTGACTCACAACTAATTGTAAACCAAGTCAATGATGACTACAACACTAAAGATGATAAGCTACTACCTTATAAAAAAATGGTAGAAAATTACAAAGAGCATTTCAGCAAAATCACTTTCAAACAGATTCCAAGGATACAAAACAAGGTAGCCGATGCCATGGCTATAGTAGGGTCTCTTATAAATATGCCTAATAATGAAACTCAGTTTGAGTTTATTATAGAACAATTGATGATATCAGCATATGAGATTCCCTTGATAGAATATGTATGTGCGATTGTGGGTATGGAATCTCCGTGGTACAATGAGATATACACATATTTACACACTCGGTACATGTCTCCGAATTTGTCTAGAATTAAAAAGAAGACTCTTATTCGTCGGGCATCCAAACACATTATTATTGTTGATACATTGTATAGAAAGGGCTGCGATGGAACTCTTCTCCGATGTCTTGATGAAAATGAAGCACAACTTGTTCTAAAGGAATTCCATGGTGGAATTTGTGGGGTGCATCAAACTGGTCCATCATTGTCAAAGAAATTGCCAAGAACAGGATATTACTGGCCAAATCAATCTAGTGGGTAAAATCAATCCTACTTCTTCCAACGGGCACAAATTCATCTTAACAGCTATTGAGTACTTTACTAAATGGGTCGAGGCAATTTCTCTTACATACACCACTAGAAAATAAATAGCAAAATTCATGCTCAATTACATTATCTGTAGATACGGGATTCCAATGTGCATAGTGATAGACAATGGACGTCCATTCAAAAATCAAGAAGTAAAAGAATTGTGTGACAAATTCCAAATACAACAGAGATTTGCAACACCATTTTATCCACAAATCAATGGACAAGAAGAGGCAACAAACAAGACAATATTGAAGATCCTTAAGAAAGTTATCACTGACACAGGATGGGACTGGCATCTCCAGTTAAATCTCTCTCTTTGGGCTTATAGAACAGGAGTACGCACCCTTACAAGAGAAACACCATATTCCTTGGTCTATGGTACAGAATCAATACTCCCTATTGAAATATAACTACCGTCTCTAAGAGTCTCCTTAAAAAACATCATATCAGAGGAAGACTATCGGGTGGCAAGATTACAAGAGCTAGAAACGCTCAATGAAAGGAGACAAACTGCTTTCAATCATCTGCAAGGTTATCAGAATAGACTGAGATGGAGTTATAATAAATGAGTCCGCCCATGAACTTTTGAAGTGGGAGATCTAGTTCTCAAAGAGAACCAAAGGAACCTAGCGGAACGAGAAAATCCAAGGAAGTTTGAACCTAACTGGCTAGGTCCTTTCATCATAACAAGGGTTATAGGCAATGGAGCATACAATTTGGCTACCATGGAGGGAGATCCACTCTCTGACCCTATGAACAACATGCACCTTAAATGATATTATACCTAAGGGTTGGGTTAGTTTAGGTTTTACTTTCCGCATTGAATATCATTTTATTCAAAGTACTGCATCGCATATAGTTTCTTTTTCAAATACATCACTTTCGCAAAGTTTATGCATTTGCATATAGCAGCATCAATAAAACAAAGCAACTATCCAAGTTTATCATTCGTTTGCATTCAAGAGAAGAAAGGGTCATCTTCTTTCTTAGATATTCGGACATGAAGTCTTTGAGGTCCTAAGGTCATTCATTTTCAACATTACCCTGTGACGACGCTTTACTTATGGTTGGGTAGTGATTTCACTATTTGAGACTTGTTAACCCAAAATCTATCAATTGCTATATCTCAAACATATTAAGAAAATCTCTAATTCATTTGAGGCACCTAGTTGATCATATGACTAGTGAAAAATCTAAAATTCTACTTCAGCGCCACTGTAATTGTCACACCCAAGTAGGTTTCATTACTTACAAAGTCAAGACAAGAAAATAAAAAGAAAATGAGCTATGCCAAATATTCATCTCAAGGCAACAGAGCAATGATATATAACTAAAATATCATGCATACAAAGTGCGACAAAAAGCTTGACTATGGGAACATGCAAGTAACTCCATCAGGGCTATGAACGCCTACCAGAAATGGAGCAATATTTGAGAAATTACAGTCTATAACCTCATCGGAGCCCTAAAAGCTTGATGGCAGCGAAGCTCTATTCGAGATGCTTTTGAAGTTAGGATAATCCACATAGCTAGTCATATAGGATGCTAAGGATCTTTAGTGAACACAAGAGCGGGAATTAACTCATTCACACACACATGGGCAAAAGAAGATCAAAGTTTCAAGAACCAATGGGGAAATTTTTCGCGTCTCCATTTGTAAATCCTAGTCACTAAGTGTGTTAATTTGGATGTTCCAAAGGACCTAAAGGATCGATTGACCGCTTATCTACTAAATGTTTTGTACCTCCATTTCAATTGGTGTTATACAAAATGCCAAACAAACACAGTCATCCTTGTTCAAATAGGAAAAGCATCTTCATCATGCATATTGCATTAACATAGATCATGTCGAAAATTTATTGTCTCCACATGCATTCTGCAGATCATCATGTCATATAGGTCTGCACACTGGGGGCATAACTGAAAAAATCCTAAAAATCGAAAAAAGTCCTCAAAAAATCCTAAAAATCGGAAAATGTCCTAAAAAAATCCTAAAAATCAAATATGTGAAACTGAAAAAATCCAAAAAAAATTCAAATAACGTCCTTTGAGATATACCAAAAACATCTGGAAAATGTGCTGAAAAAACCAATCAAAAACATTCAAATATCCATCCATATAATCCAAAAACATCGAAAAAGCTCTTGGAAAAGAACTAAACAATCGTAAATCAATCAATCAAAAAACTTGCAATAAAATGTCTCGCAAGAAACAAATACCCTAGCAGATATCCAGCAAATGCTTCGCACGAAGTTAACAAAGGATACGACTATCCAGTCAAACATCTGCAATCAACTTATCGAACTATCTTATCAATCGTATCATATCCATATCAAGTGATCATTATCTCGTCTTAAACAGAAGAGGATACACTCGAAATCAGATAGGTCAGTCTTAAACAAGGTCCACAACTTTTTGAGATCAGACATTATCAACCATCACATCAAGCAACTGAGAACGAAGGCACAAGGTCAATATAGCTGCTGAATTTTGTCTGGGTCAGTCTTTATCTTTTATCATTTGGTGTCAGATTATGTTCCTATGCTACTCAAGGATGTCCACAAGTGACTAGAGGAGCCATGATGGGCATTATCTTTTTCTTTGTTTGTTGTTTGTGGTGTGAACCGATGAAGTTCTAGGGAAATTACTCTAGTGGGTGTCTGTGATAGGAGCATTCAGCTATTGAGCCACACATACCTTGACCCCTAGTGTGTTTCCTAGAATGGAGGGGTTCACTCCTTGTCTGCTACGTGTTTGTTTCTTCAATGAGATGTCTTTACATCTTGGTTCCTTATACCCTGATGTGCTAAGCTTCATTGTTCAATAATAAGGCTCAGTGATGAATATATATTGCACAATAAAATAAATGACACAGGTTCGTGATTCATTCAATTTCATTCTCATCTCATCTATTTCTTGATAGTTTGTTGATTTCCCCTCTTCTTTCTAAATCATATTCTTTTCTAACATTATTCTTTCATCAATCTCTTCTTTCTTTCATCTTACTAACATTTCTTCAAAGTACATCTGAGTTAAAAATTTGTTCTGGCATTATCGTACAAAAATGCATTCATATAGTAATCATTGCATTCATAAACATTATTTATGCATCCATATAATTCAAAAATGCATCCATATAGTTTCAAAGTGCATCCATATAATTCAAAAATACATCCATATAATTTTAAATTGCATTAAACCATTGCATTCATAAACATCATTAATAAATCATGTAGAAACCATTGCATTCATAAACATCACTAATAAATCATATAGAAACCATTGCATTCATAAAACATTCATGAATCATATAGAATCATTTAGACATACATCATATAACTCATAGCATCATTTAACATACATAGAAAGCAAAGCATAATAGATCGTCGCCAAAAAAATGCATATCATATATATAACTCAAAAATGATAATGTGTGTGAATACAATAAACAAGCCTAAAGGCTTAGATAACATGATCAATATGTCTCAATCGACACTGCCTCTGTCAGCAGGTGGATCCTGTCCACTAGCTCCTACCCCAGGATGTCGAGGTGGTCCCATAACACCACCACTGTTGGTCCTCCATGTGGAAGTCCTACTAGAACCGGAATGGCCTCTAACAGTACTAAAACTAGGAGTTGTTTGTCCCTCAAGTACAGTATCATAATAAAGTTGTCGATAATAAAAATCCTCCTGTGCAACGTAATAAAGTCTGTCAGACTGACTTCATGCATTAGTACCTGGAGTAAAGTGTTGATCATAGGCAGCTTGAATCATATGTGATCGTCTGATTGCCTCATCTCTCTCCTCTGGAGACGATCTCTCTTGGTCTCTAGTGCACCGTAGTCTATACGGTAAGCCTCTTGCTCGACATATCGTCTTGCAACCTCGTCCTCTAGACTCTGAATCCACACTCTGAGAATCTGCGGATCATCATCATCCCTGTCACCCACTTGTCCTCCTCCACCCTCTATAGCGGGCATGTCCTCCAGCTCTGGCATATCAGCATCATCATCATCACCATCCTCATTGCTCGATTACCCTAAAGAATCATCGTCATCTTCGCTGCTAGTAGACTCGATGTCTCCACCAATGTCTATGTCCTCATCTTCCCCCTCAACTCATCCCTCCTCCTCTCCTCCCTCAGCTCCTCCACCTCCCTCATCTCCCCCCTTAGCTAATCCACCCCCCTCTCCTCCTCCAACTCTCTCCTCCATGTCTATCCTAAGGCGTTGTCTAGGATGTTGAATATGTTGTGTTGTAATCGGAACATCAGGATCAGTAAGTGGAATAGGCCTATGTCTGGCCCACCATGCATCATACTTCGGCGTAGTCCTTGGATCTGTTGCACCTCTACCCCAATCCCAAAGTAATGGCTGAAGAGCATCAAACTCAACAAAAGCAACACGTGGTTGTATACATACCCCCCAATCAGATACCTCCCGAGATACATGAGCAAAATAAGCACTAACCATCGGTGTAACTTGTACCTCCCCGAACTATCTTAGTACCCGTCATGGAAGAGACATCTCAATAATCTGTTGCGTCTCGAATGTCCTACCAATAAGATATCTCTGTTGTCAGCAGAAAGGCAAGTGCACTCTGTCATCCGCCCAACCGGGGCAATCAAAGTATGGTCTCCAAATGAAATGCTGCAATATATCAGGCCGATGTCGCCAATACAAGGTGTTACCTGAACCCGTCTAATACCCGTTGTGTACCTATAAGCATAAGGCTCACCAGGCTGCAAGTCAACATGAATAACAAGTCTCAAAATAGAAATGTGCTCACATGCCCACGTCTAGAGCAATGTCACACCGCAACTGATAGATCGATATTCAAGGTATACAATGTCGTGCATCTGATAATACACCATGGCTAGAAGGCATGGACCCCAAGCATATACTCGTCGATGTAGAATCATATCATGGAGCACTCTGCCCCATTCAACTGGAAATCCATGACCTCGTCTGTCAGGCATCAACAAACCACTGACGATACTACATAGTACGATAGTCAAATCATCATAGTCTAATCGAGCCCAAGGGATATCATATCGACCACTAATCTGTAAGTCTTGTATCTCACACTCGAAAAGTGCACACAATTCAGCAACGCCATCATCATGGTCATACACAACTCTCTCACCATGAATCGGAATACGCAGTATATGTCATACATCCTCTAAGGTAATGGATGCCTCACCAGTAGGAAGATGAAAAGAACATGTCTCGAAATGTCATCGCTCTATCAAAGTTGTAATCAAGGCCCTGTTGGCCGTAACCTTTGGCAAATGTAACACATAATATAATCCAAGCTATCGAATATGCTCAATCTCCTCCTCAAGTAAATTAGCACGAAGATCAAGTCTGTTGGGTCTGCTCTGTCAGCAGTATAATACTCGAATGTTCTCTTGCACAGAGAAAATGTTGAAAATATCAAATATCAGATCACGAGAACACAAACAATTATCAAACACATGACAAAAACCTTCACATACAACAAATGTGTAATGTTTTAAACCCATGCGTGACATTTAGCACCAATGCGGTACAATAACAACTTATGCGTAACATTTACCATTAATGCGTAATGAAATGAGCTATTGCGTAACATTTACAGTGTATGCGTAACAATTAGCACTAATGTGGTACATTTACAGCTAATGCGTAACAGTTGATGCGAATGCGTAACATTTATAGCTAATGCGTGAAAAACGAAAGGTGCTTGCGTGATGCATGCAAAATTGGACACTAAATTTTTTTGGAAAAATATCAAAAAACAGGCAAAAAATCAAGCAAAATGTTGGAAACATACCATGTCACCAGTCCCTGGAGGCCTCTGATACAAACGTACTCGATCAAACAGGTGCAATCGAGCTCTATAGCTATCCATGATGATAAATACTCAAAAGGAAAGCACAAAACTCGCACAGAAAACCAAGAACTTACCAAATTGTAAATGAGCAAATGAAAACCTAAAATCTCTATTTATAGCTCAAAATTAGGGTTTTTTGCCACCTCGACACCCGTGGTCCTCGTCAACTTCAAACAACTTGTAGGATACTCAAATGATCTCAAAATTGCACGAAACTTCACACGGTTTTTCATTATACTGATATCCAAAATATGGTCTCAATTTTTGAATTTTTCGACCACCTTTTCCGAGGCATATTTACACTATACAGTGGTACCAAGGCATACTGGGGCAGAATTTTTCATTTTCTTTGAAACAATGCCGTTCTAACTTTGTCTCAAAGAGGGGCAAATGTAGACACCTAAAAATGTTTCATTGATCATGTGCTAATTATTCCTCTAATTAGTTAAATAATTATTTAATTAAGTTAATTAATCTTATTCTTTTAATTTCATATTTCCTCATCATCTTACTAATTATTCTATTTCCTATTCTTTGATCATTTAATCATTTTAACCATTCTCTAATGTTAATTAAATATTTATTATCTAATTAATTCTGATTAATTCCCCAATTTAAATAATCTTTATTATTTAAATAAATTACTTCTATTTTCAATTTCTATCTCTAATCAATTAATCATTCAACCATTTTCTAAATATTAATTAAATATTTATTATTTAATTAATTGTGATTAAATCATTTAATTTAAATAAACTTTATTTATTAATTAAATTCCATTTCTAAAATAATTAAATAGTTTCTTTAAATTATTTAATTAGCTAATTAATTCTTCAATTCCAAATCCCCAAATTCTAGTTTCATTCAATTACATGTGCATGATTTCAAAAATCAAATTGAAAATCAAAGTCAAGTTCTAAATATATTCAAATACTAAATTGAATTTAAAATAAATTTAATTATTTGAATTTAAAATAAATTCAATTATTTGAATTTAAAATAAATTCAATTATTTGAATTAAATTTCATGCAAAGATTAATTGAAAATCTAAGTTAAAGTGCAAGCTCATGCTAAATTAATTAATTAAATCAATTATCTTTCCAAACTCTATTTCCATCTTCTAGTTAGCTTTGTCATCTTCTTAATTTCCTCCAATCATTCTTTTTCTTCCTTAAGTTAACTTTTTCTCAATCAGTTGACTCAATTAATCTATTCAATCTATTCAATTTCACCTCTAAATCAACAGTTCAACTATCAATTTTCATGTGAGTTCACCTGAGTTCCACCTCTTGATCAATTTGTTCCACCTTTCAATCAATCTTCTCCAAAAATCTATAAATTGAGCATTCAATCTCCATTTTCAACAATCACGAACTTTGAATCTTTGTGTCAATTGCAGGTTGCTAGCGCGATATCTGAGAGCCACCATACCACAAAGAGGAGAAGAGCAATGGAAGCCATGATGTACAATAGGGAATTTTATATTGTTTAATTTTAGTCTATTTTGCATCTATTTCATTGGTTTTGTGTTCGAATTGCTTAGATAGTTAAGGGATTCATGATTTTCCCTATTTCCTATTTAGCAATGATGAACTTGAGCATAACACAACCGTATTAACCACCGGATGTGTGTCGGTCCTTTTCGCACCATCATTCCTTTTGGGAGTCCAACAAGTACTATTTTGAATTCTTGACTTATAGTTTTTTTCGCAGTGGTCTTTGCGTCTTCATTTAAGGCAGAAAAGTTTATTCTCCTCGACTTCTATATCTTGCAACCATGGACACCCATTGACATAAAAGAAAACTCTCCTAGGCACTTTTCTAACCGCTGCAATCTTCATTCTAGCGAAAACATATAGATCCCCATCAGATATATCTTCATCAACCTCCAATAACATGCCTAATGAGCGACCAATTTTGTCTAAACATTCCTCGTTACAATATTCGATGGGTAGATTATATAATCTGATCCAAATCGGGGATTCGTAGGGCAAACATAATAGAGGATTGAAATTCAGTGCCCATATTTGTATATAAAGGGGATTGTCATCGATCATCCACACGCCTCCTTGCAACACTTTGCTTCTATCATCTTCCCGAGCAAAGACAACAGTGAAAAAGTTTTTAGGTAAAAATTTGATAATGCAATCAACCTTCATGTAGGCATCTAAAAATGGTCAACGCCTGCGGTGTCATACTTTAACATGTCCACTTTACCTTCTTTTAGGTTTTCGCATTTTACTAACACTTCCTCTATGTTGCACATTTGGTCTTTATCATTTGTCAACATCATGTCATTCTTCTACTTTCTCTTCCTACTCGATCCAATTTAGTCATTTAAATTTGGGTCTTATCGATGTCAATCTTGTCATTTCATGATATCATGGTTAGCTATCAATTTCATATAATCATTGTTTTTAATCCTAATCAATTCCAATCAATTCTCAATGTCATGTCATCAACCATTATCAATCAATTATCATTTATCAATCATCAATCATTATCTTCATCAATTGTCATTGTCATTTCAATCATTATGATCGTTCTTGATTATTGATTTCAATACATTTTAGTTAATTTGTCAATCATTATATCAATCAATCAATTCAATCATTAAATCCTTATCCTAATCATGTTAATTATTTCACAACATCATCTTGATTTATGTCTCTTAGGATTTAATAATTCTTTAATTATTAATCCTTTACTAATATTTTTCTTATAAATAAATGAATTTATTCATTTACCCTATGTCTTGTGTCACAATTAAATACTTCATTTAATTGGTTAATTAGTCTTTTGTGAGTTAATTAATAAATATGAATTTATTAATTAATGTTCCTTAATTTCCTCATTTCTAATTTCCCATTTCCACCTAATTTGCTATTTTTTCAAATTTCAAACCCCACTAATTATTCCCTCCTAACTTCTTCCACTAATTTCTCCTCTTTTGTGCTCAATCATGTCATAATTTATGAAGCTATTTTCATGGCCAATTTCAAGCAATTTTTGCTCAATTTGTCATTCAATCAATGAGCAAATTTTGTGGGTAATTTGTCATAAATCAAGTGGCTATTTTCTCTCTCAATCATGTCATAATTGATGAGCACAAATTGCTCTCAATTTGTCATATTCTCACATAGCAACTTGTCATTAAATTGTCCATTCAATTTGTCATAATCATGCTAAATTTCCAATTTGTTGCCCTTTTCAAATGCTCATCAATTTTGGAGATCATTTGTCTACAAATTGACTTCTCTTTTCAATCAATCTAAACCACTTCTCGAATAGCCTCACGCTGTCGAATTCACTTGCAATTTTTCTTTCTTGCTCACTTTTGCACTTGTAAGTGAGACCTACACCATATTTGGAGAAAAAAAGAGAAACAATGGAGGTCAATGAAAGCAACACATTGGGATGGTTTGCACCTTTGTTTTAGTGTTATGCTTTTGTTCCTTTATTGAATGTGATAGGATTGAATTTCATTGCAATTTAGGTTTGTGATTACCTAATTTCTAATTGCTTTGATGTTTTCCATTTTCCTACATACAGTTCCACTTGCATTCAATCCACTGCTTGATAACGGCCTTGGTTCTTCTCTTACCAACAACCCTACAAATAATGGCCTAATTTTTCATTAATTCTCTATCGATTTCTACTTCCTCTGAAAGATCGATAGAAAGGCTCGCATTCTTCCTCTCAAAATCTCCTTGAAAGCCATCCTCTTTGTCCTCATCCGATTTCTGCAAATCCTCTTATGCGCTTTGCAACTCCCCCATTTTCCCTCTACTTTAAAATCCCAATACAATAGTTAATCGATTTTATTATCTATATTTTTTAAAATAAAATAAAATAATTATTAAAATTTATATATACAAAAAAATCACTTTATTTACAAGATTGTCAACAAAAAAATAAAATAAAATAATTTAAAATAGACATTTATTTTTTAAATTTAAAAAAAAAATTAAAAGTTTATAAAATCTATCATTCATATAAATTTGCTCATATAACATCAAAAAAGTTCATTCAATTATATTGTAGATAAATAATTTCTAGTTTAAAAATATAAATCTAGATTTTATAAAAAACAATTTTATTTTGAAAATAAATAAAAAAATCACTTTTGACTGATGCAAAAAATCGATAAAATAGGCTTAAGTGAATGCAATAGTATTGTCTGGGTAGTAGAAAAAATAATATTCATGAGACCACCGACTCCACAAATTGCTAGCCAAAATAAGCCACGAATTACTAGCAAAATTAAGCTAAGTGAGAACTTCCCCTCAGTTAATGAGACAATTTTTAACCCCCATCTAATAAAAGATACTATTTTTAAAAAAGAATTCAATTAATCATGTAACAATTTTTTTCTTCATGAAACCTCTCTTCTTAAACTAGATCTTTAACGACCCTAGTATAAGACCCTAGTATAAGACCCACCCACACTTAATCCATTTCAATTAATCATGTTGAAACCTCTCTTCTTAAAATAGATCTTTAACGACCCTCGTAAGACCCACCCACACTTAATCCCCTTAGTCATTTTCACTTGCAATACTTTTCTTGTTTGTGAAGTCTCCGCCAAAACGATGTTCAGCTAGAGTCAACTTGTTCATGCATCTATACATGATGTCTACTACACGCCATGAAGAGACTATTCGAACGATAAAATAGAATTAAACGGGTCGGCCGCACATAGCTCTGATCAGGGAAGTTAAAAAAAGAACAGAAGTGCTTGCTCCTAATATAAAACGACATGCAATCTTCTGTTTGAAAGCGGTTGGAAAACCTAAGACAGCAGTTGGCTTGGAATTATCTATTAAACTGCGAGAGACGATTTCATTTTTGAACGCTACAATCCCAAGCACTCGCTTGCTCCTCTTTTTAGGTTTTTGGATTGAAATTCTGTTTTGAGAGTGCGGAGAGAAGGGAATTGAACTGACGATGGAAGGAGAGGACGCAAAGGTGAAGGTGGGCGGGTTATGGTCAGGAACAATCCAAGTGGATTTGGACAAGTGGACGGTATCTATGCTCAGAGATGAATTGGGCAAGAAATCAAATTGTTCCCCGGACTCTCTCAATGTAATTTGCGCTGGTAGAATTCTCAAGCATGAATTGGCGGACACAATTCTCCGCAACGTTGGTTTCAAGTGCAATTCCAAAATATTAATCAGCAAAGTTGCAGCGGATCAGGGAAAAGCAATCAATGATGAGCTGACCACTCAGACCCGCCTTGCTCGTATCAAGTATGTTAACTCCTGCTCCCTCGTCAAATTATAATTGATTGGTCCGCAATAGCTCAGTTCTTAATATTCTCTTGCAAATATTTTATTTTAAAGTTTAGTCTTTTTATTTGGTAAGATAATGTTAAGCATGCCATGTGATTGATTGATCCAAGTTTTGGAATTGGCTTACCTAAATAACAGTATCCTTTTTTTTCACTGTGATGACTCATGTTAATGATGGAACACTGATGCAAACTAAATGCACACACCTGTGTAAGAAGCCTCGCCCAATAATAACTTTTAATGCTAATGATGGAACATTGAGGCAAACTAAAATCACACACCTGTGTAAGAAGCCTCGCTCAATAATAACTTTTACAAACTGTATTCTGCATTTCTCATTTGAGAAAATTAAGTTGAGGGCAGGGTTCGGATGTCCTCTTCTGCAATTCTTCATGTAACTTCTTGATTGAAAATTTGAAACCGTTTTGATTTTAAACAAATTGGCAGTATAGATAATTTGCATTTCGTTTAATACAATGCCTTTGATCGTGTATCGTATATTTTAGGTTAAAATAGATCAATAAATTTATGGCGAGTCCTGTTTTCTGACCAGTTAAGAGCATGATACCATATTGTATTTTAAAAATAGTAGCTGTTAAAAGATAAAATTACGTGTGATTGCAGGGAAGTCATAGACCAAAGCCCAAGACCTTAAATTGGTTCCTCAGAAACATAAACAACAAATAATTTAGGCAAAACTTTAATGGCAAGTCGCAACATGGACAGCAAAGTAAAGATATTTTTGCTTTTGCTACCATCAGATAATTGATTAGTCCCCTTAACCTCCACTGTATCTGCAACTATACCGAAAATAGTAATAACTGAAGATATCCAACTTCGAAGGACTTGACATTGGCTAGACATATTAAAAGGAATAATAAGAAACATGAATTTGCAGAGGATAAGTTTGCTACTAATATGAACTCTGCTGGCATGTCCATCATAATAGGACCATTCTGTAAGATGCACTAAATTTGGATTTCAGAGTTGAGAATAGTGTCCCTGGTTTGGGATTAGAATTAAAATTTGAAAGCAAATAACTTTCTTGCATGTCTAGATTCTAGAAACTTAAATTGCCTTATTTATATTGACCGATTACTGGAAAGACTATTAAATTTCTTTGAAGTGTATAATTCTTTGATGCGAAGCACGGAGCAAATAACTGTTGTCCTAAAATATGCAATCTTCTGAACAGACTAACCCTCTGAATATCATTATAAATTTATAGCCTTGCTGATCTTTATTCGTGAAGGTGAAAACTGTTGCCAAAAATGGGAAAAGGAAACACCCTAAACCTCAGTGTAGGCCTGGGCAGCAAAATTTACTCCGAAGAGAAGAGATCTTTTATTGAGATGAATGTTATATGTTCTCATCCTCCAGCTTCATCAGCATCATCTTTTCTGTAGATGCAAATTCTTGTTGTGACATCTGTCTCTTGGATTATTAAATTTCCTTTGTTTGGAAGTAGCTGTAATGTTTCAAACAATTGCACTTATTGTCATTTTATGACACCCTTGGTCCATCAATGAGAACCGATCAGAGATACGTTCAATGGACCAGCACTGCCCCAATTCCTTTCACCCTTGCATCTTGCCTTCATACCTTGGAGTCTGTTGGTCCTTTCTCCTTCTCCTTCCCTTCTTAGGAATGCCAGATTTCAGGATTCGGGGAACCAATCTACCCCTTCCCTTTTGGGAAGAGGTATCTTGTCTCCCCGAGCCTCGGAACTCAGCCTTCCCTTGTCGGATTTCAGGATTCGGGGAGCCAATCTACCCCTTCCCTTTTGGGAAGAGGTGTCCTGTATCCCTGAACCTCAAAACCTGGCCTTCCCTTCCTTGCTGAATTTCGAGATTTGAAAAACCAATCTACCCCTTCCCTTTTGGGAAGAAGTATCCTATCTCCCCAAACCACGAAACTTGGCCTTCCCTTCCTTGCCGAATTTCAAGATTCGGGGAACCAGTCTACCTCTTATCCCCAAATCATCATTCTTGCCTCTCTTCAACTCATGCATGTCTTGTATGTTTTCTTACCGTCATGATAAGTGTGTATTTTGTGGCTTTCTCTCACATATGTTGTGTTAACTTGTTTTTTGAGTGTGACTTGTGGGAAACTTTCTCCCCTTTTGACATTCAACAAAATCTAACCTCTATACATGCGTTTGGAGTCATTCATGCATCACCTTCTTTCATTTTAGCATTTCTTTCTTCCCTTTTCCTCTGCAAGCTATTAGAATAGGTCTAGAAGTAGAATTTGAAGTGTTTGGTTGGTTCAACACTTGCACCTTGATGAGAAGGAAACCGGCCTTCTCCGAAGATTCAACCCCTTGCGCAAGGTCCCACAATTTGGGTTTGTTTCCATGTTTCACAAGGTTGCTGGGTTGATAGCTTAGCAAGGATGCAAACTGTTGTGACAACAGCACCATTAGGAGGAAAACTTCAAGCAGCAATTTTCCAATTGCTGCCATAGTAACAGGAGTTGGGAAAATAGGTGTAACTAAAGAGTATTACCATCATCTCATTTTTGATTCCTTGTAGCAGTCTAAACAATCCTTTAATATTCCCAAACAACTTGCAGAACTTTTTAATAGTATCCAGGCCAAGTCTCAAAAATTGTCTTCAAAACTTAAATAGCTTTGATGGTGATTTCACGGTGGTTGCTAATTTGCCACTCAGTTTACGTTCATACTGAATGCTATATGTGTGGCAACAAGATCTACCTCTGCATCTTTTAAAAATAACACTATTGCAGCTCTCAAATCACGTGGGGTCTTCAAAATCTTTGTAGAACCTTGGACACTTTTGTATCTTCATTTGTTATGTTGTGGAACACAGACCTCCAGCCATAATCCTCAAAATGCTGGAGAATTTCCAACTTCCATTATCAAAATCCCAAGCTTTCTCCCGTTGATGCACCATTTTCTTTGCAACCCTCTTAATTTTTCACCTCCAGAACTTGTATCCTTTCTGCCAGTGGAGCCATCATGAAGAGGCAAGCCCATCAAATGAGGAGAATGATATTGTTGATGTACGTGCCTTCAAAATCAGCTCAATATTCATGATCGTGCTACGAACTCTACATTAGAGTGGGGTACAACAACTACAATTAATGTGATAAGCTATTTTGACTAAAAATGTCCAAGTAAAAGAAGCTTTTTCTTTTAGCTGTTTCGTAATGATTAAATATGACAATGAATGGATGTTGGAAATGACTTACGGTAGGTCCCTTTACAAGAAATGAATACATTGATAATGGTCATGCTATGCTGCATTTCCCTTAATATCAAATACATATTTAATAATACTGTCCCAAGTTAACAAAGCTTGCATAGCTTAACTGCTACACTTAGGACCAACTGAATATTATGTTGGAAGATAAAGTTGTACATTTGAAATCAATGGATCTCCTACACATGGACTTTAAACATGTTTGTCATATACTCCTAAGTGTTAGCTTGTACAAGTTTGATATTTAGAATTATTTTTTTGTCATTGGATTTCTTGAAAAAACATATATTATTATGGGTCGTACAGAGCTGCAGTAGATGCAATGACAAAGAGACATACCAATGATTCGTTCCCAGTTGATCAATTCAGCATCGAACTTGAGAATCAGCATGGGGAAAAGATGTCGGCTGTTTCTGAGACTGACCAAAGGTACTATCTTATGATGGATTTTACTGTTTCTTTTGCTTATGGTACCCAAGTGATGATATATGGTATAATTAATTGTACTTGACACCAATACAAATGTCAGTTTCATTGCCATTTTTGTGAACAATATATTTGTTGCACTTGCAATTAATATCCCTTACTAATATAAGTTTTCCTTCCTAACCATAAAAACTTTTATAAGTTTTTTCTTGTGAACTGTATTGAATGAAGCATGCTTTTTCCTGAACAGGGCTGTTATGATGGGACTAATGCTTCATGCAAAAGGTCGACATTTTATTGAGAAGGGACAATATAAAGAGGCTCTTGAAATACTTTCCATGGGAGAGGTACCCATTGTGTTTTGAATTATTAATTTTTCAATTTCACAAACAACCATATTTACTTGCCAATCCTCCAGTGTATTTCTTTCAGTGCGCATAATTTGTTTAATGGGATTGTGCTATCTGGCTGTGCATAGTTTGTTTAATGGGCTTGTGCTTTCTGGTTGTGCATAGCTTGTTCAATGGGCTTGTGCTTTCTGGTTATGTTCGTGTTATGGCTAGAATGGATCTCTGCTTTCTCATTGTGTTCGTGTTATGGCCAGGATAGGTTTCTTTGTTCTGATTCTGTTTTGTTATTCTGGCCCAAAAGTAAATGGGCTGAAACAAGTTATGGAGATTAATAATGAGTACTGAAATTCTAATCAGTGGTGCATGCTAGCTGTTTTTAATTTGCCTTTTCATGGGCCCTGCCACTATAAGTGGAGATGGTCAATATTCGTTTTTCTCATATTACTGTTGCATTTTATTACAGGAGGCATTTACCCTTTGTAATCAAAAAGTACTTGAGGTGAGTATTTGTGATCGTGCTGTCCATTCTAAGCAAAATAGGTTGTAATTGTAAGTTATCAGTTATTCACTTACAGTAATATTTGCTTGGTCATTTGTACTTTAGATGGTGGACAATGTTCCTTTATTGCAAATAGACACAGTTTGGTGTTATTTCATGCTGCGCGACATATCCTGCTTGTCTATGGCTGGAAGACGTTTAAAAGAAGCTCGCAAAGGGCTTGAACGGTGCTATGGTGCCAACATGGAGAGAGCTAGGGTTTTGCAAGGAGGATTTTGTCCAGAACTTGCCATGTGAGACATCTTGGAAGCATTGTTTAGTTCAAAACTTCTGAGTACAGATTGATGATAGACCTTACCAGAAATTTATTTGAAATTGTGCTGGGTTATGTTTTTCATCTTTTTGGTATTCTTTCATAGAAAGAAGATACTTTCTGAGCATGCCATACATGCCAGGGAGTGAAGACCAATAATTGTTATTGAAGATTTGGGTTTCTTCTGTTTCATTTTTTATTATATCATGAAATTTTCATTTTTTATGCCCTTACACAGTAATGATTATCCGACAGATTTACACGACTCGAGCTTCTAGAAGGGATTGTTGCATACCATACTGAATTATTTAAAGAATCACACAAGGCACTGAAATCAGCTCAAGAGAAATATAACAAGGCATGTGAATGCTATTCAGTTTGATCTTCAAATGTATTTTATTTGTGGACTATAGAGCTCTTGACGCTTACCATGCAGCTTTTGAAGTTAATGTCCCCTGTAAATTTTGTTTTTGATTTAGATGTAAATGAATTACACTAACTTTTATGTTAACTAAGGTTGATCATGTAATTGTCTATTCCTATGAACAGCTTCAGGTCTCAGATGAAGCTTTGGCACAGCTGGTGAGCATGGGTTATACAGAGCAACAGTCCAGACGGGCTTTAAGAATGTCTGATCAAAATGTTCAACGTGCTGTAGAGTTTGCCATTGAAGAAAAAGAAAAAATTAACAAGAGAATACAAGAAGACAGACTAAGAAACAAAGAGATCAGGTGGATATTAAACTTTTCATCTAAGTAAATTTTGTCTTGAGGATCATAATTCTTAGCGGTCAATAGATAAGTGTTAGAATGTCATGTCCTTGTGTTATGGCATTAGGGATTCAAAATGCACGCAAGAACTTCTTGGCAGAAGCATGTTTGCATTTCTGTGGTGTGGTTAATTATATGATGAGATTATAAAATAATTTCTGGCTGGCAGAGAGCAAAAATCTTACGGCAGGACACTAATGGGAAAGGCAGTAGATATGACAATTCTTTCCAGGCTTGCCTCACTTGGGTAAGTGAAAGCAGTACGTTTCAGATTTAATTTTATTACTGAACGGTGGCCGATGAACTATCTAAAAGTATATTTCCTTACAAAGAAATTCTGTATATGGTTGTCAATAGATTTGATGAATACGAAAATAGATCTGACAATTTCTTGGGATGCTTAAGGTATGAGAAAGCCCTAGCATCAGAAGCACTTCGAAAGAATGAAAATGACATGCAAAAAGCCTTGGACGACTTAACAGATCCTGAATCAAACTCTGTTTTGCAGGTAGAACTTTATAAATATGAAAAGGATCCGACTCTTGTCAAGAAAGTTTCTAGTTTCATTTTCATCTTCTTGTATCTAATTGAAAAATGTGATATCATGATATTCTGCAGCATTCTGTGGACTCCAGGAGACGGAAGAGGAGAAAATCTTTCAAAGAAGAAGATATTGCAGAAATATTATCAATGGGTTTTGAAAGAAGCAGAGGTACTTGATAAATTACTAAAAGCTACTATCTTCAAAATCTTTGAGTGTCATTGCTTTTGGTATCACATCTTTAATATTAATTTGATTTGAAATGTCTTTATGATGTTGGGTCAGTCGTCAAAGCTTTATCAAACTCAGGTACAAAAGAACATGCTATAGATTTCCTTCTCAGAGAGCTCCCAAATCAAGCTGGAGGCTCTAGTGGTGGAAGTGCATCTGAGGGAAGTTCAGTTGCTAAAGAAGATAGCCAGCCAGATGACACTCCAGGTTCTCAAGACCAGATGCAAGATGACATGGGGCATCCGATCAATGGTACATCCCTAGAAGAGCGGGATGAAGAGATGGAGGAAGAGATTGCAAAGAGCTTGACTGGAGACCCACTAGCAGATTATGACATTGAAGTTGAAGAAGAGGGTAGAGCCATTGTAGAGTATTTAACATTACTTGCATCATCTGGACATGGACAGTAATATTTAAACTAATTTTGCAAAGAATTTCTCTGTTCACAATGTTATTGAGGGACAAAGTATATAATTCAGATAGCTTATTATGTATTGAAGAATTCCTGCTATAAAATTCAACACCAAAGCATATGAGTATCTAAGCACATTGTAGATTGAAAATGCCTGCTATCAGAAATTTATCTTATGAATTGGAGAATTCCTGCTATGAAATTCAACACCAAAGCATATGAGTATCTAAGCACATCGTAGATTGAAAATGCCTTCTATCAGAAATCCATTTTTCTTTTCTCCTTGATGCGGTGTTTGTTAAAGTGCACTCTGGAAGTAAAAATGTTTTTAGTATGCAATTTCAGAAAATAGTTCAGTTTAATATTTTCACTGTATGTCTTAAAGACAACATATCTCATAGGGAGAGTTATTACTTGCACTAGATTTTTGGCTGGTCTCGGTGAGTGTAGCTTTTGATTTCCCAATTTTTTCCTAGTTTTTGCCGAGTCACCAAATCCAAGACAAAATTAGGTCTTTGGAGTTTTGGCAAATCATGAGTTTTTGAACTATGATGCACAAATTTGGGGTGCTTAAGGTATGAGAAATTTGAGCCTATAATTTTGTTAGGACTTTCAAGGTTTTCTCTCATTTTCAAGTTGTAGGTTGGAAAGATGATATTGAAGGCATGATTTTGAAAAAAAAAATCATGTGAAAGGTTATTTTGGTTGTCTTGTTAGAAGATATTCAAAAACATTTGAGATCACATTGCAACTCTTTCAAAAATTTGATGAGTACAAATAGTAGGAATTAAAAATAACAGTGGTTTCCATGTGCATGTTACTATGTCTAATTGTGAAAATTTAAAATCTTTAAGCATGGATATTGTGCAAATAACTGAACAAACATTTCATGGGCACCAATGTATAATTACAGTTGTTCAGTTTAATATTAATAAACATAAACATCAGCAAGAAATCAACACAGGAAAAACTTTATAGGACACAAGATGTTGAGACATTTCTAGTATATATTCCAATCTCAAGTTTCACCATACATGGGCATTATGGGAAAATTATGCTACCATTAGTTGATGAATTACATCAAAAAGGTTGCGTCTAGTCCTATATTGAAACACAATTGACGTTTTTATTAGAGCCTTCAAAATGACATGAATATAGGTTAATTGTCATATATGATTATCAGAGTCCGCAGGAAGAAATACCAATGGAAATTAATTAATTGAATCCGTACGGAATCTGTTGCAATCACAAAATTGGACACATTGTTAATAAGTTGTCCTCAATAGTCACCACACTCTTTTTCTTAAATTGTGCTAAATAAACTTGCAATAGTCACTTACATTGTAACAAATATCATAATTCTCTATTTTAGAATATTATTACCTTGAAACATGGTTTCAAACAAGGCTGGAGCAATCACTAAATCTGTTGGCAATATAGAATATGAAACTACTGGAAGTGGTTATCTCTCAATGTGTTTCACGGCAGTTTTGAAGAAGCAATTTAGGGATATGTTTCTATATGGTTGTTGTATCAGTTTGACCTCAATAAACCTGATAAATCTCCATCAGAAGTTTTAAAAAAAATTGGGATGCCTGTAGGAGACATTAGAGATACAGAAAATTCTTCTGAAGTCTCCTAGTGTCTGTAGACATCCCCATATAGGTTTCTAACATGGGAATACTGACGGTCAGGGTACGACTCTCTTGGTAACTATGCAATAAACATAAACATAAGTACATAAGTGAGGCATTCTCGGCATGTAGCTTGCAAGTAGAATCTCAAAATGCAAATTAATGTGTGGTCTGCCTATGCATGGACACCTGGATTTTTGCTATCTTTAGTTGATGAATAACCTTAGAATGGCTGTGTTTAGTGCCATTAAAGCATCCATAACTATTTTGAACAAAAAATCTTTGTGTTTGCCAAGAATTAGAACTTTCACCATACCAAAACACACGTCACAGGTCTCAACACAACATGAATATAGGTTCATTGTCATATATGATTATCAAGGGCTGTAGAAGGTAACCTTTAGGGGCAATGACCATATAGATTGTGTTGCAATCTCAATATTGAACTTGTCAATAAGCTGCCCTTGATAACCACCATGATATTTTTTCATAAACTGTACTAAATAGTCATGAGGAAAAAACTTGCAATATTCACCATATTGTAGCAAACATGTTAATTTTCAATCATAGCATGGTTTTTAATGGAACAAATCTAGCAAAAACACTTAAAACTGTCGGCAGTACAGAATGTGCAACTACCAAAAGTGACTGTCTCAATCAGCATATTTTGAAACTGTTATATTGCAGCAGCACCCTTGGCAGCGTTTGATAAGCACAAGGAAGCAGTTCTAAGGATGTGTAGCCATATGGTTCTAGTGTCAATTTGGGAAGGGCCAGTGGTAATGAATTACAGTTCCAACATTTGCAGCGTTATCATCACAAAGGGGTGAAAACAGATCATATATGCATTGTTATATAAGAAGTCATGGTTACACTTAGTGCTAGGAGTCCAATAAACAAAGCGCTTATTTGAACTCCAGTTTTCTTTAAAGGTGCTGACTGCAGCGATTAGTGAGAAGATCTTACACAGTTTGCATCTTTAATTTAGTCCTTAAGGGTCATCAAATATAGACAATACATTAGCATGCCACAACCTACAAATAAGAGCACTCTCTGGTGACTTAATTGATGCATATCCTTATTTCAAACTAGGTATGTGATGTAAGTTGATACGTCTAAGTGTAATTTCCTAATTTTACGACACAGTATCAATTATTAAAATGATAACCAAGGTCTAGGATTTATCTACATCATTTTAATTGATGTATCCTTATTTCAAACAAGCTATGTGACTTAAGTTGATACATCTAAGTGTAATTTCTTAATTTTACGACATGGTATCAAATTATCAATTGTTAAAATGATAAACAAGGTCTAGGATTTATCTACATCAAGTTAGATACAGTCCACTTGAGCATCAATTGTTAAAATGATAAACTAGTGTGAGCATTTCATTTCCACTATTTTCCCCTTTCTGCACACCATCTTTGTTAACCACTCAGGAGCATGTATTTTGGCTTCTTTTTCTTTTCTCTCATGTGGATCCAAAGAGGTCTTCGATGTAGGGATAGTGATGGATTGAGGTGAATGTGGAAAGGATGGTACCAACAAAGGTGGAATGTTGTGGGAAGTGAGAATCGGAATCAAAGGTTATGAAGAAATAGAAGGGTGTGACAAAACTGAGGTGAAGGTAGATGGAAGAAGGCAAAGAAGTGGGAATGAAATGAACCAATCCCCAATATTGGCAATTCACACCTTTGTCACCTCCTACTAATGTCATTCTTCATATGGCCTATCCATAATCAAGTTTTCAACAAATAAATCATTTACTCTCCTACAATAAGAGAGATTTACAATATCGTAGCTAAGGCAAGTGATCAAAAACAAGGTTAGTGGACCCCCACTTTTTTATTACCGCAAATATCCTCACACGTGCCAAATTGCATACCAAATATGGCATCATATAAATCTCCCATGTCAAAGCAATGGTACACGGGTAGTGATGCATGCTTTCATTAACGAGGAAAGCCCAAACAATCTTTTGAGTAGTAGAACTAATATTAACTATATAGAATATCAATGGATGGAATGTTTTTACTTCTAGTATTCTTATCATTTTGTTTAATAATGTGATTATGTTGTCAAGGGCATCATGGAATTTTTCTATTCTAATAAGTTTGTGTATCCATCTCGAAACCCTTTTTTTTATCAGCTAACCAATAATGTAATACCTGCCATAAACAATGTCTCTTCATTTGAATCCAACTACACATGATGCTCAACCGTGGTGATCTCAACAATAGCTTCAGCAATGGGAAAGCCCGGTTAATAATCAAAAGCATGAATAAATCTAGCCAGTACCTGCCCATCAAATCCAGTGATCTACTATTTATCTTGGTAATAAAATTTTAGACTCGTAACTTGCAAGGACAAGCTCAAGAGGCTAAAAGAATCTAGGAAATGATATGGCCTCCAAAATATTAAAAGAATAAAAAATTTAAGCCAATATATCTCCCTTTTGGGCTTTTGCTATTAAATCCTCTTTTCACAAATTGACTTGCCCTATTTTCGTGTCCTAAATATTCATTCACCAAGCCACTTTTGAAGACAAATAAGGGAAGGGACACACAATTGTATAATTACAGATATTTCATTTCAGTAGCTTAAGGGGATGTTATTTTTTTAATCATTTATTCATTTTATTGTAATAGCCACTACCAAAAAAATTGCAGAATAACAAGCAAAGCCTTCTCTTCACAAACTAGTGTTTTGAATTCAATAATTCAAAAATACAGAAGGAATATATGTAAAAATGACTGATCCATACCATGGGGAGGCAAGAATATGAAATCTAAACATAAATGTGCCAAAAAAGAAGAACAAACCTCCTCAAGTTCTACCTTGCACAAATAGCCTAGCACGTGCATCTTGTCCTGTGTACCAATTTGGAACCAACAACAAATCTGCCTATATTTACATTACAATGAAATTCTTTGGTTGTTGGAGGAAATGAACTTGCCTCAAAAAAAACTTTGAGATTCAAAGCTTTGGAAGGTTGAAAGAGGAGAAAGATGTGCTTTTGAAACCATTCTTACCCCTTCTTGGCATGATGGTGCAAGCGTTTGTTTTTGTTTTGATTTTTAAAGGGCCAAAAGGTAAAGGCACATGTAGCACACCTTTTGGCGACAAAATACATGGTAGCATTTTGGAATGTTTTACAAAATGGCCAGTTGATGCACTTTTTGCACAAAAAAATACTTCTTTAATTTCTCTCTTTTTATTTTCACTAGAGCAAATGCACTGATGCAATGTATTTGGCACTTAAAGATATGTCCATTTTTTTTTGTATAACTGCACCATTGCATTCAACTTGAAAAACTAATCATTACCATATTTTTTTGTTTAACAGTTAACTCCAATAATCTTGAAAATTTGGTCAAAAAGTGTCCAGTGGAGCTTATGGCAACTTCGTACACTTTTGCCCAGATTTCAAAACCCCACGACCTGCCAAAACTCAATAGGCCAAATCTTGACTTAGACTTGACAACTCAACAAAAATTCAGTGACTTAAAATAATATTTAAATTGATAAAAAAACAAACTTTATGCAAATACAATTACACAGTGTATCAAATGAGCTTGTAAAACATAGGGGAAGTGCTTTTATTAGATTTGAATAAAAAAGAGTGCAGTGTGACTTCAACATGTAAATACAACAAGAGATATATACAATATGTATTATGATGATTAAAAAACATCATCAAAAATTACATATCCATAGAAGTTACATGAATTTACAATTTTTTCTTCGTTATACACTTCCTAGTGATAGATTGGGGTCTACTACTTGCAATTGGCTATGAGTACACCTTATACTAAAAGGTTGCAGCTCCACCCTTAAACTAGAAGGCAAACAACTCCTCTGGCTTGACAACTTCATGGCTTCATCCCATTGTGCCTAGTCTAGTCCATTCATGCCCCTTCTCGGCCTCCCTCAAATAGCTCCCTATATATGTTGATTGATTTCATTTCAAACATGAATAAATAGCATCAAAAATCTAAGGAAAACAACGTGTTTAATACCCGAAAAACTAAATAATTAAAATTTAAAAACAATATTAACTCTGATTTGAATGTATCAAAAACATGCCTAAACATGCAAATGAAGCATTTAGGTATGAAAACAGATTATGGAAATGCTTGAAATAAAAAAAATTGATTTTTTAAACTAACTTGTAACTCATAAATTTGACAAAATTTGCTCCGAATGTATCAAAAACATGCCTAAACATGCAAATGAAGCATTTAGGTATGAAAACAGATTATGGAAATGCTTGAAATAAAAAAAATTGATTTTTTAAACTAACTTGTAACTCATAAATTTGACAAAATTTGCTCCGAATGTATCAAAAACATGCCTAAACATGCAAATGAAGCATTTAGGTATGAAAACAGATTATGGAAATGCTTGAAATAAAAAAAATTGATTTTTTAAACTAACTGTAACTCGTAAATTTGACAAAATTTGCTCCTTCAATCACATTTGATCACTTAAAGAAGATTGCAAATGCAAAATGGGGAATTTGGGGGGGTCAGATGAGCTTTTAAAGAAAAAAAATTTAGCTTTTTAGAATGTCTTTTGTGCATTTGCATGTCTACCGCATCCAACGAGTCTACAACATTTTTGCAAGTATTTCACTCTATAATTTGACTTGTGACTCACGTAAGTTTTTGGCAAGTTTTTTACTTGCTTTAACCATTTGATACAAAAAATGAAATGCACCTTAAAAAAACTTATTTTTCATGTTCCTTCGCTAGTACGCGCATTAGTGGAGCATTTTCAACATGTCGAGTTGAGGTGTCTTTTTCCAAACATTGATTGCCCTAGCAAACTTAGATTGAAAAACCCATCTCACATGTAAATTTTTATCAAAATATGAAAATGTTGATTTTCTCTGTGCTTTTTAGTGTGCCACTAAAGGAGATTATTGGCATTTTGTGCACTTGCATCCCTTGACCTCAAATTTCCTCATTTTTCTTCCATTTTCAATCTGTACTCAGTTTTAACAAAATGAAAAGATTTTGAAGCATTTAATTGGGCTGCAAACACATTCCCATCACAAAAACGACACCATCGACATAGTAAACAGCCGAAACAGGGTGAAATTGCACTAGTGACAAGGGTGAACAGTTTCATTTCTGTAGGGATACAATGGAAGGTACAGAGGTGAATTTATAGTGATATGGATTTTAAATAAACCATGGTTTTAACCCTCACACTTAGGTTGCAAACTTGAAGCACAAATTAAGAAACTCCAACAGATTCCTACTGGCTTCTCTTGGCATTAAGATTTTATACCCCACCTACTTCTTTCAGGCTGTGTCATTATTGATGCAAAGTCAAGATACTTAAGAGAAATGGTCCCACAGGCAATAGACAACTATAACTAAATCTTGATGTTTTGTTGAATGATTGACCTATTGACTCTTGTTTTTCTTTATGAAATTGATTTTAAGCCTTACAGGTCTTTGTGTTATTGAAAGATTAAATTTTCGGTGGTTGTTTATGAAGACTTTTGCTTGGAAGATTTGTGTTGTTTTTGTTGGACATATAGAAACCTGTCTTTCATTGTTGGTAATCATTAAACCTTGTGGATCTATCCAGTGAGGCCTTCACATAAAGATACACGCCTTTCATTGTTGGTAATCAATTAACTTTGTGGGTCTGTCCAGTGAGGCCTTCACTTTCAGATAGAGGATGGGATCTCAACATATCACTATGAGTTTGGTAGTTAAATTGCCACAGTGCTTGGTTATGCCCAAGCAGCTGGAGCTGTGCACTTATTTCTTGAGGTTATTTTAACTTTCCTAAGAGATATTCCATTCACTAGTAATGTTGTCGTCACAAATTGATTTTTATATCTTTCTTGGGAAAGCTTATACAGCCAGCATGTTGTGATCAATACACTGGTTGTTTACATGGAAACTTGATCATACTGGTTGTTTAGGTAGGGACCCAGGTCCCTAAATAAACAGCCAGATCGTCCAGAACATACCTGTTGTTTATAGTCAGTGCCTTTCTATATCTGCTAATTAAGTGATTTTCTTACCTTTATAGATCCCTGGTTATAGGACTTATATAATAGTATTTGTTCTGGTGCTATTAATGTGCTATTGTATCTTGGGACAGCACCCTTGTTTTGCTGCTATTAATATCAAAAACAGCATTTGTTCTGATTATAAGCAAAATGTATATGGTGGATAATAAGAGTACATGATTTGGAAGTTTGTCTTGATGGAAAATTCACCATTAATTTGGTACATTGTTATACTGTCGACTATTTCCTTAGAATTGTCGTGAGTTGAGATTGCTCTTTTATTTTATATATCCTTTTAAGATGTTAGACTGTCATGCTCATGGTCGCATGTGCAAATGGGAAGGTTGAAACACTTTTGAAGCATACATCACACATTAATATCAAGTTGGTTAGTTGATGAATTTTTACGGCTTTCTTGAAACTTCATAAGAGATTTTTGTTGTCATTCATTGGTTATTCCCAATTATGTATAGACGCAACAGTGATAGTGCTTGTAACTTCAACCTATATTATAAATTCATGAATCACACGAGTTTTTGTTCTTTAGTCTTTCATTCTATAATTTGACTGATGAGTCACATGAGTTCTTGGCAAGTTTTTTAACTAGGCTTTTACCATTTGGTACAAAAAAATGAAAATGCATCTAAAACCACTTATTTATTTTTCATGTTCCTTCGCCAATTGATGCATTATTGGAGTGTTGTCAAAACATTGAGTCCAGACAATTTTCCAAAATTCGATTGCACTAGCAAACTTGAATTGGAAAACCCATCTCACTATTGGAATCAAGGAAACACTGAGAGGGGGGGTGAATCAGTGTTCTACCGGTTATCAAATTTTCTAATTTCACTTTAAACCACCGGAAGCATAAGCGTGAAACTGAAATGCAGAAACTCAAAACAACCAACCACAAAATCATAACACCAAGAATTTTTATGTGGAAACCCAAATGGGAAAAACCAAGGTGGGATTTGAACCCACAATATTATTCCACTATGGCCAGTAGAAAAACAATATTACATGAGAGGGAATGCACAAGCATTCAGGCACACTACCTAGAGCTCACTGCTCAATTACAATAAGGGGTTACAACCTCATAAGGCTCTCTGCCTTATTGATCAATTACAGTGATGAAATACAAAGAAAGAACTCCAAAATAGCATCTAACAATGCCTGGATGAGTTCCGGTTAAGTGTCAAATCTCTGACTGTATCTACTTTGCAACTCTGCTCTATTTCCTGTCTCAGTTAGCTACCGGATCAAGAATGCGCATGTGAAACTGCACTACAAAGGATTCTCGATCACCACACGCTCGCATATCAACCATACCACACACCAAAAAGATCTTATGCATCGGTCTAATATATCCACAATCACAAAATAATCATTTATCAAGTCGGCATGTTGATGTAACGTGTAATCATGAGTCAGCTTGACCAGATCACCAAAAACAAATGCGGATCACCAAATTGATGATAAAATGATGTCTCTATGTCGGCCCAATCATCCCATGCATGATTCATAACACCACAATCACCAGAAAGCTTCCTAACCAAAACTGCTCTGCTCAACCTGAAATACCGGTTAACTAGCTACTGGTTGACATCCGCTTCCAAATATCAAGATCCGTGATTACCGGATAGGAATCTCAAGAAGGATTGCCATCAATGACAACCCTAAGCCACTAATCAAGCATCAGAATGCACCAGATGAGTGTCAATTGCCAACAATCTCCCCCTTTGGCATTGATGGCAACACTCGTGAAAAATGACTAAGTGTTGAAACCTATACACCGGATCAAAATTGCTAAGGCTCCCCCTTAGACAAAGAATTCTGAAAACTGCAACATGCTCTGTACATTACACTTCTTCTACTATACATTTTTCACCTTTACTCTCCCCCTTTGACAGCAATGTCAAAGATGGGGTGTTGTCCAAAACTTATATACAGAGATATCTACCGGAGACATTACAAATATTTGAAGATATCAGCAAAAATGGTCTTCAAAAATCCTAGGTGAGTGTCCCACCCACTCTTCAAGTTATCCAAAACTGTAATGAATGCACTGAAAACATGTGCATGAATCTCCACATCCTTCAGTTCAGATGGAACAGATTGTCCCATAGCCTTCATACAATCAACCTTATTGCTCAACATGGTGTCCAGCCGGGGGGCAATCAAATTCCGGAGTTCACCAACTCTCCTCAAAATTGTCCTTATCCGCATTAAGGCTCGAGATCCAATCATTGAGAGCCATTATCTACCCTTCTACACTACTGGTTAGGGATACATTAGGATCAAAAGACTGTGAAATACCAACAAGTTTACCTTGGCAAACACTTATTTGCTTGTCTATATCTACTGTGAACTTTGGCAAAATAAGACAAGAGATATATGTTTTACCGCCTTCAGCGAATGCATCTGAAATAGTCTGCAGACCTTTATTCAATCTTACTTTGTCATCTTCTATCGTTTTCCGAAATGTCTGCATTCTTACTTCCTTAAATCTATCCAATACTTGCTTAGTAGTAGACTTCTCTAAAAAATCAAAATTGGTATTTACATTGTTAATCAATTGTAATAATTTACCGGAGGGGCTAGAATTGGGATCTAGTTGCACACCCGAAACCACCTTCTGCAGCACATCAACAAACATTAGAATAAGCTTTTTGTCTTCGGATTCTGATTTGACCAAATCCTAACTGGCCTGAGCTTGTACAGCTGCTGCAAGCATCAGCTTTTCAGCAGGAGACATTTTTCCAAGATCTAGAGGACCATCAAGATTGATAGAGATTTGGGGTAGGGTCCTTGTGACTGGAGGAGTGTTGTAATGTCCCCTTCTCCTTAGCACGTGCAGTTGTGTCGAGGTTGGCCTATATTTGACCCTCGTAGGCCAAGGAGTTGTTTAGGGGTCGACATGGCGGTGATTGGTGACTTCACATCTCTTTATTAATTGTTATTGTGATGTTATAAGGAGATAGCACGTATCAGGAGAAGTGTTAATTTTATTTAATTAATAAATTAAAGGTACATTAAAATAACATGTTTAATTAAAATAATATAAAGTGTACCTAACCTTATCTTCTAGAAGGTGATTGTGACGTATTATGTAATGGATAAATAGAAGAGAGGAAACACATGTTGGGCATCAATTGTTTATGTTATCTCTTGTTGAGTTGTGGAGACACAGGTTGTCCGCAGAAGATCTTGGGGAACGATACCTCCCTATTGGTCAGCATAAATAAGGGGGTGAAAGATCCTCCGAAGGGTTGCATAGAGAGTGGGAAGCATTCAGCTTTCCATACTGAGCTTATGGAGTTTTCATATCAGATTTGAGGAGTTTACTCCAGGCCTTCATACTGCCACGATTATGCTCATTGGTCATAGTGTTTGCATGCTTTCTTGTGTTTGAAGCTAGCGATCTCGCCTAAGAGGAAGGGCGTTGCTATTGATGCATTTTTGGAGGTGGATCGAGTGCAGTAGCAGCTAGTAATCAGTCTGAAGCAGATTATATACCCTCCACAATTTTGTTCACTCATCACCATTGATGCCTCAAATTTCATATTAGAGGACAGGGATATCATTTAGAAGGTAAGGCGATCTCATTGTGATGTTTTTGAAAGGATTCTGGTGATGGAATCAGCCATATTTCAGTGAGTAATCAGAACGGACCTGTGCATTAATGAACCCTTCGATTTGGGTTGTATCTTCATGAATTGGCATTGATATACATCATTTAGTGAGGCGCTTTCCTCTAGGATTGAGGACGACCAATTAGGAAGCGATCTGGAACATTCATCTGCAGTCCACTTTGACATCTTACACATTCTATATGCAGCAGCAGGGCCAAACCTTGGAGTAGTTTGATTATGCACAGTGGAGGCTCCTTGATCTTGGATATTGCTTGTTTCTTCATCGCCTCACTTAGGCGATTTATACCAGGTTCTAAGATATCACAAACTCATTGTATTTTCAATAGATTGCATGTATTCTTGGTTGTCATATATCTTCAGACAATCTGAAAATCAGTACTTAATGGCTAGGTGTCTGGACATTTGTTGAATGAATGTAACGAGTCTATTTGATTCATAAATAAAGGAGTGTAAGGCTATCCCTCATTTAGACGTTGCTATATGATGTTTGCCAACTGTTTGTCAATATGACAGTCTGCTGTAATCTTTAATTTCTGCCTACCTTTCCATGCCATTGAATCAAATATTAGGTATTAATATTGCATTATCATTCTATATCGTAGTTCTATGTTTACAAGACACCTTATTGTGAAAACAAAGATTTATAATGTCAAGACAAGTCTGAAGTACTTTGAACCAGTCATATGCCAAGTGTTTGACGAAATCCTTCAAGGGGTCAAAGACTGAAATTTATAACAGAATTGGCGGGGGACATTACAAGTGTCAATTGCCGGATCAACAACTCCCTTCCCTTAATCTACCTTTGCATCTCGCACCTCTGACTTCACAAACTCCTTTACCTCAGCATCATTCCCTTATCCTGTGCACCGGTGCTGCCACTTGGTGCAATATCATCCTTTTGAATCTCGGGAACTTCTCGAACATTATCTACCACCGGAGGATTTGTACTGATCTCAGCATCAAGTGATACATGCCCTTGGTCTTCCGGATGCTCCTCGGTCTGAGTTTCATCCTTTAGATCACCGGAGACACCTTCCGAATGGTAAGTCTGAACTGCATCACTGTACAAGGGGTTGTTCTTCATGATTCTTCTCCAGATATCCTCAGTCTCCTTCCTCACCTCTTCAACCCTGCCAATCATCAGCCTATTCACCTTGTTTCTGCTTCTGAATTCCTTCTTATTTGCTTCCTCAATGAGCCTTTTGGCTTCATCTTGGGAGATATAGGTGCAAACATTAATCAATTCTCTTTCTTTCATTTCCTTATTTGTTTTGCTAGCAGTCAATCTCCTTGCATCAATAATATTGTATAGATCTTTAGGGATGCTCCGCTCCAATTCAATCAACGTTTTACTAAAGTTATGTAAATACAAAACAACGGCTTCTTCAACTTTTCTCTGATCTGACTAATCTAGATTTTCATAATATGCTCCAATATTTTTCAAATTTCCATCAACAATTATCTCATCAATCAATTGATCTGTTGTCAATGGAGGAACAATTGTATATTTACCTTGCTGATCACCAAATTCAAGATCTTTATCAAGTTGAGTTCTAATCTTCCTTCCCCTTTTGGGTCTTCCAATAAGGGCAAGTTCAGATTTAGCATTCTTGCTCTTCTCCGCACCAACGGATTGAGGTTTCCTCACAACTCTGACAAACTCTCCTTTCTTCTTAGCCTTATTTGCTTCTTCATTTGATTCGGCCTCAAATGCTACCGGAGATACAACAACATAGGTTCATTTAAGCTTCTCCTTTTGCTTCAAAATTCCCTTTCTGGATGAGCTTTGTCCTGATGATGACACTACCGAAGTAGGGGCAAACTTAGTCTCTTTTGGCTTGGCTTTAAAGGGAACCAGTTCGGCCTTAGGCTTCTTGGTTTCCTCCTTAGTTTCCATCTGAGCATGTTTCTCCCTTGCTTGCTTCACCTCCTCTCAGGTAAATCCCATCTGCACTGCCACTTCCTCAGCCATCTTAGATACTTTCCTCTTCCTTGCAGGTGCAGTGAACTGCTTGTGCAACTTTATGTCCTTTTCCTTGAAGGTGTCGAATCTTCCTTCTTTCTTATCAACCGACTGACTCAGCATATGTTGAGCATAGGCATCAAGGGTAGCAGCATCAACTTCATAACCCATTGGAAGAATCCACACAATCGTTGGCTCAACGGCTTCCATTAGACATTGGTCTTTATCAACCATGAAGCAAATTGTTTTCTAATACTCCTCCACTATCTCTTTTGGGAATCTTTCTCTGCTCTTCATTATGGCTTGAAAAATTTTGAAATAATTTAATAACCCCACAGAGTGGATATCCTCATTGTGCTATCACCAATCCCCATAATCCCTTCCTTGATTTGCATAGCAACCGACTTGTCATAGGCCCATTGGACCTTTCCTTGAACACCGGGGATTTCTTTCATGAAATATAGAGCAAAACAAATAATAAGGGTGCCAAACTTAAAGGTGTGCTTCTTATCTTGTTTAATTTTCTTCAAATTGCTCTATAACTCATTCAAGAGAACCGTACATAAATCATACCTCTTATCTTCCTTCAACATTTGATAGGCAGAGTATATTGTTGTATCGCAAACAGAGTTTTGTCTGCTTGATTGGTATACTTTATATCCAACCACCATTGATGCAAAGTTGACATCATGCTCCAGAATGTCATTGATTGTCATAGTTCTGTTGTCGAAATGAGAACCAGTGGTGGCAATCACAATGTTGTTTGATATTTTCCTTAAGCTAGGAACTTCACCGGATGCACTCAGACAAGTCATGACTTGGATTGCTTGCTTAGTGATATTGTAAGGCTTATCCAACCACATAAATTCATCGTGAATTTTGTTGAGTACATACCGGATCCATTCTTTCTAATCAAATGTCAGAAAGTGTACGAACTGATAAAAATCCTTGACCTACAAATGCTGATATTATGGCTTGAGATTCCCCAAGTTGTCCGCCAGATTATTGTTGTACAGGGTCAACATGTCAACACTGTCGAGTTCATCAAGATCAAAGTGGATATATGCCCTAATGTCCTCATCATGAAGAACGTCGTAGGGTACAGAGGAAAACGCTCCTTCCTGATCATCCTCGACTGATTTGAAAGGATGCTTCTTGAAAATGGGTCGAGCCCTATCCTTGATTTCCACAACCAACGAGGTAGCAATTCCAGATACTGATGCCATTGAGAACTTAGGGTTTTCAAGAACTGATAGCTTGAAACGGATAAATACCTCAATTCGCAATCGAGGACAGAAATTCGCTTTAGGATCACTGTAATCATTGTTTAGATCGCCAAATTACTTCGCTCTACTGCTCTGCACTTTCTCTTGATCGCATTGTGAAAAATAAATTTTTGAAATGCCTTTTTAACCTTCGAAAACCTAATTTTGCGTTGTAATAAATGTTGCAACCGGTTACCTTGATTTTTCATGGAGTCGCTTACCTGGAGCAGCAAGTCTTCACTAAATCTTCTGGATAACATCTACATATATGATTTAGGCCTTTCGCAACCTTTCGGAATCGATTGTAGATGCCCGAATAAGGGGTTCTTAGAATCTGCATGAAAAGTTCCACCTAATGCAAAAAGCCCTAGTTACTGGATGAAAATCCTACACCGAATTCGGGTGCAGATCCAATGTCTACCTTGGATTCATCTTTTCTGACCCACATCTTCTCATGCTTGTCTCTGATCTCCTCTACCTTTGCCTTGCCTTTCTCATTTGCTTTGTTCTTGTCTACCGGAGCACTCGTATTCACATTTTTGCTTCTGCAATATTTTGCAATGTGACCAATTTTATCACATGCACGGCAAACAACATTCTGCATAGGTTTGAAGTTCATCTGATTTGGTCTCATCCTACACTGGTTAGAGATATATCCAAACATCCCACAAGCATAGCATCTCTTGTTTTGTGAATTAATCATTACTGCTCTGCACATGTTTGACTTGTGACCAAAATTATTACATATGAAACACTGATCGGTAAAGGTAGGACCATTGTTCACATTATTCATTCCATTATTCACCCTACTTCTACATTAATTCGCCATATGACCAAATTTATTGCAAGTAAAGCATCTACCATTGAATTTATGAGCATTAGACTGTCTTACCAGAGGATTCTTGTTCTTAGGCTTTGCATTGCTTTGTCCAAATCCAGAGGATTCTCCTTTCTCAAATCCAAGTCCTCGCATGTTCTTTCCATGTCTTTGACTTTCCAACATCTCATTAAGCCTTGCTAAGCTAGCATTGAATTTGTCTTTGTATTCATTTGCAGTAGCAAGTTCATCTCTTAGGGCAACAATCTATCTTTCAAGTTCTTGACCATTATTCCTTGATTGTGTCAACTCAAGCTTCAACTAATCATTCTCATAGGTAAGCCTGAAGCATTCATCTGCTCTTTCCTTCAATGATTGAATCAAATTCTCTTCATTCTTCTTTCAGTCCTCAATCTCTTTAGTCAGCCTCATCTCAATGCAACATTCTCTCTCTCAAGCTTGTCAACTTTGTCCAAATTCTCCATGCATTGATCTTCTTTCTCCTTCAGCTTGTCCATCAGCTCTTTCCTCTTGTCTCTTGTAGAGTTCACTTGATCCTTCAAGTCATTAATGAAGTCTTCAGCTACATTCAGGTTTCTCTTTAAGGTACTGATCTCATTTCTTGCTGCATCAAGATCATCAAGTGTCACACTAAGCTGTCTCTGAAAAACCGAAATCCATTGATTCAATCTCCTGGACCTTCCTCAAGCGATTAGACTTCCTCAGAGGAACTAGGCTCTGATACCAATTGTTGGAATCAAGAAACACTGAGCGGGGGGAGGGGGTGAATCAGTGTTCTACAGTTATCAAATTTTCTAATTTCACTTTAAACCACCGAAAGCATAAGCATGAGACGAAAATGCAGAAACTCAAAACAACTAACCACAAAATCATAACACCAAGAATTTTTACGTGGAAACCCAAATGGGAAAAACCATGGTGAGATTTGAACCCACAATATTATTCCACTATGGTCAGTAGCAAAACAATATTACATGAGGGGGAATGCACAAGCATTCAGGCACACTGCCTAGAGCTCATTGCTCAATTACAATAAGGGGTTACAACCCCGGAAGGCTCACTGCCTTACTGATCAATTACAGTGATGAAATACAATGAAAGAACTCCAAAATAGCATCTAACAATGCATGGATGAGTTCCGGTTAAGTGCCAAACTCCTAATTGTATCTACTTTGTTTCCTGTCTCAATCAACTATCGGATCAAGAATGCGCACGTGAAACTGCACTACAAAGGATTCTCGATCACCACACACTCGCATATCAACCATACCACACACCAAAAAGATCTTATGCACCAGTCTAATATATCCGCAATCACAAAATAATCATTTATCAATCGGCCTGTTGATGTAACGTGTAATCATGAGTCGGCTTGATCGGATCACCAAAAACAAATGCAGATCACCAAATCGATGATAAAATGATGTCTCTATGTCGGCCCAATCATCCCATGCACGATTCATAACACCGCGATCACTGGAAAGCTTTCGGACCAAAACTGCTCTGCTCAACTTGAAATACCAGTTGACATCCGCTTCCGGATATCAAGATCCGTGATTACCGGATAGGAATCTCAAGAAGAGTTGCCATCAATGACAACCCTAAACCACTAATCAAGCATCGGAATGCACCGGATGAGTGTCAATTGCCAACACTCACATGTAAATTTTCATCAAAATCTGAAAAACTTGATTTCCATTTTGCCTTTTTGGTATGCCATTAGAGGAGATTATTGGCATTCTGCACAATACATCTCACAAGCTCAAATTTCCTTAATTTTCTTCCATTTTCAATCTGCACTCGATTTTTATACAAATGAAGAGATTTTGAAGCATTTATTTGGGCTGCACACACATCCACATTGCACAAATGACACCAATGGCATAATAAAGAGCCAAAACAGGGTTAAATGGTACTAGTGACAAAAGTGAGCAATTTCATTTCAGCAGGGGTACAATAGAAGGTATAGAGATGAATTCACAATGATATGGATGTAAAATTGACCAAGGTTTTAACCCTAGCACTTAGGTTGCAAACTTGAAGCAGATAATTAAGAAACTCAACAGACTTTTACTAGGTTCCAATGTTTTATACTGTGTCCCCAGAGGTTTTCTGCTGTTTATTCTAAGGGGGACGTTCTAGGGATGGGAACAGAACATCCTCCTTCCTGCCCCTCACTCAGTTTCTTTTTTTCATTATTAGGGGCATCCCAGGGATGACCGCTCTACATGGGGGATGTCTTCTGGGAACATCCCTCATTGGGAAACCCCAAAGGGATGCCAGGCCATCCCAAACTTCCCCATGATGTCTCAGGGATGTCCTAATGTCCCCTGCAGGAATCAAGTTGAGAGGCCTCCACAAGGTCTCCCAGCATTAAAAAATGCATTACTTATCTCTGTTTGCCCTAGCCCACTATCATTTCATTGTTTCTATTTGCATTTCCAGTTTTTGGTTCTTCACAAACAAGATAAGAATTCAACAAACTGAAAGTTGAAGAGAGGTGAAGGAAAACAAAGAAGGATGAAGGAGGAAGATGAAGAAAGGGGAAAGGAGAAGAAAGAAGGTACACGCCATATCAATGCGCTTTTACGGTTTTTCTTTCATTTTTCATTTTATAATAATGGTACCAATCTAAAAAGGTAACAAATTCATTCCCCTATCATCCCCAAAATTTTGGAAAACTTTTGCTGTGCCCACATCCCCCTGTCGCCCCATCCCAGAAAATCAGAGAAACACTGATTTTATACCTTAAGCCCTTGCACGAGTGCAAGTATTTATTCTGCAGATATAACAACTTTTGTAGAACACCAGCAGAAGTAACAGCTTTTGTGGAAGTAGCAAATATATTATTTAGATAAAAGGACCAACCTCTCCAATGAGAGAATGATTTTTAAAAAATTGTACTTTGCTTATTTATAATGCAATCTGAAAGGAGCTCAGGTATTTCAGTTGGAATTGCGGCAAACTTTTTCACTGAACAAAGTGATAGTTGGTGAACATATCATTGATCTTATAATTTCCCTGTGGTGAGATTTTTTAAGGAGACGAGAAAGGTCAGAATCAAAAAGCATTACACAGTGTTATCCAGCTACATGAATTAGGACTGACTGAAAATCTAAATCTTTAAGAAAAACCATTGACCAAGTAGAAAAACGGCAACATTCACTGCTCAACTATTGACTTATAAGATGTATAAACCAGTCATTATTGCAAGGATTCCAGAGTCCATTACTAAAAGAATGAAATAAGATAAAAGCAATATTATTATCATGAGAAACAATAAGTTTGAAGATGTATTTACTGAGAACCATTAAAATTGTTCACAATATATCAAAATAGAATCAAAAGCTCAGAATATCAAAGCCTATATGGCACCGCTGGCCCATTAGATTTCTATGATTTAATTGAGTAGACTTTAAAAATTTTAATGTCAGCTTTTAACTTTTAAAAAATAGAGTATTCTATATTTTTTATTTTTGAGATCTTATAATTTGAAGACACTTTTCGACTGTGAATATATTTATCACAGGAATTAATAGAAATTGCGACCGAAAGCACCCCAAAAAGGTCGCGGCCATGTCCTTCACTTCACATTAAAAGGGAGACAGGCATTGAAGATCTTACTGAATAGAAAAAGACAACTAGACTAGAATCACCGAAGGTATTTTCCAACCAAATGGTGTTTTGAAGTTGGCCGTGCGAATCAACCAACTCTTGGCCTTGCTCCTGATCTGACTTCCTGTAATTTTGTTTCAGAGAGGTTTTAGGAGCTGGGGATTCCTAAACCTACTTGTATTCCTATTCATTATTTGCAAGGGAAAACAAAATAGATATATTCATTATTTGCAAGGGAAAACAAAATAGATATCCGTCCTTTTCATTATTTGCAAGGAAGAAAAGAAGACTAAATACTCATCCTCGTCATTATTTGCACAGAAGAAAGAAGAACAAATTCCCATCCAAGGAAGAAAAAAAAGTAAATACCCACGTTATTCATTATCTGTAAGGAAGAAAAAAGGGTAAACGCAAATCCAAATTATTATTTACAATGAAATAAAAAGGGTAACTACCCATACTATTCATACTTTGTAAGGAAACAAAAATGCAAATACCCGTGTGCAGGAAGAGCAACGAATGCAGGGTTCTAATCTAAAGGAGATTATAAAAAGTCTGGATGCACATCTTCATCAACGACTTGGTCAAGCAACTCTGTCTGTAAAATGCCCTGAAAACTGGAGTCATCATTCTCACTATACCCAAATCTGGAGAACATTGAATCACACTGAGTCTCTGCTTCTCCGTTCATATAAGATGACCATTTGGACACTTGCTTCCCACGATCCTGTGTTCCATGGCTACTCCCTCCTTGCTTCTGTGTAGTGCTGCCTGACCTGTTCAGGCGCCCAATTATACTTGAAATTTGGTCCCTATTTGGTAGACTTGAGCTCTGGGCCCCTTTTTTATTTGCCACAGCAGAGCCATAATTGTCACACTGGTCGTAAACAGACGGCATGTTGTGGTCAGAAGAAGTACTGAGACTAGACGTTTTGATGACAGGCGTAACTTGGCGTTTGCGTTTTCCAAAGATAGGGTCAGGAAGAGCCGTAACGATTGGCACATCATCATCATCATTATCATTGTCTGAGGCTATTGTGTTTTGATCTTCACCTTCTAAGTAGTCTGACCATTTATTCCCAGAAGCAATTGATGTTTCTTCTATTTTATTTTCTTCCTCTTCTTGAGGGCAATTCATGAGTGAGTGAGCCATAGCTTGTGTGCGGTGCAGGTGGATGGACATGTTGAAATCCTGAACAAACTTGCGAATGTCTTTGGCAACAGAGGATCGAGCAAATATCCTCTTAACAGATTGTTTTTCGTTGCAGATGACGCATGACCATTTATTGTTCTTCTTCTGCTGCTTTGCCTGGACTCATAAACAAAGCGTCTTGTTGAATATCCAAACAATCAAATGCAAGGCTAAGCCTAGAGCTATTACTAGTGATATATTTAACAGGGTGGAAGAGGTGGTCACCTGCATTGTGTTACATTGATAACATTGCAGAGCCAAAAAGACCGCCATCGCGCAATTGTAAAAATGAGGACACCCGCGATGTCTCTGCATTCACGCTCTCTCCCTAAAATTGTATTGCAGATAACAAAAACGGCGGGAAATATATCTAGTTAAACTTCAATTATTCCTTGAATTTGACGGTCACCCCTACCTGTCTTATGAAAATTTTATGACGGTTTAGTTATTTAAATGTTTTTTATTTGACAATTTCAAAAAATATTTAATTTATAAATAATTTAATATAAAAATATATATTTAATTATCAATTTTATTAGTCATACATATTAAATATGAAAAAAATAAAATTATTTTTATAATTTTATTTTTATGAATTATAGATATTAAAGATGGAGATTTTTTTATTTGCAAAGGGTACAAATTTAAAAGAATTTATTGTTGGAAAAAATAAAATGTGAAAGATCAAACTTTGGAACACTTTAATAACAAATAAATTCAAAGATGAGAATTATGAAGAATATGCTTTTGATAAGCAAGCAAAATATTGATATATACATTAAAATGCATTTGTTTGTTGAATTTTTAAACTTCTTGTTATTTCATTAGTCATAAAAATATCTAATATCTATGTAATAAAGAAAAAATAAAATTAAAAAAGAATGATAACTATTAGTAATATATGTAAAAAATTAAATTTATTGTTACAAATTCAAGTTTTCTAATTTCATATTAAAAAAATTCAATATAGACTTGTTAAAAATATTCTAGAAATTAAAAAATAATTATATTTTATTTTGAGAAGATTCTAAATTAATATATTTTTAAAATTAATATTATGAAAACATATATATTAATATTTAATGATGATAACTATTAGTAATAAATGTCAAAATCTTAAATGTTATTCGTTGTGGCAATTAGTAGGATATTTGAGGTTCTCTAGGGTTGGGTGTGTCTTGGGAAACCAAGATGGTAGAATTTTGGCTAGGGAAGCTAGGTAGTCAACAAGAATGAACAATGAGGTCAAGCTTCAGTCAGCCTAACTAGGGAGGGGCATTTAAGGTGAGAAGGTAAGCGCATGGCTCCTTCAACAATAGAAGACCTAGGGGAAAGGATCCAGTAGTTGAGCATGTACCAATTGTTGTGAGGGTTGTTGATACCTTGTGTTCCAAAAACTGAACAAATAAAACCTATTGTTTGAAACAAAAAATATCATTTTTTGTTAGGAAATGTACCAACAGTTGTTAGGAAATGTACCAATAGTTGCACGCCTATTGGTCTCACTTTTTTTTGGGCCTGTTTTGGACACCTTGGCAAAAAGCATGCTGATGTGGCATCATATTTGATGATGTGGCCCTAAAACCTTAGTTATAAGCAAGGGACTTGCCAAGTAAGCTGTTGTAAAAAAATCGGAGAGATTTGAAATTTCCAAGTAGGATTTTGAGAAGCGCGAAGTTAGGGTGCACAACTAATGGGTCCTTTCCCCTATATCTTCCCCACTAGACTAGACAAACACAAAATATAAAATGGAGACCACAATTTCTTGAGTGTTAAGGAGTGACAAAACACCTTTCAAAGAAGGATAACAATTAATAGACTACTAAAAGTATTTAATATCCCAAAGCTTGAGGTGGAAGAAGTGATCAAATTGATTTTGAGAGAGGCCTTTACGAGCTCAACCTACTAATGATATCACCTTCCTCTTCATGGCATGGTTTTACAAGCAAGAAGCAAGGGAGGAAAAGGGCAAGTGGCAAATGGACATGCAACATTATTTGGACTTCGAGATGGTAGTAATTAATCTCTGCCCATCTAGGGGTGTTTGGCCATGACTCACATTATCGTAAATGGACCCTAGATCCTATTCTTGGTGTGCCAAACTGGTGAAGATGAGGAGGCTCAAAAACTATAGGTTATAGGGTGCATTGATTTGTTGAAGGAGCTCATGGGTACGTCGTGAGTGGCTAGCAAGGCTATGCCTTTGCCACTCCCTCCCCTATGACGGTAGTAGACCTACCAAGTTGGAGATGAATGAGGATGATGGGCCTAATCATTAGGTTTGGGTAGTAGCCTATATGCAAGGACATCATTTTTTTACTTTTTCATCTAATGTTTATGCAATTCCCTATGTATTCAGGTTTGGCCCCCTTAGTGCCATTTTAATATTAAAAAATTAAAAAGTTTTTAAATTTATATTAAAAATTAATTAAGACAAAATTGTTAAAAATTGTAGTGTCGTAAATTGTATGATCCACATACAATTTCATTATCATTTAGACCTCACCTTAGTCCTTCGTCTTTTGATGCCCGATGACAGTTTTGATTTTCCTCACTCTACCCCACAAACCCATATTTTCACCTTCTTTCCTGTCTCAGTCTCAAGGTGAGTCCCAATTCTCAAGACCAGGGTGCAAGGCACCCTTGTCCTCTCAATCGGGACCCAAATTTGGTCCTCGCAATGGTCAAATTAAGTGAGTGAGAAATTAGATACCATGTCGGCCTACTCCAAAAATTCAAATAGTTTTTGAGCAGTTAGGTATAAAAGGAGGTCTACCCTTCTCATTTGAAAACCAAAGCCGTCTAATTATCTCAATTAAAATCTAGCAAATTCAATTCAACTAAGCAAGCAATCAAACATTCATCAAGCATTGGAGAAGAAGTGAAGACACGTTCAAGCATTCAAGATGGCATCCATGATCAACCTTCTATAAAGACATTCCACAAGAGAACCTAAAACCCTTGCATGAGGATTCAAGCAAGCTTTATCAAGGTATGCATTTCAATTACAAGCATTTAATTTCAGATCTAGCCTTTACCTCAAAAGGAAAGCATCTTGATGCAATTTTCATTACAATTATCATTTCAATTTCAAGGATAATTCCTAAACTGGGGTTTGACCCAAGGCAAACCCCTATCCACAACCTTTTTTCTCTCTTTCCATGTGCAAGGAATTGACTTAGAAGCTGTAATCAAAGATTTCAACAGAGTTGACAATAATGAACAAGTTCAGATTTCAATGGAGCAAAATGCGGAGGACCAGGGTGACCTAATTACCCGATACCAAAAATTATGCCTGAGCTTTTGAGAGTGAATCTAGTACATTTCCCTAATCCAAAACATATCCTACTTGTCTACATCAAAGTTAAAGGACTAGGGTGATCCACCTTTTTGATCCCAAAAAATCAATCTGAACTTTCAGGAATAGGTTTGATTCTCTTCTTCTACTCAAATCCCTGTCAATGGCTCTGTTTGATACCTATAGCAATCTATTATTACTATTTTATTTTAATTGTCTATTGTTTCACCCTAAATCATACAATCCAAAATCTAAATTTAACTAAAAGAGGGTTTCTAACAAAACTAGTGAATCTAATTTTAGAATTTCAACCCTTTTTTCTAATTAATTTGTTGCTAGATCTATTGGATTCACCCCTCTTTCAATGTATTGGTTCCTTGGGTAAGATTAGTGGTTTTATTATCTTAATTGGTAAAACCCTAGTTTTTCTCCCATTAATACATTTTGGTGAACCCGACTTGCTCCATACTTTTCTTTTTTTTATTGTCTCATATCTTACTTGTATGCCCTTAAAATTTGTTATTTGTACTCATAGATCGTATTTACAATCGAATTACATAAATTTAGAGGTTAAATTTATAAAACCCTAATTTATTTTTCTAAAATTGACTTGTGGGTTGCATCATTTTTCAGTAGTGTTTTCATATATGATTGTTATGACATGTTATATTCAGATTTAGATGCATATAGTGTTCAACTTCATAATCCACATTGTTTAACTCATTGTTTAATCATAGTTTCCAATCTTTGCATTCAATTTTCCTCCTTTGTGCATGAGTTTTGTTACCCTTAGTCCTATATACAATGTTCCACCGAGAAAAAGTTATAGAATTAAGGCTTCCCAAGGTTTAAATACTAAGGATATGGAGCCTCATATGGATAACTTATTCTAAGTGAATGTTGGTTCTTCCTCTAATCCAACAAATGATATATCACTTAACCTCATTAACCTCATATTTCTCATGATGAGAATGAATCACTAACTAGGGTTACTAGTGACCAATTGGAGAAGATTGATAATGAGCTTGAAAATTTTCAACAATAGATGGGTCAACAATACATGAATAGTGAGGCAATCCCCTTGATTGAAGGATTGAGAATTATGGTTCAAAGTGGGAAGATAGGTGTGGATTTGTTGCATGGCTTTGCTCATAGTGTTGATACTAATATTATGCCAGCCAAAAGTTGTGTCAAAGTCCTTGGCTAATATCAACCTCCTAGCCAAGTTAACCTTTTCATTCCTATGCCTACATCCTTGTCTAGTTAACCTATATTTGCACCTTCTATCATGACTACTTCACACAAAATGTTAATCCTACACATGTTAGTCGTGGGGGAAATCCTATTAATCAATATTCTTACATACCTCCTTCTGTGAGTCTTCCATTCATGTCACAACAATCTCCCATACCAACATACCATAATGTTCCCCCTCCTTATTCTCAACCTCAACCTACCTACAACAATGTTACTCCTCCATCACAATCTAATATGTCTGATTTCAATCCATCCACCGAAGCGACTATCAACAACCTAGCTCAAACGGTTACATCCTTACAACACCAATTGGCTTCCATAACTCAATCCAAGTTCAATGTTCCCACATTTGATCCAGAGAGCCCACTATCTGATGACATTCTCCGTGCAATTCCTCCTAAGCATATGGAAATTCCTCAATTGGAGTTGTATAATGTAAAAGGCAACCCCTTAACTCATGTAAAGACATTTCAAATTTTGTGGTGATTTTTCTCATGATCAAAGACTTATGGCCAAATTGTTTACTAGAACCTTTAGAGATAAAACCTTGAAATGCTATTGTTCTTTATCTCCTTATTCTACCACTTCTTTTCAACAATTTGCTAATGCTTTCATTCAACAATTTCAAAATAACAATGGTCCTAAGATTACTTTGACTGATTTGATTCATTGTAAGCAAGGAGTTAAAGAAAAAGTGATTGATTTTATTGGTAGATATAAACATTTGCATTCACAAATTACTTATCATATGCCTAATCATGATGTTCGAAGAATTTTTATTAGTAATTTACAAAAGGATATTAGAGATAAGCTTCTATTTTCTAAGTTTACATCTCTTACACAATTGTGTGTGTTGCTTCATAATTATCAACGTCAAATGAGTCAATTTGAATCATCCTCTTCAATGGCTTCGGTTGATAAGAATGAGAGTGCTCAACAATCATTTATGAAGTTCAAACCAAACAAAGGTTTCACCAAGATAAATGACAAGATCAACACTTGAGTGGTATCCACGATATCAAGTGTGGCCCCTTTATCCAAATACTTTAGAAAATAACTGTTGGCAATAACAATGTAGGAAAAATGAGAGGGGGGGGGGTAGGGGGGGTGAATCAGTTTTCACCAGACTTAGACAAATTAAACTCAACTTCATATATGATCAAGAACAACAATAAAAAAGATAAACTCCACATCAACAACACACATAACACACAATTTTTTGACATGGAAAACCCGATTAAGGGAAAAACCATGATGGGAACCTACCACAATATGATAATACTCTGTAGTAGTATGTGAAAATATTACAATGGGGAATGCACATTCATTCATGCACACTTCCTAGAGCTCACTGCTCAAAAACAACAAAGGGCTACAACCCTGGGATGGCTCATTTCCTTACAAAGATCGAACAACAATCCAAATTACATGAACTAAAAGAATAGCATTTCCAAATGCATGATTAGTGTTCTTGGTTAAGCACGTTGTCTGCACTGCAACACTTCTCTGCTCTTCTCCACACTACTGAAAGATCAATTCTCTTGTTCGCACATATAATACTCTCAAAGATCACAGACACAACGACAGACACACATCCTACATGATTACAACACTTGTTTATGCAAATCATCAACCTTAACCTCAAGTTCGGCTCAACACATAAGACCTAATTATAAAATTACATCACATGATACATAAATCCATATGCGAACCAATACAATTTCAGAAAGGACATAGCATGGACCCAAAGAAAATCCTCGAACACGTAACACCACTGAATATCTCGCCAAGATCATTCGCAGCACGCAAGAACCATCGGGTCAGCCAAAAAGTCATATAACACAAAGAATATCACCAGACCAATAAAATATTTAATAACGTACACCATGATCAATGCAGACCACCAAATGCATAGAACATGATCGAAGAACATCAACAAGCAACGCGAATTCCTCTGCAACAACTCGAATAACTAGAATCATCATCATTTCATCAAATATCAAGAACACCAACAACAAACTGAAAGATATGCTTGTGAAGTTCCAAATCATGAACCATCTGAATTGAGGACACACATGAACATCCCAAACACTCCCCAAAATCCACACAACATAAAGAATCAATTCTGGAGCAATACAAACCAAAAATCACAACTTTGTAATACATAACCAACAGAAAAACCAATCATCACACCGGATCACATTGTTGGCAATTTGGAGGAATTGATTATGTGTTGCATTGATGTTTGTCATTGATGTCAACACTAGTTGTTTTGTTGTCTACCAGCTTCTGGTAGAGTGGTTGGATTATCATGTTGATCTAGAGATTTGTCTTCGGTTTTGGTCCGGCTGTTGGAATTAGTTTGGATTGGATATTCATGTGTTCCTAATGTGTATCACAATCAGTTGGTTTAGGATTTGATGATCTGGATGCTATCATATGTTCTAGTAAGCCTTTTGATTACCAGTAAGGGTTCTACCGGCAGTGCTTTGATGAAGATTTTTTGGTGAATCCAATAAGTGGAGTTGGTGCGGATTTTAGAAGGTTATCAGGATGCTGATGGTTATCATGTTCATGTTCCAGTTGATCGTGGTGTTTCATTTGGCTTATGGTGACCTATTTTGCGTCCAGTGTTATTCTGTTAGGTTATGGACTGGTTTATGTAACGTGTTGGTTGATGCTCCTGATGTGTCACCGATTGGATTTATTGTTTGGTTTATGTTGTTTCGGTCTTAGGGCGACTCGGTGTATCATTGGTTTACGGGATTATGTAACAAATCTATTGTATTATCTTTTAGGTGGCCGACCTAATTGTTTAGCTCTCAGGTTGGTATAAATATGATGTAAGATCTCTTTGTAGATCGTGGGATTAAGGTTATGGGATTATCTGTATGGGATTAATGTTGTAATCATATGCAGGGGTTTCGATCGATCATAGGTGATCAAATTGGGTTTGTGAAAGAGGTTTGAGACCTCTGGTATTGAGCTTAATCAGAACTGTGCTCAGGGATATGAGATGATATACTTGTTTTTCAATCTTCATTCTGGATTGTAGTTCGATGTTTTTTGTAGTCAGTGAGACTCCTTTTGTGGTTAGCAGTGCGCTTTAGGTTGTTGGCCTTCCTGCATGTGCAGGCCCCTTATTGTAATATTTATTCATCTTATCAGCGGATAGATATTGTGGATCTCCAATCCCACTGTGGTTTTTCCTCTTTGAGGTTTTCCACGTATAAATATGCGGTGTTATGGTGTTCACCTTTGTGGTTGCATTGTTGCTTATTGCTATATGTTTTTATGTTTATCAGTTGCTGAGTTGTTGTGTTAATAAGGTTAAATTTCTACTTTCCGATAGAACACTGATTCACCCCCCCCCCCCCCCTCTCAGTGTTATTAGATCCCAACAATTGGTATCAGAGCCTGGTGCCTCGGAGTAAGTCTAACAGCTTGAGGAAGATCCTGTATCTGAAATCCATGGAAATAAGTTTGTGTGTGTGTGTGTGTGTGTGTGTAAATTTATTTAAAAAATTATACATATAAAATTAAAAATGTTATCTTAAAATCCATTCAGTATAAAAAAAATTTAAATCCTAAAAACTAGAGATTTATTATTAATAAATGAAAGAAAAGAAACTAAACTAAACAAGGGATGCAATGCGTCAAGTTCCTACCAATAGTATTGTTAGTTGAGAGTTGAAAATTGAAAAAGGTTTGGTTAGTTTAGAGATAGAGGGGGGAAGAGTGATAGAGGAAGAAGGTGAAAAAGATAAGTAGTAACCACAATCTATGGATGGGTAGGTATGGGTTTGATGAATGTTTAAAATCAAAAGCCTAAACCTTACTAAAGATGGAGAATTGGTATAAGAGTAAGGTAAGGATTGGCATAGATCATAAATTTAAGTAATAATCAAACATAAATATGAAATCCAAGTGTTAAAATCACTGGTAGATAGGATGGGTGGAAGTAATGCCACTCTATGAGCTAAAAACTTAGAAAGGGTTACATATATGAAATGGAGGAAATAAAACCCTAACCAAATCTTGGAGAGAAAGTAAAGAAGAAATAAATAAATATAAAACTCTAATGTAGAATAAAAAAACCTTAGGGCCAAAGCCTATGTAGTGACATATGACATATTAGGTTGACCGATTTCTCTAAGAAAATAGATTTCTTTACATTGAATAATCTGACCTGATTAAATAAATCCGATCTATAATCACACTTAATATAAATTTATTAGTTGGGTTGATAATTCTAATAAATATTAAAAAATAAATTTGAGAGAGTTTAATAGGGATACTTATCTCTAAATGCACCAATTATTGACATAACTTAAAATAAAAATGCAATCTTTTATTTTTAAGTTCATTTTGAGCAAACATTTTTAAAGCACTAAGATAAAAGGAAGTTTTTTGAAATATAATATTTATATTTATTTTGTTGTAAAAATATTTTATTCACAATTTTTTATTTAAGATATTTGAAATTTAATTTTATAAACCTTACATACATGAAATGAAAGAGAAATTAAAAGCCTAACTAAATATATAAATATAAAACCCTAATGTAGAATAAATAAACCTTGTACCAAAGCCTATGTGGTAACATATGACATATTATGTTGACCAATTTATGTAACAAAATAAAAAAATTTACATTAATAACCCAAACCAATTAAATAAATACAATGCATAATCACAATTAATCTAGATTTATTAGTTGGGTTGATAATTGTACTAAATATTAAAAATTAAATGAGAGAGTTTGATAGGGGCATTTATCTCTAAATGCACAAGTAAAGAAAATAATGCACCAATTATTGGCAGTTTTCCAAAAGGTGTCCAATATATTGAAAAATAAAAATATATTTTTTAATTTTTAAGTTCATTTGAGATATAGACATTTTTAAAGCACTAAGATGAAAACAAGTTTTTTGAAATATAATATTTATATTTATTTTGAAATAAAAATATTTGATTCATATATTTTTTTTAAATGTTCAATTCCCATGATATTTATTTTTATGAATTTATCTTATTTAACTTTTTTTAATAAAGATCTCATAATTTTCCTATTAGTTTCTAATAACATATAACCAATGCACTAATTTGATCATTATCCAAGACATTGATATTAATTGTAATTATTGTCAAAATCCTCTATTTAGTAGATATATATACCAAATGATTAATTACACATAAAACAATGAATAAATCTATATTTAAAAAATGTGATCACAAGTTTTATATGAGATTTACAAGTGGACTTCTTAATGGAAGAATATTCAAAAGTTATATTTTTTCTCTATGGTTCAACCTCCTGGGAACACACTTAAAAATATCAATTTTGTCATAGGGTCTGCTTAGATTTTTTCATCTTTATTTTTATCATTTTGTATGCCACACTTTTTTTAAACTTGCTCTAAAACAATTTGTTGGAATGCACTGACACCGGCAGTAAACTAAGAGGGGGGGGGGTGAATCAGTTTACTACTGGTATCAGAGCGAGGTCCGAGATCTGATGGCAACTACATCAAGTTCTACATTCAATCCTTACCAGAAGGAGAGTCCCAAATTTGATGGTACAAATTATAAAATATGGAAGGAGCGAATGAAGATTCATCTCAGATGTCTTGGAGCTGAAGTTTGGGAGATAGGGGAGAAAGGGTATATACCTCATGATCCTAATTCTGGAACACCGACACCTATTGATGAATAGAAGAGGGCTGAAAAATGATGCGAGAGAAAAAGAAGCATTGTTAAGTTCCCTATTTGATGAAAAGCTATTGAATTTCATAGAGTTGGAGAATACTAAGCTGATCTGGACAAAGATTGAAACTCTTTATGAAGGTGACCAGGTTGTGAAGATTGCTAAACTTAAAGGTTTCAAGGTAGGATATGCAAATTATGAGAAGATAAGTACTTTTTGTTGGTCATTTGGAGGAATTGATTATGTGTTGCATTGATGTTTTGTCATTGATATCAACACTAGTTGTTTTGGTTGCTTTATCGGCACCCTTCTAGTCCCTGTAGGATGTATGGTTTCTGATTGGTTTGGATCCGGCATGATCTGGTATGCTCTGGTATGGTTTGGTTATGGAATTGTCTTATTCGTGATACTCATGTTCATATTCAGTAAGTTATTTTTGATTTGGTGATCGGATGCTATCCTGTTTGCTTGGAAGCTTGGCTTATGGTTCCGGCGAGGGTTTAACCGGCACAACTTTGATGAAAATCTTTGATAATATGCACAAGTGGTGTTGGTGTAGCTTCTGGTATGGATTTAGGGTGCTGATGGTAATCATGTTCAAGACTTGGCAGATGGAGATCGTTGCTTTAGTGTGTGGACCTATATTGGGTCCCGGTTGATCTAGGTTATGGATTGACTTAATGTAACGTATGGATTGGACCTCTTGACATGTTTTCGAGATGTCTTATGTGTTGGATATTATTTGTTTGGTCTAAGGCTGACATTTTTTTAATTATGTAATTGGTTTATTGTCTGGTGGTCGACCTGATTATTTATGGTCAAGGGTTTGTATATATATGATGTAAGATCCCATTGTAGATCAATATCAAGGACCAGGATATAGGAATAGGATATAGATATGTAATGTGCAAATAATGTAATATCATTTAGGCAGACAATTTGGTCGATCATTGGAGATCGAGTTGGGTTTATGTAAGAGGATTTAGTCCTCCGGTATTGAGCTTAACCAAAACTGTACTCAGGCATAGGAGATGTTATCTTATCAGTTCATTCATTCTTCCTAATTGAAGTATGGATTTCTATGTAGTCAGTGAGACTCCTTTTGTGATGAGCAGTGTGCTCTAGGTTGTTGGCCTTCATGCAAGTGCATGCCCCTCAATTGTAATTCACATACTTACTGTAGAAGTATTATCTGACTGTGGGTAGGCTTCCCACCATGGTTTTTCCCTTTACTAATTTTTCCATGTATAAATTTTGGTGTCATGTGATGGTATTTATTCTTTGATTATTGTTTATGCTTAATTGGTTTAACTATTATTCCAATATTTGGTTTAAGCATTCTGGTATTAATGTTTTGGGTTCTGATATTAAAGTTTTAATTGTTAAATGTTTTGGTAATCTGTGACAACTAATTCACCCCCCCCCCCCCCCCTCTTAGTTGTCTTTCAGGTATTTGAATTGTTTAACAATTGGTATCAGAGCTCTGGTCCTCTCTGCAAAAAGCTTAACCGCTTGAGTAAGATCCTATGGCGACTAACAGTTCAAGTTCATCCAGTTCTTCTAGAGCTATCGTTCGAAGAGATATTCCTCAGCTTGATGGAACAAATTACATAGTATGGAAGATTCAGATGGAGACTCATCTGAGATGTCTTGGCAAGGAGATTTGGGAGATCACACAAAATGGTGTTACACCTCATAATCCAACATTTGGCAATCCTCCTCCAACAAACTTGGATAAGGAGCTTGAGAATGATTGTAAAGAAAGAGAACCCCTCTTGTGTGCACCTTGTGATCAACAAATAATGGGATTAACTGACAAATCATCTGGAAAGACTATATGGGATAAGCTGGAGACTCTTAGTGAAGGTGACCCTACTGTAAAGATTGCTAAACTTGATGGTTATCGAGTGAGATATGAAAACCTGAAGATTGAAGAAGATGAAAGGATTACTGCATTCATGGAAAGGGTAAATGAGATGGTTATGGGCATTCAATGTTGTGGTGGAACTCTGAGTGAAGATGAAATTGTTTCTAAAGTTCAGATAGCCCTACCACATGCTTACAAAATGAAGAATACTGCAATTAATTAATTTAGAACAATGGCTAATACTTTTGTCAACAAAGATACTTTGGTTGGGAAATTATTTTCTTTTGAGATTGAAGAATTTGGACCTTCTGGAGATGTGAAGTCTAAACCTGCTTTTCATGCATCTGCATCATCAACTGGTAAGCAATATTGGAAAGCTTTATATGCAAAGGAAAGATGATGAGTTTGAGCAGCTTGAAGCACTATTTTCTAGGAGAGTACCTAAAGGATCAGTAGGAAGTAAGTATGTGTTGGCAGTGGGCCAGCGTCTCTCGCGAGGATTCATGACATGGTTTAACAGCCTCTTGTGGATTTTATTAGTCTATTGGTTGTATCAGGCATTTAGAGGTTGATCTTTTGGTGCAACAACAACCCTAGCTTGTAACAAGTGGTATCAGAGCTTGGTCACAGGTTTGAATCACACAGGCCACGACGAGTGACACTGGGAGGGGGATTATTGGCAATGGGACAACGTCCTTCGCAGGGATTCATGACATGGTTTAACAACCTCATGTGGATTCTATAAGTCTAGTGGTTGTATCGGGAATTAAGAGGTCTATCTTTTGGTGCAACGACAACCCTATCTTGTAATAGTATGAAGGAAAAGCACCTTTTAAATGTTTTGCATGTAATAAGATTGGTCATTTTGTATCTAGATGTTCTGAAAGGAATTCAAGATTTGAAGAAAGAGTTGTAAGATATTTTAAGCCTAACCCTAGATATCATAACAAGTATAAGTACAGGAAAAATAGAGACAAATTATGCTACATAGCGGAGGAGGATGGTACTATTGATTCTGATGATGAATCGACAAAACCCTGCTAGTGGTTCAAACAATGGAAAGGAATGGGTGTTCTTGGCTATCAAGGAAGATGTTCCGGTACTGGAAGAGAATGTAATTGAAGAGAAGGAACTTGCTGCTAAAATTGAAGACAAGGATGAATGGGTAATTGATAGTGGATGTTCACATCATATGACTGGAGATAAAAGGAAGTTTCTATCTTTGCTAGAATTTGATGGTGGTCTGGTTAGATTTGGAGATGACAAAGCATGTATGATCAAAGGAAAATGAACTATATTATTGGATGGTAAGAACAATACTAATAATGTTTATTTTGTTGAAGGTTTGAATCATGATATTTTGAGTGTATGACAATTGGTGGATAAGGGATTTCAATTACAGTTCAAGGATGGAAAATGCAAAATCATTAACAGATCTAGTTTGGAGATTGCAACCAGTACACAGATAAAAGGTAATATATTTCATTTGAATTCCGGTGAGAAGACATGTTTGATGGCACAAATTGATGAGAGTTGGCTATGGCATAAGAGGCTGTGTCATGTGAATTTTGATTGCATTGTAAAAATCAGTTCAACTAAGGCAGTTAGAGATATACCTAAGATTGTGAAGCCCTATAATCTGGTATGTAAAGAATGTCAAATTGGTAAACATGTCAGAACCTCTTTTAGGAGTATACAAGATAAATCTAATGATGTTCTTGATATTATTCATATTGATTTGTGTGGCCCTGCTAGAGTTAAAAGTTTTCAAGGTGATAGATATTTCATGCTAATCATTGATGATTATTATAGAATGATGTGGGTTACTTTTCTAAGGGATAAATCTGAGTCTTTTGAAAAGTTTAAAATCTTTAAGGCTAAAGTGGAAACTAAGACAAGATTGAAGATTAAATATTTGAGGTCAGATCATGGTGGAGAATTCACATCCGGTGAGTTTAATAACTTTCATGAGAAGAATGGTATAAGGAGACAATTTTCTGCTCCCCGGACACCTTAGCACAATGGAGTTGTGGAAAGGAAGAGCAAAACTATTTTGGATGCTTCTAGAACAATGATGATGGAAGCTAGTCTACCTCATATCTAATGGAGAGAAGGCATGAGCATAATGGTTTATACATTCAACAAAGTAGATATAAAAGGAGAAACCGGTAAGACACCTTATGAATTATGGTTTGACAATACACCTATAGTTAAGTATTTTAGAATATTTGGAAGTAAATGTTATAGCAGGAGAGGTGATATCATTGTAAAATTTGATCCTAGATGTGATGAAGGCATATTTCTTGGTTATTCTAATGAAAGCAAAAAATCTAGATGTTATAACAAGAGATTGCAGAGAATTGTGGAGAGTGCTAATGTCAAGGTGGATGAGCTGAATAGAGGTCAAATCAGAGTTTATGAGAAAGAACTGGTGGTGGAAATGATTTATCTAAAATGGTAGCATCTTTACCAGAATAGAGTGTTAAACCAGTTACTCCAATAGTATCAGAAAATTCAACAGTAACTGAAGAACCGGGAAGAGGAATAGAGAGTTAGAAGACTCCTAGGTATGTGAGACTGAATCATTCTAAACATCAAATAATTGGGGATAAGAACAATGGAGTGATGAAAAGAATAAGAATGACAACTAATGAGGTATGTTTAATTTCTCAAGTTGAACTAGTATCAATAATTGAAGCATGTAAAGATAAATGTTGGTTGAAAGATATGGAAGAAGAATTAGATCAAATTGAGAAGAATAACACATGGACTTTAGTTCCCCGGCCTAAAAATAAGAATGTTATTGGAACAAAATGGGTTTTTAGGAATAAATTGAATGAGGATGGTCAAGTTGTAAGGAACAAGGCTAGATTGGTTTGTAAAAGATATTCTCAGAAGGAAGGAATTGATTATGGTGAGACTTTTGCACATGTAGCTAGGATTGAAGTTGTAAGATTATTTCTTGCCTATGTTGCCCATAAAAACTACAAGGTTTATTAGATGGATGTTAAGTGTACATTTTTGAATGGGGATATTGATGAGGAATTTTATATTGAGAAACCTGATGGTTTTCACTATTAGATGATACAAACATGGTTGGCAGGTTAAGGAAAGCTTTATATGGATTGAAACAGGTACTTAGAGCCTGGTATGCAAGGTTGGATAAATATTTGTTGAAGCTTGGTTTTACTAAGGGTAATGCTGACAGTAATTTATATTATAAGATCACTGATGATGATATATTGATTATTGAAGTATTTGTTGATGACATTATTTTTGGAGGTGAAGATAAGTTGTGCATGGATTTTTCTAAGAATATGGAGAAAGAATTTGAAATGTCTATGATTGGGGAAATTAAATTTTTCTTAGGTTTGTGGATTACTCGGACTGAAAAAGGTAATTTCATCTGTCAAACTAAGTATGCTAGGAAATTGTTGAAGAAATTTGGTATGGGAGATTCTAAACCGGTAAGTACTCCTATGGTTACAAGTGAGAAATTGACAAGGAAAGATATTTCTGCACCGGTAAATCCTACAAGACACAAATCTATGATTGGAGGTCTGCTTTATTTGACTCAGACTAGGCCTGACATAATGAATGTTATTTGTATTGCATCTAGATATCAGAGTGATCCTAGAGAAAATCATGAGAGTGTGGTGAAAAGGATTTTTAGATACTTGCAAGGCACATTAGAATATGGTTCGTGGTACCCTAGGGATGATGACTTTACTTTATGTGCATATACAGATGTTGATTGGGATGGAGATGTTGATGACTAGAAAAGTACTTCCGATGGAGCTTTCTTTCTTGGAAAGAAGTTGGTTTCATGGATCAACAAGAAACAGTCATGTACTTCTTTATCTATTGTTGAAGCTGACTATGTTGCTCCTAGTACTAACTGTACATAGGTTCTATGGATGAAGAAAATGTTGAAGGATATCAAAGTGCATTGCATTGGACCAGTAGTTATTCACTGTGATAACTCTGCTACTATTGACATATCAAAGAATCTAGTATTTCATTCTAAGACAAAGCACAGATCTATCAAGTATAACTTTTTGAAGGAGAAAGTGGAAGAAAATGAAGTCATATTGGTTTATGTGAACACTAAAGAGCAGATTACATATATTTTCACTAAACCTTTGCCTAAAGAACCATTTGAGTACCTGAGAGACATGTTAGGGGTTTCTTCCCCTCCGACAGAGAACTGATTGATGTTTTTTGGCATCCATCCGATATGTATTATCAGAGATATTATTCATTCTGGAATTGATGTGGGGATGATACTACTCATGGGGAGCAGTTAGCTTTGTGTTTCAATGGGTTATGTTTTTTCTTTGATACTTTTGTCAAATTTCTGGCATTGATGTCAAAGGGGGAGAGATATTGATACGAAAAAGAAAAAAGGGAGTTGCATACATGAGGGGGAGAGATATATGTGTAATTCAGAGCTTTATAGATATATCATTTATAGGGGGAGTTTGGTCTCTGTTTCATAATTTCATTGTTATATCTTTATGTGGGAGATTGTTGGTTGTCTTCCATTGGGGGAGACTTATTTGGCATTTCTTGGTACTTAGATGTTTTTCACATCTAGTGTTGCTATCAATGCCAAAGGGAGGGATTGTTGGCCATTTGGAGGAATTTATTATGTGTTGCACTGATGTTTTTTCATTGATGTCAACACTAATTTGTTTGGATGCTTTACCAACACCCTTCTGGTCCCGGTAGGATGTGTGGTTTCTGATTGGTTTGGATCCAGCATGATCTGGTATTCTTCCGTATGGTTTGGTTATGGAATTTTCTTATTCATGATACTCATGTTCATATTCAGTAAGTTGGTTTTGGTCTGGTGATTATATGCTATCCTATTTTCTTGGAAGCTTGGCTTGTGGTTCCGACGAGGATTTCATTGGCAGAGCTTTGATGAAGATCTTTGATAATATGCACAAGTGGTGTTGGTGCAACTTTTGGTATGGATTCAGGATGTTAATGGTAATCATGTTCGATACTTTGCAGATGGAGATCATTGCTTTAGTGTGTCAACCTATATTGGGTCCCGGTTGATCTAGGTTATGGACTGACTTAATGTAACGTATCGATTGGACCTCTTAATGTGTTTTTGTGATGTCTTATGTGTTAGATATTATTTGTTTGGTCTAAGGCTGACATGTTTTATAATTATGTAATTGGTTTATTGTCTGGTGGCCGACCTGATTGTTTATGGTCGAGGGTTTGTATATATATGATGTAAGATCTCATTGTAGATCAATATCAAGGATCGGGATATAGGAATGGGATATGGATATGTAATGTGTGAATAATGTAATATCATTTAGGCAGAGGATTTGGTCGATCATTGGAGATCGAGTTGGGTTTATGTACAAGGATTTAGTCCTATGGTATTGATCTTAACCAAAACTATACTCAGGCATAGGAGATGATATCTTTGCAGTTCATTCATTCTTCCTGATTGTAGTGTGGATTTCTATGTAGTTAGTGAGACTCGTTTTGTGATGAGCAGTGAACTCTAGGTTGTTGGTCTTCCTGCAAGTGCATGCCCCTCAATTATAATTCACATACTTACTATAGAATTATTATCTAACTATGGGTAGGCTTCCCATCGTAGTTTTTCCCTTTACTGATTTGTCCACGTATAAATCTTGGTGTCATGTGGATGGTATTTATTCTCTGATTATTGTTATGCTTAATTGGTTTAACTGTTGTTCTGGTTAAGCATTTTGGTATTAATGTTTTGGGTTTCGGTATTAAAGTTTTAATTGCTAAATGTTTTGGTAATCTGTGACAACTGATTCACCCCCCCCCCTCCCCTTAGTTGTCTTCTGGTTATTTGAACCGTCTAACAATTTCATGAATAGAGTCAATGAGATTGTCATGGTTATCAAATGTTATGACGGATCTGTCAGTGAAGATGAGATAGTGTCAAACATTCTGAGAATTCTACCTTCGGCTTAAAAAATGAAGGTTACTGATATCAATGAACTTCGAACAATGTCAAGTACCCATGTGACCAAAGATACACTACTTGGAAAATTGACTACTTTTGGACTTGAAGAACTTGGAGATCAGAGTGCTACTAAAACTGAGACTGCATTTAAAGTATATGCCTCTGGTAAACAAAAGATAGATTGGAAAGAGATGTATGCTAAGGATATGGAGGAAATTGATAAAGAAAGAGAACTTGAAGAGATGGAAGCCTTGAATTCTAGAAGAATTCCTAAAGGACCAGCTAGAAGTAAGTATGAAGGAAAAGTCCCTTTTAAATGTTTTTCATGCAATAAGATTGGTCATTTTGCATCTAGATGTCCTAAAAGAGCTGCTAGGAATTATGAAAGATTTGTGAGGAATTATAAGCCTAATACTGAATATCAGAGCAGACCTAGAAGGATAAATCATGTTATTATGCTGGTGATGCTGATTTTGGTATTTATGATGATGATGAACCTGTGAGTGGATTTGGTAATGGTGCCTCATCCGACAAAGATTGGGTCTTTATTGCTATTAAGAATGATTCTCTAGAATCTGTCATTGAAACAACACATATTGAAGAAAAGAATGAATGGGTTATAGATAGTGGTTTCTCGCATCACATGACTAGTGACAGAAGAAAGTTCTTATCATTGCAATAATTTGATGGTGGATTGGTCAAATTTGGAGACAACAAGGCATATAGGATCAAAGGCAAAGGAACAATATCATTGGATGGTAAGACTACTACTGATAATGCTTATTATGTTGAAGGATTAAAGCATATATTTTAAGTGTAGGTTAGATGGTGGATAGAGGATTTCATTTTCAATCCAAGGATGGAAAATGTAAGATCGTTAATAAATCTAGATTGGAGATTACTTCCGGAACTCAGACCAAAGGTAATATCTTTCATTTGAACTGCAGTGAGAAGGCTTTCTTGATTGCTTAGATTGACAAAAGTTGGTTATGGCATAAGAGGACGTGTCATGTTAATTTTGATTGCATAGTAAAGATCAGTTCAATACTGGCTGTCAAAGATTTGCCCATGATTGTTAAACCTCATAATCTGGTATGCAGAGAATGTCAAATGGGTAAGCAAGTTAGAACTTATTTCAGAAGTGTGCATGATAAATCTAATGAAATTCTTGATCTTATTCATATTGATTTGTGTGGACCAACAAGGACAAAAAGTTTTCAAGGTGATAGATATTTTATGTTACTTATTGATGACTATTCTAAAATGACGTGGGTGGCATTTTTGAAAGAGAAATATGAAGATTTTGAGAAATTCAAAATCTTTAAAGTTGTGGTTGAGACTGAGTCTGGATTGAAGATAAAGTGCTTAAGATTAGATCATGGTGACGAGTTTACATCCGGTGAGCTCAACAACTTTTGTGAAAGGAATGGTATTAGGAGACAACTTTCTGCACCTAGGACTCCACATCAGAACAGATTATTGGAAAGAAAGAACATAACAATTTTGGATGCAACAAGGACTATGATGATTGAAGCTAAATTACCTAATAGCTATTGGAGAGAGACTATCAATATTGTTGTATATACTTTCAATAGAGTACACATTAAAGGTGATATTGGTAAGACTCCTTATGAACTATGGTTTGGTCTTACTCCTACTGTTAGATATTTCATAATTTTTGGAAGCAAATGTTACATTAGAAGAGACGATGCATTAGGAAAGTTTGATCCTAGAAGTGATGAAGGAATATTTTTGGGGTATTATACTAAGAGAAAAGCATATAGATATTATAACAAAATATTGAATAGGATAATGGAAAGCATAAATGTCAAGGTGGATGAGCATGGGAGTAATTAGATCAGATCATTTGATTATGGATCAGAAGATGAATTTATCAGACCTGAACTGGTAATGCAAGAATCAGTTCAGAATAGTGAACCAGTGACATTGGTAGCATCATAAAATTCAATATTGATAGATGAACAACAAAATGAGTTAGAAAATCAAGAAAATTCAAAACTCCCAGGTATGTAAAACTAAATCATTTTGAAGATTAGATCTTTGGGGATTTTTGCAAGGTGTGCACCTTTGGTTTCCTTGTGTTGTGCACCGCAGTGCTTGGGTTTGTGACATGGCATGCATTCTTTCTTGGGAAGAAGTTGGTTTCATGGCATAGTAAGAAACAATCATGCACTTCATTGTCTATATCTGAAGCATAATACATTACAACTGCTACCAATTGTACTCAAATTTTATGGATGAAACAAATGTTAAAGGATATAAGGGTAAGTTATGATGAGCTTATTGTTATTCATTGTGATAATACTATTGCTATTGATATGTCAAAGAATCTGGTATTTCATTCCAAATCAAAACACATTTACATAAGGTATAATTTCTTAAAGGAAAAGGTTGAAGAAAAGGAATTCAAATTGGTTTATGTGCCTACTAAGGAACATATTGCAGATATTCTAATGAAACCATTTCCTAAAGACACTTTTGAATATCTCATAGATCAGTTGGGGGTTACCAGCCATCCAGAAGAGACTTAGAGATGCAGAGATGCATCAATTCAGTGAGCTTATCAGACATACTTTTTTGATCTGGGTTGATAAAGATGGTGCTACTACTCAGGGGGAGTAGTCAACTGTTTGGTTTAGTATCCATCCTTTGCCATTGATGTCAAAGGGGGAGAAGGTATTCATGTGAAAAGCTGTCAGATCTTTTGACGGTGTTTTTCAGATCAATCTTTTCTCTTTTGGAAATTGTTGGCATTCCTTGGCACTTGGATGTTTTTCACATTCAGTGTTGCCATCAATGCTAACGGAGATTGTTGGCAATATGCTGGATTTGGTTAATTTTTGTCATTGAGTTCAACACTATATCTCGGTTGGAGACTATCTCGGTTAGTCTTGGTGATCTTCTTGGTTTTGGTTGTGATTCTGATCCGATATGATCAGATCTTTGGAATTGGCTTTGGATGCTTATTCTAATGGTTATATTGTTAGGATTAATGATTGTCTCAAAGATACTGAGAGGGGGGGGGGGTGAATCAGTATCTAATCGGTTTACAGAATATTTGACCTTATTAAATATTTTGCATTCCAAAATAGTGTACTGGTAAATAAGAATTATTGCAGTAAATAGGAACAATAAAGACAACATAGAAAACACACCATAACACACAATTTTTAACGAGGAAACCCAGTGTGGGAAAAACCTCTGTGGGATTTGTGACCCACAATATTCACTCACTGGCCAATGAATAAATATTACTTACAATGAGGGGCCTGCACATGCAGGAAGGTCAACTGCCTAGAGCTCACTGCTCAATCTACAAAATAGAAGTCTCACTGACTTACAAAATGGATTATGAAAATCCAATTCAATGTACTACTTCAAATCAGCATCAACTATGCTAGGTTCAGTACCAGTTTAAGCTCATACTATAACCATAAACCTCATACAAAATTTGTCCTTATTATTCGCTCATCGCTTCTTTTGTATCCATCATATGTCCATCATTACAAAATGATTTACAAGATCTCATACATGTATGAGTCTATTACAATATGCCATGTCAGCTTTACAAAATATATTTACAATTAAATATAATAAACAAAAGTTTATTCCTGTCGGTTGGGGTGTCGGTATACATTGTTGTCACTGTCGGTGCCGGTGCGTGTCAGTGGTTTACCAGATGAATGTCGAGAGGTTTCCTAAAGGTTTTCAGTAGGTTGACATCAATGACAACACCATCATTTCTCACTAGAGTGTATAATGCCAACAATCTCCCCCTTTGGCATTGATGGCAACACTCATGAGAAAAATCCAAAAACTGTTTCCAAAAATGAAGTCCAAAAAGTTACCAAAAAAAAATGTGCTCCCCCTGAGCAGATGATCTCCTCTAAATAGCCATTTTTCTCTGTCCACTACTCCCCCTTTGACATCAATGACAAAGGTTGTCAAAAATTGTCAAATGAGTGCAAAATTTCAACTTGAAGTTTGTAACTGGTTGGTTACAATTTGAAATATGTCGGCCAAAACCAAGTTTAAACTCTGTATGAATCTGTTACTGTCCTTCATGGTTGCCTCAGTTCTTTGGATTGTACTGGTGAGATGATGCACATGCTCCTCCAATGACTTTTTCCCTTGAATTAATGCCTTAGAGATCTCTTTCCTTATAGAGATAAGGTTGTCTAATTTAGTACTGAGTTTGTGCTTAAGCTCTCTGGCATTTGCCTTGATCCTTTCTTTCTCTTTCTCTAATTTCTCCATCTTTTCCTCAAATCCTGCTATCTCTTTCTCAATAACTAATATAGATTCAGATGAACCAATGATGTTATCAGCTATATCATCTATCTCCTTTTGTATTGTGCTTATTTTCTTTTCAATATCCTGTGTTAATAGATGTGGCTTGCATGTGTCCCTGTACAGTTCCTTGTACTCCAAAGTTGTTTTATTCAATGCCGGTAAAAGTGAGTTAATGTGTTCCATGCACTTCTTTATTGTTTCCTCAAAGACTTTTTCTTTTTCCTTTTCCATTTTCTCTTTGAATGTTTCCTCATTTATTTGATCAACTATTAAAATATTTCCAGTAATGTATTTAGACAATGTGTCTAACTGTCCCAAATAATCTTTTACATGATCTAAATTGCATTTTGGTGCAATTATCTTAAGAATAGGAATGGTTTCATCAATTTCCTTATAGGCCAATGCATTACAATTTGTTATCTTCTTTATTGAGTCCAGAAGTACCTCTGTCACATTTGTAGGTCTGAATTCACTCAGTGAAGTACCAGATGTCTGACCAACTACCTTTACTATCTCAGTGCTTGCAGTACTAGTAACCAATTTGTTTGAATCAACCTTCGTTGGATCAGTCTGAGTTTTCATTTCAACTAGCAATGGTTTGGGGTTCTCAATGATTACCGTTTGTACTGTCTTAATGTGTACCTATGCCTCCATCGGTTTCTCTATTGGTTTCTCAGTGTTATCAGTTGTCAGTATCTCTATGTTATCCACTGTTGGTTTCTCTATCTCCATCGGTTTCACTGTGCCAGCATCTACACTACCAGTATTTATTCCACTATCCAAAGGTTGCTCTGTATGCATTGTTTGCACTTCAACCTCTACTTTTTCTTCTGGTTGCTCAATATTTTCAGTGTTAGCAATATTATTTTTCACCTTAGTGCTATCCTTGTCCACTATAATGTTCACTTCCCGAATATCAATGTTCATGGTGAATAAAATTTATGACTCAGGGTTAGTGTCCTCATGTGGTGTGTCAACATTTTCAGTAGCCGGTATGTCCTCAGTAATTGCCAGTGTAGTAACCAAAGGTGGTGGTAGGTTGTCAGTTACTTTTATGTTTGGTAATCCACCAACTTTACCTTTTCCTTTGTCTCTGTCCTTTTGATAAACCTTGGAAGTTTTCTTAGGTCTGTTCAACTCTTCCTATTTTTCCTTCTCTACAAAAAAGATATCCCACTTGTCTATTGTTTCCTCTATAATTTCATTGACTCTACCAGCCATTAGGCTCACATGTCAGTTGCCACTTGCGAAAACTGATCTGTTAGCTTCACTAATTAGTTCATCAATCTCCTCTATAGAGTTAACCGGATGTATCGCTAGAAGTTTTTCAATCTTTTTCTTATCTAGCTCCATAACTGCAATCCTCTTAGCATCTAACCTTATGTACAATTGATTAGGCAAATCATCTACAACCTCTATTAACACTTTCTTGGAAATGTCAAGATGTAGAATAATGTTGTTCTCAATACTTTCCTTTTTTGCATCAGTGAATGTATTATACAGTTTGATCACATTTGATAAATTGCCATCATTAGTGATTTCACTCAATAAGTTATCCAGAGGTGGTATAACCTGTTTTTGTTTCTTCTTTGGTGTCAACTTCTTTGTCGGTGGTCTTATTGCCTATTGCTTTTGCCTTGTTTTCTTAGGTGAAGGAGAGGGTACCAGTGAGGTTTTTCTCTTCCTATTAACTCTCTTAAACTCAACAGGTATCTCACTATTAGATGATGTACCAACCGATGAGATGTGTGCCTCCGGTTGTAATCCTTCTAGGTCACTTTCCTTTATTCCAGTTATGTTCATGATGTTTTCTTTTATTTCCTTTACTTGATTTATTGCACTGCTTATGTACTTTTCTCTTTTCTTTCTTTGTTTCAATGTCTATACACCACTTTCAATTGTTTCTGCATTACCAAAAACCTTTTCTGTGGGTTCTCTAGGTGCTTCTAATAGGGCTTTAGCATAGGTTTCAATAATGTTTACATATGCCTCATACCCCATTTTAGTTACCCATACAGTTCTAGGAAGAACTGCTTCCATCCATATTTCATCATTTTTAATCTCAAAACATATTTCTTTGTTGTACTTGTCTACTACGCTCTGTGGTAGTCTCACCCTGGTTTTCATTTTTGCTTGGAAGGTTTTAAAATACTCAGTTATTTTGTTTTCTTTATCAGTGCCCATGCTGGTAAAGATTTCTAACAATTGTTTGCCTACCGGTATGTCATATCCAAAATCTTTCTTTCCAATATTAGGAACTTCTTTTGTGAAATATAACATAAGACGTACCAAAAGATTGCCAAAACGAAATGTTCCTTTCTTATCCTCTTTTATTTTTTTCAGGTTGTCTATTAATTCATCCTTTAGCCACTCACATACATCTATTTTTGCATCATTATTCACCATATCATAAGCACTTTTAATGCAAAGACTAGAAACTAAATTGAGTTGATTTGCATGTGTGGTCTTGTAGCCTAAGATCATGCTTATGAATCTGACATTTACATCCTTGATGTCATTTACTCTCAACGATCAGCTATCATATATTTCTCTTGTTAAGGTCATGACTATGTTATTAGGTACCTTCTTAGTTTTATCTGGCCTGCTACTGATGGAGGGTAAACCTGTCACTGCCCTAATTGCTTCCTTAGTGATTTTTTAAACTGAATCTAGCCAAAGAAATTCCCCATGAACCCTACTAAGGACAATTCTCACAGGAAATTCAGGGATGTCCAAGATTTCCACCAAACCTAAAGTTTCAATTACCTTGTGTTCGGGTTTGACATTTCCACTTTCATCATAGATAACAGTTTTAAACATCTTCAACACTTCCTCAGAACCTAATTCCTCAACATTGCAGTGAATATAAATTCTAGGGTCTTCAGCATAAGCAACACCTTTAGGAATTTTTGAAAATGCGCCTATAGAATCATCTTGCTTAGCTATTTCGGGAATGATCTTAAAAATGGGCCTACGACGTTTCACAACTTCCACAACAGTAGGGTTTGCAATAAATTCCAGAGCAGAGGAGGAAGCCATTGAAAAATACCTTAAGCTGCATGATAATGGTTGAGTGCTTGAGAGAAATCGCTTCACTTCTTCGCCTTGGATGCCTTCGCTTGGATTTCACACTCTTTGAAAATTTGAATGCTCGGTGAATCGAAAAAGAGGGAAAACCAATTATTATAATGTCTTTTCTTCCAACAACCGCATTAAATGCTCACTAGTTAAGTGACACTTAACACATCTACCGGTAGAGAAGAAATCCATCTTCTCACCATTAATTGAGGGTACACTGCATGATATTCAACTTGTTGCAATACCCCCAAAGGGTTAGTTTTCAGTTGGATGAAGAATCTCCTACCGGTGGAGTAATACTTTGTTTTACCGGTGAAGGAATAGTCTCATCAACATTCTGATTTGTCTTTCTAATCCATTGACTTGAAAATTCTTGCTTTACCTCATCAACCTTTTCTTTGCCTTTCAAACTGGGTCCTTTATTATTTGCCGGTGAAGTCTTGCTTCTACAAAATTTTGCAATATGTCCAATCTTGTTACAAGCATAACAAGTCACATTATTCTTCTGAATAGCCTTTCCATATCCTATGCCACTTTGTGTTCTGCATTGATTAGATAAGTGCCCAAATCTTCCACAAACATAACATCTCACATTCATTCTACAGTTTTCTGAATTATGACCAATTTTGTTGCATTTGGAACATTGACTGGTGGGTGCATTAATGTTTTGATTGTTTCTAGATCTACAATGATTTTCTCTATGACCATACTTGTTATAGTTAAAGAATTTCCCATTAAATTTGTAAGCATTAGGTTGTCTTACCGGTTTACTGTGATCGTGATTGTTTGCAGTATCGGAACTTTCTCCAACTTCAAATCCAAGTCCATTAGTATCTCCATTAGGTTTTTGACTTTTCAGCATATCATCGAGTTCTGCTGAACTTTTCTTGAATTTCTCTTTATGTTGATTTGCAGTAGCCAACTCATTTTCTAGAATTCCCTTTTGTCTCATAAGTTCAGTTTTATCATGTTGCATGTGAATGAAATCTGTCTTCAACATATCATTTTCATGACCGAGTCTTAGATTTTCATTTCCAGCATCATTGAGTCTCCTAGTCAAGTCATCTTCATTCTTCTTTCTGTCTTCAATGTTTTTGCACAATCTCATAGTCATGTCTTGCATTTCATTCCTCATAGTCATGTTTTCTTGCCTCATCTTGTTTACAAGCTCATTAAGAGTTTCCTTTTCATAATTATCACTTTGCATCTTCTCATGAAGTTCTTTTCTTTTATTTCTATCAATAGTGAGATTCTCCTGAAGTCCTTGAATGAATTCCTGTGCAGTCCTCAGATCATCTTCAAGTTTGATATTCTTCAACTTCTCTGAATCATAATCTACAAGAGCTCCTTCTAATTTTTTTCTTAAGATCTCCATCTGTACCAGTGTCAGAATCTTCCTCGAGTTGTTAGGCTTTTGAAAATAGAGGACCAGGCTCTGATACCAATTGTTAGGATTAATGATAGTCCCAAAGATACTGGGAGGGGGGCTGAATCAGTATCTAACCGGTTAACAAAATATTTGACCTTATTACATATTTTACATTCCAAAATAGTGTACCAGTAAATAAGAATTAATGCAGTAAATAGGAGCAATAAAGACAACATAGAAAACACACCATAACATAAGATTTTTAACGAGGAAACCCCGTGTGGGAAAAACCTCGGTGGGATTTGTGACCCACAATATTCACTCACTGGCCAATGAATAAATATTACTTACAATGAGGGGCCTGCACATGCAGGAAAGCCAACTGCCTAGAGCTCACTACTCAATCTACAAAATAGAAGTCTCAATGACTTACAAAATGGATTATGAAAATCCAATACAATGTACTGCTTCAAATCAACATCAACTATGCCAGGTTCAATACCGGTTTAAGCTCATACTATAACCATAAACCTTATACAAAATTTGCCCTTATTATTCGCTCATCACTTCTACCGTATCCATCATATGTCCATCATTACAAAATGATTTACAAGATCTCATACATATGAGTCTATTACAATATGCCATATCGGCTTTACAAAAGATATTTACAATTAAATACAATAAACAAAAGTTTATTCCTGTCGGCTGGGGTGCCGGTATACATTGTTGTTGCTGTCGGTGAAGTGTCTGTCGGCGCTAGTGCCTGCCGGTGGTTTACCAGATGAATCTCGGGAGGTTGCCTGAAGGTTGCCGGTAGGTTGCCATCAATGACAACACCATCATTTCTCACTAGAGTGTATAATGCCAACATATATTCTTTCTATATTATGGTGGTTTCATGATTTGGTTATTGCTTTTGGTATTTTCCTTTACTGGCTTGTTCTTGGTTTTCTCAGCTAGCTTTTGGATTTACTAGCTTTTGGCGTTCTCGGTTAGCTTTACCAGTATGTTGTTTTGGTAACTTGGTCAATGGATTTTGGGTTCGGTTTATGGAATCAATTTCTTTCATGCTATTGGTGCTTCTTGATCATATCCAGAGTGTTTGATGACTTTGCATTAGATGGCGTGCTATTATGGTGGTCCTATTCGGATCTGGTTAAACTTTCACTGAGGGTTTCTACCGGCAAGTGAAGCATGTTGAACTTTGGTTTTAGCGGAATCCCCAGTGGATATAATTGTTTCGTTATTTGATTTAGGTCCATGCTATGTAATGTAAATCATAATATTGGTCTGGTGGTATTGTGTGATGTAATTTTTGTAATTATGGGTTTATGGGTTTAGGGTTTAGTCGACCTTGTCAATAAGCTTGATGATCTATATTTATAGGTGACTTATTCATGTAATTTTAGGATCGATGGTTACAAATGGTTAAGTATGTATTATGAGAGAAAGGATTATGTGTGAATAGAGTCATATCATTCAGGTGAAGATTGCAAAGTTTTTATATTGCAGAGCAGACATCAGTTCTTAACCAGAACTGTATCAGGCATTAGTAGATGCTACTTTCACTGTTCATTTTTTCAGATTGTAGTCTGATGTTTATGTAAGCTATTGAGACTTCCCTTTGTGATGAGAAGTGCACTCTATGCTATTGTACTTTCTGCAAGTGCAGACCCCATTGTAATTATTCACAATACTACTGCAGAGTATTCATCTGATTGCGGGTAGGGTTTCCCATCGTGTTTTTTCCCTTTCTGGGTTTTCCACGTCAAAATATTGGTGTTATATGTGTTGTGCTTTCATGATATATCTTTCATTGTGTTGTGCTTCGTATAAGGTTTATAATTGAATTAATTGTTGTACTTGCAAGTAAACTGATTCACCCCCCTCTCAGTTTACCATTGGTATCAGTACATTCCAATACAATTATCGTTTTTAATAAGGGAAAATTCCTAGGGTATGTGTTTTTTATTTGGACCATTATGGTTATGATTATTCTAAAAGTTTGGTGGTATCATATACATAATATTTTGTTTGACTATTGTGAGAGGAAAATGTCACCTCACTAGTACATTTGGGCCTAATTTTCGACGGCTAATTGTCGGATTTGCGACGACCAAACATCGGGCTTCCGACAAACTTTACCGTCGAAAACTCATCATCGAGATTTCCGATGATGCCATTTCCATTGGATTTCCAATGGATGTTACGATTGCTCCTTGACGACCGTCTGACATGGCAGTGACGTTGGATATACAACATCCTTGTCAGACGTTCCATTAGTTGTCGTCGGAATTCCGATGGCAAGAGATGATGTGGGTCAAACGGCTTTGCCGTCGGTGAATGAAAGCATTGAACGAGTTCTATTTTTAAAAATTGCATTAAACATTTTAATTTATTTGATTCAGTGTTATTTGCAAAAAATGATTATCAATGATGTTTCCTTTCTCCAAGAATTGTCTAGGATCTTTTCGTCAGATAATATGTAACATCGAATGACTAAATTTTTTCTTTACAAATGCTTATTTAATTTAATTATTATCTGAGCGTGAATTAAAATTTATATCTATACGAAAGCAGAACATACAAGCTTTAGAGTCATGTGCAAGAAAGTTTCCTAAAAGAAAGCAAGCAGGCATTATCTTGAATGACATAGAAACAAGCTCATCAGCTGCCTAGAAGAGAGCAATTGGAGAAAAGAAGAGGAAAGTGTTAAAGGGTGATAAATAGATAGAGAGTATGCAATACAAACAAACAATGTCTGGAGTGTCTGATGTGACGTCTCTAATTTATATTCAGAGGAACTAACTGGTTTTGGAGTTCCTACGAAATCTATTGGGCCACGCTTTGGAGGAAATCAATGTGTTCATGCAAGGAGCACCTTTTTTCTATTATGAGAATGATGGTTTTGCACCGAAGGATATTTGGAAGTCAATATCCAAAAATTTCTATAGTGTGGAACAAGAGTTGGCGGACTCAAAGTATAATTGTCAGCTTTTAGAAGACCAAGAGGTTATGTACGCAATCTCCCAATAGAAGAGCGATTTCAAGAATTACCTCTCCCCCCCATGACTATTCAGGAAGCACTTCCTCAAACAAAGGACTATTGGCCTCCATGGGATCAAAGAAAAAAAATTAAAGCATAGACTCTAGACGATGTGGTGGTGTCCTTCGTGAAGAACTCTGCACTATAATTGAAAATTCACGAGGGAAACTGCAAGATAGTGAAGAGAAATACAATCTTGAAAAGTGGGAAGAATGGATCTTGGTTTGGGTGGGGCCAAGTCAGGTGGCTCCTCTAGAGGTTGACAAGATAGAAATCATATTAGGATTTGAAAAAGATCACACTTGTGGAACTTCATGTGCGAGTGATCGATTGCGGTGTTTGGTTAATGCATTCCAAATAGATACAGTTGCATGCCATCAGGATAAAAGTCTTTAATCAAGATGTTACCCATTTGGAATGCAACTATATCTATTTGGAATGCATTACCCAAACGCCACAATCGATCACTCGCACACGAAGTTCCACGAGTGTGATCTTTTTCAAATCCTAATATGATTTCTATCTTGTCAACCTCTAGAGGAGACACCTGACTTGGCCCCACCCAAACCAAGATCCATTCTTCCCACTTTTCAAGATTGTATTTCTCTTCACTATCTTGCAGTTTCCCTCGTGAATTTTCAATTATAGTGCAGAGTTCTTCACGAAGGACACCACCACATCATCTAGAGTCTATGCTTCAATTTTTTTCTTTGATCCCATGGAGGCCAATAGTCCTTTGTCTGAGGAAGTGCTTCCTGAATAGTCATGGGGGGGAGAGGTAATGCTTGAAGTTGCCCTTCTATTGGGAGATTGTGTACATAACCTCTTGGTCTTCTGAAAGCTGAAAATTACTTCGAGTCTGCCAACTCTGGTTCCACACTATAGAAATTTTTGGATATTGACTTCCAAATATCCCTCGGTGCAAAAGTATCATTCTCATAATAGAAAAAAGGTGCTCCTTGCATGAACACATTGATTTCCTCCAAGCGTGGCCCAATAGGTTTCGCAGGAACTCCAAAACGAGTTAGTCCCTCCGGATATAAATTAGAGACGTCACATCAAACACTCCAGACATTGTTTGTTTGTATTGCATACTATCTATCTATTTATCACCCTTAAACACTTTCCTTTGCCATTCTCCAATTGCTCTCTTCTAAGTAGCTGATGAGCTTGTTTCCATGTCATTAAAGATAATGCCTGCTTGCTTTCTTTTAGGAAATTTGCTTGCACATGACTCTTTAACTTGTATGTTCTGCTTCCGTACATATATAAATTTTAGTTCACACTCAGATAATAATTAAATAAAATAAGCATTTGTAATGAAAAGATTTAGTCATTCAATGTTACATATTATTTGATGGAAAGATCCTAGACAATTCTTGGAGAAAGGAAACATCATTGATAATCATTTTTTGCAAATAACACTGAATCAAATAAATTAAAAATGTTTCATGTAATTTTTAAAAGTAGAACTCGTTCAATGCTTTCATGCACCGATGGCAAAGTCGTCTGACCCACACCATTATGCATAATAGAACAAAACAATATAATAGGCTATTATAAAGAATATATACAAAAATACGAAAGAACATTAAATTACCATTACAAACCCATAAACCATTAAATAGTGAATATATATATAAATTTGTAAATGTCTCCCTATAAACACCACAACCATAACCAAAACAAAAAAAATTCTTACCCACAAAAACTTAGCTGGTGAGTTGCAAGTCTACAACATCTCTCAGATGATCAAACCGTTTCTTAATTTTGTTCTTCTGGTTAGTCAATGGATTTAGTTGCATGTTCAAGTTTTCTATTTGAAGCCTTTTGTTTCCCTATATTTGAGACATAATAAAATTCTTGTGAGTAGGAAATTGATTCAGGAGTTACGTGTGAAGAATTTGGCAAAGTAAATGATGACAATCAAACTCAAATTTTATCTGTCTTGATTAAAGAATTTTATCCTGATGGCATTAAATTAAAGTTCTTTCTCTATTTTTTGGTGATCTCTGGAGAAGAGGTTGCTTTGCATCGACCTGGGATACATTTAACTTGTGTTGTATTTGCGGAAATATGTATCCTAGGACGATGCAATGCAACCTCTGCTCCACCAATACCAGATAGAAGAGAAAGTACTTTAATTTAAAGCCATCACGATAAAATGCTTTCAAGACATATATTAGGTATAAAAGGAAGCCTACCCTGTCATTTGAAGGGGTTTACCTACAATTCAAGTGATCTCTTAATTATAAAATCAATTCAATCCCAAGTGAACATGCAATCAAGCATTCATCAAGAATTGAAGGAGAATCAAGTTAATAAAGATATTTAATAGAGGAGATATTTAATAAAGATATCATCTTTTAAATTAAGAAATGGGTAGGAGATTAAGAATACAAACCTTCCATATTGCACACTTCAAGGTATATTAAAATCAGTTTAAATTGTATTCATTTAGGGACATTTCATAAAATGTTCTCAACTTACATATCATAAAAGGATCTTAAAATATTCATTGTTTATAATGATCAGAATTTGGTTGTTCCATACACCTTCCTTTACTATTTTAAAAATATCATCGACCAAAATATTGTGCAGCAGTAGTATGGAGTGCATTTCATCTATTTTATGTCTAAATATTTCATCATACCACTTTCTTTTCAAATGTGACTGATCGATGCGGTGTTTGGATAATGCATTCCAAATAGATCCAGTTGCATACCATTTATCTGTCTTGATTAAAGACTTTTATCCTGATGACATTAAATTAAAGTTCTTTCTCTATTTTTTGGTGATCTTTGGAGCAGAGGTTGCTTTGCATCGACCTGGGATACATTTAACTTGTGTTGTATCTGTGGAAATATGTATCCTAGGATGATGCAATGCAACCTCTGCTCCACCAATACCAGATAATAGAGAAAGTACTTTAATTTAAAGCCATCAGGATAAAATGCTTTCAAGACATATATAAGGTATAAAAGGAAGCCTACCCTATCATTTGAAGGGGTCTACCTACAATTCAAGTGATCTCTTAGTTATAAAATCAATTCAATTCCAAGTGAACAGGCAATCAAGCATTGAAGGAGAATTCAAGTTGGTGCAGGTGCATTTGGAAGACAAAAGGACTCAATGAAGCCATTAAAGACTTTTGAAGGTCTTAGGAGTGAAGAGCCAATCAATTATCATGTCTTAAGGGGGCAGCCTTAAACAGCACACACTAAGCTTTGACTACTTAGGTGTGTTGTGGGTCCATTCCTTCCCTTGATGTCCCTTCTCATCTGTTTCCGTTAAAAAGACAATCACCGTTAGCATTTGAATTCAAACAATGTTCTCGCGTTTGACTACATAGAACAAAGCAAATGGCATAAGAAACTCTCATCTACCTCACAATTGTCATAGAATACCTCCTCGAGGATATATTCTCATGTCCTTTCCTACTTTATGCTGTTGATGAAATACATAAGCATCCTCGCAATGCAGTCAATGCAACAAATAGATTTCCATTTTGATCAGTTTTATTTACCAACGTACTCTCTACCTGTGCCAAAATGGGAGCTTTGGAACAGAGTATGGGCTTCCATCAAAGCAGAAGGTAAGGGCAATTAATATCATATGCTTATGGTTGGAAATGCTTTGTTTGACATGTTTGGAAAATGTGGAAGTATAGACATGAAAGCGCATGAACTGTTTAGTGAGATGCATCAAAGAAACGTGATCTAATGGAATGCTATGATTGCAAGATATGCACAAGATGTGTTTGAAATGGATTTAGAAACTTCCAACCAAATGTGATTAGTGAGTATAGATGTTGTAGTGCAACTGCCTAGGTACACATGCATGCAAAATATGTAAGCTTAGATAGGGCACATGAATTATTTGACATAATGCCTCAAAGATCACCCAATATCCAATGACGGTTGGGAGAAAGAAAATATCAATTTTTTGATAATCTTAAATATTTCTTTATTCATCACTATAAATCTATTATAAATTTAGTCTCAATATTGCATAAATTTATTCTATTATGAAAGCAATATTTAGGGATGTAATCTTTATAATTTTTTTTTAATTAGGAAAAGGTCCTAATAGAATCCCCAACTAATTAATCTAGAGAAAGATACCACTAAAGAAAGAAATTCAATCCTCACCACTATGGTCTTGAAGTCTTTTAAGACACTTGGATTCCTATTTTGGCCCGCTTTTCCTTGACCCTATGTTAAGATAGTAAACTAGTTTGAGAGAATCTATTGGGTGGGAAATTGTGTATGGTTGCAATTTTTTTCATGCATGGAAAGTGATTTAAAGTTTGGACCAATAGAGGATAAGTATTTCTTGAACCTTCAAGGACATGTGTAGAGCACCGCATGGATGTTTCTCCATTATTGAACTCTTTGAATATGTAAGTAAATTATTTTTGGTTGATGACACAATAAGTGTGGTATTTATCTTTTCGATATGTTGTTGATAATATTAATCAAATATGGAATTTTTTTGATGCTATATACACTATGTTTTGGATTGAATTTAGGTAAGTGAAGAGGTAATGGAAGAATAAAAGAGGTACACAAAGGAATAAGAGTGAAATAGGTGGTTTGGGATGGAGGTTATAAGTATATATGATAATTCGTATGGATAATTTGTTGTCTATAAAGAGGCAAATAAGCTATCACAACTTCAACATGAATGAATGCCTCATCTACAGAAGCAAAAGGTACCTCTAATGGTTTCAAAATTTGTCAAAATAGTTATGATATACCAAATAATCAATTGGAATATCCTTTAGGTAACTAATATTATCTTCAAACTATTTATTTTGATTTTCATCATATCCTTTCCATGTGCATTTCCCTTGGTTTTAGTCCCAGTTTTTCTTTATTTTATTCAAAACAAAATTTATAGATGCCTCTACTTGTCTCACCACTCATTAATTGTTTGGGATTTTCATTCCATTCACCAAGGTTGGCATCTATTCTAAGACTTTGTGTCATGGCCAAGCTAAATGATTTGCCTCTAGTTTCTCTCCAATCTAGTCACCTAGTAGCATGTGAAATCTATCTCTTCCTAATTATTATTCTCTCCATCTTGTTAATGACCATTTCATTAATGAATCCTTCCTCATAATTTTGGATAAGTGAGACAATGTTAGCTCAAGGAATCTTTTCAATCCTCTTTCAAGATTCTTTCCCAAGTAATAATCTTGCATATTGGAAAATAAATTACGCTTCTATTTTTCCAAGCTACTCTTCCTTATAATGTTTAGATTTATTCTAAAGTGCTCATTGTGACTCATGTTGACTACTCTTCCTATTAGTCTCATTCCAATATCTCCTACAAAAATATGGAATGATTACATTTATATTTTATTTGTGTCTCCTAAATATCCAAAAAATTTGGAACAATAATACAATTTTTTAATAATATTTAATTATAAAAGAAAGGATTAAAATGGAACTAAACACTCTAAATAAATTAATCAGGGTTAAAGGGATAAACTAGGATCAATTCATGAAGGCAAGATCTGTTATCTCAAAATTAATAGATTCATGCAAGAAAAGAAATATTAAATCTAGAGATAAAATTCTTGAAAAATTTAGCTAGCTAAAAGTGAAAGAATGCTGTCAAGCTCTCTCATTTTCGCACAGATTGGCAAAGGTTGTAGAGGAGAAATCACTATTGAACTTACCCCTGTCTCATATAACCCTATGTTGGCTAGGCCCCACAATAATTAGAAGATCCTAATTACTACTATCCTAAACCTTGCATTGACCGTCACAATTTCACAGTGACTTGAGTTAATTAGTCCATTAGCGAGATTGGGAAAGAGTTTGGTATTGAGTTAGGTGTTGGTGGAAGGTTTAAGGAGGTACACTATCATCATAATTAATGTTAGAGAGTGTTGTGTGAAGAAGAATGGCCATGAAAGGAGTGACTGTTCTAAGTGCTTGAGACTATCACAAAAAGTGAGTGTTGCAGCAGTGAATCTTCCTTTGACCTTTGTGTGTTTGGGAGGGTAAAGACCCATGGTGGTATATGTTGAGTGGTTGGGAGGGTAAAGACCCACATATCAACTATCTACTTTGACATCCTAGCATGGTGTCCACCTACTCTAAAACCTTGTGGGCACTCTCTGTCTAATACTAACATATACATAACATGTGCCTCTCATATAAACCTATGTTGGCGCCCCACCATAATTAGAAGATCCTAATTACTAAAAACACTAGATTCTCCCCTAAAAGGTTGTTGAGTCATAGAAGGCCTAGCTTGATAGCCCTATAGTCTCTCATACCTAAAATATCCTTGTGTCTATGATGGTCAAGTGAGACTACCCTATGGCCCCTACTATGCTCTAGTAGACCTTTGTCCCTAATATTGATACTATTGGGTTTTTCTTTGTAAATCATATAGTAAGTCTAAATTATCCTTTGAAGGATGGGGAGGCCTATGGACACTTTAGTCCCTTAATCAAGGTTACAAACTTCTCTCATGCCTCTTGTGTCTTCCCATTTACCTCCTTTTCCATAAGAGACTTTGCCATAGCAACCCTAAAGTCATTTGGATTGGCCATGTGTAGGAAAACTAAAATTTTGGGCTTTCCACCCCTAATGAAATAATTGACAAGTAATTTGCCTTGAATGTAATCTAAAAACTACAAGAACTCCAAAAACTAACTCTCATGTTGAGCCACTATGAAACCTTATTATGTAAATTGTGAAACTCATCTATGCATCTCTGTCAAAAATATTTTGAAATAGAACACACTTTGAAGCACTCCAAAATGGTATCTGGAGAGGGTTTCCAATGTGAGTTGGTGCATTTTATCCTCCCAGTACCACAAGGTGGAAGCAAGTCCTCTCAAAAATTGCATTGAAAATTATGCCTTTAGGTTTCTCACATATAGATGCAACCCAAAGCATAAGTCCAAGCTAATTAGTAAACAAGACTTATCCTCAACCCCATTTGTGGATCTTAAAAATGTAGAGGATTGGAGATGAAACAACTCTCGAATATGATCCTTTGGCTCATGATATGTGCTTGCTATAGTCTATACCTCATGTATTTATGCATGACGAGGCTAGGTAATGTGTATTGATCAATATTCTATCTCCTCTATATGTATTTCCCAAATTCAAGGCGAACTCCTAATAAGCTCCCAAGATGCAAGTATATGCTCCTCTACTACAAGTGGATCCTCATGGCTTGTAAGATTTGAGGTCCATACTCGGGCTACTCATCTTGGTGAAAATTCTCAAAGTGATATGACCCTTCCTTCCATTTCCTACACCCTATTTTCTAACCCACACCTCATAACCTTTACCTCACTTCCTATCATTATTACCTTCCATCTACCTTTCATATCCCCTATCTTAGCCTCCTCCACTTTCCTACATCATATCCTACACCTTAACCTCATACACACTTACTTTTACTTCACCTACCTAACCCCATTCCATCCTTCACATCCTTTTATCTCCCCCCATTCACTTTCCTACCTTCCCAACCCCTAACATATCCTAACTTACTCTTTTACCATTACATCCTTCATCACTTACCTCCCTATCTTATCCTAACCCACACCTCATAACCTTATACCTCTCAGCTTCCATTTTATACCACCTTCCTAACTGTACACTTATGCTCCCCTCCAAAACACCGAGAAAAAATAGCACTCGATCACTACACATTGCTCTCACGGTTTTGCAGTAGGGATTTTCTGTCACTACCATATATACCAGCATCCATAATTAGGATATATTTTACATAATGGCACTCGATCACGTAGATTTAGGTCATCCATCCCCTTAATTAGGATATATTTTAAATATGGAAAGTAGTGTTAATATGTTTCAGGCTAACTATATTGTTCATTATTTAAAATGCAGTGTTTAAATAATACATGATTGTAGGATTGTTCAACGGTTTAGGTCTTGTAAGAAATTCTTCTTTTAAATCGATCATATCATATTACAAAAACCTCTCACCATCTCTGCTATTGCCAATTAATCTGATAAATATATAATAAAATTTGAATCTAAATATTTGAATATGTATATCAATGAATTTTTTGATTATACCCTACCTTTTTCCTGCAGCGATTAAACCATTCCTACATCCTACAGTGATTAAACCCACAAGGAACTATGTCCACCTCCCTCCTTCGTGTACATCGGGGGACAGCCCCTACCTGCATGTTCCCTATTGTGATCCCCATTGCGATCCCCTAATATGCCTCGAGACAATGCGAACTAAGATACCTTGGGAGGGCCTTTAGGTAGGCACTCGTTCACTCGATTGGGAAGGGACGCTTACACAAATAGTTGTGGTTGAAGCTAACGAAGATGGATAGAGATTAGATAGTGAGTGTCTGCCTCCACTTCCATTGAATCATACTCCATCACCACTTCCAACCTGAGCTGTAGAACCGGCTGGTTTCACACCAATGATCTTCCCCGCCACGATTAAACCCACAGGTTCGCTATAGAGGCGGGATTTATGAAATGACTTGGTCTTTTTTTTTTTTTTTAAAGTAATGCACGCGGTCATCAGAATTTCGATGAACGCAGACACTTTTTCTAAAAAAGCCTAAATGTCATTGCCAATTCCTTCTCCGTTGAAACCAAATGTTGCATTATCGTTGGAATTCCGACGAAATCGGACATTTTTTCAAAAAAAATCAAGTTTGATCACAATATACCTTCTCCGTCGAAAACCTCCATCGGAATTTTAGGCTAAATGTATTAGTGCCTTTTATTTGAATTAAATAACAGGCTTAGAAAATGATTAATTGTTTTAGGTTTTAGAGTTAAAATTGATAATGTGATTCATATTATAATCAAGAGACTGGTGATTGGCCTACAAATTTGGCTTTATTAAATGGTGGGAAATTCATCATTTCTTAGTATATTGTGAGTACATCCTTAATGTGATAGTGACACAATAGCAATAAATGATGTACTACTTTATGCATAATAATGTCTTTTTTTTAAGAATTTTTTTTTCACCCACACAAACCAATAAGAACAAGAGACATGTAGCGTAAGTTCTTTCCCAAAGTGTAAAGAGATAGAAGGGAAGAGGAGGGAGATAAATAGATAGAGGGATAGATAGGTCGATGGAGAAATAAAAATAGAGAGATAGATATATGAAAATAGGCAAATAGAAAGGAAGAGTTAGAGAGAGATGAGAAGATAGATAAGTATATAGGGAGCGGGAGAGATAAAGAAAGAGATAGATAGATATAGAGGGAGAGGGAGAGGGGACAAATAAAAATATACAATGACGATGATGAAATTATCATTATGTTAACTACTTAAGACTTGAGACTTGATACAACAAAATGCAAGGTAATAGGTGTCAAAGTGACCTAGTGGAAGAACTAGGTTGTTGATGTAAGAGCCAATATGACATACAAAATATTATTTTTTAACTCTTTAGTGCTCTTTGTGATAGATAAGTTGTCTTAAAATGATGGATGAGTAGGATTCTTTGCTTTATTAAAACATTCTAGAGTGATCTCTATTTTTAAATGTCTTGGGATTACAATTTTAAAGTTTTGATGCAAGAGTTAGTGAGTTATAATTAGTTAGAAAAGAATCAAATTGGACATATCAGTAAATTAAAATTTTGTAAAAGTGAACCAATCAATCACATATGACTTAAAATTGAGTTAAGACTCAATTTTCAACCTTATTCTAGTAAAGGCGTTGATTTGCTAGAATATGAAAAATTGTTTGAATGAAGGTTAAATTTTATTTTTGAATGTCAAAATAAAAATGTGAGGTTAAGAGAACCAAATCAATATAAATTGTAAACTAAGCCAAAACATCTAAACATATCTAAAATAATCACCTAAAATAAACTAAAAAATTCCCAAAATCATTTTGTATACATGTATAAAAATAAAGTTAACAATCTTATATTTATTATTTAAATAAATTTAAAATATATAAATTATTTATATGTTTCTTCCATTAGTCAATATGTGAGTTTACAATTAAGAGGTTGGTTAGATTAATCATTTTTTTGTAACTCTAAAATTATAATTAACTATAACTACCTAATATTATATTTAAAAATAATTTAATTAAAATAATTGAAATAATAATAAAATTTAGAATAATATTCAATTAGAATCACAATTAAAAAAGGGTTTAATTTCCTACCTCTATTTGTGGAGGAGGCGGATGGCTCTGCGTTTGGCTGTTTCGAGCTAGGGCAGATGTGCCCTAACTCATTTTTTCTTATGTCTATGTTCTATTGCTACGTTCAAGGAGGGGGGGTTAATAAGTCTGTAGGGGTGTGCTTCTTCTAAAGCTCATGGACAGTCTTTCTTGGTTGCTGAAGGGTTTTCTCTACTTCAATCTGTTTCATGTTCCCTGTGCTATGTTGTTGGTGGTGTGCGGTGATTTGGGGTTTGAGGGAATCTTGTCCCTTTTCATATTCCCTTATCTAGTTATTTTACCTCGAGTCCATGGATAATAGAGGACTATCCTCTTCTCAGATGATCTTCAAAGATTTGGAAATGGTTGATCTATCTCATTCGCTGCATGCATGTGTGAAGGAGGACATAGGTAAACCCCAATTGGGGGAAGGATTTTCTTATTTGAAAGAGCCTTTTCAAATGTAAAAGGTAAATTGTTGTTTTGAGAGGTCCTAGGATCGCTCAATTTCGGTTATTCAATTGGAGCAAGTTTCAGAGGATGTTGAATATTGGAGTACTCATTCTCTCATATGCAAATTAATGGATCTTTTGTTGGCATTCTACACTCTAGTGAGAAATGATGGTGTTGTCATTGATGGCAACTTACCGGCAAGCATCGGCACCAGCAGACACCGACACCGACAGACACTTCATCGACAGCGACAACAATGTATATCGGCATCCCAGCCGATAGGAATACAGTTTTTTTTATTGTATTTAATTGTAAATATCTTTTGTAAAGCTGACAAGGAATATTGTAATAGAATCATATATGTATGAGATCTTGTAATTCATTTTGATATAGATGAATAGGAGGTACACATGGTAGAAGTAATGAGCGAATATTAAGGCAGATTTTGTATAAGGTTTATGGTTATCGTATGAGCTTAAATCGGTACTGAACTTGGCATAGCAAATGCTAAATTGTAGCAGTACATTATAGTGGATTTTCATAATCCATTTTGTAAGTCAGTGAGACTTCCTTTTTGTGATTGAGCAGTGAGCTCTAGGCAGTTGGCCTTCCTGCATGTGCAGGCCCCTCTTGTAAGTAATATCCATTCATTGGCCAGTGAGTGAATATTGTGGGTTACAAATCCCACCGAGGTTTTTCCCACACTGGGTTTCCTTGTTAAACATCTTGTGTTATTGTGTGTTTTCTATGCTGTATTTACTATTCATATTTACTGCATTAATTCTTGTTTACCGGTACACTGTTTTGGAATGCAAAATACTTAATAAGGTTAAAGAATCTGTTAACCGGTTAGATACTGATTCACTCCCCCCCCCCTCTTAGTATCTTTGGGACTATCATTAATCCTAACAATTGGTATCAGAGCCCGGTCCTCTATTTTCAAACGTCTAATAGCTTGAGGAAGATTCTGACACCGGTACAGATGGAGAACTTAAGAAAGCAATTAGAAGGAGCTCTTATGGACTATGATGCAGAGAAGTTGAAGAATATCAAACTTGAAGATGATCTGAGGATTGCATAGGAATTCATTCAAGGACTTCAAGAGAATCTCACTATTGCTAAAAATAAGAGAAAAGAATTTCATGAGAAGATGCAGAGTAATGATGATGAAAAGGAAACTCTTAATGAGCTTGTAAGAAAGATGAGGCAAGAAAACATGACTTTAAGGAATGAAATGCAAGACATGACTATGAGATTTTGTAAAGACATTGAAGACAGAAAGAAGAATGAAGATGACTTGACTAGGAGACTGAATGATGTTGGAAATGAAAATCTAAGACCAAGTCATGAAAATGATATGTTGGAGACAGATTTGATTCACATGGAACATGATAAAACTGAACGTATGAGACAAAAGGGATTTCTGGAAAATGAGTTGGCTACTGCAAATCAACATAAAGAGAAATTCAAGAAAAGTTCAGAAGAACTTGATGATATGCTAAAAAGTCAGAAATCTAATGGAGACACTAATGGACTTGGATTTGAAGTTGGAGAAAGTTCCAGTACTGCAAACAATCATGATCACAGTAAACTGGCAAGACAACCTACTGCTTATAAATTTAATGGAAAATGCTTTAACTATAACAAGTTTGGTCATAGAGAAAATCAGTGTAGATCTAGAAACAATCAGAACATTAATACACCCACTGGTCAATGTTCCAAATGCAACAAAATTGGTCACAATTTAGAAAACTGTAGAATGAATGTAAGATGTTATGTTTGTGGAAGATTTGGGCACTTATCTAATCAATGCAGAACACAAACTGGCATAGGATATGGAAAGGCTATTTAGAAGAATAATGTGACTTGTTATGCTTGTAACAAGATTGGGCATATTGCAAAATTTTGTAGAAGCAAGACTTCACTGACAAACAATAAGGGACCCAATTTGAAAGGCAAAGAGAAGGTTGATGAGGTAAAGCAAGAATTTTCAAGACAATGGATTAGAAAGAGAGATCAGAATATTGATGAGACTATTCCTTCACCAGTAGAACAAAGTATTACTCCACCGACAGGAGATTCTTCATTCAACTGAGAACTAACCCTTTGGGGGTATTGCAGCAAGTTGAATATCAGGCAAGTTTACCCTCAGTTGATGGTGAGAAGATAGACTTCTTCTCTACCGGCAAATGTGTTAAGTTTCACTTAACTGGTGAGCATTTAATGCGGTTGTTGGAGGAAAAGACATTATAAATCAGTGATTTTCCCTCTTTTTCAATTCACCGAGCATTCAAAATTTTTGAGAGTGCAAAATTCGAGCGAAGGCATCCAAGGCAAAGAAGTGAAGCAAGTTCTTTCAAGCACTCAAACCATTATCAAGCATATTAAGGTATTTATCAACGGCTTCCTCCTCTACTCTAGAATTTATTGCAAACCCTACTGTTGTAGAAGTTGTGAAACACCCTAGACCTATTTTTAAGATCATTCCCGAGATAGCGAAACGAGATGATTCCCTAGGTGATTTTTAAAAAATTCCAAAAGGTGTTGCTTATGCAGAAGACCCTAGAATCTACATTCATTGCCATATTGAGGAATTAGGTTCTGAGGAAATATTGAATATGTTTAAAATTGTTATCTGTGATGAAAATGGAAATGTAAAACCCGAACACAAGGTAATTGAAACTTTAGGTTTTGTGGAGATCTTAAACATCCATAATTTTCCTAAGGAGGTAGTAAGAATTGTCCTTAGAAGAGTTCATGGAGAATTCTTTTGGCTAGATTTTGTTTATAAAATCACCAGAGAAGTAGTTAGGGTAGTGACCGGTTTACCCTCCACCGGTAGCAGGAAAAATAAGACTAAGAAGGTTCCTAACAACACAGTGATGACATTAACAGGAGAAACCTATGATAGCAGATCCCTGAGAGTTAATGATGCTAAAGATGAGAATGTCAGATTTATAAGCATGATCCTAGGTTACAAAACCACACATGCAAACCGACTCAACTCTGTTTCTAGTCTTTGTATTAAAAGTGCATATGATATGGTCAACAATGATGCAAAAATAGATGTATGTGAGTGGTTAAAGGATGAGTTAATAAACAAACTAAAATAGATCAAAGGTGATAAGAAAGGTACTTTTTGTTTTGGCAATCTTCTTGTATGTCTGATGTTATATCTCACAAAAGAGGTTCCTAGTATTGGTAAGAAAGACTTTGGTTATGATATATAGGTAGGCAAACAATTGCTAGAAATCTTCACCGGTATGGGAACTGATAAGGATAACAATATAATAGAGTACTTCAAAACATTCAAAGCAAAAAAGAAAACAAGAGAGAGATTACCACAAAGTATTGTAGACAAGTATGAAAAGGAAATATGTTTTGTAATTAAAAGGATGAAATCTGGATGGAGTTAGTTCTTCCTAGAACTATATGGGTAACAGAAATGGGGTATGAGGTAGATGTACATATCATTGAAACTTATGCTAAAGCCCTATTAGAAGCCCCTAGAGAACCGGAAGAAAAGGTTTTTGGTAGCACAAAAACAATAGAAAGTGGTGTACAAACATTGAAACAGAGAAAGAGAAGAGAAAAGTACATAAGAAGTGCATCTAAGCAAGCTAAGGAAATAAAAGAAAACATCATGAACATAAGTGGAATAAAGGAAAGTGATTTAGAAGGATTACAACCAGAGGCACATCTCTCACCGGTTGGTACATCCTCTGACAGTGAAATTCCTGCAGAGTTTAGAAGAGTTGACAGGAAGAGAAAACCCTCACCGGTACCCTCTCCTCCCAAGAGAACAAGAACAACAAGGTAGAAGCAATAGGCGGTGAGACCACCGGCAAAGAAGTTGACACCAAAGAAGAAAAAGCAAAAATAGGTTATACCACCATTGGACAACTTATTGAGTGAAATAACTGATGATGGTAACTTAGCTAATGTTAGCAAATTGTATAATACATTCACTAATGAAGAAAAGGAAAGTATTGAGAATAGAATAATACTACATCTTGATATATACAAGAAATTATTAATAGAAGTTGTAGATGATTTGTCAAGTGAATTGTATAGGAGGTATGCAAAAAGAATTGCAGTTATGGAGCTTGACAAGAAACTAAAGATTGAAAAACTACTATCTATACATCCAGTCAACTCTGTAGAAGAAATTGATGAACTTATTAGTGAAGCTAATAGATTAGTTTTTGCAAGTGGACACCAACATGTGAGCCTAATGGCTGGTAGGGTAAATGAAAGTGCAGAAGAAACAACAAACAAATGGGATATCTTCTTTGTAGAGAAGGAAAAACAAAAAGAGTTGAACAGACCTAAGAAAACTTTCAAAGTTTATCAGAAGGACAGAGACAAGGGGAAAGGTAAAGTAGGTGGACTACCCAACATACAAGTAACTGACAACCTACCACCACCTTCGGTTACTCTATCGGTATAGACTGATAGAACACCAGCTACTGAGAATGTGGATACTCCACATGAGGAGACTAACCCTGAGTCAGAAATTTTGTTTACCATGAACATTGAAACTCAGGAAGTAAACATTGTAGTTGATAAGGATAACACAGAGGAAAAGAAAAATGATATTGCTACTGAGCAACCGATAGATAAGATTGAGGTTGGAACACAGGCAGATTTGAAACACAAGCAGAGCAAGCTGAGCATTCAGTGGAAACACTGGACAGTGGAATGGTTACTAGTAGTGTAGATGCTGGCATAATAAAACCGACAGAGATACCAGTAGTGGATAACATAGAGATATCAGTAGCAGATAGTATAGAGAAACCAATTGAGAAACTAATAGAGTCACAGGTACACATTGAGGTAGTGAAACCAACAATCACAGAGAAACCAAAACTATTGCTAGTGGAAATGCAAACACAGACTGACCCACCAGAGGTCGATTCAGGCAAATTGGTTACTCCCACCAGAAGCACATAAATTGTAAAGGTAGTTGGCCAGACATATGGTACTTCACTAACAGAATTCAGACCTACTAATGTGACTGAAGTAATTTTAGTCTCAATAAAGAAAATAATAGATTGTAATGCATTGGCCTATAAGGAAATTGATGACACAATTCCTATTCTTAAGATGATTGCACCCAAATGCAATTTAGAGCATGTAAAGGATTCTTTAGGTCAGTTAGACACATTGTCTAAATATATTACTAGTAATATATTGACAGTTGATCAAATAAATGAGGAAAAATTCAAGGAGAAAATGGAAAAGGAAAAATTCTTTGAGGAAACAATAAACAAGTGCATGGAACACATCAATACACTTTTACCGGCACTGAACAAGACAACTTTGGAGTATAAGGAACTGTACAAAGATACTTTCAAGACAAATCTGTTGACAGTTGACATTGATAAGAAAATAAGCATAGTACAAAAGGAGATAGATGATATAGCTGATAATATGATTGGTTCATTTGAACCTATATCAGTTATTGAGCAAGAAATTGTTGGATTTGAAGAAAAACTAGAGAAGTTAGAGAAAGAGAAGGAAAGGATAAAGGGAAAAGCTAGAGAGCTTAAGTGCAAACTCAGTCCTAAGTTAGATAACCTTATCTCTCTAAGGAAAGAAATATTTGAGGCATTAATTCAAGGACAAAAGACACTGGAGGAACATATGTATCATCTCACTGGTACAATTCATAGAACTGAGGCAACTATGAAGGACAACAACAGATACTTACAAAGTTTAAACTTGGTATTAGCAAACCTATTTCAGATTGTAACCAACCGGTTACAAAGTTCTAGTTGATATTTTGTACTCATTTGACAATTTTTGACAACCTTTGTCATTGATGTCAAAGGGGGAGTAGTGGACAGAGAAAAATGGTCATCAGAGGAGATCATCTGCTCAGGGGGAGCACACATTTTTGGTAAAATTTTGGACTTCATTTTTGGGACAGATTTTGGGATTTTTCTCATTAGTGTTGCCATCAATACCAAAGGGGGAGATTGTTGGCATTCTACACTCTAGTGAGAAATGATGGTGTTTTCATTGATGGCAACTTACCAATAGGCATCAGCACTGGCAGACACCAGCATCGACATCGACAACAATGTATACTGACATCCCAGCTGACAGGAATAAAGTTTTGTTTATTGTATTTAATTGTAAATATCTTTTGTAAAGCCGACAAGGAATATTGTAATAGACTCATATATGTATGAGATCTTGTATTTCATTTTGATATAGATGAATAGGAGGTACACATGGTAGAAGTAATGAGTGAATATTAAGGCAGATTTTGTATAAGGTTTATGGTTATTGTATGAGCTTAAACCGATACTGAACCTGGCATAGCAGATGCTAAATTGTAGCAGTACATTGTATTGGATTTTCATAATCCATTTTGTAAGTCAGTGAGACTTCCTTTTTGTGATTAATCAGTGAGCTCTAGGCAGTTGGCCTTCCTGCATGTGCAGGCCCCTCTTGTAAGTAATATCCATTCATTGGCCAGTGAGTCAATATTGTGGGTCACAAATCCCACTGAGTTTTTTCCCACACTGGGTTTCCTCGTTAAACATCTTGTGTTATGGTATTTTTTCTATGATGTCTTTACTGTTCATATTTATTGCATTAATTCTTGTTTACTGAGACATTGTTTTGGAATGCAAAATACTTAAAGAATTTGTTAACCGGTTAGATACTGATTCACTCCCCCCTCTCAGTATCTTTGGGACTATCATCAATCCTAAAATCTTCGCCTCTCTTTACCTATTTTAGAATCTTGGGTGCGTCGAGTCTGGAATCCTGAAGGTGATATGGAGTTACTTCTAGCAGCCAATAACTATTTTCTGGTAATTTTCTACAACTTGGTAGATATGAATAGGGCTTTTGAGGGGGGCCCTTATTTCTTCAATCAAGTGGGGGTCTTTATAAAGCCTTTGCATATCAACTCCAACTCTAGTGAGGAGCTCCCCTCTTGAGTTCCTGTGTGTGTTCGACTGTCGAGGCTTCCATTAGAATTCTGGAGGGAAGACATTCTTCACTCAATCTCACTGCTTCCTCGAAAACCTGTGGGTTCAACTACACAAACTCAGGATCGAAAGGTAATTTATTATGCTTGCATTTGTGTAGAGGTTGATTTAAATAACCCTTTACCAGACTCTACCAAAATTTGTTTGAGAACATCTTCTTGGATCCAATAGTTGGACTATGAGACCCTGCCATTTAGGTGTAGAATTTGTCATGAATTTGGTCATTTACAATGGAGATGTCCTAGAAATAAATCTTCTTCCTTGGAAACTTATAATCCTCCTCACTCAGTTCTTGGGGAGGATAAGGGGAAGACCCCCATGCCTGATGGTCTTGCAAATAAGGAATGTTTCATTCTTGTTAAGTCTTAAAATAAAGATAAAGGAAAGAAGAGAACCTAGTTTGACATGCATAATGATGTCACTCTAAACAGGTTTGATACTCTAGATGATTCGGTCCAAGAGGAAGGAATCCCAATTTAAATGTCTTTGGGTACCCCATTTCAGCATGAGGTGCAAGATGTAGACACAATAAAAGAGGGTCGAGCTTTATCTTTGGGGGACCAACAGGATGAACAAATAGTTTTGGACTTGCCCTTTCAAGCTCAGGATAACAGGGATCTCGGTGGGTCATAGGTTCCAGAGGGTGCAGTTTGCATGGCTTCTACTCCCCCTTCCACTAAGGTGGCCTTATATTCTATGAAGAGTAACAAAGCCTCACTTGCTTTAGGCCTGCAGCAAAATCCCTTTAAAAAGGGTTCTTTAGACAAAAATTTATGGAGTAGGCAGAAAACAGACCAGGAAAAGGTTAAGCTTATTGGTGATACTTTGGTTGAGTCAGGATCTGTTACGACCATTGATTCTCACTTCTCTCGACCCCATAAATGATAGCGATCTCATGGAATGTAAGGGGGTTGAACAATATCCCTAGATAAAAGATTGTTCACGGATTAATTGAATCTCAATCTCTTGATGTTGTTTTTATTTAGGAAACCAATATTTTAGTGGATGGTTTGGCCAATTGTACTCTGCGTGTCTATCCTTGGGGCCATTGACAAGGGGTGGGTGCTCATAATAGTTCTGGGGAGGTTACTTGCTTTTGGAACCCGAGGAAGGTCTCCCCATTGTGGTGGATTTATATCAGGTCATCCATTTCTTTGGTCACTTATAGCTTTGAGTTGAGAGAAAGGTGCCTTTTTCCTAATAATTATACTCCTACCGATCTTGTGGGCAAGACACATTTTTGGGCCCATATCAATTTTTTCAATCTTGGATCCTTTTCTCCCTTGGATTTTGGCTAGATATTTTAATGCAGTTACTAGTTTGGATGAAAAGTGAGGGGGATTACTCAGGCTCAATCCTTCTTCAAGTTTGCTCAAGGATAATATTGGTTTCTTAAATCTCATTGATGTGAAGCCAACTAATGGTGTCTTTACATGGAATAATAGGAGGAGTGGTGTTGAGGCTATTTCAAAAAGGCTTGATAGATTTTTGGTATCCTACTATTGGGTGAATGATAGGTGGTCCACTAGTTTAGAAATTCTTTATTGGAGGGCCTCTGATCATTGGCCTATCAAGTTTTCTGCCATCTCTTTTAGAGTCTCCAAAAATCCTTCCTTCAAATTCCAATTGATGTGGTTGTGTGGTCAATATTTAAAGGAGTTTATGGTTGATTGGTGGTATGAAAGGTTGCCTGCCCATGGGCGGGATATGTATACTTTTGGGAAGAGATTACAACATGTGAAATATAGGCTACAAAGGTGGAATAAACAATGTTTTGGGAATCTGCATGCACAAAATATGGTAGCTTAGTCCAAGATGGATGATGTCACAAGTTCAATTAGGGATCAAGGGATGACGGTTGATCTTAGTAAAACCGAGTCCCTAGCTCTTAAGGACTTAGAAGAGTGGGAGCTACCTGAAGAGATTTTCTGGAAGCAGAAGTTGCAGGTTGATTGGCTCCAGGAAGGTGATAGAAATACAATTTTTTTTCATAAGTTTATTAAGGCTCGAAGGTTAGGTAACTCTATTACTTCTCTCATATCTTCAGAAGGGACCCATCTCTCTTATGAAGAAATTTACAGGGAAGTTGTCAGGTATTTTTCAAAATTGTTCACCAAAGAGGATCCTGAAGCTATGGTGGAAGAGAGGGCCATCTTGAATTGTATTCCCCCTTTGGTCTCTATTGAAATGAACGATGCCCTCTTGCGCACCATTTTGTTATCTAAACTGGAGGAAGTTGCGTTTCATATACAAAAATGTAAGGCTCATGGCCCTGATGGGTTTCCTATTGAGTTTTTTCAATAATTTTGGGAGATTATAAAATACGATCTTCTAGATATGGTTTAAGAATCTCATAGGAATAAGAAAATTCTTAAGTCTATGAATTCTACCTTCTTGGTTCTCATTCCTAAGAAGGAGGGGGCTAATAGTCTAGATCAATTCAAGCTTATAACACTATATAATATAGTCTACAAGATAATCACTAAATTGATTGTTGAAAGACTCAAACCTTTCCTTTGTACTTTGATCTCTAAGGAGCAAGGTGGTTTCATTGATGGAAGACATATTTTGGATGGTGTTGTGATAGCAATGGAGGCTATTAAACTTGACATGGCCAAAGCCTATGATAGGGTGAACTGGGATTTCTTACTGAAAATCCTTTTGGCATTTGGTTTTGGAGAAGAGTGGGTGAATTGGGTTCTAAGTTGTGTGAATTTTACCTCCTTCTTAGTTCTTATTAATGGGGAGCCTTCGAAGTTGTTCACTGCTTCTCAAGGATTTCAGAAAGGGGACCCTTTATCTCCTTGTTTATTTGTTATCATGGCTGAGGGTCTTGGTAGATTGATTACATCCTAAGTGAGATAGGGTCATATTCAAGGATGGAGTTGGAGCGATTCTCTACCTCCCTATACTCATCTTTAGTTTGTGGACAACACAAGTTTGATGGGCAGGGCCAAAGTCAATGAGGCAGTGAATTTTAGGAGAGCCTTGGACATCTACTTGAAAGCCTCAGGTCAATTAGTGAGAATGAATCATGCATATATTTCTTTAATACTCCTCGGCTTATTCATAATAGGATTTCCAGGATCCTCAGATTTCAGATTGGTTCTCTTCCTTTGATGTAGCTTGGGATTCCTTTGGACTTGGGGACTCAACGTAGAGATTTTTGGCAAGGAATTTTGGAATTTTTTTGAAGTAAGGTTAGTCATTGGACTTATAGGTGGTTATCCTCTATTGGGAGACTGACTCTTTTAAAGACGGTGGTGTAGGCTCTTCCCATGTATATTTGTTTTGTATAGATTCCCCCCTCCATCTTTGTGAGAGAGTTTGATGCTCTTTCTCGTCAATATCTTTGGTCTAACAGTTTTCTTTCTTCTAAGTGGAGTTTAGTTAAATGGGAGTATGTCTGTAGACTGAAGCATGTTGGGGGCCTTGGTATTCGGTCTATGGCTTTGGTTAGCAAGGCCTTGGCGACTAAGTTGTACTAGAGGTGGTCTAACAGTCAAGATCAGGACAGGGCCAATATTTTAACCCACAAGTATGTCTCAGATGATGTTGGCCAGGAGGTACCACACCTTGTGATGCAGAGGCTAGAGGATATAGTTGAAATCTTGTAAACTAAAGTGGAATATGGACCCAAACCCCAACACTCCTATGGTGTTTCAAATGCTCAATATGCCTCAATAGGCTCAAAACTTGTCTTCACCTTAGTCAGGTGTTTCCTCTGCCTCCACACACTTCAAAAAACTTCACTTAACATGTTCCAAAGGTTTTCAAACCATCAAACCTTCAATTGATATCAAAACCCAAATCTAGCCCTTCACTAGGCCTAGTTTCCTAGTAGCCTGCTGGGCTGTTTTTGGCTCTTTTCACACACATTTCCCAAAACATGGACCAATGTTATGACTGATTTAGATGAAAAATATAAACCTCTATCAACTCCCAAAATATTGCCTATGGCTGTTTTGGAACAAAGCCTTCAAAAAACCGCTGTCCTCATTCCCCAAGAGGGCTAATTAGGTCCACTTTGTGAAGGAAGTACCCTCCAAACTTACAACCAGATTAAACCCTTTTGTACAGTCTTTATTTGGGCTCCCAATCCAAGGATTTTCAAGGTTTTAAGTCTTTGTTGCACTCCTAAATACCCAAACACCAAAACTCTCCTTAAAATGGCTTAAAAACTAGGGCCTTCTTGTTCAAACCCCAAAACTCACTTCCAGAACTTCTCCTTCAATATTCACCATGCATTTACCATCCCCTAATTCTGTTTCACATAAAAATACTACCTCCTTAAGGTAGATCTTTTTCTGCTACAACTATGGCATCAAAACCATGTATTTTCCCAGTCAAAACCCATGGTGTACACCTGCAACTTCACATCTCCAGCATGTTATAAGGGTTAGAAATGTATTATACATGTTAGGCAGAGCCTCTCCTATGAGAATCAGATTCTTACATCCATAGAAGGGCTCCAAATTGCATTTTGGGCCTTCAATGCCAATGAAACACTCAGAAAATTTAGGACAGCCAACACAAAATGATAATATCTGATCAAAACCTTCTATAAAATCATTCAAAACAATGTTTAATACTGATTCCTAAATTCCTTTAGCCTCCACCATGAACATACAACACTTCCCAATCAATAAACCATCAATAAAATCAAAGGAAAAGCAAGAAAAGACTAGTTTTTATTGATTTTATTGTTCTGTCCGTACTATGTCCGTACAGTACATCCAACCCAGCCAAAATGGCATTACAAAGCTTTATAAATCCTTCCTCTAACTTCCCAAACCGAAATCCAATTAGTTTGAGTGATTAGAGTGACAAAACAACTCATAAACCACTTTCCCTCCAAAACTGTAACTAGCCATTAAAATTCAAAATTTGAATTTCTAACTTTATTTCTAAAGCATTTCATCAACTAAAACCTATCCTAATCAAATTATTTTGACATGATATGACCATTAAAGCATATTAGAACCCTATTCAATCTATCTAGACTCCTAGGCATCATTTGCCCATTTACATAGCATTTTTGGTCCTAAGGCCTTTATCAGGACCTTTAGGATTTTTTACCTTAAAATCATATTGGTCATTACAAATGGCCATTATTGGCTTCAAAACATTCCAATTCACTTTCAAGGATGCTTTGGGGTCTTCATTCATGCTTTTAATCTTCTTGGTCTCATGTGGTCTCTTGGATGCTCCTGCATCACCTTGGTTTGTTGGGTAGGGGATCTTGTATCCAGGACACTCTTAAAAAGGGTGCTCAACTTATTAAAGATGACCTTTTTTATATTTGTAATAGAGGTTCTGAAGATCCTTTTTTGGTAGGACTCTTGGGATGGTCATTCTCTTATTCTTTCTAGTTATCCGCAGCTTCAATCTGCAACATTTTTATTGATGCTAGATGGATTAAGGTGGAGAATTTTAAAATGGTTAGGCATACAGGTCAAGTGGAGGTGGCTTGCTAGAAGGGTCCCCAAGAGTGGCCCTTGGGTGGTTCTTGTTGTCTTGATGATGATGTTATGATATAATAGGTTGATTGATGACTTATTTTGTGTTTTAATTTATTGCAACCATGTTTTGTCAGTCATCTGAGTCATTTAGTCCAATTGGTAAAGCCTAACCAGTAGTGGAGTCAGTTAAACAGTGAACTAGTAAATAGGACATCAAACCAGTAAATAGAAATAGTGCTATGATCAAGCAACCGGTACGAAAGATCGGTGAAGATTTAGATATTGCGGTTTGGTATGCATGTTCATGAGATTGGCAGGAGTCTATGACCAGAACTGCATTAGCAGATTTGATGGTATGAGCAAGTTATGGTGTACTAAGCAGTCAATCAAGAAGAACAATTAATTGGTAGAGTAGAGACACTTAGATCAGTAAACCAATAGACTTATTGTTTTATTTTTTGTTTCTGGCTGACATAAGTAAAGTGTGTTGAGCAAGATTGACCAGATACATTGAACCTAGAAAATTGTTCCAAGGTTGTTTTCTGACTTAGCAGAGTTGTTTATAAAAGGATGAATATTGTGTGATGATGTATCAGATGGAGGATCTAGAATGAGGATTTGATTATGCAGTGGAAGGGGAAGCTCTATATTGATTTTTAGTCGGTGTTAGTTGTAGAAGTGAATCATATCTAATCAGGCACAAAGGTGCTATATGAAGATCAACTACCTGTTATTTCCCAATAGTTGCAGCAGTCTGAATCCCTTAATTGGGTAAGTCCTAACAGGCCTGAATGTGTAAATCCCTTAACTAGGTAGCTCATTAATTTGAGTTTAAATAATCCAGCGAGGTTACTCCTAACAGGGTAAAGCTCCTAATAGGGCTAAGTTGTAAATCCCTTGACCGGGTGACTCCTAACAGGGTCTGCTCTTAACTGGGCATTGTTGTAAAGATCTTGAACGGGCTAGGCCTTTAACAGGGTGCATTCCGAAAGTGCAAATTTTGTGGGTACCAATTCCCACTGTGGTTTTTCTCATTTGGGTTTCCATGTGAAAAATATTGTGTCATGTGGTGCATGTTTTATTGGGTGTTAGCTTATGTGATTATTTTCCTTGCATGCTTGTTAAGTTTCGAGTTGATAAAAGTGGTGATCATATTTGTTTTGTTGTTTTTGCTTGCATTGATTCACCCCCCCTCTTAGTGCCTTATAAGTTTATGAATTGGTATCAAATCCTAATTCCCTTAAGGCTTAACCGCTTGGGAAGGATCCTTAAGACTATCATGGGGGGTATGAGTTATAGGGATCTTTCTAACCGGCTTGCAAAATCTAAAGAAGCCTTAGGTGAGTTAAGAGTCAAGTATAAAGCTTCATTGGCTAAAAGAAGAGAGTTGGCTGAGTAGTTGTATGAACTTAGTAAAAACAGTTCATCTGAAGAAGCTAACATTGATGCATTGGCTAATGAGGTGGAAAATTTGAATGAATATAAGTTAAATCTGAAGAGAGAGCTGGAATCCCTTACCATTAGGATGAGTCAAGAGTTGGAAGCCAAGAGGGTTGTTGAAGACAAAATCAGAGAGAAGGATCATGAGATATCTAAGATGAACTAAGAGATTAGTGACCTGCATGCACATCTTCATGAGGAAAAAGAAGAAAAAGAAGAAATACAGGCAGATCTAGACATGGCTATGTCCCTCAGAGAAAGTCTTATGAAAAAGAATGAAGATCTTACTAAGGAACTGGCTGATGCTAATGAGATACTAGCTAAATACAACAAGAGCTCTACTATGCTTGATGAGAAGATCCAGTCACAAAGGTAGAATGTAGATACACATGGCTTGGGATACACAACCTTTGAGCAAGGAGATCCTTCCAGTACCAAAGACATCACACATGAAGGCAAATCTGCACCTAATACAAAGAAGAACACCAGTAACAAACCCTACAAACCAGTATGCTTCATTTATCACAAGGTAGGTCATACTGTTAATGTTTGTAGAAGCTCACTAGTTCTTTTAATGGTTATAGGTCTAATGCTTATGAGGGTTACAAGCCTAGAACTTTTAATGGTTATTGCTACACTTGTAACAAATATGTGCATAGAGTTGTTGAGTGTAGGATTGGAATGAATAATCAAAGACCTTACATCAATCAGAGGTTTGGTGGTGATTGGTAGAGATCTTTCAATGACCAGAGAAACCCTAATTGGCAGAGACTTATGTAAACTGGTCTAGTCCTTATGAAATGGATTATAGACAAAATGTGACTTGTTCTATTTGTCATAACTATGGACATGTATCTATGAATTGCAAAAGAAGAATAGGTAGAGGCAACGTTGGACCTTGGAGAGCATCTGGAATGACATTTTTTCATTGTCACAAATTGAGACACCTTGCAAAGTTTTGCAAAGCAAGGTTGAACCAACTGGTTAATCAGTTTGCTAACCGGAAAGGGAAGAAGAAGGTTGATGTGGAAGAGACCAGGGCCGAGATGAACAAGATCTAGAGAAAGAAGAGTGAGGAGAAACCATCAGAAGATTCTAATTATTCACCTAGTGTGGAGAATCCCTCATCGGTGAACTAAGCTAGTTATAAAGCTTAGGGGGAGCTTATTGTCAGATCCATTTCTGGACCACCTATATGGTGTGCGATAAGTTAAACTTGCATACTTTGATGCATTATGATGTTGAGTATTGATTTTGAGTTGAAACTGGTAAGTTGGATGCGTTATGAGAACCGGTAGCATATTTTTGGGTTGAACTATGTTTAGGGTTTGTTCAACTGGGTATAGCATTTAATGCACTTTATAAAGGAAAATAAAAGGTGTTTTTAGAGTTTCATTTCTCAACTTGCATTCTCAAGAGCACATTTGCAGAGCGACTAAGGCATAGAAGAGCATTTGACTATTGCCTTGGTGAAATTTGATAGCTGGTTGTGAACATTTGGAAAGAAGTGAATCGGTGAAAGAGCGTTCAGATAAGAAACCCTAGTTGCAAATAATTTGAAAGGTATTTATCTAAAGATCCAATTTGTATTTGAGTTTTTCCAATGGATACACCACATATTTTTGATGTATCTATAAGGCCTCAATCAGAGTTTAAGAGGCATCCGCAGAAGTCGACGGAAACTGATCTTGCTGAAGCCCTATCTAGTTTACCCTATGTTGTTTTGCATGTTGAAGATATTAGATCTTAAATTCACTATAAATTGGAGGATTTAGGGACATTTTCTATTTACGATCAATACCGGAAACTATGTGATAAGCAAGGATTGTTGAAAGATCACTTTTGGAGGGTTACCAATAAAGGTTTTCATCATGCTTTGAAATTTCTTGATGATTTTGAAGAGGAGCATGTTAGATATGTTTTGAGCAGAGTTCAAGACTAGTTTATATGGTTGGATAGACTACACAATATTACTAAGGCAATTCATACTATCACCAGATTATCTGCCACTGGTGAAGCTCCTATTTTAAGATCAATCTCGAAGGATGAGGTGATTGGATTGACTAACTCTAAATGGGATGGTCGTGCAATGAATGTGACTAATATTGATGATCCAGAAGTAAATTTTGCGTCTATGGTCATCGGTTATAGGGTTTACCACTTGAGAAAAATAAATATAATTCCTAGATCTGCTATCTATAAAACTTATTGGATGTTGAAGGACAAGCGATAGAGATTCAAGTATGGTCAGTTGATCATTGGTTTATTTTTCTATTTTCAGAACTTCTTTCCCGATATAGGTGAAATACAATGGTCTGATGATACACCAACATCCCTACAAATCAAGAATAGTATCGAGATTCTTGGTAATGAGTTTACAAAGGTTATTTGGGGATACTTTAATGATTTCTAGAAGAAAATGCATGACAAAGAAAGGATACCGACACAAGTGGTGAAAAGGTATGAGGACTCTATCTGTTTTATGGTTGATACTGATACCTGTCAGATGGAGGCTACAGACCCAAGGACTTCATGGGTTATGCCTATGGGGTATAAGGTAGGAGAAGATATCTTGATTATTTATGTTGAAGACCTCCTATCCAAACTAGTAGATCTCAATGTATCTTGGTTTGGAACATTTAAAGAGAAATCAATAGAGGTACATTATGAGTTGGCTAAACTGGTAATAGTCAAGAAGGTTAGAAAAGAAGTTGAGCAATTTGTTGTTTTTTTGTATTAAGTATCATAGAATCACAAAGCTTAGTTTTTTCTCATTCGAACATCCACATTACAAACTTATTACAAATACCAGCTCCTTTCGAGCACCAAACTAGAAACAACAATTGGAAGACCAAGGGTCACAACTTAGAAATCCACTTTAAACCAATGGAACACCAAGAGTCACAACTTAGAATTCTATACAAAGGTGTCCCTCATGGGAGTTGAACTTGGGTCTCCACATTGAGAACTCAATGCTTTAACCAACTAAGCTCAACCCCTTGGACTCAATTTGTTGTTGAACAAGGATTTACAAAAGAGGCAATTGCAGAGGCTAGAGCTAAGTTTGAAGCAAGGAAGGATGAATCATCTAGTACCCCAACCGGTACTAGTACCGGTAGACAAACAAGGAGTACAATGGTGAAGGAGAAGCCCCCTCCTACTCCTAAGATCTAGATTAGAAGAAAACCTAAGGAAGCTAATCCTGAAGAACCCAAGTTGAAAGAAGTATACAAGAAAAGGAAGAAACAACAAGCACAAAGGACACTGGAAACTACTGAGGAAGAAGATACTGATTCTGAAGGTGAGAAGAAATAATTAAGAGCCAATAGGAAGAAATCCAAAGTGGTTGGATCTTCTACTGTGAAATCTGTAAAGCTACCGGTAAGTAAATTCACTTTACTTGAAAGGATTTTGGAGAAAATAAGAAAGTATGGTATTTTGACTGATGTAAAGAGACATTATAACATTTTTGGTGAAGATGAGAAAATGCAATTTGAAGATACTATTGTTTAATTTATGAATAAGTACAACAAAGAATTGATTGAGTTGCAAGGTTTGATACCTAATTCTTTGTACAATAAATTTAAGCAAGATGGAAGACTGCTATAAAAAAGGACAAAGAATTAATTGAGTTTGTATTGATGCACTTGTAACCGGAGACCTCTAGGGAGGATATTCAAGAATTTTTTTCTAAGACAAGGGCATTATTTCTTACAAAGAAAAGGTTGACAAGAATGTTAATTGGTGAATCTCAGTTGGTACATGCTGAGACTAAGGAATTATTGAGGAAGTTTTTAGGACTTATTCCTGAAGAAGAGGAACTATAGAGATTAAAGGGAGAAGATTTCCCTGACAATTTGAACATTGATGACATTATACCGAATGATATTGTTTTTGCTGACAAAAGCATTGAGCAAGATCCAATCATTATCCCTGATGAAGAGACTATGTTACTAGGAGCTACTTCAACTAGTACAGGTGAATAGGACACAAAAGTAGAGAAGAAAGATGAAGAAAAGACTGATGAAGAAATTGTTGAGCCACCAGTGAATGATAGTGTACAAAATACTTAGCAACCAAAATAGTCAGATGCACAAGAGCCACTGGTAGTTACACAAATAGAAGATGTACAAACCACTACTCCACTGGTGAAGGAAAAGGAGAAGGAAGAGGATAAAGTTGAAGAGAAAGAAGAGGAGCATGAGAAGGATGCACAAAAACAAAAGGAGGAAGAAAAATAGAAGGAAGAGCAAGAACAAAAAGTGACTCCCCAGTCACTTACATCAAAGAAAATTGTTGATGATGATGATGAGGATGACACTGTAAGTATACAAGGACCGATTAACATGGACATGTTGAGTCCAACTCAGTTGATGGAGATTACATCTGTCATGCAATCTAAGGCACAAAAGAATATTAAGAAGGCTCACAGAAAAGAAGCACACACTATTAAAAGTGTTGTTGATATTCTATCCAGTATATTATCAGAGACTGATATAGACAGTCTTCCTAATACTATTGACAAACTGGAGCAACTGGTCACAATAGTAGGAGATCAAATGAAAATCTTGGAGGAAGCTGCAATTAAGAATATGGGAAAGGAATATGAGAAGAGAAGAATAGAACAATTAATGAAAGGCATTGATAAAGATAGAGTAGATCTTACTATTAACATAGACCTCATTAAAGAAGCCTTACAAACCAGAGGTAAAATCATTTCCACTATTGCAAAATTTTCATTATTTTGTGATGATCTTGAGAAGAAGAGGCATGAAGCTCAAAAGGAGCTAAAAGTTTTGAGTGAATCATTTAACCCCTTAAATGATTCAACAATCAATTTTGGTAGATCGGTAATTGCATTACAATAGAGGCTTAAGGATTATGAGGCTGAACAGGTGAAAAGGACAACTTCATTGCAGGAGTTGTAGACATTATTAGTCCCCGTGACAAAGATTTTATAGAGAGGCTACAAGGAGACTCAATATTTTTTGGCTACACCAAAGATGAGCACACTTGATGCCATGGAGGAGCTTGCATCTCAGATCCAGACACATACTGAGATCATAGGGACACTTTTAGAGACTTGGCACAATGATTTGACACTTTTAAAGTCTAGTTTTGTAGATTTATTTCATAAGATGACATTGTAAAACATTTTAAACTCCTTTATATATTTGGTAATCCAAATTTTGATATAAATTGTATTTGTCTTTTCATGTATTTTCTTACCTTTGTCATTGTTGTCAAAGGGGGAGTAGTATTGGTCAGTTAAAATTTTGTAATAGTTTGCAATTGCTAAGGGGGAGTCATGTTATGTATTTGAGTCATGAGTCAATTTTGGTAATGTGACACAAACATTTTTTTTTTCTAAGTGTTGCCATCAATGCCAAAGGGGACGATTGTTGGCTTGATGATGATGTTATGATGTAATAGGTTGATTTATGACTTGTTTTGTGTTGTCATTGATGGAAACCATATTTTGTCAGTCATCTGAGTCATTTAGTCCAACCGGTAAAGCCTAATGGGTAGTGGATTCAGTTAAATAGTGAACCAAGAAACAAGACAGCAAACTGGTAAACAGATCTAGTGCTATGATCAAGTGACCGGTATGAAAGATCGGTGAAGACTTAGATATTGTAGTTCAATATGCATATTCATGACATTGGCAAGAGTCTATGACTAGAACCGCATCAACGAATTTGATGGTATGAGCAAGTTATGATGTACTGAGAAGTCAATCAAGAAGAACAGTTAACCGGTAGAGAAGAGACACTTAGATCAATAAGCCAATAGACTTAATGTTTTATTTTTTGTTTGTGGCCGACATAAGTAAAGTGTGTTGAGAAAGATTGACTAGATACATTGAACCTAGGAAATTATTCCAAGGTTGTTTGCCGATTTAGTAGAATTGTTTATTAAAGGATTAATATTGTGTGATGATGTATCAGATGAAGGATCTAGAATGAGGATTTGATTGTGAAGTAGAAGTTGAAGCTCTTTATTGATGTTTAGTTGGTGTTAGTTGTAGAGCTAAAGTGGATCTAATCAGGCACATAGGTGTGATAAACCCAAAGGATCTGGTTAATACTGAGAGGGGGTGAATTAGTATTAACAAAAACTGAAACTTTCAACACCAAAACAAACTTATCTTAGGTCTAAAAACATTCAACACTTAAACCAAATATTCGTAACATATTTCCTTATCGGATATAGATAATCATTTCTTCTTATGCCAACTTATTAATCATATCAGCTGTCAATTAAATATTAGATCAATAAACAAAGTTACCAACTTATTAACTGATCAGAATGCTTCATCAATCATATAATCATCATTACCGGTAACCACTTTAAGATCTCTGTTAAACAAACATAAACTATCTTTATCGATTATCAGAAATAAAACATGAACATCACAACAAAAGCATAACATGCATGAACACCATGTTTTTCACATGGAAACCAAAATAGGGAAAAACCACGATGGGAATTTGTACCCACAAATATTTTGCACTCTTTCAGAATGCACCCTGTTAGGAGCCAAGCCCGATTAGAAGCTTACAATGATGCCCTATTACGAGAAGACCCTATTAGGAGTCACCTAGTTAAGGGATTTACCTCAGCCCTGTTAGAAGCTTTGATTTGTTAGGATCAACCTCACAATAGGATTTAGAACTCAGATATTTAGTCACCCTGTTAGGGGATTTTACAATGTGAGGCCTATTAGGACCTACCCGGTTAAGGGATTTTAGTTGTATTAATTATTAGAGAACAACAATGAATGATCTGTGTATAGAACTCTACTACTTGCTTGATCAGATCTAATTAAGTTCTAAGTCTGCATCTCTCCGAAAGAACTTCTCACACACGCTCGTTTGACTTCTCTCACTTCTCAAAATTACCGACACTACAAAACATCAACTTTGTCGAAATAAATAACTTTTACAACTAGGTCAGAATCAAACCCTAAGACTTACTACATAGATCATCATAGATCTTTACAACTCATTTCAGATCATCATAGGGATCATTATAATCAATTACAAATCAATATCGGTCGTAGAATGATCATAAATCGTCATAGCAAGTCAATTTGGTACAAAGTCCAACCCTTAGCACATTCCGCTAAGAACTTTGCACATTTCCAAGAAATTCATTCTCCAAACATGCCAAAACATCTTTCAAACTCATCACACGGTTTGTGTCGTATTATCATCAACACGTGAACTTGTTGTAGATCACCACCAAATCAAAAATCATTACCGGTTAAGAGAATTCTTTACCGGTCTTTAAACCCTGGCAAAACTTCATCAGAAATTCAAAACATGCTTTCCGGTAATCAACATAGGAGGAGGTTTTGGTTACATACTCAAATCCATCATAAAAGCTTATGTATCAAACTACAAGTCACCAAACATCGCCAATCACTCGATTCCATCAAAACTTATCTTCTTTATCGGTTAAGGTCCTAATTCGCAGTCTTGTTGGTAAAATCTGTCAAACTGTCAAACTCTTACTCTGGTAGACCAAATCACTTAGCCAACAAGTCAATCAACAAAAACCAACTGTAAACATAATAAAACATCAGTTGAACCTGATTTCCATCAATGACAATATAAATAACTGATCATGTTATCTTCTTCTACGGGTACAGTCATCCACCATCATCTTATCTTCATCAGTTATGCCAAACATGCCAACAATCTCCCCCTTTGGCATTGATGGCAACACTAAATATTAACATACTCAACTCATATTATTTCGCTCTATTTTGGACCTTCCCTGCAACTCTTCTCTTCTTTGTTGCATCTCATCTGGCGGTTACACTATATCTACTCCAACCAATCATATTTCTTCTCCCCCTTTGACAGAAATGACAAAGGTGCATAAGCATCATAAATCATCAAGGTTGTTGCAGTTGATGTCTTCAACATGTTTTCAAACACATCTAAGTTTCTCCCCCCTACGGAGTAGCTTGCATCTCATCAATCCAATTTGAAAAATAGTCATGAAGCCCACTAGATTGATGCATCCTGCATTCTAGTTTTTTTAGAGTAGGGGTCTGACCCCTAATTTACCTCTGAGATACTCAAAGGTTATCTTCGGCAATGATTTTATGAAAATATATGCTAAGTACTCTTTTCTTATCACATACTCCACGCAGGCTTGTTTTTCCTGTACTCTTTCCCTTAGAAAATGATATTTCAATTCTATGTGCTTTGTTCTTGCATGTAACATGGTATTTTTCAAAATATTAATTGCACTAGTATTATCACAGTAAATAGTTATTGGTTCAAAAATATCAAATCTAAATCCTTCAAGCACATGTCTCATCTAGATTGCCTACATGCAATTCATTGATGTTGCAACATACTCAACCTCTATTGTTGACTGAGAAACACAAGTTTTCTTCTTACTTGTCCAAGCAACCAATCTGCCTCCAAGAAGAAAAGCTCCACCGGTAGTTCTTTTTCGGTCATCTACATTGTCTGCCCAATCTGCATCAGTAAAGACATCCAAAGAGAAATTTATTTTATAAGGATACTACAAACCATAATCTAGTGTGCTTTTCAGGTACTAGAATATCCTTTTCACCACTACCAAGTGAGTCTCCCTGGGATCCTTTTGAAATCTAGCAACCAATCCAATAGCATGTGTAATATCTGGTCCGCTATAAACAACATAATGCAATTTACCAATCATAAACCTGTATTATTTCTCATCCACATATGGTGAGTCATCTTTCTTAGACAACTTGCAGCCTATCACCATCGGAGTACCATCCAGTTTACAATCTTCCATGCCAAAAAATTTCAACACCTCTTTGACATGCTTACTCTGACAGATAAAAATTCCACCATCCAATTGTTGGACCTGCAACCCAATAAAAAATTTAATCTCTCCAATAAGAGACATCTCAAATTCCTTTTTTATCTCCTTAGAAAAATCCATGCATAAGTCATCATTACCATCAAATATAATGTCATCCACAAATAATTTTGCTATCAATACTTTCTCTCCATCAGTATTTAGATATATGTTACTGTCCTCACTGGTATGCTAGAATCCTATCTTGATCAGGTGTGCATGCAACCTTTCAAACCATGCTCTAGGTGCTTGCTTCAATCCATATAGTGCCTTATGTAGTTTGCAAACTATATCTTTGTCTTTAGATAAAGAAAATCCATCTGGTTGTTCTATGTATACTTCTTCTTCAAGGATGCCATTGAGAAAAGTTGATTTAACTTCCATCTGATAGACTTTAAATCCTTTAAATGTAGCATAAGCAAGTAGCATTCTTACTCCTTCCAATCTCGCCATAGGTGCAAAGGTTTCACCATAATCTTCTCCTTCTTCTTGTGCATAGCCTTTGCAAACAAATCTTGCTTTGTTTCTCACAACCTTTCCTTCTTCATTTAACTTGTTTCTAAAAACCCATTTAGTTGCAATCACATTCTTGTCTTCTGGTCTAGGAACAAGTGTCCACATCTTGTTCTTCTCTATCTGATCTAACTCCTCATTCATTGCACTAATCCAGTCATCATCCTTTAATGCCTGTCTTACTATTTTCGGCTCAATAGTAGAAATCAGACAAGAATTTTCTCTGATTTTCCTCCTTGTTGTACTCCAACATGTTTATCACCAATTATTTGTTCTTCTGAGTGATTTAACCTGATGTACCTTGGAATAACTGGTTCCAATGCTGTGCTTCTTGCTTCATGTTCTTCATCTCTCTCTGCATTTACCAGTTGAGCACCTATTTCTACAACTTTTTTCTCATCAGTCTTCTGCACTTCCGGTTCTATGAACACATCTTTCTTCATCTTTCTTAGGCTTAGATCTATTGGACTCACTATATTTCTCAAGGAGTTCATCTATCTTCACATTAACACTCTCAATTATCTTCTTAGTTCTCTTGTTATAACATTTAAATGCCTTACTCTTAGTAGAGTAACCAAGAAAAATGCCTTCATCACACTTAGCATCAAATTTTTTAGTGTAATCATCTCTCTTAATATAACATTTACTCTCGAATATTTTGAAATATCTTACAGTAGGAGTGTTTCCATTCCATAATTCATAAGGTGTTTTGTTATTACCTTTTTTGACAAGTACCGGTTCAAAGTATAGACATCAGTGCTGACTACTTCTCTCCAAAACATCTTCGGTACTTCACCTTGAATCAACATGGTTCTAACAACTTCAACAACTATTCTATTCATTCTCCCTTCTACCCCATTTTTTTGTGGAGTTCTAGGAGCTAACATTTTCCTCTTAATTCTTTGTTCATCATAATACTTGACAAACTCATCAGATGTGAATTCACCTCCTCAGTCAGATCTCAAACATTTTAGTTTCTTCTCGGTATCTTTCTCAACAAGAGATTTAAATGCTTTAAACTTACTAAAAGCCTCATACTTTTCTCTCATAAAAGTTACCCACATCATTTTGGAATAATCATTAGTAAAGATCATAAAATACTTATCACCAAAATAGTTGTTAGTCCTCATGGGACCACAAAGATCAGTATGAACCAGATCAATAATATTGTCTGAAGAAAAAGACTTACTCTTAAAGGATACATAGGTCATCTTACCCATCTGACAATCCTTGCACAACACATTGTCTGGTTTAACAAGATGTGGTAAACCTCTAACAATACTTGACTTACTAACTTTAATCAAATTGTCAAAATTGACATGAAAAAATCTCTTGTGACACAACCAGCTGTCTTCAACCTTCACCACCAAACAATCATTTACATTAATATTTAGATGAAATAAATTACCTCTAGCTTTCTTCCTAGCAGCAATCAATTCTCCATTATTTCCAAGAATCCTGCACACTCTACTTTTGAATTCAAGTAGATATCCCTTATCATTAAGCTGTCCAACACTCAAGAGGTTATGTTATAGTCCTCCAACCCAAAAGACATCATCTGCATTACTCTTCCCATTTAATGAAATTGATCCTTTACCTTTAACCATGTAGGGAGAGTTATTACCAAATCTTACAACACCTCCATCAAACTCTTCAAGGGATAGGAACTTACTTTTGTCACTGGTCATGTGGTGTGAACAACCACTATCTATTATCCATTCATTGTTGGTATCCATATGAGACACCAAATCCTTCTCATCAGTTAGTTCCTCCTTCACAACAATAAATACTATCTCCTCATTGTCATCTTCTCCTAATTCATCATTGATCATACCTTCATCCACTGTAACATAACAATGTTTCTTGCTTTTTCCTTTGAATCTCCTAAACTTATCTTTCTTAACAGCATTAGGGCAGTTAGCAGCTATGTGTCCAATCTTACTACAAGAGAAACACTTCAAGGGTAATTTACCTGTTCCTCTAGGTAATCTTCTAGCCAATAATGCCTCAAGTTCCATCAGATGATCTTCATCATCACCATCACCTCTGCTACCATCATGACTAGACCTATAGTCATGATTATGACAAACATCTTTTCCTTTCCTTGCTGATGTACCAGTTACTAAAGCCTTAAAGGCAGATTTAGAAGGTTTGGAAACACTATTATCAAAACTGTTAAGTTCAAATGCAGTTAACTTTCCAATTAAAGATTCAACAGTAAATTTATCTTGTAAAATGGATCTCAGTTCTTGAATAACAGACACTCTGATAGAATATTGTAGTAAAAGAGTTCTACGCATTTTGCTAACAATAGTATTATCTTCAATCTTACCTCTAACACTCTTTAATCCACCTACAACTTCCTTAATCCTTTGTCCATATTGAGTTATGTTCTCACCGTCAGGCATTTTCATATCATCAAATTTTCCTCTCAGATTATCTTCCTTTCCCCTTTGTACATGTTCATCTCCTCCAAATATTTATTTTAATTTCTCCCATACTTCATTTGTAGATTCTAATCCGTGAACATCAATATATTCAGAGTCAGACATAGTACTTACAATTGCTCCAAGAGGCTGAATGTTTTCATGTTGTTCTTTGAGCTCATCCGGTGTCAAGGGATTGGTAGTAGGTGCAACATACCTAGTTATCGCTTGATTCCAGTACTGTGAATCCATTCCTTTGTTGGTTTGATGATGATTATAATGGATGACTTCCTGTGTTGTCATTGATGGCACATGTATACACACACATATGTTCACATTGTCTTAGTTATCTAAGTTAAGACAAACCGATATTACTCCTAAAGTCTTTGTATTCCAAAACCGCTATTATATGTATAGTAAAGTCCAAATGGTTTTAAGGGTGTCTAACCAGTGTAAGTAGAAAATTGGTATATACAGGAATGGCTTGACACCAACTTGGAGATTCAATGGAGACCATCAAAGAAACATATGGAGGACAATCGGTCTATAAGTTCAAAGAGGTTAACTCTTAACCGGTATTAGTGTTTCAACTGGTATTCATTGATTGTGTGATGAGTTATCACCGGTCATGATGAGTTATCCCTAATTGACAGATTTAGTGGCAATCTGTGATGAGCTATGTTAGATTGTCTAGATACACTGTACCTAGAAAATTGTGATATGATTCCTGAGTCGACATGAAATCTAATGTCTATATAATGACATTATGATGAACTATTTTTTATGATGTGAGATAGAAGTGTTAAGTTATTGCGATTTACTAAAGGCATAGCATGTATGTCAGTGATGCAGTTTTGAGTGAGAAGAAGAGGATCTATTCAAGCAAGTTGTATTACTTCTAGATCACACCACCTGTTGTTTTCTAATCACTATAATAGTCAAATCCCCTAACCAGGTAAGCTCTAGCAAGCTTCAATGTACAAATCCTTTAACAAGGTGATCCATTAGTTTGGGTTTGAAATCCTCTACCGAAGTTACTCCTAATAGGGTACTACCTTTAACAGGATATAGCTCCTAACAGAGCTTTGGGATATTTAACAGGATTCACTCTTGGTAGAGCACTTTTGTAGACCTTAACCGGTCAGTTACCTATTACTGCAGATAGTTAGCTTGTGAGTCCCATCTCATTGGTTTTTCCTAGTTGGGTTTTCCACGTATAAACACTTGTGTTATGGTGGATGTTTTACTTTTTGTGGATGCTTTAATCTCATTTTGGATTCTATGCGTAGTATTAATTAAACCGGTTAAGTATCTTTACTAGTCTGTGTTTCAAGTGGTATTGTTTTTGTTGGCATTGATTCACCCCCCCCTCAGTGCTTTATAAGTCTATCAATTGGTATCAGAGCCAAACTTTTGTAAGGTTTAATCACTTGGAAGAAAACCCTAAAGCCACCATGGGGGATATGAGTTACTTAGAGATGGCTAGAGTACTTGAAGCTATCAAGGAAGAGCTTGAAAACCTAAGGAGAGAGCCGAGTGAACAACTATTGGTGATATCTGATAATAGTTCTTCATATAAGGATAACATTGATGTATTGGTTGAAGAAGTTATAAAACTGAATGGTGAAAAGCTAAATCTAAGAAGAGAGTTAGAAGCCCTAACTATCCGCATGAACTAAGAGCTTGAAGCAAGAAGGGTAGCTGAAGACCTAATCAAAGAAAGAGATCATGAGATTGCTAAGATCAAACAAGAGAATGAAAATTTGTATGAGCATTGGCATGAAGAAAAAAAGAGGAGGTTTTGTAGCTAGATCTTGAAATGGCAACATCTATAAGAGAGACTCTGACAAAACACAATGAAGATCTTACCAGAGAAATCGCTGAGGCTAATGGAAAGCTAGAAAAGTTCAATAAGATTTCTTCTATGTTGGATGAGCAGATCCAATCTCAGAGAATGACACATGTGGACTAGGTTTTAATACATCTAAGAAAGGAGAATCTTTTGGTACAAAGAGCAACATATACAAAGGTAAAACTGCTCCTAAGGCTAACAAGCCTATCGGTAAGAAATCTTTTAAACCCGTTTGCTTTATCTGTCACAAACTTGGACATACTACAAATCTGTGTAGAAGAAGACCTAATGAGAATGTAGGATATAATGCAGATGCTAGGTATGTATCTAGGAGATTTGAAGGTCATTGTTTTACATGCAACATGTATGGACATAGATCAGCTGAATGCAGATATGGAGCAAACAATCTGGCACCGCACATGAAACCAAGACCTAATGGTAACTGGAGGAGAACCTATGACAACCGAGAAAATATGAACTGGCAGAAACCCTATGTCAACCAGTTTAGTCCATTCAAAATGGAAAAGGTAACTAATGTTATTTGCACCATTCATAATAATTATGGTCATGTGGCTATGAATTGCAGAAGGAGGACTGGAAGAGGTAATGCAGGACCTTGAAGATTATCTAGAATGGCTTTCTATCATTGTCACAAATTAGGACACATGGCAAAGTTCTATAGAACCAAGAAGAGCAAACCAGTTAACCACTCTGAAGATCAGAAAGGTAAGAAGAAGGTCAATATTGAGGAAACTAGAGAGGAGATGAAAAAATCTAGAAAAAGAATTGTGAGGACAAGTCTACAGAAGAATATATCCCTTCACCCAGTGTGGAGAATCTTTCACCAAAGAACTAAGCCTTTCATCAGCCTAAGGGGAGCATAGCGATAAATCTACTTTCGGACCCCTTGAATAATGCGTGGTAAGAGAGTTTTGCGTCTTGAGTTGTTTTATGAGAATTCTTGATATCTTTGTCTATTGATTTCTCAAAAGATTGTCAACTGGTTATATACCTATCTGTATTGGGAAGTTTTGTCAAGCGGTATATTAGGGTTTGTTACCCTATCAGTTGAGCATTTAATGCAGTAGGAAAGTTTATAAAAACAAGTTTTACTATGTTATTTTTATGCTAATTGCATTCGAAGAAGAGTTCTTGAGCACCTACAGAGCGATAAAGAGATTTGCTAGCTGTTTGAAGACGGATTTGAGTTGCGGATTGAAAGATTCAATCGAATTCGAAGATTTGCAAAGGTGAAACGGGTGTACATTCGAGAGATCAACCAGAAACCTTGCCAACGTGGAGGAATTAAGGTATTCTTTTGTTAATCTCTCTCAAATCAAGTTTATTCAGAATGACATCATTGTCTAAGCAAGTAGAGAGACTCATGATCACTGTTGAACCTATGGAGTCTATGGAAACAAACAATAGAGTGTCATATAATGCCGTATCTCAAGTTCCTGATGGTATCATGATAAAAGGTCATTTATCCAGTTACATTGATTGTAAAATAAATGATTTAGGATCATTATCAATTTATTCTCAACGAAAATCCTTGTGTGATAAAAGTGGCAAAATCAAACCCGAGTACATTAGGGTATATGAAAAGGGTTTTCATAATGCAACGTATTTTCTTGAAGATTTTGAAGAAGAAGATGTTAGGATAATTCTTAGTCATGTGCATGGTGAAAATATGTATCTTGAAAGGTCGCATACAATCACAAAGGAAGCAATTCATGCAGTGACTGGTTTTTGGCAAACCGGTGAAGTTCCTAAGCTGAGGAAGATTTCAAAAGGGACTGTGATTGCATTAACTTAGACCACCTCTGGCGGACATGCATTTTTAGTTAACAACATTAAGGACCCGACGGTTAGACTGACTACTATGGTTATTGGGTACATGATATTTTATTCTAGCAGAATAAACAGTCTACCATCTGGTGTTGTGCATATAGCTTACATAATGATTGTTGAGAAAGTAGATTATGATTTATGCGAGTCTATAAGAAGCCAATTGATGTTGAACCTGCAGTCAATTAAGAAAGACAACAGTCAAAAGTTCAAATTTGGTCAATTATCGATTGGTCTATTCTTTTATTTTCAGAATTTCCTACTGGGAATTGGTGACATTCAATGGTCAAAGGACCTACCGGTAACTGCTCAAATCAAGAATAGCATTAAGGCTATAAAGAAAACATTCTCTACTGCAATGAATAGATATTTTAATGAATTCCAAAAGAAGATGAGCATGAGGGTAAGGCTACTTGAAGATGTGGTGAAAAACTTTGCAAAAGACATCTGTTTCACAATCACCACAGACTTGTTGGCATTTTTGATGATTATGTTGTGATTGTCATTGATGGACACACATTTGCATTGAGATCACTTTTGTATGTATAAGTTAAAGCTCAACCAGTACTTGTTCCAACCGGTATGATGCATTATAGTCCTTAGACTATTGGTGTTTTGTAGAAAGTGATTACCGATTTGAAGCGGTATGTTGACCCCAAGCGGTTCAAGGATCTCAAGCGGTACGAAGGATCAAAGTGGCAGAGCACATATTTCCCAATCTTCATTTTGTCAAACCGGCAATCAATATTTTGCTTAAACTGGTATTTTGTATGAACGGGTAATACTCTGTGATGAGTTACCAACCGACATTTTGTGATGAGTTACCATCCACCGATTGTTTGACAGTGCCAACACTTCAACAGTGCTTTTTGTGTCATGTTATAGAATATGTCTAGATGCATTGAACCTAGGAAATTGTATTGTAATCCTATTGGACTGACATGAAATCAGATTCCTTTATAAGGACATCATGTCTAGGGTTTTAGGTTGTTGATGTTGTTTCTAGGGTTTAAGGTGGTTGATGAGTTAGAGAGAGTATGAATGTGTAGAAGACTAAAGTAATGCTGGAATGCATTAGGAATGAGCTATCAAGGATCTAACCAAGCAATCTATGCTATTAGCTAGATCACTCACTTGTTGATTACTCACATCTTCGACAAGTCTGAAGCCCTTAACCGGGTAGGCCCAAAAGCCTTTTGTAAAATCCGCTAACAAGGTGGTTCACATATTTGGATCTAAAATCCTCTAGCAAGGTAGTCTTTAATCAGACTTATCTCCTAACAGAGATTGAGATTCCTAACAGGATCTATTCTGGTAAAGAACATTGTATGACCTTAATCGGTCTGACCTTAACCGGTCTGGTTCCTATTCTGCAGATAGTTACTTGTGAGTTCCATCTCACCATGGTTTTTCCCATTTGGTTTTCCACATCAAAATCTCATGTTATGGTGTTTGTTCTTCTGTGGGTGAATGCATTATTTGCTATTTGGTTTGCATGTGTGCTAACCGGTTTGTTTGCTAAATTGTTTTACTGTTTACTATTAGTCTAGAAAAGTGTTTAAGTACAAAGATTTTTGGCATACTAATTCACCCCCCCTCTTAGTATTCATCAATTGGTATTAGAGCCTACCTTTCTATAAGTTTAACCACTTATAAAGAGATATGGGGGAATACACATTGAGGGAACTTACTCATCGGCTCACTCAATTTGAGCAAGCCTATGATGATCTTATGGTCAAATATAAGGCATCTCAAGCAAAGAGGAGAGAACATGCTAAAAAGCTGATGGAGCTATCTGAAAATAGTTCTTTTGATGAAGCAGACATGGAAGCCTTGATTCAAGAAGTAGAAAAGCTGAATGAATCCAATTCCAACCTGAGAAAAGAATTGGAAGGACTAACTATTCGAATGTGTCAAGAGTTTGAGAACCGGAGGAGAGCTGAAGATCTGGTCAAAGACAAAGATCATGAAAACTCCAAGCTGAAGCAAGAGATCAGTGTCCTAACTGGTCAACTCCATGCGAGCCAAATGGAAAAGGAAGACATGCAAGGAGAACCAAACATTGCCATATCTGAAAATGAAAACGTGATGGAAACAAATGCTGCTATTTCCAAAGAACTCTCTGAGTCAAAGGAAATACTTGCTAAGTTCAACAAGAGTACTGTTAAGCTAGAGAAAAAGCTTGAATCTGCCAAACCTATCAAGAATACTGATGGACTTGGTTATTCCAGTCATTAGGAAGGTGAGACGTTTGGTACAAGTGCTGGAGCATCAAAGAAACAACTGGCATCAAAGGATAAAGGTAAGAAAAAGTTTAAACCTATTTGCTTTAACTGTCTTAAAGAAGGATATACTGCCAATGTGTGTAGGAGTAAGGCTTACAATAATTTTCCCTATTTTCTAAATGATAAGCCTAGATCCTATAAATTCAATGGTAACTGTTATGCATGCAAAAAGTTTGGGAATAGAGCATCTGAATGCAGGTCTGTTATGAACAACACTGGAAGATATCCTTAGAGGACTCAAGGAGTTGGTTCTGAACCTTTTGTGAACCAGAATCACAACCGGTTCAATTCCTTCAATTATCAGTCAAGAAGTGGTGGCTATCAAGCAACAACTAGATGGAGAGCAAACTATTTGATCTGTCATAATCATGGTCACACTGTGCAACATGCAGGAGGAAGAATGACAACATGAATAATGAACCTTGGAGAGCACCTGGAATGGTCTGCTATCATTGCAACAAACCGAGCCACATTGCCAGATTCTGCAGATCAAGAAAGAACATATCAAATGATATACCGGTCACTCCAGAAGGAAAGATTGATATTGACACTGTTCAAACGGATATGAACAAAACCTGGAAGAAGAAACCAACAGTGTTACAAGAAGAACTGGTTTCTGCACCTAGTGTGGAAATAATGGAACCGACAAACTAAGCATCATAAAAGCTTAGGGGGAGCAAATAGCGAAATGTTTCGAACCCCCGGTTTACACTGGTAAAAGACCTTAACTGGTATGCAATACCTATCATTTGTCGGAAGACCAGAAATGGTAAAAGGCAAATTAGGGTTTACGCCCTAATGGTGGAGCATTAATTACGGTTGGTGAGGAATATGTTTAAAAGGAATTTTCAAATCATTTCTCACTATCATTTTTCGAGTGAAGAAGGTTTTCAAGTGCAGAGTGACGAAAAAGTGATTTGTGCTGCAATTCAGAGAAATTTAAAAACCTTGAAGGAAATTCAGAAGCAAATTACAAACAGTCAAGAGAAGAACACAAAGCGGTGATTCTGCAACCGACAAAGTGTGAAGCGAAGTAGAATATGAAAGCCCTAAATTCTCAATTTTTGAAAGGTATTTCTTGAGTTTTCTATTTTTATCATGGCTTCCACATCTCATACTAGCTCTAGTGCATCTGTTGATTCAATAAGCTTCATTCAATGCAAGTCCAAATACAATGCCCTGTCACAATTTCCCACTGGAGTAATAGTGGAAGAAGGAATATCTGATTATATAGACTATAAAATTGAAGACCTAGGGTCTCTAGCAATCCACTCACAGCTAGGTCTATTCTGTGGGAAAGATAAAAAGATCAAACCGGAGTATAGCATTTTGGAGAAGAAACTTCACAATGCGGTTTACTTCCTAGAGGATTTCATAGATGACCACATTAGAATCATTCTGAGTAGAGTTCATTGTGACAAGATGTACCCGGAGAGAACACATGATATCACTCCACAAGTTGTTCATGCCGTCACCGGTTTCTGCAACATCGGTGAAGTGCTAGCCCTGAGGAAGATCATCAAGACTGAAATGACCAAGCTCACCGGTTCAGTGAACGACTCACGAGGAATGACTGTTAATTCCATCAAGGATGACCTTGTTAAATATGCATGCATCATGATTGGATATCGGACGTTCTCTGCCAGCATAATTAACTCTGTATTTGCTGCAGCGATAAATGCCGCTTACCGGATGATCAAGGAAGATGCATCATTTGACCTCTGCACCGGTATGCAAAGGCAACTTCTGTTGAATCTTAAATCAATCAAACAAGATAATGCATTAAAATTCAAGTTTGGACAACTACTAGTAGGACTATTTTTCTACTTCCAAGGTTACTTCCCCGGAGTGGGAGATATTCAGTGGTCTGCGGACCAATCGGTTACCGAGAAGATCAAAGAAAGCCTACAAGCAGTTGGAATCGGCTACCCTGAAGTTATGAACAAGTACTTTGATGAGTTCAGAAGCAAGATGAGTCTGAGGATGAGGATATCTAGTGATATTGTCAAGAAATATGAAGAGGAGATCTACTTTGACATCAATGTGGATGAATGCATAATGGAGGCCGTTGAGCCCAGACAAGAAGAAGTAGAGCCTATGGGCTATGAGGTGATGCATGATATGCTGGACGGGTATGCTTCTACCCTAATCACCTCACCTCTTGATCCTAAGGCAAAGAGAACCAAAACCTATTTGGAAAGGGTTGCACCGGTTGTAGAACCTCCTAAAAAGAAAGGAAAGGTAGTGCCTTTGGCATCAGTACCGGTAACTGCAGCCAGTCCCAAAGTGACCAAGCGGTCACCTGCAAAGAAGAAACTGGTAGCGACACTTGCCAAAGTCTTTGAGAGAAAGAGGAAGACAAGGAATAACTCACTGGACTCAGAAGAAACTGTGTCTGAGGAAAAACCTAAGAAGACAAGACAAGCAAAGAAAAAGACAAAGAATGAACCGACATCATCGGCACCAGTAAATATTGACATTTCTTCCTACAAACCTTTGACACATTGTCAAAGAACCATTAAAAATATTAGGAGAAAAGTGCTGAACGATTTGATTGATTGTTTTGATGATTTTAATGATGATGAAAAGGAAGCAGGTTAAAAAGAAATCATTAAGTATTTATGTGTCAATGACCGGTCGCCTTCAGAAATTAGATCCAAGACACCAGATTCTTTGTATAATTCCTTAGACAATAAATGGCGCATTGCCATAGAGAAGGAACAAGAAATGAGAGAGAAAGTTTTTGCTCAACATTTTCCTGATGTATCAAATTCAAAACTGTTTGAAGTTATGAATAAATACAAAGGCCTCTTCTTCATGAGAAGAAGAAGACTCCTATTATTGGAAGGAAAGGGTCAAGAAGTGCTCAAGAATACACACACTATTGCTCAAGAAGCTCTGAAGATGCATCGAGTGGTTGAAACCAATAGGAAGTCTGAGCAAGAACCAACAATAACAAAACTAGATGAAGTGTTTGATACTGAAGGAAACCTGGTTGTTGAACCTATAGACACTATTGATGTTGATGCTTTGGATGTAGAAGATGTTGCGCAGGACACACCATCTAAAGCAACATGAAAAGAGAAGCAGGCTAAATAGGTTGAAAAGCAAGCAAAGGACAAATAGGAAGAGGCAGCAAAGAAATAGGCGGAGAAGAAGAAAAAGGAAGAAGATGAGGAGAAACAGAAATAGGAGGAAAAGAGAAAAGAGGATGAAAAGAAAAGAAGAGAAGAGGATGAAGAGAGAAAGAAACAAGAAGATGCAAAGAAGAAGAAAGAAGAAGAGGATAAGAAAGAAAAGAAAAAAAAGGAAGAAGATGAGGAGAAATGGAAACAAGAAGAAAAGAGAAAAGAGGATGAGAAGAAAAGGAAGGAAGAGGAGAAGAGAAAAGAAGAGGAGAAGAGAAAGGAATCAGAAAAGAAGAAGGAAGAGGAAGAAAAGGAAGAGGAGAAGAGAAAGGAAGAGGAGAAGAGAAAGGAAGCAGAGAAGAAGAAGGCAGAGGAGGACAAGGAAGAGGAAAAGAGAAAAGAAGTGGAGAAGAAGAAGGCAGAGGAGGGCAAGGATGTAGAAGCGGAAAAGAGCACATAGATGGAGACTCCAAAGGCAACCGGTAGTCAAGCCAAACTGGCTGACCTCACTAGTCCTATTGACCTCCAATCTGTAAGCGAAATGGAGCTGCTACAGATCATTAAGGTTTCTCAAGAATGCCTTGAGGTGTTAAGGAGGAAGAAGGAGGAAGATGTGATCCAAGCTGCGGTGGACACTGTTACCAGTTTGTTACCCAACACAAACCTCCCCAGCACTGACTCATCATTGGCACAATTGAAGCTCCTATGCACAGTAGTGGATGATCAGGTGCAAAGCCTAGAGGAGGTAGTAGAGGCAAATGCCAAGAAAGAGTTTCAAAAGGCTCTCAACATTGCCTTGGTGAAGAAGCTTAATGAGCTCCTGTCTGAACTGCAAAAAGCACAAAAAGACATAAGGAATGCTTTGGATGAGGGGAATCTACTACTGAGTAAGATTTGCCAACCCCATCTCTTCTATGATCATGTGCTTATACAGAAGCAAAAGCTACAAACTGACTTGCAGTTATATATGAGTACCTTCAAGCTGCCGTATGACTCTTTTACAGCTTATGGGCAAACCGTTCACCAGTTTCATATCCAGTCTGCCAAAATAGAGTTGGAAATAAGCAACCGGACTTGAGATTTATAGGAACTCCAACTGGTTCTACTCCCACACCTACAGATCCTTCAAAAATGTTATCTCAATCTGGATGCTTTAACAGTGACTCAGGAGATGAGCACAATAGATGCCATGGAAGAACAAGTCTCCCAGATGCAGACAGAGAAGGAAGTGGCTACTTTCCTACTTGAGTCCTGGTCCTTATCTTTGAAACAATTTTTGTAGGACTTTAAATTAGTTTTTGACAAGTTTTATTCCTTATTGTCATAAACTCTTATTCTTTTAATACTAATGAAACAGGGGTTAGTCTGTAATATTTTGTTATCATTGTTGGCAAAGGGGGAGAAGCATACATTTTGAATGTTTTGATGTATACTTTCATGTTATTTCTGATAAGAGGTAGTATACATTATATTTTCTGCAAAAGGGATAGTCTATATGCTTAGGGGGAGTAATTTTGATTCTGGCATATTTTTGTTGTAAAACACTTAGATGTCAAAATTTCCTAAGTGTTGCCATCAATGCCAAAGGGGGAGATTGTTGTCATTTTTGATGATTATGTTGTGATTGTCATTGATGGACACACACTTGCATTGAGATCACTTTTGTATGTATAAGTTAAAGCTCAACCGGTACTTATTCCAACCAATATGATGCATTATAGTCCTTAGACTATTGGTGTTTTGTAGAAAGTGATTACTATAGACACCTAAAATTGTCATGTCTAATTAAATAAATATTTTATTTATTTAATTATCTAAGCCTAATTCTTCTATTAATTAAATATATCTTTATTTATTTAATTAATTCATTTATCCTCTTCTAGCCTTATTTCTCATTTAAATAAATACATTTATTTATTTAAATTATCCTTTTCTTAAAATATCTTATTTATTTAATTGATCCCACTTCTACTATTAATTAAATAAATCTTTATTTATTTAATTAATTCATTAACCTTTTCTACCCATGACACATGTCATTCATCTCTTAAATCATACACTACCTACCCCCTTTCATTATTTTATTATTTCCTCTACCTACCCTTTAATCATAGCCGACCTCTTTTTACACCTCTCAATCTTATCCCTCCATTTCTTATAGTATCTTCTATATAAGGAGATGCTTCCTTCATTATCGACCCTACCTGGCTAATCAATTGACGCACTCAACTACACTACACTTTTGCACTTTCATATTGTGATCCTACTTGCAACCACATTCCATTCTTTGTTGAGCTTTTGTGGACATAAAATCTGAGAACAAATATATCAAGCAAGATCAATGGAGATAGGAAGAATGGAGATACAAACCCTATTGTACATGTGATGGTATAATCTTTGTGATTTCATTTGATTTGCATTGTCTTAGGTAATCTTCATATGTTATGGTGGATCTTTGTTGTTATTAGGCTAGGGTTTTTGTGGTTGAATCCATTCAGTCTTTCAATATTATCATTGTTGTTATCCATTTTCACCTTATACATTTTGGCATGCCTGGTGGGACTCTTGTCCCTTTTGCATTTAACCTCCTTGTTGCAGATTTGGTGTTTTGAAGTTGTAGATTTGACATTTCTGACAACATTTCGATATTTTTGCGTTTGCGTACTTTTAGATCGCGTTTTTGGTTTTCTGCCGTGTCTGCACCCTCGACAGTTTTTTTTTTTTTGCAGATTCCAAAAATCACGTCTATGTTCCCTAATCGCGTCTGTGGGATTTTCAGGTGCGTCTGTGTCCACAAGGCATGTTTACGTTTCGAAACTGCATCTGTGTGATTTTTTAGGTGCGTCTGCATCCAAAAGTCGCGTTTGTGTTTATGGTAACCGCGTCTATGTACACTTGTTTTGCATTTTGGATTTTTATTGATTCAAGTTTTTAGTCATTTGGTTTTTCAGATCTGATTTATTTTGAGCTAACATCTTCAGATCTAGCTAACAAAATTGGTGCAGCCTGTCTTGAAAGCAAAACCATTTTGTTGAAGGCCCCTATTTCACAAAGTCTTTTGGATCTAAAATTTACCTAACTCGTGTGCTTGCAGGAAGGGGTGATCATTTGAAACAATCCTAATAACTCTTTGTTGCAGGTCCTTGGCAAGGGTTTTGGATTTTTATTGTGTGCCTTGTTTTCATAGACTAGCAAACACTTCAATTGGTGCACTAAAATTGAATCATTGTCTTTTGTGTCTTGAGCAATAGGCTCTTTTTGTTTAATCTTTAGAGGGCCTGTCTCCCCGTGTGGTCATTAGGACTGCTAGTGAAGAGAGAATGACCCAAGTGGCAGCAAAAGAAAAGCCATCTTCTTCCAAACCACTATAAACAACTATATTCATGGTGAAAACTATGAATAACGTGTGCTGATTAGTTCATACCGACACTATGTCTCCCCATAAACCCGTTTGATCAAATTTATTTGATCATTTGTAGGGCGTAACCCCTATCGGCTGGGAGCCTTATGTATTTACAGAGCTGAAAGTGCCGCATGTATGGCCACATGTGTGGATGCCCTTACTAGCACCTTTTTGTTTTAGAAGCCCAAATCCTTCTAGTTGTTGGGGCACGAGGTCGGACCTTTAGTAGCGGCCCACACACATACGGTTCTTAGTAGAGATACAAAGTTCGCCACAAGGAGTTTTTATGGGGACTGATGCTTGGCTGTCCTGAGAAGTGAGTGCCGAGGGTGGAACTAGTGGGGTCAAGCATCTAAGTATCCGCTTTGAATAGAGTAGCCTCGGGGGTAAAACCCCATCTAGGATCAACAACTATTGTCTTGGCTAGCCATAAGAATTGTGCTTGACTTATTTTAAACATTCAAACATTCAAGACCAAATAGCAAAACATTGTGTCTTTTGTGTCTTCAAGTGTATGCAAAACAATTTTACATCAAACAACACACTTTCTTTGAGTCATATTTTCGAGTCTAGACACTTGTAAACATTGAGTCCTCATCAACACTGTGTCCTCTTGTCACGAAAAATAGTCAAACATTCAGATTTGGTCACAGCAAAACAACTTCATAGATTGGAAAAAATTGCACAAATTTTGTAGAAACGCGTCTGTGTTTGACATAATAGCGTCTGTGTCTTATAACTGCGTCTGTGAAGGGCAGAAACGCGTTTGTGTTCTCAGAATCAATTGTATTTACAAAATCTCAGACTCGCATATGTGTTAAATAGAACCACGTTTGTGTCAGGAAATCGCATCTGTGCAGTATACAGGTGCGTCTGTGTTCAGTATTGAAAAATTTTTACAATCCAACAAACAAACACAGTCAGTTTCAGAATTCTTGAGCTTCCTAGGTTATTTCTCCAGGGTTTCATCTAGCATTCAACTTGTCTTTGGTTCTCACACAGTCCATCATTTCTTTACACCTTACATTACATTCACATTTGTCTAAACTTGAGTCAAAAGGTCACTTGCTTGTACTCATCATACTTTGTCAACACATTACATACAACAACATTTTGCTAAGTGGTCCCTCATCAAGGTCTATCACCTTTGGGTCTCATTTGGTCTTACTTAGAGTCAAGGTCAACTTACCTCATCAAGAGAAACTATCCTCTCTTTGGAAGCCACACCTACTCTACTACATACATACTTGGTCTTACACTTTGGTCATTGCAAGTAAACCTTAGATTCATTTACATTCCATCCAACTCTTGGTCTTCCATACTCTTTCCATTTTTCATCTAGTCTGACACATCTTGGTCAATACCTAGTTCATGGTTGAAACTCGTTCCCAGAAATCTAGGAGAGAAACTAAAGAGGCTCAAGAGTCTGCAAACATGAGCTCCTATAAGTATGACAATGATATCTTTTTCAATTTTGATCATACTACATTACCTGACATGGATGCTTATAGAAACATTCCAAATATTGAGAACATGGACACTACAAGCAACAATGATACACACAATGACAATATGGACAATTTTCCATACATTCAGCAGAAGTGGAAGACACCATTATGAATCCTCATTTTAATCGATTGGTTGAGGAAATAATGAGGAGAGATAGACAATACTTTCTACAAGTGATGGCACAAAGTGGAACCAAGATCCCTCATGATTTTGACATGTCTCAAATAATGGAAAATTGACCTTTGCAACAAACTCACTCCAACATGGATCAAAGGAGGCCTAATAGTGGAGGCAATAGAGGACCACATATGGTGCCTGAATCACCATCAGCTTTGTTTCAAAAACCAGAGGTCCCATACACACATGGTCAAGCATATGATACTCACCTTCGCAAACCATTATGGGAGTCTTATGCAGAAAAATATGCTCAATCACATATCATTGCTAAGGATCAACCACCAAAGCAATTGGATATTCAAAGGCATGCTCAAAATTTGGACACAAGGAAACCCCGCGTCAAATTTGGGGGCAACACACTAGAACAAAATCGTGACATGCCTATAGAGTATGGTATTCATGGACAAAGCAGATATTTTGTTCCTCAACATGAATCTATACCAAGTGGTCCATATACGCAGGATCATTATAGACCTCCTCCATATGAACATGTGTATGATCAATATCATCCATATATGCAACATGCTCCTCCAATTGGTGCCTCAAGCATGGGGTATGGTCCAGGAAGTCGATCTCCACCTAAGAGCAATTTGGAGCAACAAATCAGGGACTTACAAAAGAAAATGGAGGACATAAATACACCGAAGCCAACATACACAATGAGAGACATATGTCCTTATCCATTTGACAAAAGCATTCCAATGCCTCCATTTCCTACACACTTTGTGACGCCTAAGTTTGATAAGTATAGAGGAAAAGGAGATCCTAAGGCACACATAAGACAGTTTTTCACAGCTTGCATTGAGGTAGCAGTAGAAGAGACATATTTGATGAGATTATTCCCACAGAGCCTAGGCAATCAAGCTATGGAATGGTTCTCCCAACTTCCACCTGGAATTAAGTCATGGGGTGACTTAGTAGAGGCATTTATCCAACATTTCTCCTACAACATAGAGATAAACATATAGTCACTACTTTGTGCAACACCAAGCAAAAAGAGGGAGAGTCTTTTGCATCATTTTTACAAAGATGGAGGAATCTAGCCAACAGATGCTCTTGCGAAATTCCACAAAAACAAATGGTAGAGATGTTCACCCAAAATGTTAACAAAGACATTGGCTATGATCTAAGGAAAGCTTGTTTGTCTACCTTCAAGGACGTCATTGAAAAAGGATTAGTGACAGAAAAGGTCCTAATTGAACAAGGAGTCATTAAGATATTCAAGGAAAACAAAGATGACTTTAAAGGAAAAGATAAGCCAAGATTTTGGAATAAAAACAAGAACACAGTCAATGATGGTGTTGTTGATGCCAATATAGTGCGACCCAAATTCATTTTTTCGGGATCAAGTTCTACAAACAATCAAGTGAATACTCAAACAACTTCCAAATCATAGAGGAAGTACACTCCATTGGGAGAACCACTTGAGTCAGTTTTCAAAAAGCTAGTGGCAAACAAGGTAATCACAATTCCATATTTTCCTCCAAATGAGCCAAAGGTGAAACCAAATTGGTGGAATGATGATGAATATTGTGAATTTCATAAGAGCAAGGGTCATAAGATAGGAAATTGTCATCGACTGAAGAACATCATACAAGATCTCATTGATAGAGGTGACATTGAGATTGAAGGACACTCATCCAATCAAGAACATGAAATGTTTAAGGAACCATTCCCAAAGCATGACAAGGGAAAAGCTAAAGCCACAGATGATGAAACCAACTATACCAGAGCATCTTATAACTATCATTTAACCATCAATCACATTTCAATGGACAATTATGTCTCTACCATTATCATCAAGGACAAAACCCCTGAGAATTCTACCCAGAGACCCAAGATTGTTCTGAAAGGCATTGGATCTTCTTTTGAACCTACCTCTGAATGTCATGTTACAACCCGTCAAGGTAAATTCACTTTGCAAGGAGCTCCAGCTAAAAACACCGCTTCCTCATTAACCAAGCCTAAGTATGACCTTGTAGAATAGTTAGGAAAAACACCCGCGCTTATTTCCATCCTTGAGGTTTTACGCATATCCCCCGCACATAAAGCTATTCTTGAGAAAATCTTGAGAGACATTGCCATTCCTACTGATTTGAACGTGGACCAGTTTCAAGCCATGGTGGGATACCTTTCCATTCCACACTCTCTTACATTCACAGAAGCTGATGATGCCTCTGTAAGTCAGCCACATAATGCACCTTTACACATTGAAGCCTTCATACACAAACATCGCATAAAACAAGTCCTGATAGATGGAGGAGCAGGTCTAAACATTTGTACATTGAACACTATTAAACAAATGGGATATTCTAATAAAGCTGTGAATTCTACAAAAAAAATCACCATCAAGGCATATGATGACGAAGAACGTTCATCCAAAGGCACAGTCACCTTACCTCTCAGAGTTGGGCCAGTTACAAAGGATGTGGTTTGTCAAGTTCTAGACCTGGAGCTCACATACAACATATTGCTAGGACGTCCTTGGATTCATGAAATGAGGGCAGTCCCATCTACATATCACCAATGCATTAAGTTTCCCCACAATGGAGTTGAAATAATAGTTAATGGTGATCCTAATCCATTCATATATTGCAATAACTTGAGATCAAAAACTGAGACGATCATTCCAAGTAATCGCGAAGCTATTCCTTCTTCTGCGTACATTGATCCTAAATCATTAAAACCTTTGACATCAAAAAAAGGTGAGCTTAAAGGGACATTCCAGGACAAGGGCATGGGTGAATACACTTTGAATTAGACCATGTACTTACAACAAGTCATGAATTCACCAAAAGAATATGGACGACCACATCCTACTAAGCGGGTATCTATCATTACACTTGAATGGGATCCTACAATTTTCCAAAAATGGGGTGAACTAGAAGAGGAAGACTTATACAAAATGCTTTACAAAGACCTTGCAAATGATACACAAGATCACATCAGTTTACCATGTGAGAAGTATGGCAAAGGGTTCAAGATTCTACAAAAATTTGGGTATGATGGCAAAAGTCCTCTTGGGTTAAGAAAGGAAGGCATCATTGAATCTTTACAACCTGAATTGACATTCAAAAAGGAACGCTCCAAAGGACTTGGTTTCATGACTTCCAAGGTTCATACTCAAAAGACAAAAGAAGCATTAAAAATCAAAGCTGCCAAAATTCAACAAGAAAATTGCTATTCCACAAACTCCAATGAATGGGAATGGGGTTCAGACAAATCCTCTAGTGACTATGAGCTCACCGAGACATTCAGAGAACCAAGTGAGCTAATAGAAGAAGAGGAATTTAATAGGAAATTCAAAGTTGGTCAAGGAACAACCCCAGAGGATTCCACACAGTCCTTGTCTCTAGGTTCTAGGTTGAAATCACATAGAATGAGAACACCTGTCCTGAAATGTGCTACTAGTGATGATAATTTGGACTCGTTCATGATCGAGACTGATGAGGAAAGTTCCAATGATGACCTTGATAACTACCTCGACATACCAGAATATAATTGCATCTTTACTCTTAGCCCCGCTAACTTCAAAGACAACAAAGGCCTTCCCCTTGTCCACCACCAACTCATTGACTAGGATCATGAAGGACCTGCACATTTTGACACATTCCAAAATGATGAAGCTTTTATTGACTATCTTGGCATACGAGATGATCTTCCCCCTGGGGACCATAAAGTGGGATACACTATAGAACTCAATAGCATGGCATATTTTGGTGAGGGTGTTGGACCTTCCAGTCGCAAAAATATAAAAATAAAAACAAACCAAGGGTCTTATGGCGAAAACCACACTATGGCGCTCTCTGACCCCAAAAAAGTAAAAAGAAAGGATGTATCTGAGGGAGAAAACCTCTCTAAGGCACCCAAAGATGGAAGGATCAACATTCTCCCAGCATCATATGAGGAAAAGTCATCCATGTTGGTAGAGGAGACTATCAAAACAAACATTGGTACATAAGAAGTTCCACACAACATATTCTTGGCTCAATCTTTGACAGAGTCAGAAAGGTCAAAATTCATAAGTTTCTTCACGAAATGGCAAATCAAATTTGCATGGTCATACGCTGATATGCCTGGATTGGATCCGGATTTGGTAATGCACCATTTGAGAGTTAAACCAAGGGCAAAACCAGTGAAATAGAAATTAAGAAAGATGCATCCACAAGTGGCATTACTAGTCAAAGCAGAACTTGAGAAATTATTGGATGTCAGATTCATACGCCCAATTGATTATCCTGAATGGATCTCCAAATTAGTGCTTGTCAGTAAACTAGACCGTAGCATTAGAATATGTACAGATTTTAGAGACATCAACAAAGCTTGTCCTAAGGATGATTTTCTGTTACGAAATATTGATTTGATTGTCGATCTCACAGCAGGTCATGCGATGTTATCCTTGATGGATGGATTCTCTGGTTACAATCAAATAAAAATTGCATCCGAAGACCAGCACAAAACAACTTTCACTTGTCCTTGGGGAACTTTTTGCTGGAATGTCATGCCCTTTGGGCTAAAAAATGCAGGCGCTACATATCAAAGAGCCATGACTACTATCTTTCATGATCTCATACACATTACTATGGAAGATTATGTTGATGACTTCTTGGGAAAATCAATAGACAGAGATACACATTTGGACATACTTTTAGTCATCTTTGATCGGTTGGAAAAATATAAATTAAGATTAAACCCCAAGAAATGTGTCTTTGGAGTAACCTCCAGGAAGCTCCTAGGATTCATTGTCTCAAAGAGAGGAATCGAAGCAGATCCAGCAAAAGTCAAGGCCATCCTAGAGATGCAACCACCACAAAACATCAGTCAACTTCAATCTTTGCAAGGGAGACTTCAATCCATACGAAGATTCATAGCACAACTTGCAGATAAGTGCAATCCTTTTCAGCACTTGCTACATAAAAACATCAAATTCAAATGGGATGATAATTGTCAACAAGCTTTCCAGGCACTCAAAAATTATCTTCTAAATCCACCAGTTTTGATGCCACCAATTCCAGATCAGCCTCTACTACTATACATATCAGCTACTTCAACAGCACTGGGGGCACTCTTAGCACAACCGGTTACTGAAGGCAAAGAAAAGGTAGTCTATTACATCAATTGCACATTGGTGGGATATGAGATAAACTACACACCAATTGAGCGCACATGTCTCGCCGTGGTCTTTGCTTCGCAGAAATTATGACATTACATGCTAACTCATAAGACTAAGTTGGTTGTAAGGATCGATCTGTTGAAATACCTTCTCAATAAAGCAACACTTACTGGGTGACTAGCCAAATGGGTGATGCTCTTGAGTGAATTCGACATCAAGTATGTGGACAGAAAAGCAATAAAAGGACAAGCTATTGCAGATCAGTTAGCGGATGCTCCCATGATAGATGATGTTCCTCTAATTTTAGAATTTCCAGATGAATCCATTTTAACAGTGTCACATGCAAAACCATGGCAATTATACTTTGATGGCTCATACACACAGCATGGGGCAGGAGCTAGCATCCTCTTTATAACTCCTCAAGGGGATTCCATACCAAAATCATACCGCTTATCATTTCCTTGCACTAATAACATAGCGGAATATGAGGCATTAACAACAGGATTACGGATTGCAGTTCAATGGAAAATCCAGGAACTTCAAGTTTTTGGGGACTCTCAACTTGTAATTCATCAAACGACAGATAACTACCAAACAAATGATGAGAAATTAATGCCTTACAAAAGAATGGTAGATGACCTGAAACAACATTTCACAAAGATAGACTTTGAGCAGATACCAAGAGAGCAGAATCGAGCTGCAGATGCCATGGCTACAATTGCTTTACTGATTGATCTACCTCCGAATGAGACCTGTTATGAGTTCTTGGTGGATAACCTTTTGGTTCCTTCATATAAAATCATTCCTACTGAGATAATATGTGTCATCGGTCCTGAGTCCCAGTTATACGGTTCCATTTTCACATACCTTCGTGACAATACCCTACCTCCTGATCTATCCAATAACCAATGGCGCACTTTCATTCGCCAATCTTCTCGGTACATCATTTTAGCCAATATCCTATACCGTTGAGGTCTAGATGGCACTCTTCTTAGATGTTTGGAAAGAGACGAAGCTTAGATTGCATTACATGAAGTACATGAAGGGATATGTGGTCCACATTCCAATGGTCCTACCTTAGCCAAGAAACTCATCAGGACTAGATATTACTGGTGCAATATGGAAAAAGACTCATATCAGTTTGTCAAGAAATGTAAGTAGTGTCAACTTCATGGAGACCTCATCCATGTGCCAGCATAAGAACTTCAACCAATTGCGACTCCTTGGCCTTTTTGTCAGTGGGGATTCGATCTCATAGGCAAGCTTCACCCTCCTTCTTCCAATTGTCATAAATTCATTATCACTACCACAAAGTATTTCACAAAATGGATCGAAGTCGTGCCTCTCATGCAAGTCACTGGAAAACAAATTTCTACCTTCATTCTCAATTATATCATTTGTTGATACGGTATTCCTATTTCTATTATCATCGATAACGGGCGTCCCTTCAAAAATCAGGATGTTCGTGAACTCTGTGACCGCTTCCATATTTCCCATCGTTTTCCCACACCTTATTACCCTCAAGGTAACAGTGAAGCTGAGGTGTCTAATAAAACAATCCTTAAAATCTTAAAAAAGACAGTCGTTGACGCTGGCCGTAATTGGCATATCCAACTTAATCTTGCACTTTGGGCCTACCGCACAAGTGCCCACACACCTACAAGAGCTACACCCTATTCACTTGTCTACGGTGCTGAAGCCATCTTTCCTATTGAGGTTGAGCTACCCTCTTTATGAGTCTCCTTGCAAAACATCATCAGTGATGAAGACTATAGGGTCTCTCGCTTACAAGAACTTGAACTATTGGATGAACGAAGACAAACTGCTTTCAATCATCTCAAGGCTTATCAACAACGAATGAGTCGCAACTACAATCACAAAGTCAAGCCTCACACATTTGAGGTAGGTGATTTGGTTCTTAGAGAAAACCCCAAAAATCAGCAAGATAGAGAGAAGAAGGGCAAGTTCGAACCAAACTGGCTTGGTCTTTACATCATTACAACAACATATGGATCTGGTGCATATCAGCTCTCAACCACAGAGGGTGAACCTTCAGAGGATCCTATCAATAGCATGCACCTTCACCGGTTTTACACATAGCTCTTCAGAATATCTTAATTCAAAAATACAAAAAAAAAATCATAAAACATAAAAAATCGTTACTTGGTGAAAACCTGGCAAACAGGCGCCTTGTGACACAAAAAAATAAATAAAAAAATAAAAAAAAATAAAAAAACATAAAGAAAAACATTTCGTCCAATGGTGAAAACCACTTCAGTGGTGCCCTGGGCAAGTACCATGGTGACAACTGGGTCACCAGCGCCATGCGTAGAGACATTGCTCCTCCTTCCTTCAGGATTCACTTTCATCCTTTCACTTTGCACACACTCACATCCTATCCATTCATAATTAACTTACCCTTCCCATCATGGCTTGTTATTGATCTACCCAAGATTGGTTAGCCATTCATAATAAACCTCCCTTTTCACCCCTTTCCATTCATAATAAATCAGCTCCTATCTATGGCTAAGGCAAATCCTACGTCTAGTGATGGGTGTGGAACTGAGAACATCATATGTTTTGAGGAGTATAGTTTCTTCCACTTTCTTTAGTCTATTCGCGCACAATCCACAATAAAATAGCACTTGCATCGCTAATCCACAATAAAGTTCCGTCTTCTCTGCAATAACGTATCGGTTTCATGGATTCAGTCAGTTTCAAATTATACACAGTAGCAACAATATGCTTCAACAAATCAAATCTTTCAACAGACTCAGACAACATTATGGTTCAGTGCTATCTATCCTTTTTGTGAAAGTAAACATTGTGACCACAATCAAATAAGACTTATACAAGTGACAAGAGACACTAAAACTTGAGGACTATAGTGGATGTTGGTGTCGAGTCTAGGTGTTATTTTGATTTTTATCTTTTGGTGACATATCTTTTAGCTTTTCTGGGATGTCTTTGACTAGAGATTCTATCTCCAGGATGTCTTGGACTAGAAAGGAGAGGATGGGGTATCGTCACCTATTTTTCTTTGCTGTCTGTGGATTGTCTCTTAGTAATGCTATGACTTGTCCAAGGATATGAGGACACTGTGAGTCTAGTATGAATTGGGGCATTCCTTGTTTGTGACTGTCTTATCTCCATGCAAACGGGTACAATGACTTTTTGGGTCGAACATATGCCTCGATTGTCATAACCTACTTCCCATAATAAAGCTCAATGATGATAACGCACAAGAAGCTCTTTCACTTTCATATCTTCTATCTTCCAACCCCCCTTTCTTGATTGACTTCCATCATCCTTCTTGAGTCCGCGTAGCCTGCTATCACATGACTGAGTATAATGACACGCCAACAAATATTTGCATTTCATGTTGTTTGCACTTGCATTACCACATATAAGCATTTCATACATACATATCGATATCACAATTGCATCATATCCTGCACGCAACACATGTTAGCAATCTTACATTTTTATCATGTAAATAGCTCTTTTGCATTATCATATTCATTTGCATTTCATACATTCACATTCACATTTGCATAATATTTAAAACATAAAAGAACAAAAATATTGCATTTCATCATGTACATATTTGCATCCGTATCATAACCATCACATAAAATATACATCATTAAACATCTCATCACATAGGTACACATGCATATAGCTGCCACAAAGATGAATCATCTCATATATATATATATAAAGTGTCATGATACAATGATGTCAAAATCATATGGCTACAATCACCCACAGGTGTCTACATCATCATATAAAAATGGTACAATACTGATACATAGGGAGCCCTCTATGGCTATGATGAACTCCCTCCCTTAGAGCCACCTGGCCTCGATGGAGTCTGAGCCCTGGAAGGACCCACCTCAGGATCATCTCTCCTACCCCCTCTATCTGGTGGTGGTGGAGGACCCATAACCCCACCGCTAGACACCTATCTCCTCTGACTCTCTCCAGTGGCCGTCGCTGTACGTGATGGTCTCCGGAAGCTCCTGGCCCGCTGATCGGCTAGCACTACACCATAATAGAGATCCCACTAGTAAGCGATCTCCTCCCCTGCCCACAGGACATAGGCATATCCAACCCCTGTGTCCTCTACTGCCTGCCTCCCAACCCTCAGTGCTATCTCAACCTCAGTGTAGCACTGTATAGCCTGATCTCGCTCCTGCTCAGTATCTCTGAGCCGCCTCCTGAGTCTATCCCTCTCCCTCTCCAAGTCCTGAATCTCATCTGCCTGTCCCTGGCAGATCTCCCTCAGCTCAACTAGCTCATCCTCCTCTGCCTCGGTCCCCTGTACCTCTGCCTTTGGCTCCCCCTGTATGGGTTCCTATGCCTGTGCCTATCCCTATGCCGGTACCTGTACTTGCCTTTGTCCCTGTCCCTGTCCCTGCACTTGTCTAGGACCCTATGCTGCTGGCACCTGTACTGGCAACCCACCGCGACCCCTCACCACCCGAAACGGTCTCTCCTCTCCACCTTCCCTCCGCAGAACCACTCTCCTCTCTCCTACCACACCTCGCCTCCTCCATCAGCCTCTGCCCCCACCATCTCTATCATCATCATCATCTCCTCCGCCATCCCCATCTATCAGCTCTCTGGGGTCTGTCAGTCATGGGAAGGGATGCTCAGCCCAATATGCAGTGTACTCTGCATCCATCCCTGCATCCTCGATCTCTGGCCACATATCCCATGGCAAGGGAATCATCTCCACCAACTGCATCACGGCCTGATCATATGACAATAGTGGCCCAAAATGTGCCTGGTCACGCATTGTCTGCGCATACATACCTGAGCCCCATGGCATCCACTGAATCCTACCAAACTGTCTACCCACTCTGTCCACTAGCTGCCTCTCCAATACATACGGCGTTCGCCCAATCAAATATCTGCTCTAGAAGGTGTATGGTAACTCTATTGCATCATCCTCCCACTGCTCACACCCAAGGTACGACCTCCATATCACACTGTTGATCTCATCCAAGACTCGATGCCAGTACTCCAACCTACCAATCCGTGGCGCGATGTAATCATGTCGTACAAATGCACAAAATTGCGTCCATGCCCCCTGCCCCTGAAGTGTATAGGTTGTGTCACTGGCAGATGCTCGTATGCCCACACCTGTAGCAATGTAACCCCGCAGCCCAATCCTACGGATCCATGATATACAAATTGATGCAGCTCGTAATACAAGTGTGCCAGCACACACGGTCCCCAGGCATATCTGGTGTGCTATGTAACTAGCGTCTCCAAGGTTCTCCCCCAGCCCACAACAAAACCTTGTGTCGCCCTATCTGGACACAGGAATCCACTGATCACTCCTCCTAGCACTGCTGGTAGTGCTAATCTTGTAGCTGTCATAGTGTCCCATGCGACATGTCCTGCCCTCATATCCAATCCCGGGTCTCAGAATACTCGTCTCAAGGCATCCCTGTCTCCATCTCGATCATAGGGTACTAACTCCCCATCGATCGATATCCTCAGAATCTGGTATACATCCTCCAAGGTGACTGTCATCTCACCCATTGATAAATGAAATGTATAAGTCTCTAAGTGCCATCTCTCAGCCAACGCAGTCAGCAAACCCATGTTCGCCCAAAACTCAAGCACATAAAAAATGTGGTGTAGACCCATACCTTCAATGGCAGCTCTATCCTTGAATGCCAACTCTGGTCGCAACCTCTGAGTCGATGGGAATCTCTCCCATGACTCCAACATAGGCAAATACTCCTGCAATCACGCAAATCAATCATGTCAGTCCTAGTGACACTTACTGTTCATCACAAAGTGTTGCTTCTATCCTAGTGACACTCACTGTTCATCACAAAGTGTTGCTTCTATCCTAGTGGTATTCCCTGTTCATCACAAAGTACTACATGTTTGGCACTCCCTGTTCATCACAAAGTGCTGCTCACATTTGCACTCACTATTCATCACAAAGTGCTACTCCTATTGGTACTCCCTGTTCATCACAAAGTACTATGTCTTGGTACTCACTGTTCATCACAAAGTGCCTTTGATTTATCCTATCCTAGGGCCTCTTCTTGAGTGAATCCTCTTGAGTAGTTTCCTAATTGGCAACGTATGTTCTATCACAAAATTATCAATCCTAGCCCTATTTGCTATCCTAGTCTTCCCTAGAGGACCTGCTTGAGTGTATCCTCTTAGTAGCTTATCCAATCGACAGAGTATGTTCATCACAGAACTGCCGATTTGACCTAGAAGACACAAATTCACATTTTTGGACACAAACGCGCTTTCATGACATAAACGCGCTTAGAGACTGCATAAACACGCCTGCCTAGCACAGACGCGCCTGAAACACACAGACATGCCTATGCTCTACATAGACATGCCTAAAAGACACAAACGTGCCTACCTAGCACAAACGCACCTGCACAACGCAGACGCGATCACATCCTACACAGACGCCTTTTTCGGCACAGAGGTGCCTGGCACAAACACAGACGCGCCTAGCACCAGCACAGATGCGCCTGGCACCAGCACAAATGCGCCTACACGTTTTGGACACTTTTTGACATTTTCCTAAAATGCATTTATTGCACTACCTAGCATGCATTTATGACAACAATTAATATAAAAAAGTACAAGGAGGTTTTGTGGTACTTACCGTCTCTCCTGCCTCTGCTGGCCTCTGAAATTGGCGAATGTGATTGAATCTGTGAACCATTGCCATTGCTTCTGACTACTGCTGCTCTATCTCGCTCTACACTCTGATCTCTTGAAGGTGTGGATGACAATGAGGATGTTTTCCCCTCGTGATCTATTTATAGACTGCCCTAGCCTTAGTCCTAGCCCTCATTTCCTGAGTCCGTCTTCGTTATCCCGTGATTCTGTCACTTTATCCGGTCAGTCCATTCTAGCCTTTCTTTCTTATTAAGAGATTGTCTGCGATCTTTTTAGACATTTTTCATCCAATCTCTCGAGCGGGCATATCATTCCCATCTTGGGGCAACTTTGTATCAGTTCATCTTATCTTCTTTGAAACAACGCGACAAGCCACACTGTCTCAAAGAGGGGCAAAATGTAGACACCTAAAATTGTCATGTCTAATTAAATAAATATTTTTATTTATTTAATTATCTAAGCCTAATTCTTCTATTAATTAAATAAATCTTTATTTATTTAATTAATTCATTTATCCTCTTCTAGCCTTATTTCTCATTTAAATAAATACATTTATTTATTTAAATTATCCTTTTCTTAAAATATCTTATTTATTTAATTGATCCCACTTCTACTATTAATTAAATAAATCTTTATTTATTTAATTAATTCATTAACCTTTTCTACCCATGACACATGTCATTCATCTCTTAATTCATACACTACCTACCCCCTTTCATTATTTTATTATTTCCTCTCCCTACTCTTTAATCATAGCCGACCTCTTTTTACACCTCTCAATCTTATCCCTCCATTTCTTATAGTATCTTCTATATAAGGAGATGCTTCCTTCATTATCGACCCTACCTGGCTAATCAATTGATGCACTCAACTACACTATGCTTTTGCACTTTCATATTGTGATCCTACTTGCAACCACATTCCGTTCTTTGTTGAGCTCTTGTGCACATAAAATCTGAGAGCAAATATATCAAGCAAGATCAATGGAGATAGGAAGAATGGAGAGCCAAACCCTATTGGAAATGTGATGGTATAATCTTTGTGATTTCATTTGATTTGCATTGTCTTAGGTAATCTTCATATGTTATGGTGGATCTTTGTTGTTGTTAGGCTAGGGTTTTTGTGGTTGAATCCATTCAGTCTTTCAATATTATCATTGTTGTTATCCATTTTCACCATATACAATTACCGATCTGAAGTGGTATGTTGACCCCAAGCGGTTCGAGGATCTCAAGCGGTATGAAGTATCAAAGCAACGGAACACATATTTCCCAGTCTTCATTGTCAAACCGACAACCAATATTTTGCTTAAACCGGTATTTTGTATGAACCGATAATAGTCTGTGATGAGTTACCAACTGACATTTTGTGATGAGTTACCATCCATCAATTGTTTGACGGTGTCGATAATTCAACGGTGCTTTTTGTGTCATGTTACAAAATTTGTCTAGATGCATTGAACCTAGGAAATTGTATTGTAATCCTTTTGGACCGACATGAAATCAGATTCCTTTATAAGGACATCATGTCTAGGGTTTTAGGTTGTTGATGTTGTTGCTAGGGTTTAAGGTGGTTGATGAGTTAGAGAGAGTATGAATGTGTAGAAAACTAAAGTAATGCTGGAATGCATTAGGAATGAGCTATCAAGGATCTAACCAAGCAATCTATGCTATTAGCTAGATCACTCACTTGTTGATTACTCACATCTTCGACAAGTCTGAATCCCTTAACCGGGTAGGCCCAAAAGCCTTTTGTAAAATCCTCTAAGAAGGTGGTTCACATCTATGGATCTAAAATCCTCTAGCAAGGTACTCTTTAATTGGACTTATCTCCTAACAAAGATTGAGATTTCTAACAGGAAATGTTCTGGTAAAGAACATTGTATGACCTTAACCGGTCTGACCTTAACCAGTCTGGATCCTATTCTGCAGATCGTTACTTGTGAGTTCCATCTCACCGTGGTTTTTCCCATTTGGGTTTCCATGTCAAAATCTATTGTGTTATGGTGTTTGTGCTTCTGTGGGTGAATGCATTATTTTCTATTTGGTTTGCATGTGTGCTAACCGGTTTGTCTGCTAAATTGTTTTACCGGTTTACTGTTAGTCTAGCAAAGTGTTTAAGTACAAATATTTTTGGCATACTAATTCACCCCCCCTCTTAGTATTCATCAAGAATTTTGTCTCATGAAAGCCATCGAACCTAGGGAAGAGGAAATGGAAGATATGATTTATGAAGTCAATTATGACTTGTTAATCAGTTATGCTAATAATTTGTTGGCATCTCCAGTGGATAAGAAAAATAAAAGACTGGAAACATTTGAGGAGCAAACTGCACCTACTCAAACTAGTAGTGCACAACCCGGTAGTGCTAAAGGTAAGAAGAAGAAGGTTGAGAAAGCACCTTCAGTGCAAAATAGTATAAGAGTAACAAGAAGTGTACAATTCAAGAAGGAACTGACACCAAAAGTATATGCTAAAAAGAAGACTGCAACAAAGAAGAGAGGCAAGCAACTTATTCTTCAAGAAGAATCTGATGATATTGATATTGAAGAAGAGCCAAAGAAAATGAAAGCAACTGGTAAGGAAGCCAAACCAGTAGAAGACATCTCACAACAAAGTATTCCTATTAATGCCCTATCTTACAAACCTATGACTAATTTTGAGAGAACTGTAAAAACATTAGGGAGGAATAGGCTTGATAATGTGAAAGAATGTTTTGATTCATTTGACGAAGATCAAAAGGAACAAATTGTTCAAAAGGTAATCAACTACTTAAGTCAATACAATCTATTGCCTCATGATCTTAAAGATGATATTTCTGACTCTTTGTATCCTATTCTTGTAAATAAGTGGAAAGTATTTGTTGAAAAAGATCAAGAAATAATTGATAGTATTTTCATTTAATATTTTCTTGAATTGTCTAGAGATGAATTATTAGCATTGCTTATTAATTTCAAAGGATAGTTTCATTCTAAGGCAAGAAGATTGATGTTAATGAATGGAAAGGTGCAATTTGTTGAAGTTGAAACTCATCGGATATCTATAAATATTCAAAGGATGCATGAGCAGATGAAGTCTCATAAAATTGATCAAACAGAAACTGGAGCACAATCGGAGTTAGATGAAGAAGAAATTACTGCACCAGATATTGTCTATCCTATTAAGCATAAGGATGACACAACTTCTCTACTGATTATCTTTGTAGATGATATTCATGACACCATTTATTTATCTGGTAATATCATTGAACTAGTTGTGCAACCATTACAACCATTGGTCATTAATGTTACATAGGAAAAAGCAATTGAAGCACCAGTAATTCAACCTAGTGTGGATATTCAACCTCCACCGGCAAAAGAACACTAAGTAGAAAATCAATTGCCACCAGTTACAATGGTTACTCAAGAGAAACAAACAAAGGCTGAACAAGGGAAAGAGAAACCTGAGCAAGAGGTTGAAGTGAAGGCATCTAAACAGAAAAAGGAGATAGAGAAAAAACAAAGGAGAAGATAGCAGCTGAAAAGGAAAAAGCAATGGTTAAGCAGCACATTGATGATGAGGATGACTTAATAGGAATCAAAGGGCCTATAGATGTAGATAATATGAGTGCATCTTAACTCATGGAGATTGAAATAGTGATGCAATCTAGAGCTCAGAAGAAAAGATTGAAAGAGCAAAGGAAGGAAGCAGAAACAATTCAAACTATCATTTTGTCTAGTCTTCTACCTGAGATTGACATTGGAAACTTGTCAAATCCTATTGGAAAGCTTGGCTAGTTGGTTGTTGATGTTGTTGACCAATAGAAGTCCCTTAAAGAAGCTGCTCAAACTTTAGCTGAGAAGAGTTACAGAGAGAAAAGAGGAGAGCAAATATTGAAAGATATTGATACAGGGAAGATCATTTTATCCCTGTATAAGATCTTTTGAGAACTGCTATTGAAACTAGAGGAAGGATATTGACCCATACATCTAATGTTTTATTTTTTTATACTGATTTGATTAAGAAACAAGAAGAGACAGAACATGAACTGGAAATGATATGTACAACCTACATACCTTTATAGAATTCAACCTTAGTATTTGGCAAATCAGTTGATGATTTATAAAATTGGTTAGATGTCTATGATTATGAATAGGCCAAGAGACTCTAATCCTTAAAAGAGCTAAACAACCAGTTAAGACCCAAACTGGACATCTTACAATGGGCATACAAGGATGCAGAAGTGGTTTTAGCTACTCCAGAGATAAGCACAGTGGATGCGATGGAAGAATTTACTACACAAGTTATGACAACCATTGAGATCACTGAAACCTTATTGGAAACATGGGGAAATGATTTTTCTCAGATGACGATCACTTTGAGTGACATTTTCATGAAAATTGCAGTGAACACTCCTTGATAAAGACTTACATTTTTGTATATGTTAGTTTTTGATACAAATTTTGCTATAATATATATGTATTTTACTTTTCAATTTGGCATTGTTGGCAAAGGGGGAGTACAAATATGTATGTGTTGTGAAAATTTTATATGTATTGTTAAGGGGGAGTAAAAATATGTTTGTACAATTTTTGTAAGCACACTTAGTTGTAAATTTGTAAAATTTTCTAAGTGTTGCCATGAATGCCAAAGGGGGAGATTGTTGGCTTGATGATGATTGTAATGGATGACTTCATGTGTTGTCATTGATGGCACATGTATACACACACATATGTTCACATTGTCTTAGTTATATTAGTTAAGACAAACCGGTATTACTCCTAAAGTCTTTGTATTGCAAAACCAGTATTATATGTATAGTAAAGTCCAAATGGTTTTGAGGGTGTCTAACCGGTGTAAGTAGATAACTAGTATATACAGGAATGTCTTGACACTAGCTTGGATATTCAGTGGAGATCATCAAAGAAGAAAATGGAGGACAATCGATCTATAAGTTGGAAGAGGTTAACTCTTAGTCGGTATCAGTGTTTCAACCGGTATTCATTGATTATGTGATGAGTTATCACTGGTTGTGATGAGTTATCCCTAACCAACATATTTGGTGGCAATCTATGATGAGTTATGTTAGATTGTCCAAATACACTACACCTAGGAAATTGTGTTATGATTCCTAAGCCGATATCAAATCTAATGTCTATATAATGACATTATGATGAACTATTTTTATGATGCGAGATAGAAGTGTTAAGTTGTTGTGATTTACTGAAGGCATAGGATGTATGTTGGTGATGCAGTTTTGAGTGAGCAGAAGAGGATCTATTCAAGTTGTGCTACTTCTAGATCACACCACCTGTTGTTTTCTAATCACTACAACAGTCAAATCCCCTAACTGAGTAAGCTCTAACGAGCTTCAATGTACAAATCCTTTAACAAGGTGATCCATTAGTTTGGGTTTTAAATCCTCTACTGAGGTTACTTCTAACAAGGTACTACTTTTAATAGGGTATAGCTCCTAACAGAGCTTTGGGATCTTTAACAGGATTTGCTCCTAGCATAGCACTTTTGTAGAGCTTAACTGGTCAGTTACCTATTACTGCAGATAGTTAACTTGTGAGTCTCATCTCACCATGGTTTTTCCCAGTTGGCTTTTCCACCTATAAACACTTGTGTTATGGTAGATGTTTTACTTGTTGTGGATTCTTTAATCTCATTTTGGATTGTATGCATAGTATTAAGTAAACTGGTTAAGTATCTTTATCGGTTTGTATTTCAAGTGGTATTGTTTTTGCTAGCACTGATTCACCCCTCCTCCCTCTCAGTGATTTATAAGTATATCATCCTTTAATGTAGACCTTCATCTAATCACTCCATATCCAGTAGTTGTCCTTGGTAAACTTGGGACCGTCCTTCTTCATCATCTTTCACAGAATCTTTCCCTCAAGTTGTTAGGCTTTCTGTGTACAGAGGACCAAGGCTCTGATACCAATTCATAAACCTAGAGAATCTGGTTAATACTGAGAGGGGGGTGAATTAGTATTAACAAAAACTAAAACTTTCAACACCAAAACAAACTTATCTTAGATATAAAAACATTCAAAACTTAAACCAAATATTAGTAACATATTTCCTCATCAGATCTAGATAATCATTTCCTCTTATGCCAACTTATTAATCAGATCAACCATCAATTCAATATTAGATCAACAAACACAGTTACCAACTTATTAACTAATTAGAATAATTCATCAATCATATAATCATCATTACCAGTAACCACTTTAAGTTCTCTGATAAACAAACATAAATTGTCTTTACCGACTATCAGAAATAAAACATGAACATCACAAGGAAAGCATACCACACATAAACACCATGTTTTTCACGTGGAAACCCAAATAGGGAAAAACCATGATGGAAATTTTTACCCACAAATATTTTGCACTCTTTCAGAATGCGCCCTGTTAGGAGCCAAGCTCGGTTAAAATATTACAATGATGCCTTGTTAGGACAAAACCCTGTTAGGAGTCACCTGGTTAAGGGATTTACCTCAGCCCTTTAGAAGCTTTGATCTGTTAGGATCAACCTCACAAGAGGATTTAGAACTCAGATATTGAGTCACCCTGTTAGGGGATTTTACAATGTGAGGCATGTTAGGACCTACCCGGTTAATGAATTTTAGCTGTTGTAATTGTTAGAGAACAACAGTGAATGATTTGTGTATATCACTCTACTACTTGCTTGATTAGATCCAATTAAGTTCTAGTTTTGCATCTCTCTGGTAGAACTTCTCACACACATTGATTCGGCTTCTCTCACTTCTCAAAATTACCGACCCTACAAAACATAGACTTTGCTGACATAAATAACTTTTACAACTAGGCCGACATCAAAACCATAAGACTTACTACATAGATCATCATAGCTATTTACAACTCATTACAATTCATCATAGGGATCGTTATAATCAATTACAAATCAATATGGGTCATAGAATGATCATAAATCATCACAACAAGTCGATCTGGTATAAAGTCAAACCCTTGGCACATTTTGCTAAGAACTTTGCACATTCCCATCAAATTTGTTCTGCAAATGCGCCAAAACATCATTTAAATTTATCACGCGGTTTGTGCCATGTTATCATCAACACGTGAACTTGATGTAGATCACCGCCAAACCAAAAATCATTACCGAATAAGAGAATTCTTTACCAATCCTTAAACCCTTCTTAAACCATGGCAAAACTTCATCAAAAATTCAAAACATTACTTTCTGGTAATCAACATAGGATGTGGTTCCAGTTACATACTCAAATCCATCATAAAAGCTTATGTATCAAACCACAAGTCACCAAACATCGCCAATCACCTGATTCCATAAAAAAATTATCTGCTTTATTGGTTAAGGTCCTAATTCGTAGTCTTGCCGGTAAACTCTGTCAAACTATCAAATTCTTACTCTGGTAGACCAAAACACTTAGCCAACAAGTCAATCACCAAAAACCAACTATAAACATCATAAAACATCAGTTGAACTTGATTGCCATCAATGACAATATAAATAACTGATCATGTCATCTTCTTCTACTGGTACAGTCATCCACCTTCATCTCATCTTCATCAATTATGCCAAACATGCCAACAAGGTTCTATATGCATATCAACTACCCGTTGTTTCCTAATAGTTTCAATAGTCTAAATCCCTTAATCGGGTAGGTCCTAACATGCTCGAATGTGTAAATCCCTTAACTGGGTAGCTCATTAATTTGAGTTTAAATCCTACAGTGAGGTTACTCCTAACAAGATAAATATCCTAACAGGGCTAAGTTATAAATCCCTTGACTGGGTCGCTCCTAAGAGGGTCTACTCTTAACTAGGCATTATTGCAAAGCTCCTAACCGGGCTAGGCCTTTAATAGGTTGCATTATGAAAGAGTGCAAATTTTGTGGGTATCAATTCCCACTGTGGTTTTTCCCATTTGGGTTTCCATGTGGAAAATATTGTTTCATGTTGTGCATGTTTTATTGGGTGTTAGCTTATGTGATCATTTTCCTTGCATGATTGTTAAGTTTCAAGTTGATAAAACTAGTGATCAGATTTTTTTTTTTTTTGCTTGCACTAATTCACCCCCTCCCTCTTAATGCCTTATAAGTTTATCAGATTTGATGAGGACTATACTGTGTTGACTAAAATATTGGAGGGTAGGTTATGCAACTCCCTCAAAGAGAGATATTTTAGCTTGGGGTCCCAACCCAAAAGGAAAATTTACTGTAGCTGAAGGTTATGCCAAGTTAGATAGGCAAGTGCGTGGTCTAATTGATGTTCCCTGGTGGAAGTAGGATTGGAATGACTTTTCTTGGCCTAAATGTAATTTTTTCCTATGGTTGGTTGCTCAGAGGAAATGTCTCTCATGGGAGAATCTTTGTAAGAGAGGTTTTTAGGGACCCTCCATCTATTCGCTTTGCATGCATAGTGAGGAGTGTTGCTCCCACTTGTTTTTTCTTTGTCCTTTCTCTAGAGAGATTAGGCACAGGTGGTGGGAGGCTTGGAAATATGCCTATATTCATGCTACCTCCTAAATTGATTTTTGGGAGATTTTGGGAAGGCCTCCAATGAAGACATCTTTTCTTCAGGTGGGTTGGGCTATTGGGCCCACCCTTATTATCTAGAACTTGTGGTTGGAAAGGACCATAGGGTCTTTTGTGATTCACAACTTGGGAGCTTTCAGTTGTGGCAGAAGATAGTCAATAGGTTCCAGGAGACTATCTCTGCAAAGTGTGATATGTCAAAATGTTGATCCTGGTGAGTATGCTATTGTAATAAATCTGCAACTAAGGAAAAATAAAGTGGGTTGTGCTATTGGCAATAGACCCTGACATGCTAAGCAACATATTAGTAGAGAAGGTAAGTGGATACCTCCTATGGGGGTCTTAAAAATTAACACATATGGATCTTCTTGTGGGAATCTAGTGCATGTAGGTATTGGAGGTATTGGTCGTGGTGATGATGGATGTGCTAATTTTTTCTTCTCTATTTATAAAAGACAACACTCTAACAATTTGATGGAGGCTCTTGCTATTAAGATTGTTGTTGAGAGAGGTTTCTCTTTAGGATGGAGAAGGATTATCTATGAGTCGGACTCTCAAATGGTTGTGGATATGCTAAAAAAAAAGAGCTTGGAGGACGTTAGTTGGCAATTAGCTTATGTGGTTAGACATGTTTTACATCTGTGCAATTCTTTGGATTTTGTTTCCTTTTGTCATATTCCCAGAAAGTGGAATAGAGTGGGTGACTGCTTGGCGAAGTGGGCCTCAGAGAATGTTGAGGGATGGGATATTGGAGGAAGCAATGGTTTACCCTCTAATCATCTTGAGATCTTACATAGGTTAATGTTGGAGGACAAGAATATGTAGTAGCTTTGTTGGCATTGTCTTTTGGGTGCTCAATTGTGTTCTTTTCTTGGTGGGCCTAAGGCCTCTGCTATGTATCTTTTCTTTATTTGAATAGATTTTTACCCCTTTTTCAAAAAAATAAAAAATTAGAATCCTCAAGAAGACAATCAATGATGTCAGCCGTGATTGGCATGTTCAATTAAATCCAACACTATGGGCATATCAAACTAGCATTCAAACCCCTATAGGTGCAACTCCCTACTCACTGGTCTATGGTGCATAAGCTATCTTACCTATTGAGGTCGAGATACCATCACTATGGGTATCCTTGCATAATCTCATTGATGATGAAGCATACAAAGTATCCCGTCTTCAAGACTTGGAACTACTTGATGAGAAAAGACAAGCTGCATACAATCACCTCAAAGCATATTAGCAGCGCATGAGCAGAAGCTATAATTATTGAGTTAGACCTCATACATTTGAGGTAGGAGATCTTGTTCTTAGGGAAAATCCTCATAACCAACAAAACATAGAACATCAGGGAAAGTTTGAATCAAACTGATTGGGTCCATATGTTATCACTGCTTTATTTGGGTCCGGGGAATATCAGTTGGCTACTTCAGAAGGAGAACCGCTAGCAGATCCAATCAACAACATGCAACTTAAAAAGTTTTATACATGAGCTGCATAGAGCATTAGGCTCCCATAGATATCGGAAAAACACCAAAAAACATAAATGTCTTGAAGAAAATACAAAAACATCAAAATAGTAAAGAAAAATCATGCATCCAAACGGTGAACAACCACTCTGGTGGCACCTTGGGTAAGTACGATGGTGAAAACCTGGCAAATAGGTGCCACTCATAATGACTATGGCTCCATTGTCTTTCAGACTCATTGCGATCACATTCACTACATTCACTCATCCATCAGTCCAAAACCATGGCTTGTTATTGATCTGCAATCAAGGATAGTACTTCATGCGTCTTGCATCTCGCTTTTTCATAGTCATATCTAAATTGGGGTCAATGCCCTTAATATAGTTGATGGAAGTGGATTCTACATTATTTTGTGATTCATTGAGTTCTTCATTCAAAACTATCTCACAAATTCCAAAAACATTGAAAAACTATCTCACAAAATCCAAAAACATCAGAAAACATCAAACAAACAAAAACATGGCAACACCTTGTACATACATTTTTCAAAGCGGATACCAAACAAACATTGTGAAATAATAGAACAATGAACACTTATCCAATCAACCAAACAATCATCATCAAACATGGAAACTATCTAAACAAGGATGCATCCTTCCTTACCAAAACAAAGACAAGATGGCATTTTCTTTGACAAGAAAATTTTGTTTAAGCTATCAAATACTTGGTTGATTTGTAGGTTATTTATCCATTTATATCCGGTTCCTATGCTACTTTGGGATATCCACAAGTGATTAGAGTGGCCGGGATGGTTCCTAAGCATTGTTTGTATGTATTCTGCAAATTATTCCAATGAAGTTGTGGGGCATGTACTAATGGTGTCTAAGTGGGAAGTTTACTAAGTTACGCGATCTTATGTAAAATATAGTCATGGATCACTACGGCTTGCTGACTACATCATATACCTCGACCGTATGAGCATGAACCATTATGGAGGGTCCATATTCTTTATTCTTTATTTATGCTACTTGCTTGTAGGTACAATGCTCCATCCTTGGTTCCTAATGCCTCATCCAAGATTGATACTACCATGCTCAGTGATGAAAAATAAAGCACTATGGATTGTCATTCCATCTCATCTGTATCTATTAAATTTTGTTGCATTCCATACATCCATACATTCATAATAGATGCATATCATGCATACATAGTAATGATAATGGATACTCTATTTTCCTCTTCTTCCATAGGAATGCGTCATAGGTCCTCCATTTCTTCTAACATCAAACCCCCCTCACCCTCCCCATCTTGGTAATCAACATCACATACTCTACATCATCTCCCATCAACCCAATCAAGCCAATTACTCTATCTACACAGGCACATCGACTCACACACACCTAGACTATCAACAGAATACTCTGATCAAGTATCTTCGGGTCACAATGGGTAATCGATCATGGTAATCCTAGACTACATCAGGCATTTATCATAATGACCTAGTCTCAACGGGGCTACTATGATTAACCACAACCATCCATGACACGCACACACTATCAATTGATCAACCAATCAAACACAATCATAATGGACAATTACATCAATTGTCTAAGTCTCAACGAGTATTTTGCTTCAAATACCTTGACTTCATCGGGCAATTACATCAATTGTCTAAGCAAGTTACTTTGATTCACTTACTCAGACTTTATCTTGTCCAAGCAAACAACTGACATCAATTGTCATGCTTTGACTCGACCGAGGCAATTTAACCAATTGCACCAGATTGTCCAACCATTTTGATCAATTATATAGCATCAATCAAAAGCACAACACCACATTTGCACCATATCTCCTACATAACCTACGGGTACTCATTGGCTTTCCATTTCTCTGTATTCACTCTATTTTCTTCCATTCTTTCACTGTTATTGCTAATTTCTTTTATTCTACCTCCCCTCCACTTCTCATTCTTTTTCGAGAGATCGTCTGATTCTTCAAAAAAAAATTCGGCCCATCTCTCGAGGGGGCATACCACCCACTAAATTAACATTTATGGGGCATATTTCTTCACACCTATTTTTCTTTCTTTGAAACGACGCGATAAAATTGCACCGTCTCAAAGAGGGGCAAATGTAGTCACATAAATCTGTCCAATTAATTAAATGAATATTTAGTATTTATTTGATTATTTAACCATCAAACAATAATTAATTAAATTAATATTTAATTAATTCATCTTAACCCTCTTCTCCTATTAATTAAATAAATTATTCAATTTATTTGATTTAATTCACTTAACCAAATTGAGACCATTAATTAAATAAATAAATCATATTTGTTTAATTAAATCTTCTCTCACATTTAAATAAATTAATATTTATTTAAATCCCCCAAAATCTCATCTCTCACATTTAAATAAATTAACATTTATTTAAATCACCTTTATCCTCCACCCACTTGCATTTTCCTACAAATGCAAGTTGCACAACTATTTTAAATAAATAAATTATTTATTTAAAATCTTATTTATCTTCACCCACTTGAAACCTTTAATGGTTTCCCTTAAAGTCTTCAAACTTAGTGGCTTCCTTCTAGAGTCTTCTCAAGCCTTTAATGGTTTCCCTTAAAGTCTTCAAACTTAATGGCCTCCTTCTAGAGTCTTCTCAAGCCTTTAATGGTTTCCCATAAAGTCTTCAAACTTAATGGCTTCCTCTAAAGTCTTCCAAACTATTAAAGGCTTTTACATAACCATTTATGGTTAACTCACCTTTTACCTTTGGTTAGAGACTTTCCTCTAACTTAACCATCCTTTTGACTCATGGGTCTCTTCAAAACATTTATTTCTTTGACTAAGGTAACCATTTAACCCTTGCACATTCATTTATCCCTTGGATAAAAGGAATATCCATTAACCTAACCCTAACCCAACCCCCCCAGGGTAACCATCATGTCCCCTCAAGCATTTAATGTTCCTTATCTCTCCTCTCAAGCCTCCTCATGGTGACACTTGTCAACATGGGAATGGGTTGAAAGTCTCACATGGATTGAATATCTTTCAATCCTAACCCTTGTTAAGATTGCTCAATCTTAACCCTTAATTTCCCTATTTCTTCTATAAATAGAACCCTTCTCCTCAAGCAAAGAAGGAAGCATTAGAGTATTGTTGCTATACTGGTATTAGCATAGAGCTTTTTCATAGCATCGCTATCTACACTTGGATAGAATTTGTTTATCACATCCAACCATCTTGAATCTGCATATGGCATCCATGGCTAGTGCTAAAAGCTGAGAGCTACACTCATTTGGGACTTGGAGAGGGGAGAAACAAGGGAGAAGCATCAAAAGGCATCATGGAAGCATCTTAGGGAGGCTCTTCTCCTTTCTTTTCTTTTGTTAAACTTCTTTCATACTTTTTGAAATCTCTTTTGATATGTTTGGAATGGTTTTTAGTTCTTTGTTTTGGTTTTATGGTTGAAACTAACTTATTAACATTGAAATTTGTTCTTGCGTTGTCCCCATTTCCATGACATCACTTTTGTTAAAAAATTTGCATGTTAACATTGATAACTCAATGATGAACCACTAGTACCAAACCGGTATTGAGAGGGGGGGGGGTGAATTAGTACCAACACAAATCATAGTCCAAAACCGGTTTGACGACAAATACTCCAAATAACTGGCAAACAGGGATACTGGTTAAAATAGAGTGCAACCAGTAACATCCAATACAACTCAAACAGTCATAAACCGGTCACTCACTAAGCTTTCCTCTTAGCTCAATATTATAGTGCCATTATGCTCTCATGCATGAACAGGTAAACTAACATCAGATCTTCATAACATTGAGCTCAATATGTTTTATAGACAGGCATAAAACATAGAACCATCATATGCTCAATAGGTAAAAACAAAGCATCACAAGATAAAAGCATTACACATGACACACATATTTTTCACGTGGAAACCCAACTGGGAAAAACCTCGGTGGGGATGAATACCCACAAGTTGCTTTTGAACTCTTTTGAAGACTGCTCTGTTAGGAGCCTTGTCCGGTTAAAGACATTACAATAGGTTCTGCTAGGAACTGATCCTGTTAGGGATCACCCGGTTAAGGGATGGCTGTAATACCCGGTTAAGGGTTAAACCCGGTAGGGTCACCTTGTTAGAGGATTTCAAGAACTCAATAGCTAAAGGATCTCCAGAGCTCTATAGCTTCTCAGAACTCATTAACCTCGAGTTACCCAGTTAAGGGATTTGAATCAAGCCTGTTAAGACCACCTTGTTAGGGGATTTTACAACAAGCCAGTTAAGGCTACCCTGTTAGAGGATTTTACAACTGTTGAAGTGGTTAGAGATCAACAGGAATTACAATGATTTGGTTACAACACTCAATGCTAATGCAAATCCATTTTGGCTCCTCTTCACCTTATGCACATTCACTTTGCAGGTATCTCTTCTCTCCTTTGGTCTGGCAAGAATCATGTATCACTTCCCTAGGATACACACACACAACTTTTGCCAACAACCTTAGAAATAAACACAACATCGACTTTATAGGAAACATACAGGTCGGTAACAAAAACCCTAAACCCTAAACCTGTTAGGTTAAACAATTCAAGCGGTTCGATCTTGACTGTTGAATCATACTGCATTAAATGCAACAATCTTGAATTGATTTCAAGATGTTCTCCATCGTCCATTAAACACCGATTTCATGGTGGCTGATAACCCATCACGCGTTATCACTGTTTGACAGACTTCGCTCATTCCCGAGGTAGATAGGAATAGTCTTCTTCATGCAAGATCCTTCACGCGCACAGAGCTTACGTGGCAACACGATCTATCCTCCATTATACTGCTAACTCATCACACGACGATCACCGATTAAGTCATACAGACTTGAGGTACTCCAACTGGAAATCTTGAAGTGGAAGCTACCTACCAACCGGTAGTCATACAATGCTTCCATGTGCCGGTTCACATAACTACATGCCAGTTCATCTTGACTTGCCGGTTCATCTTGAACAAATATACTGCTTCACTTTGGCATATAAACGGGTTCATACATATGCTAGTTCCCTCTTCTCACATATCACATATGCCGGTTCACTTCATAACACATATTGACATCAATGACAACATACAATGTCATTATGTCTTCATGCCGGTTCACATAATGCCAACAATCTCCCCCTTTGGCATTGTATGTCTTCATGCCGGTTCACATAATGCCAACAAACATTTGAAATGATAACAATTTATTTTAATTTTATTGATTGGTTGGCAAGAACAATGATTAATAACTATTTAAGCCTTCTAAATGCATTATGAATGCATAAGTATTCATAGGAACTAATAAAGAAAAATAGTATTGTATTTTTATAAGCATGTAAAATAAAAATTAAATTTAGACCATAGAGTTTTATTGAAAATTTTTAATTCTTTGCATTCATTGGTTAAATTTAAAATTAAAAGTTAGAATTCAATGAATGCAATAGTATCCTTCCTTTGGGGGAATTAATAAAGACTACTTTACTTTAAGTAAAGATTAGTCTTATTATTAGTACTTGTCGTTAGGTAAGTACTATTGCATCCACTTAAGCTTAATTAATCGATTTTTTGCACCAATCAAAAGTGATTATTATTTTTGTTTCCAAAATAAAGATGAATTTTATAAAGTTAATATTAATATTTTTAAACTAGAAATTATTTATCTACAATATGATTGGATGAAAAAATTTGGTGTCATAGGAGAAAATTTATAGGGATGATAGATTTTATAGGTTTTTTTTAGATTGCTTTATATTTAAAAAAACTGTCTATTTTAACTAACTTTCTTCATTTTTTATTGATGATCTTGTAAGTGATTTTTCTCTATAAATATATAGAATTTTTAATAGTTTTTTTAATAACTTTTAAAAATATAAGTATTCAAATAAATTAACTATTGTAAGTGATAGTGAATTGGTTATGGGGAGAACTTTCTCACTCAACATTTTTCAAGCATTATTCTCGATGGGTTTGGGTTTTCTGAGAGGTGCCCGATGGGCGAGAAAACTACATTGAAATTTTCAATGACAGAGAGGGGCAGGTGAATCCAGGGGATCTCACAAGTACCAATATGGAGGTTCAGGCTAGTATCAAAATGGGTTCAGACAAGATGTCATAAAATAGACAACAAATTTTTCTGGACAAAATAGCTTTTCTGGGCATTATGGGTTTGGGGCAGGCAGGTTTCCGAAGCCTTTCAAGACAACTTTAAGATTCAAGGAGAACAATTGGATACCATACTACCCTAGGCACTATATCCGACCGCAACCAATTTTTGACATATATGAAAATGACAAGCCTTTAAGCTCATCCTCGAATGGCTCACATGGCCCTTGGTCTAAGAATAAGGACTTCAGATCTGATTCTTTTGAAGGCTTATACCAAAATAACAGAAAACACAATGAAATATCTATTACCTTTCTAAATAATATCTCAGTGGGAGTAAGGGAGGCTTACAAGAATCTCCACAATAGGGTTAGATCTATGAATCATTTGGTGTCATCTTTTCCTAATGATATACCACTGGGAACTCTCTTCCAACCAAAATCCAAGGCTAGAGAGAAAGAAGGGAGTAGTGAAGAAGATAGAGTGCACTTTAGAACATGGCTCAGAAGGATCTTGGAGGTTCTCATCTTATTTTCCACAACCAAACAATTTCATTGTGCGAAACCCTAGATCCCTAAGCGGATGAGTCCCTTTCAAGCAGAACAAGGGTGAGCAAAGATGGAGAAAGAAAATGCTTGATACCCATTTAGACAAACTACTTTTAGCTTACAATGGCTCTGATAAAGATGGAATGCATTGAAATAAGAGGCCAGATATCAATGAAAGGGAACAAGAGGATCAAGGTTACAAGATTTCCTTACTAGACCACCTCCTGCTACCACAAATCTCACTCCTACAAGAAACAATTCTAATTGGTAAGTTCTGGGATTCCTCCCTCAATATTTTGGAGATAGTTGAATGGGCTAAAGAAACTTGGAAAGGTGTAGAAAATATTTTTTACATTAATTCAAAGTCTAATTAATTTATCATCCTTTTGAATCCAAAAATGATAGAGATGTTGTACACAAATTTAAAGGGTGGTTTTTTAAGGGTTCTAGACTCTACACTATCTCGTGGATTCAAAAATTTAGGGTTGAATCCACTTTGTGCAAATTTATGCCCTTCTGGATCACATTTCCATCATTGCCTTTGGAATATAGAGATCCAGAACTTATTGAGACTTTTGCTAATAAATTGGGTATTTTTGTTAAACACGATCTCTTACCATTTGAGTACACACATCTATCGGTTAGAGTGTGTTTGTTGCTTAACCTTTCTAATCCCTTTCCAAACTCTCTCTCTATCTCTAAAAATGGTCACCGCTTGCGAAGTCATACTTTAACATTGGCGCATTGCCTTATTTTAGGGTTCTTGCGTCGCATTAACATATCTTCTATGTTGCGCACTTGGTCTTTATCATTTGCGAGCATTGAGTCCTTCTTTTGCATTCTTCATTTTTCTCGCTTTAGAATTTGGTCTTGTTGATAACAATCTTCAGTTATGATTTTGGTCGATCTTATCCTGTCGCATCAATGTGCGTGCTCATTTATCATCATTTTGGTTGATCTTAGGGTTTTTGTCCTCTTGTCAATCTTGTCATCTTGCGATCGATTCGTCATCGATCCTCATTCTTGTCAATCTTGTCATCTTGCGATCGATTCATCATCGATCCTCATTCCTGTCAATCTTGTCATCTTGCAATTGATTCATCATCAATCCTCATTCTTGTCAATCTTGTCATTTTGCGATCGATTCATCATCGATCCTTGTCCTCTTGTCAATCTTGTCATTTTGTGATCGATTTGTCATCGATCATTGTCCTTTTCAATCATGTCAATTTCGATCAATTAGTCATTGTTCCTCGTCAATTGGCGCCCATCAATTTGATCTCTTTATCAATCTTGGTCAATTTATCAATCAAATTATTTATCAGCATTGGTCCTTTGTCAATCAAAATCATGATCAAATCGACCCTACATAAATTATCTTTTGTCAAGACCTAATTGTCGTCCTTGCATTTCTAATTCATCTTCTAGGGTTTTATGATTTATTCATTTAATCTTGTTTGTCATTTTCCCTCTAGGTTAAATAATTTATTTATTTATCCTAAGTCTTCTTGTCACAATTAAATATTTATTTAATTGGCTAATTAATTCCTCCTCTTTTTGTGAATTAATTAATGAATGAAAAATTATTAATTAATTTACCTAATTTTCTAATTTCTAATTTCCTAATTTCCAATTCATCATTTCTAACCTAATTTTTCTATTTTCTCCTATTTTTCTAATATTTCCCCTAATTTCATGGGAATGACATTTCAATCTTGTCATAATATGTCAATCAATCAATTTTGCATAGCAATCTTGTCATAATTTTTCATATTTGTCGTTCTTGATTTGAAATTTCCTTTCAAATCTCTTCATGCTAATCTTGTCATCTCTCCAATTTGTCTATAAATTGGATGAGTTTCTTCAATCAAAGGATCAATTAATCACATTTTCAGAGAATCAATCACGCTTCTTGTATCCTTACACTGCCATTTCATCTTGCTTTCATGCTATGCCTTTGCATTTGTAGGTGAGATCCACAAACACACTAATTTGAAGGAGAAAGAAGGACAATGGAGCCACATGAAGGAGACATCTGCATTTGGTTTGCTTTGATTTCATTTTGAATGTCTTGTCTTCATGTTTTCATTGATTGGATTAGGATTGTTTTCATTGCAATTTAGGTTTTGTGATTGTCCTAATTAGTATTTGCTTTGATGATTTCCAAATTCCTATCTACAGAGATGTTGTACATAAATTTAAAGGGTGGTTTTTTAAGGGTTCTAGACTCTACACTATCCCGTGGATTCAAAACTTTAGGGTTGAATCCACTTTGTGCAAATTTATGCCCTTCTGGATCACATTTCCATCATTGCCTTTGGAATATAGAGATCCAGAACTTATTGAGACTTTTCTAATAAATTGGGTATTTTTGTTAAACACGATCTCTTACCATTTGAGTACACACATCTATCGGTTAGAGTGTGTTTGTTGCTCAACCTTTCTAATCCCTTTCCAAACTCTCTCTCTATCTCTTCAAAATTTGGAAATGGGATCAAGAAATAGTTATTCAAGATGCTAACATTGTGGACAAATATTCAAACTCCCCGGGCCACTATAATACTCAATGTCAGGGCCCTAGACAATCGATTGTGAGAGTCTACATTGATCATGTTAATGATCCACTTCAATGCACTCACTTTACATCCTCAGAAGATTTCCCAGAAAATGTTACTAATGCACAAGAAGAGGATGACATTTTACAAGAAGAGGATGTCAGGTTAAGCCTGATACAAATCTTCCAGAACATCAACTTCGAAATAGGGGAGATTTCACAGCCTCTTTTAAACACTTTGAGTGTTGGTATTATGGATGTGTTGCATTGTTTTTGTCATTGATGTCAACACTTATCAACACTTATCCTTCTGGAGATATTTGGTTATGTTGAACCGGCACGTTATGTTCACCAACAAGTTCAGTGACTTATGCACAGTCACCGGTATATTTCTCACCGATAGGTTATATTGTTCACCGGCACTGAGGATGACTTGTTATCATCTAGAGATCACTTGGTTATATCAAAGACATGGTTTGGACACTTGGTTTTGGTATTTTGGTTATTGGTCTAATCGGGTTGACATATTTGTTGTTACCAACAAATTAGTCTAGGTTATGGACCGACATGCATTATCTATTCCAGATCAGCATGACACGTCAGTCAAGACATTCTGCGCCTGTGTTGGGACATTCTGCGCCTGTGTAAGGCCAGAAATAGAGGTGAAAATCAGGTTTTTTACTTGCAAATTACTTTGTTTTCATTCTGTTCTTATATTCTGCTTTTCTTTGGTACTGATTCTCTGTGCAACACCTTGGCGTTACGTGTGACGAAGACAAAAAAAAATGAAACTACTAACAAATCTTATGCAGGACGCGGTCAAAGACTTTTATTAAAACATCTTGCATGTGATTTTTAGAGTAGTTGCACATTTAGTTTCTTAAAGGTTAATGAACACCATGCATGCTTTGTTTGCTTTTAGTTTGATTACATGTTTTAACCATTAGAATTGGGCCTGCCTCCCGATTTGCCTGGCACTTCGCACAGGCATTGGTGAGAGGGAACGACCCTAAGTAGTGATGGGCTGAAGCCAAGCTCTTCCGAACCACTCTAAATAACTATGGATGCAACGAAAGTTGTAGACAACGGGTGCTGGAATGGTATTGCGATGATTCATTCGCCGGATCAATACCCACCCGAACGGATGCCTTAACTAGAACCTTTTGTTTGTAGAGACCAAAAACCTTCTATCTATTGGCTCAGGCATTGTGATACGCGCATGCCAAAGACACTTCTCATGTACTCCTTAGTTAGAGATAGCAAGTTCTTGGGAAGTGATGCCCCTTGAACTCGAAGCTTGGTATGCCCGAGAAGTGAGTGCACTGTAAGGGGGAGCCAGTGCTACCAAGCATCTAGCTATCTGGCTTAGTGTTGTATTTCATTAGAGGATTCAACAGATATTGTCCTTGCCAGCCATAGGATTTGTTATGAATGTGCTTGATTGTCTTGAGTCAAAGTCAAACAAACATTTTATCTTCCATGATTGTCAAAAAGTTAAATCAAAAACAAACTTTCAAAAGTGCTCATAATCAACTTGGGTTTTCAAAATCAACAACCTTCAATTCAAAGCAAGATCCAAACAAAAGTCCAAATTTGCCCAAGTATTCATCCAACATTTGAACATGGCTTGTCAATACATTGAATGTCTTTGTTTCAAAATTCATGTCACTTTAGGCTAGGTTTTGCATAGTCCCACTTAGGTCCTAAGGCATATTGTCATCTCCTTTCATTTTAGTCCTTTTCATTGCAAGCGTCCTCATTTTGCACTTAGGTTTTAAAATCATTTCCCTAAGTTTGCATTTCATTGTCATATCCAAGACAGATTTTCATTTAGGTTGCATAGGTTGCATAGATCATTTTCATGTCATATCCTAAGTCATTGTCATAATCATTGCCTTCCTGCATTTATTCTCAAAAATTTGATTTGTCAAACTTGGAAAATCAAAACTTTGGATAATACCCTAAGTTGTTGTTAGGGAGTCTTGAACTGGTCTAAAAATTTGTCCTTTTATTAATATCATTTTTGTCAAACCTAGCTTAGTATCCAAGCATATAGGTGAGACATTGTCATTTTGTCCTATTTTCATTTGGTCCTTTGTCCTTTAAGGTCTTGGCTTCATTTCAACTTCCCAAGGTTGAGTTTTTAGGTTTGCATTTCAAAAAGTTTGTCCAAATCTTCAAAAACAACAAAAACATAGGTTGCATTCTTGCCATAGATTGCATTTTCATCTATTTAGGTTGCATTTAGTTGCATATCATACATCATCCTTCTAAAATCAAAAAATTCCAAAAAAAATATTGCATTTGCATAGTGACATGCCTGTTGAAACAAGGTCAAAGTCTAAGAAGATGGGTGAACGTATATATCAACCCATGGACAACGTATCAAACTCACAGTTTCAATCTAGTCAATCATTACACATTGAAGGTTTGTCAAACACATCATTACCACCATATGGAATGGTTCAACTTGGACCACCTCCATTATATGAACCAGTGTTTGTACCCATGAAACCAGGATATGGGAGTTTTCCACCAACACCAAGAGAAAATGCACCTTTCGACTGGAATCAACCGAACCTGAAACATGAAATTCAAACATTACATGGGGAACAAACTCTTTCACAAGGATTTGGTTCAGACCAAGGCGTTCAACAAGAAATAAATCCAAATGTTTTACCAGATTCTTCATCAGATTTCGATGCTTTCGATGATGTTGATATGTTCCTTTAAGATCCTAAGTTGACAAAAAAGATGGATAAATTCTTGAACAAGGTCTTTAAGATGTTCCCACAAAATTATCTTGACATGATGAGTAATGTGACCTCCTCAAGTGAGCAAATCAATATGCAAAAACAACAAGGCGGTGAGCTGTTAAGTTTCTCTCCACATCCAAATGAAGAAAATGTGTAACAAGAAACTCAACACACCTTGATGAGTAAATGTGCTTCAAAAATGTTGACAGTGACTATTCCACAAAAGTCACCATTTGAAACAATAAATAATCCGTTATTTAATACAACACCTTTAATGCAAGATCAAATGAGGGCCACACAAATATTGACAGCTGTCCCTCAACAAGAAATGATTCCTCGAATAATTACAAGTGGATCAAAATCTAAGATGCAAGAAAGCTTTACGACTGGAATGTCTGATCTCACCAATGTCCAAAATAATTCCACAATGCAACAAAGTTCCTATGTCCCATTAAGTTCAATATATTTGCCAAATACTCAAGTACTTGTTATGCAAAATATTGTGACAGATCCTTCGATAATGGTAACACAAAGAGCTACAAATAGTGGTTTGCACCAACAACAAATGTTGCAACAATTGAGTAATACACAAAAGGCACAATCGAATGCGCAAACAAGCAATGCACAACAACAACAATATCGCATTCAACAACATGTTGCAGCATCTTCTGCACCATTACAAGTTAATTCAAACTTGCAAACACCACAATGGATTGGACAAAAAACACAACAAGTCAATGCAAGTGCCATACCCCATCTTAAGGAGAAACAACAAAAACCTCCTAAACAAAGTTTTTTGCAAGTGATGGGATTTACATCGAGATAACAACAATTGGCACAAAGTCAGCAAATTCTAATTCGTCAGCATCAACAACAACATGTGCCTCAATATGTGCCAAGACAAACAAGTTATCATACTTCACGACCACAATTGATGTCTGTGCAATATCAACAACACCCTCAATTGCAATATCAACCAAGGCTACCAATCGTGATTCCACCACAAGAAGCACAACAACAAGGTCAAGGTCAAGGAATGGCACAACCACAACAACAAGAGCTGTATCAAGACCTTTATATGCCAGAAACACCAAAGACAACAATTTCAGAGCATCAACAGCCGATGGGAAACACGATGTATCGACAAAGAGTACCCACTAGGATCAATGATGAACCTCCAAAATCTGACACAATTGCGCAACAGCTTGAGAAGTTGCAACGACAAGTCGACGCATTGGAAACCAAAGGAACAAAGAAATTGTATACAGATCAAGATTTATGTCCTAATCCATTTGACAAGAGCTTGTACATGCCTCCCTTCCCTAAGCATTTTGAGGCACCTAATTTTGAGAAATATAAAGGGAATGGCAATCCAAAAGACCACATTCAAGCATTTTTCGCAGCATGTACTGAAGTGAGTTATGAGGAAACATATTTAATGCGCTTGTTCGCACGAAGTCTGACAGGACAAGCCATGGATTGGTATTCGCATTTGCCAGGGAATATAAAGACTTGGTTGGAATTGGCTCAAAAGTTTATATCTCACTTCGCATTCAACATTGATAGTGAAGTGACTATGTCAGATTTATGCAACACTAAGCAAAAGCAAGGTGAACCATTAGTGACTTTCTTGCAATGATGGCGAAGCTTGTATAGTCGTTCTTCCCTAGATATACTTGAAGAACAACAAGTGAACTTATTTATTCAAAATTTGGTCCCAGAAATGATGTATGAACTCAAATTGAAAAGTCCCAGTACCATTGAGAAACTCATTAAGAAAGGGATGAACATTGAAACTGCTCTTGTAGCTAAGGGAATAATTAAGCTCAACAAAGACAGTGACAACACAAACAATTCAGGGGACAGAAATAGATTTTGGTACAAAAACAAGAATGTCACTAGTGATGGAGTTGTTGACGCAAGAGCAGTGAATGCAAATCAACCCACGTTCACAATAAAGAAATTGAGTGCTCCTAATATGTCGGCTATGGACCAAAATCAAACACCAGCAAGCAATGTTACTCAATAGCCACAATACCAACAATATACTCAACAATATAATCAACAACAAGGTCAGCAACAAAACCAACAATGAAAACCTTTTCGATCAAGGGATGGGCCTCCTTGATAGTTTATGCCATTGGGAGAGCCTATTGAGTTAGTAATGAAATAATTAATACAAGCAAAGTTTATCAAGTTACCAGTTATCAAGTCAGAACCATTGGTAAAGCCGCATTGGTGGAATGATAATGCATATTGTGAATACCATCGGTCAAAAGGACATAAAACCGCATCGTGTTTTCAATTGAAACATATGATTCAAGACTTGTTAGATCAAGGAGTAATTGAGGTAGACCCACCCAACACGACTTCTAACACTAATCATACAATTTTCAAAACTCCTTTGCTTGATCATGACAAGGGTAAAGCATCTTCTTCAAACTCTACCCAAACAACGAATCTTAATTATGCAAATAATGGTTATAACAATGTCATCAATTGTTTTCGAGTGTCAAATGAGTATGTTTCCACCATAAGAATAAAGGGACAAGATCCTTCTTGCACAGTCACCACTCGTCGATCCAAAATAGTCCTGAAAGGAGCTCCTCAAATTCCTCCCAAATCAACTCCTACGAGTCAGTATAATCTCCTAGATCATCTAGGAAAGACACCTGCACAAATATCAATTCTTGAGTTGTTGAAAATGTCCCCTATGCATCGTGCAGTCCTAGATAAAGCTTTAATTGAGTCCACTGTCCTGATAAACATTGATGTTGACCAGTTTCAAGCCTGAATTGGACATCTAGCTATTTCCCAACATGTTGCCTTTTCTGATAACGATATTTCTCCTGATAAGCTCCATCATAATGATCCTTTACATCTTGAAGTCTTTGTCCATAATTGCAAGATCCGACGAGTCTTGATAGATGGCAGAGCAGGTCTTAACATCTGTACCCTAAGAGTGGTCATTGGTCTTGGTTATACAGAAAATGACATTGATTCTTCTAGAAGAATAACAATCAAAGCATATGATGATGCCGAGCGTCCATCTAAAGGGGTAATTTCATTGCCTATCAGAGTCGGTCCAATGATAGAAAACACTTTCCTGTAGGTCCTAGACCTTGATCTCCCTTACAATATGATCGTTGGCCATCCGTGGATTCATGCAATGAAAGCAGTTCCATCTACTTATCATCAGTGCTTAAAATATCCTTACAATGGGACTGAGATAACAATTCCAGGAGATCGTAATCCATTTCAATTTTGCGCCAATCTAAAGGATTCCTCGAAGCAACAAGTCCCAATCAATAGGGAGGCCCACTCACATAATTATGTGGATCCTAATGAATTGTTAGAGGCTATCAAAGGAAAATTGAAGATATAGGACCAAGTATGCGGAGAGTATTCAATGGCTCAAACATTCCTCATTGGGAATTTACCAATATCTCCAAAATCACATGGAAAACCATATTTGTTGCAAAAGGAACCTAAGATAGTCATTCAATATCAGCCCCCCACTACATTTACCAAATGGGGTGAACTTGATAAAGAAACTTTGGATGATGATGTCATAGATTGGCTTTATAAGGATCCCACTGAGACACCACCTGTTAGGTTGCCAGTGGAGCGGTACGGCAAAGGGTTTACTATGCTACAGAAAAAGGGATATGATGGCTATAGTGGCTTGGGCCCTGACAAGAAAGGAAGACTAGAACCTATTATACCCAAGATGCGACCTCCAACTTTAGGGTTAGGTTTTGTACCATTGAGAATTGGACCCTCATCTACCAAAGTGACCATGTGTAGAAAGGGGCGTGACTCTGATGATGAAACAACACTTGAGGATATCCAACCCCAAACTGATTCTAATGAATGGGAATGGAGTTCCTTTTCTTCTAGCTCCTATGCCCTCGAAGATATTTTCCTTCATCCTGATGATTTGCCCATGGAAGACAAACATGAAATAGCTCCCCCTCCCAAAACGCGTCCTAATGCTTGGATAGAGTCATTCTGGGACCCAAGCTCCGAATCAGATACGAGTAGTTCAGACAGTGATACCACAGACATTTAGATCTTTACCATCTCAACCCTCTCTCTCCTTAAAACTGATGATGACATGCCCCTTGTCTATCCTCAGCTTATCCAACATGACCAAAAAGAACCACTCACATTAGATTGTTTTCAAAATGATGAAGCAATTGCCAAATTTCTGGGACTCTGAGAAGGCATACCACAAGGTGATCATAAAGTAGGATTTACTATTGATCTAGATTGCACAACATATTTTGGGGAGTCAACTCCATCTTCTAGTCATACAAATGAAAAAGAAAAAGTAAAAAATCAAAAGAATAGGTCTTTGAGTGAAAACCTTAAGGCACTCTCTGATCATGAAAAAGTAAAAATAAAAGACGTACCTGCGGGTGAAAACCTCTCTGAGGCGCCCAAAGGTGGAAGATTGGACATACCCTCGTCAAGTCAGGATAAATCAACATTGCTTGTGGAAATGATCGAAGAGATAAATTTGGGTACACCTGACAACCCTAAGGTCATTCATTTCACTGCTTCTCCATCAAAATAGGAAAAGATAGATTTTATCAATTTCTTTCTTGAGAAGAAGATCAGTTTTGCATGGTCCTATGCAGATATGCCCAGCCTTGATCCAGAATTAGTCCTTCATCACTTGCCATTAAAATCAGATGCCAAGCCCATCAAATAGAAACTCAGAAAGATGCATCCCCAAGTGGCTCTCTTGGTCAAGGTAGAACTAAAAAAATTATTAGATGTGGGCTTTATCAGACCCATTGATTATGCAGACTGGATTTCAAATTTGGTACCAGTTAGCAAAGTAACTGGGGGCATCAGAATCTGTACAGATTTTAGGGATCTTAATAAAGCATGCCCTAAAGATGATTTTCCACTGCCGAATATCGACATCATAGTTGACATGACTGCCAGATATGAGATGCTATCATTGATGGATGGTTTTTCTGGATATAATCAAATTCGTATTGCTCCTGCAGATCAACATAAGACTGCATTCACATGTGCTTGGGGTACCTACTGCTGGAATGTGATGCCCTTTGGTCTTAAAAATGCTGGCGCAACATATCAAAGAGCTATGATGACAATTTTTCATGATTTTATAAATACTTTGATGGAAGACTATGTTGATGACCTATTATGCAAATCTATCACAAGAGATAGTCATCTAGCCATTCTTGGCCCAATCTTTGATCGAATGGAAACCTACAAGCTCAGACTCAACCCAAAGAAGTGTGTCTTTGGTGTTACATCCAACAAATTATTAGGGTACATTGTTTCTCATAGAGGCATCGAAGTAGACCCTGAAAAGGTTAAAGCAATAATGGATATGCCTCCTCCTTCCAATCTCTGCTAACTAAGAAGTCTACAAGGGAAGCTACAATCAATCCACCAGTTTATAGCTCAATTGGCAGACAAATGTCATCCCTTCCAGCATTTATTGCATAAAGGTGTCATTTTTAAATGGACTGAGCAATGTCAATCAACATTTCAAACTCTCAAGGATTATCTACTGTCGCCACCTATTCTAATGCCTCCTATAGAAGGGAAGCCATTCATATTGTATATTTCTGCAACTGAAATGGCACTGGGAGTTCTCTTAGCCCAACAGGATGAGAAAGGAAAAGAACGGGCTATTTATTATATCAGTTGGACACTAGTGGGCTATGAGCTGAATTATTCAACTATTGAAAGAGCATGTTTAGCAGCGGTCTTTGCAACATAGAAGCTTCAACACTATATGTTAAATCATCAGACATTGCTAGTTGCAAAAATTGATCCCTTGAAATACTTGCTTAGTAGGGCAGCTTTGACAGGTCGCTTAGCAAAGTGGGTTATGATCCTCAGTGAGTTTGATATTGAGTACATTGAGCGAAAGGCAATAAAAGGACAAATCATAGCGGATCAACTTGCAAAGGCACCTATTCATGATGATCATCCCATGTTGACAGATTTTCCAGATGAATCAGTCTTTGCTCTCACATCTTCTAATGAATGGAAGTTATATTTTGATGGATCCCATACCAAATTCGGGTCCGGAGCAGGTATATTGTTTGTCACCCCTCAAGGTGATGCTATTCGCAAATCCTATAGAATAAATTTCCATTGCACCAATAACATTGCAGAATATGAAGCTCTGGTCATAGGACTCCGAGTAGCGATCCACTGGAACATCACACATTTGCAAGTCTATAGAGATTCCCAGTTAGTCATCCATCAAGTGAATGATGACTATGAAACAAAAGATGAAAAGCTTATTCCCTACAAGCATATGGTAGATTTCTTCAAGACAAAATTTATGGCTATCCATTTCAGTCAAGTTCCAAGAATTCAAAACAAGTCGACAGATGCTATGGCAACTATTGCTTCCATGTTAAATATGCCCCACAATATGGACAGATGTGAATTTTTGGCCGAACAGTTGCTTATCCCTTCTTTTGAAATTCTGATAGTAGATGTGATGTGTGTTGTTGTTGGTCCTAATTCCCCATGGTACAATGACATCTATCAATATTTGAAATCCCAAACCTTACCACCTAACCTTTCCTCTAGCCAACGCTGCCTTCATCCGCCAGACAGCCAAATATGTCATCATCACAGACACCCTTTACTGTCGTTCCTTTGACCACACCCTCCTTAGGTGTTTGGATTCTGACGAGGCACAAACAACTTTACATGAAGTTCATGATGGTATATGTGGGGGCCATTTCAATGGTCTGAGTCTAGCTAAAAATTTGATTCGTGCTGGGTATTATTGGCCCACTATGGAAAATGATGCTCATGATTTTGTGAAGAAATGCTACAAATGTCAAATACATGGAAATTACATTCATGCACCAGCCCAAGAGCTTCATTCTGTCATATCTTCGTGGCCCTTTTCTCAATGGGGATTGGATCTTATTGGCAAGATTCACCCGACATCTGCAAATGGACACAAATTCATCATCACGGCCATAGAATACTTTACAAAATGGATCAAGGCTATCCCTATGACCTATATCACTAGTATTCAAATTTCAAAATTCCTACTAAATTATATCATATGCAGATATGGGGTTCCTCTTGCAATAGTCACAGATAATGGCCGTCCATTCAAGAACAAAGATGTCAAGGAACTCTGTGAAAAGTTTCACATCCAACACCGTTTCTCCAGTCCTTATTGTAGACGTATAAAAATGACCATATTCCTAAATGAATATTTTATGTTCATTTCTCTATTTGATTAAATCCAATTTAATTAAATTATCCACATTCCTCTATTTAATTAATTAAATTACTCAATTTATTTAAATTAAATTCACTATACCCATTTAATGAATAAATCATTTTATTCAAATAAATCCTCCTATCCACTTTTAATTAAATTCAAATTTAATTAAATAAGTTATCCCAAATTGAATAAATCTAATTTATTTAATTTCCCCAAATTGCAACCAAATTGAATTAAATCATTTATTTCAATTAAATCCTATTATCCCTTCATCCACTTGCAAAATCCCAAATCCCTTTCTAATCCCTTCTAGAATCTTCTAATTACTTCTAATTAACCTAACCCTCCTCTAAACTTTGTCACATCCCTAAGCAAAGGGAAGTCACTTCTCAAAAACCTTAAAGTCTTTGATAACCATTGAAGGTTTTCAACCTTCAACCACTAAAACCCTTAAAGTCTTTGAAAACCATTAAAGGCTTCCAATCTTCAACCACTTAATCCCCAAAGTCTCCAATAACCATTAATGGTTAATTCAAACCTTCCCACATGGTTAAAACATTTGTTTTGACTCAACCTCTATCCAACCCAAGGGTCTCATCAGGCCTTTAATGCTTTGACCATGATTATCTCTTAATCATTTGCACAAAGGTTTATCCTTGGATTAACTCTTAATCCAGTGGGTAATCCTAATTTAGACTTGACCCTTAGCCTTTAGATAACCATGAGGTCTTCTCAGGCCTTTAATGCCTCCAACCTCTTCTTTCAACCCAATCCTATGTTGACACTTGTCACCATTTCATTGGTACAAATTGTGCACATGGATCCCCAACTTTCAAAACTGGCCCTTGATTAAACCTTTCAATCCTGACCATCCATTGCCCTATTTGTGCTATAAATAGAGCCCTCATTCCTCCATTCTTAACAATCATCTTTCAAATTTGAAGCATTATACTTATGCTCAAATACTTTCAAGCTTTCTCATCATCTTTATGCTCTTCATTTAGCCTCTTTTGGATCAAATATGCATGCTTAGATTACTTTCTTTATCATTTTAGTTCAATCATAGACTAAATATAGTATGATAGGATAGTATTCATACTAACCTCGTCATCTTATCATCTAGTTTATTGCATTTTTAGCATCATACATAGATTCATATCTATTTCATACTAAATCAATCAAAAGCATCTCTCGTTCTCATATTTGCCATCCCTAAACCATTTTGCTCAGTGATCTGAGAGCAAAAACGTTGGTTTGAGGGACATTGTGAGATAGAGAACCATGGGACCCTCCTTGGGAAGCTGAGTAACACTACGTTACTCCATAGCTTGCATCAAGAAGTCTTGTGTGTGTGTGTGGACTAGTATTATAATATAATTTTCACATATTTAGTTTTACTTGACCACTTTTCCCGCATACACTTATTATCCACAAAGTAATGGTCAAGCTGAAGCATCAAATAAAACCATCATTAAGATCTTGAAAAAGGTTGTCAATGACGCTGGTCGAGATTGGCATGTATAGTTGAATCCAGCACTATGGGCTTATCACACTTCTATCCGCACACCCACTAGCGCAACACCTTATTCCTTGGTGTATGGTGTGGAAGCCATTTTACCCTTGGAAGTGGAATTTCCCTCTTTGCGTGTTTCCCTGCAAAATTTGATTGGTGATGAGATGCACAGAGTCTCTCGGTTGCATTAGCTTGAGATGTTAGATGAGAAATGTCAGACAACCCTGACACATTTGCAGGCATATCAAAACCGTCTCCATCGCTCTTATAATAAGAAGGTCAAAGGGTGACACTTCAAAGTGGGAGATCTGGTTTTAAAGGCGAACCCAAAGAATGCACAATCTACTGACATCATCAAAGGAAAGTTTGAACCTAATTGGGTTGGGTCTTTCATAGTTACTGCAGCCTATGGCTCGGGGGCATATCAACTTGCAACCCCAGAAGGTGAACCTTTCTCAGATCCTGTAAATAGAATGCACCTTCGCAAGTATTGGGCATAGTTCTTTTGTTAGCAGTTCTTTAATATGATCCTGAAAAAATACAAAAAATACAAAAAAAAAAAAAAAAAAAAAAAAGAAAAAAAAAACAAAAGTAAAGAAAAATAGTTCACCCTCTAGTGAAAACCTGGCAAACAGGTGCTTTGGGCAAGTACCATGGTGAATACCTGGCAAACAGGTGCCATGTGTAAAAGATTATTGCTCCATCATCTATCATGACCCCTAGCTATACTTTCCCTCATCCGCTTTATCACGCTTATCCTTGTCCTGACCCAATGTTCTATTCCAGGCCTGTGGTTGGTCAACATCATTGTCTTGCATACTCAGGTTCCCAGTCCTTGTGCATATGTTTTAGTCCAGGTCACTGTATATGTCTTTCAAATGTTCATTGGGTGCGCGCCTCCCCTTGTCATGATCAATTACTGGAGCTTTCAAAATTGAAAAAGTCCTGAAATAATCCAAAAAAAATAAAAAAAAGTCCTAAAATAATCCAAAAAAATCAAATAAAGTCTTGAAATAATCCAAAAAAATCAAATAATGTCCTGAAAAAATCCCTAAAAATCAAATAATGTCCTGAAAAAACCCCTAAAAATCATATAATGTCCTGAAAAAATCCCTAAAAAGTCAAATAAAATCCTGAAAAAATGAACAATTTTTTTTTAGAAACATCAAAAATCCAAAAACAATTTCTTTGGCATTTTGCATTTTGTCAATAAATGGTCCCCTTTGTGCATAGACAGATTGCTGAGCATACATCCAACGACACTCAATCACACATTGTGCTTTAATGAAATCATGCATTAACAGATGAACTTTTCAATCAAACTAGACATTCAAACTGATCAAAATTGTCATATCAATCAATCAACATCAATATCATTTGTCCTTGTCAGTATTATCATGGGTCTTATACAGGGTGTGGTATACTCGAAACCAGACTGTGTCCTATCTTAGATGGGGTACCGCATTCCCTGAAACCAGACAACAAGATTGTTCCTGTTTTCCACCTTTGACAATGACAATCAGACTGTTTGTTTGACTTGGTCGAATTTGTGCGTCCTATCTTTTTAATGGTTTATCTTTGGCTTTGATCATGTTCCTATGTTGCTCGATGATGTCACTGAGTGATTTAGAGTAACCGGGATGGTTCATGGTCCCTTTTGTTTTTTGTTGTGTTTGCTGTTTGTGGAATGTTTGTCACAAACTGGGGCAACTATATCATTGGGTGTCTATGATAAGTATGTTCGCTTTGTGAATGCTGCACATACCTCGACCCTTGATGTATGCACCCTAGGATGCTTCACTCATTCCTTGTGTGCGATGTGTCTATCTTTTGTAAAAGGGGTTGCATTCCAGCTCTGGCCTTCAATGCCATGATGCTCTGCATCCTCTTTGCTACATTAAATAAAGGTTCTCACCTACTTCTATGCATTGATGAAAGCAAGTTTTTCTTCATCTCTAACTGTCCTCTGTCTAATTTCTTCTTACTAACATTTCTTCTGTTAGTTTGGGCAATCAGTTTGGTCTAGTGCTCCGATCTCCAAAAACATAAGTGACATCTTGCATTCATTGGTTAGTACATTTGCATTATATCAAGCATTTTATCCATTTCATATTATAAATGCATCAAAAACACATAAAAATATATCCATACATGTTCCACAATGGTACATAAACAATGCATAAGCCATCCATACATGGAAAGTAAACATAAGCCATAACACATTGCATCCCATCATATAGCTACATATCATATCATATATCAAAACAATATCGGAGTACAAAATTAGACTGTCTGTCCTAAGTATGGTCCGCAGGCTAAATACATAATGTCACACTACATATGTCTCTGTCATAAGGAGCACGTGCCTCTGTCACTGGGTGCTCCCTCTATCCTCCTCATCCGTGCCATGTCTCAAGGATGATGTCCCTCCTATCCCTGGTCCTGGCTGTGGTGGTCTCCTAGGTCCACTCACCCCCATGTTGCTCACTGACCTCCGAGAGCGTGGCCTGCTCTCTATCCTCGACCATGACCAATATGTCACTGCTCTTTTCTCTGGTGGAACTGCACTCTCATATAGTTTCCTCAACTGGCATATCTCATCTCTGGTCTCTACCAACATCTGTGCCATCTCACATGCACTGGCATCCCTAATCAACCCAATATACTCAGTCACTCTCTGCTCTGCTTGCTATGCCTGCGCTATTGCTGTATCTCGAGCCGCTGTAAGTCTGGCTATCTCTGCTCTAAACTAATCTCGCTCTGTCCTAAAGATAGCATTCTATCTCTCTAATGTGGCAATGTGATCATGCTGACTCGCTATGGTGGCCTTACATATCTCCATCTCCTCTATGTTAGTTGTCTCCGACTCTATGGGTATATCCTGCAATGACTCCTGATCGGTTGGATCTGGCCCATTCTCCTCATCCTCATCATCCCCTCCGTCCTCATCATCCTCCTCATCCTCCTCCTCCTCTCCAGCGAGTGGGAAGTCCTTCTGTCTCCTAGGTACCAAAATATCAGGATCTGTCAATGGCACAGGCCATCATCATGCAAACCATCGCTCATACTCCTCTGTCATCCCGACGTCCACCACATCTGATCTCTAATCCCACTATCTCTGCTGTAGCTGTGTGAAGTCGGCATATGCTATGTGTGGCTGAATCATCCTCCTCCACTGACTCGTCTCTCTGTGAGATCGGGCAAAGTGTGCAGTCCCTCTCGGTACATCCTGCCTCTCTCCAAACTGTCATCTGACTCTCTCTGGCAGGTACTTCTCAATCACTCTCTGGCGATTCATTGGTCACCCAATCAGGTATCTCTCCTATCTGCAATACGGTAGCTCATCACTATCATCTGACCATCCAGGGCAATCAAGATATGGCCTCCATGTGAAATCTCTCAATCTGTCTAGCTCATGTCGCCAATATAGTATGTATCCAAATGGACCCTGTCTCAGTGCTCCCCCATAGTAGTACACATATGGTAGATGTGGTACTACCTGTCTCTCTGCAATCGGTCGACATATGGCTATGTGCTCAAATGCCCATACCTGTAACACTGTGACCCCACAGCTCAAAGTCTGCACCCTCTGATATGCTATCTGATGCAGCTGAAAATATAGCATAGCAAGCACACATGGTCCCCATGCGTATACAGTCCCCTCTGTTGCCATCCTCTCTAGTACTCTCCCCCATCCGATAGGGAATCCATGTCCTCATCTATCACCTACTAATAGGCATGCTATCACCACAGTTATCACCACATATCGCTGATCATACTTTGATGCCATGGTATCCCAGCCAATCTCCCTCTCTATGATATCCAGATCATCTGCATCGCACTCGAATAATCTGCACAAAGCATCTCTCCCTGTCACTGGGTCATATTCTATCATCTCCCCATGAATCAGAATGCAGAGGATACGCCACACGTCCTCTAGTGTGATCGTCGCCTCTCCATCGGTAGATGGAATGAGGAAGTCTCTGAATGCCATCGCTCTACCAATTCGGTAAGCAGTCCTATGTTTGCCCTAATCTTGGGCATGAATGTAATATAGTATAATCCAAGTCCTGCTAATGTATCTCTGTCTGTGCTCCTGAGTCTATGTCGCAACATGAAGCAGTCGGGTCTGTTCTCCTGCGTAATCAATGGATACTGTCGACTCTGCATCACAATTGGGGCACACTTTGTCAATTTTAGGGTTTTCTCCTAAGGGCTACATTTCCTTGTTTCATGCACAAATCAGGGTGTTTCTTATCTATTTTGACCTATCCTACCCTTATCCCCCTTTTCGGGATCATCCGCGCGCTGTTTTCGGTCAAATTAGGGTCCTAAGTGCACAACTACGCCTGTGTACCCTATCCTACGCCTATGCAGCATCAAGCTGCACTTGTGTACCCTACACAGGCACAAAACATCCTCACACAAGTGCAGAATGTGCCCACACAAGCGCAAATGTCCTTTTTTCCATTCCCTGTGGGCCCCGCAATGTCCCGTAATCCAACAAAATTCATAAAATTGACAATATGGGTTTTTGAGCTACATACCGCTACTCCCGCATCATCCAGTCATCTGTAGGTGCATACACATTCCCCAAGGTGATCTACCATTGGAATGTTCACCATCTCTGTGCAAGGGTCCTTTTCCAGAGCAACAATTCCTCCACTTTGGCTAGTGCAAATGGACTCTTTTCATTCTCTTTGTCTCCTATATAGCTATTTTTCAGTGTCTAGATGGACATGCATGCTCTTCATCTTATGTTGGTCGTGGTCTTTTGTGCCTTCTATTGCTTGTAATTCATGCATCCGACCTTCAATTCTTGATCTCTTTGAACCTATCATTTTCTATTATTCTTATCGATCAATTGGCCTCTTTTCTGGATGTTTCCATCCAATTCCTCGAGGGGGCATGCATATGTTATTGTTATTGTCTGGGGCATTTTCATTATTTTTCTTTGAAACAACGGTTAGAATCGCATTGTCTCAAAGAGGGGCAAAATGTAGACATCTAAAAATGGTCACCGCTTGCGGAGTCATACTTTAACATTGGCGCATTGCCTTATTTTAGGGTTCTTGCATCACATTAACATCTCTTCTATGTTGCGCACTTGGTCTTTATCATTTGCGAGCATTGAGTCCTTCTTCTGCATTCTTCATTTTTCTCGCTTTCGAATTTGGTCTTGTCGATAACAATCTTCAGTTATGATTTTGGTCGATCTTATCCTATCGCATCAATGTGCGTGCTCATTTATCATCATTTTGGTTGATCTTAGGGTTTTTGTCCTCTTGTCAATCTTGTCATCTTGCGATCGATTCGTCATCGATCCTCATTCTTGTCAATCTTGTCATCTTGTGATCGATTCATCATCGATCCTCATTCTTGTCAATCTTGTCATCTTGCAATTGATTCGTCATCGATCCTCATTCTTGTCAATCTTGTCATTTTGTGATCGATTCATCATCGATCCTTGTCCTCTTGTCAATCTTGTCATTTTGCGATCGATTTGTCATCGATTGTTGTCCTTTTCAATCATGTCAATTTCGATCAATTAGTCATTGTTCCTCGTCAATTGGCGCCCGTCAATTTGATCTCTTTATCAATCTTGGTCAAATTATCAATCAAATCATTTTTCAGCATTGGTCCTTTGTCAATCAAAATCATGATCAAATCGACCCTACATAAATTATCTTTTGTCAAGACCTAATTGTCGTCCTTGCATTTCTAATTCATCTTCTAGGGTTTTATGATTTATTCATTTAATCTTGTTTGTCATTTTCCCTCTAGGTTAAATAATTTATTTATTTATCCTAAGTCTTCTTGTCACAATTAAATATTTATTTAATTGGCTAATTAATTCCTCCTCTTTTTGTGAATTAATTAATGAATGAAAAATTATTAATTAATTTACCTAATTTTCTAATTTCTAATTTCCTAATTTCCAATTCATCATTTCTAACCTAATTTTTCTATTTTCTCCTATTTTTCTAATATTTCCCCTAATTTCATGGGAATGACATTTCAATCTTGTCATAATTTGTCATAATTTGTCAATCAATCAATTTTGCATAGCAATCTTGTCAATTTGGTCATAATTTGTCAATCAATCAATTTTGCATATCAATCTTGTCATAATTTGTCATATTTGTCATTCTTGATTTGAAATTTCCTTTCAAATCTCTTCATGCTAATCTTGTCATCTCTCCAATTTGTCTATAAATTGGATGAGTTTCTTCAATCAAAGGATCAATTAATCACATTTTCAGAGAATCAATCACGCTTCTTGTATCCTTACGCTACCATTTCATCTTGCTTTCATGCTATGCCTTTGCATTTGTAGGTGAGATCCACAAACACACTAATTTGAAGGAGAAAGAAGGACAATGGAGCCACATGAAGGAGACATCTGCATTTGGTTTGCTTTGATTTCATTTTGAATGTCTTGTCTTCATGTTTTCATTGATTGGATTAGGATTGTTTTCATTGCAATTTAGGTTTTGTGATTGTCCTAATTAGTATTTGCTTTGATGATTTCCAAATTCCTATCTACAGAGATGTTGTACATAAATTTAAAGGGTGGTTTTTTAAGGGTTCTAGACTCTACACTATCCCGTGGACTCAAAACTTTAGGGTTGAATCCACTTTGTGCAAATTTATGCCCTTCTGGATCACATTTCCATCATTGCCTTTGGAATATAGAGATCCAGAACTTATTGAGACTTTTGCTAATAAATTGGGTATTTTTGTTAAACACGATCTCTTACCATTTGAGTACACACATCTATCGGTTAGAGTGTGTTTGTTGCTCAACCTTTCTAATCCCTTTCCAAACTCTCTCTCTATCTCTTCAAAATTTGGAACATGGGATCAAGAAATAGTTATTCAAGACGCTAACATTGTGGACAAATATTCAAACTCCCCGGGCCACTATAATACTCAATGTCAGGGCCCTAGACAATCGATTGTGAGAGTCTACATTGATCATGTTAATGATCCACTTCAATGCACTCACTTTACATCCTCAGAAGATTTCCCAGAAAATGTTACTAATGCACAAGAAGAGGATGACATTTTACAAGAAGAGGATGTCAGGTTAAGCCTGATACAAATCTTCCAGAACATCAACTTCGAAATAGGGGAGATTTCACAGCCTCTTTTAAACACTTTGAGTGTTGGTATTATGGATGTGTTGCATTGTTTTTGTCATTGATTTCAACACTTATCAACACTTATCCTTTTGGAGATCTTTGGTTATGTTGAACTGACACGTTATGTTCACCAGCAAGTTCAGTGACTTATGCACAGGCACCGGTATATTGCTCACCGACAGGTTATATTGTTCACCGGCACTGAGGATGACTTGTTATCATCTAGAGATCACTTGGTTATATCAAAGACATGGTTTGGACACTTGGTTTTGGTATTTTGGTTATTGGTCTAATCGGGTTGACATATTTGTTGTCACCGACAAATTAGTCTAGGTTATGGACCGACATGCATTATCTATTCCAGATCAGCACGACACGTTATGTAGACGATTTGATTAATTGGATATTGTTGTAATTGTATTGAGCTGACATGATGCATCACATCTTGACTTATGGGTAATTGATTTAATTGTAATATTCTTTGTTAGCCGACCTACACATTTGGTCTTAGGTTTTGGTATATATGTAAGATCTCATTTGTGAGATGATGTAACAAAGCAAGGAAGTAAGGAGAAGAGAGACAATATATGGTTATGGTATTGTAACATGGTATGTGTGAATATTGAAGATCATATGAGAAAACCATAGAGAAGGTGATTATCAGAGCTTAACCGGTACTGAATCCAACATTGGAGATTCTACTTTCAGAAGTACATTATCATTGGATTTAATCATCCAATTATAGTTAGTGTGACTCCTATTTTGTGATTGAGCAGTGAGCTCTAGGCGGTTGGCCTTTCTGCATTTGCAGAACCCCATTTGTATACACATACTATCTATAGTAGTATCATCTGATTGTGGGTAAGGTTTCCCACCATGGTTTTCCGCTTACAAGGTTTTCACATACAATTTTTGTGTTATGTGTTGTGGATGTTGTTTCTCTTTCTGTTATATGCATTAAGTTTCACTGGTATTGATATTAACTGTTAATCTGTTAACTGGCAATAAGTTAAGTTTACCGATATTAAGTATCAAGTTTGATTAAGTTATATTTGGGTTGAAATTAATAGACAACTGATTCACACCCCCCCCCCCTCTCAGTTGCCTTCGGGTCCTAACATTGAGGTTACAAAAAGGGTTCTCAAATCTCCTTTCCTTTCTAGGCATTTGGTGTCAAGAAAAGCATATTTACAGTTATCCTTCCACCCAAGTCATTTGTCTTCCTAAATCCTTTAAGATCTTTATAACACCTCAATATTTTCTTCTTAAAGGCCAAAGTGAAGATTCTTTCATGACAGTTCAAAATGTCTTTCACAAGGACACATCTATTTCCCCAAAGTTGTTACCTCCCTTAGAGGTAGAAAAAATGGGTGATTTAGTTCATAAACTGATTTTTCATAATTACCCGATTGATATTATGGACAAACACCTTAGCTTCACTCTGTCTCCACATTTTTTTTCCGCAAAAAAAGAGTAGAGGAAACAATTGTCTAAGGAGGAGCTAGAAAATATGGCAAATGTGATGTTGGTTTCAGTGGCATCACAAATGATTGATGAAATAGTAGAAGAAGAGTTGTATGGATATGACACAAACATTGAGAACCTTTACCAAACTACAAAGGAAATTATGCATGATACTACTATGAATGTGAATGAGAATGGTATCTCTGATGACAACATAGTACAACTTTTGGGCTTACAAGGAATGCAACACCAAAGTCAGGATATGCCCCCCAAAGTATTGGCAGTAATAGGTGATCAACAACAAAGTCTAAATACAACATCCAATCTATCCATAATCGTCCATCAGGATTTGGGTTCAGAATCACAAGCAACTTTATATTTTGATTTTTCTCAGACTTGTCAATTTCACAATCATTATCTATGTGCAACATAGAAAAGAAAACTCCAAAAACCAAAGGTAGAAAGATAAAGATTAGTAAGATCAAAGAGGAGATAGAAGCAGGCACACAAACTACACTTGATGGGAAATTCTCATCAACAAAGAGGATGGGGAGAACCAATTGTTCTCCTCGGTAGTTATGAAGATTATTTCTTGGAATGTCAGAGGCATAAATGCCTCTAACAAAAGACATAGAATCAAGCGACAACTTGATTCTTCACAAGAAAACATCATCTTACTCCAAGAAGCTAAAAAATATCACGATACGTTCCAAAAAATAGTGGAGAAGTGGACCCAATGGAAGTCAGTTCAAGTTCAAGCAGTAGGAGAATCTAGAGGTCTCATCACTTTATGGAATCCTAAAACAACAAAGGTGAAGGTACTTAAGCAAGATAATAATTGGAAATTTCTTAAAATTCAGAATTTTGAGGTATCATTCAATCTGTTCAGTGTATATGGGCCTATTTCTACACATGATAAGAAAAGGATATGGACATCTCTTACTTCATCTATTCAATAGTATGCAGATTAGAACATTGTTTTAGGGGGTTATTTTAATACAACAACCTCTATATTAGAGAAGAAAGGAGGAATATGCCCCCCGCACTAAAACCATTGATGATTTTACCTAATTCATAAATGATAATGCCCAATTAGATTTTGTGCCCCAGAATGGCCTTTTTACCTGGACAAATAGAAGAGCAAACTTCCTACAGATTGCAGAAACATTGGATACATTTCTTATTTTACAATGTTGGAAGATTCAAGACTTTAATATTCAGTCACAAATTTTACCTTATACAAGCTCTGATCACTTTCCTATTTCATTGAATATAAGGAAGACTGCACAAGTTTCAACACATAGGCACAAACCTTATTTTAAATTTGAAAAAATATGGTTTCACCATCCACATTTTATACCATTATTGAGACAATGGTGGGTCAGTGCCCCATATCAAATAGGCACTAAGATGTTCCAATTTTTTTTAAAAATGCAGCATCTAAAATCTCAAATCAAAATATGGAACTTACAAGTATTCAAAAATATTTTTTCTCAAAAGGAACTTGTAGAAAAGGATTTATCTGAGGTTAATGATCACATCATATGTCAGGGTTTGGATTTGACAAATTTTGAGAAACAAAACAATTTCAAGAGGAGTGGGAAGAATTGTGCAAAAGGGAAGAAGTATATTGGAGGTAGAAATCTCATGAATTATGGCTCAAAGAAGGAGACAAGAACACAAAATTCTTCCATTGGTCAGCAAAAATAAAATGAGTAGCAACTAGAATTTTCTCCATAAAGGACTCTACTATTGGTAGTAATATTACAAATGCACAAGGCATTCAAGATAAGGGTGTTCATTTTTTCAAAAATCTCCTTGCCCCTCTCCCTTCTCCTCTTCCAGAAGAAGCACAAGAAAGAGAACTACTTTTTTCCATTCCTTCCTTGATTACTCCCGAAGATAACCATCTTCTTATGGCCCCTTTCACTTTGATGGAAGTACAGAATGTAGTTTTCTCTCTGGCTCAAGATAAAGCCCCCAACCCAGATGGGTTTATTGTACTCTTCTTTCAAAAGTGTTAGGATGTTATCTGCTTTGATCTCTTGGAAGCCATAGAAAAGTCAAGAAAGAGTACTTCAGTCATTAAAACTTTTATTGCCAACAACATTGCTATTATACCTAAGATAAAGGAGTCCATGACCTTTGTAGATTTCAGGCCTATTTCTTTATGTAGCACGATCTATAAGATATTCTCCAAGGATATATACTTGAGACTCCAACATCTTACCTAAAATTGTTTCTCCAGAACAGGGTGGTTTTGTCCCAAGCAGGGAGACAATGGAAGGAGCTTTAGTTGCCTATGAAGTCCTACATTCTATTAACTCTAGTCAGTCACCAGCATTTGTAGTCAAGTTGGATATGATGAAAGCATATGACAAAGTTAACTGGTCCTTTTTATTTAAGTACTTCAAAAATTTGGATTTGCAGAAAAGTGATGGAAATGGATCAAAGCCTGCATATCAAGTGCCTTCTTCTTAGTTATCATTAATGGAGTGCCAATAGGTTTTTTTGCTTCTTCACAGGGTATCAGACAAGGAGATCATTTGTCTCCTTTCTTATTCATTATCATGGTAGAGGCCTTCGGTAGGATAATAAATTTAAGAAATGAAAAGGGACTCTGGAAGGGTGCTCAAATTTTAGGTACTACAATATCAGCTACACACTCACTATTTGCATACTCTTATCTTGGGAAGATCAGTTGTTTATGAAGCTAAGAAAATCAAGGAAACTATATATTTATATATGACGGTCTCAGGCCAAAAGATCGACGCCCATAAATCTAAGGTATATATTTTCAATACAAATTTGATCATCTCAAAGAAAATTGTTAAGATCTTAGGCTTCATCTTAGAGGATCTCCCCTCCACTTATTTAGGCATACCTTTCTTTGTGGGTTCCAATAAATTGACTTACTGGAAAATTTTATTTGATAGGATTAGAGACAAAGTCACAACTTGGAAAGCAAGATGGCTATCATTATTAGGCATAATCTTACTTATATAAATTGTCTTAGCTGCTATCTGAAATTACTATATCTCAGTTTTAAAAGCCCCTAGTTCAGTGATACAACAAATTGAGAAACATATTATAGAGTTTCTTTGGAAAGGTAACATATCAGAGGAAAAAAAGATCCCTTTGATTTCATTAAAAAATATTCCACTTAACAAAGAGCTTGGAGGAGCAGGATTACAAGACCTCTCCAAAAGGAACAAAGTATTAAGTGGTAAACTCATATGGCAAATGTACAACAAACCTGACACCAAGTGGTGTAAAATCATGAAAGCTAAGTACCTAAATTCTAGCAACCCACTTAGAATCATAACCATCTCAGACCCACCTAAGGGTTCAGCCATATGGAACTTCATGATTTCTTCTAGAGATGTGGTTACTAAATATGTTTCATGGGAAGTGCATAATGGAGACCCGACTCACTTTTGGGAGGAATCCTAGAATGGGCTTCCACCACTTAATCAAATCACCCTTCTTTCAGATGCAATCTTGACTATTAGTAATGTGTGGGGTAACAAAATGATTGACTATGTTTGTGGAGTGGAACTTTATTCAAGAAAATCCATTTGCCATTTGGAAGGACCCACTAGATCTTCCCATAAATATTACACAAAGAAATTGTCTGCAAAGTATATTTTCTAACAAGAATTATTTATATCTTAAAAGAAAAAGACAAATTGATATGGGCCCCTTCTAAAGATGGAAAATACTCAATCAAAACTGGATATAAGGCGATTCAACAAATGGATAATCAACAGCAAAAGCACAGAGCTCGCTCACTTTACTGGCACGGTTTAGTTTTGCCTAAAGAAGGAAGTTTTGTTTGGTTAGCCTTAAGAAAAAAGATTTTAACAAGTGACAAGTTGGAGAAGCTACAAATTTCTCAATTGTTCCATTGTGTCTTGTGTAAGAAAGTGAACGAAAGTGTAGATCATTTATTTCTACAATGCACATTTGCACAACAATGCTGGTACTTTATCATGACAAAACTAAATTTATCCATACTGATGAGTTGAGACATTGGCATATTTTTATCCTTAGAACTCTTAAGATTTTTTTATATTTTGATTTACATAATAGTAATGATGTATCAGAAGTTTATTATATGTATTTAAGATGTTAGCCTAAACCTATTAAAACATGTTTTGTCTTTGCCAGTTTATTTCTACAGCCATGTTATTCATTCATATTGCCATGCGGATTGTTTAAGGCAATATCATGTGTGAAATTAATAGATGTCCTAATTAATTAAAATATGTATGTATGTTCTTGTATGTTATTTCTTTTGAAGTGCAGGGAATAAATGATGTTGTGGTGGAAGGTCTCCTATCACGCTAGTTGCAGGAAGAGATATTCAAGGAGATGACTCAAAGATCGAACAACAGAGATGTTGAAGAGCGTAAGGAATGACAGAGGAGAAGTAATCACATGATACTACTGATGTCTAACTCAAGTGGACATTAGTGTTGTAAATACTACACAGTATGTTATGATTGTGGTTCGGTTTGCATCCGCATTTTTTGTAGCTTAACTCCAGCTATCTCCTTTCTCGATTAGTTATCCGCCTCTTCTCTTCAGTGTGATTTGTGTTGTTTAAAGTAGATGTTTTATTTTAAAATTAATCTCTTCATCTCTTCTCAGAGGTTAGATAAAAAAGAGAGAAAGCAGAGCACAGGATTTTGGAAATAAAGTTACAAGTGTTTTTGAGTTCCGTTTTATGAATCATGTAATGACTTCCAAAGAACAATGAATAAAAATATGTTATTCTGAGCACTTAGAGTTATTTTTGGGAAGCCTAGAATCACTCATCCAAGGGGGCCCACTTGGTGAGTGTTCATGTGCCTTTGTTAAGATTAGTTTTCTTCTTTAGCTGCAGTAGACGTTCTTGCATTGATTGTTCCTGCAGCCATTGGAAACAGATCCACTGACTGTTCCTGCAGCCAAACCAAAACAGAGTAGTTTCTGTTTATCAGCATTGAACTTAGCCAGTATTGCTTGAATGAATTTATGTTAATGCAAAAATTTTCCTGTAGCCTTTCAATAGTTTCAATTCATGCTTATCTTTTCCGCATAATGTTAGTTGTTGCAGTAATGCAGAGTAGATGTTGCAGGAACTTAGTGCATATATAGTGCAGACCCATTTCAAGTATTACATCCCTGGGTTGACAATTAAATGAACACTAGCTATAGAAATAGTGACTTTACCAAGTGAATGTACAAACTTCAGGTTGAGAGTTCAACTAGAGTTATTATTCTTATTGTTGGGTTGAATATTTTTGGTGCCGTTGCTGGGGATGGTGTCAAACTAAGAACCTGTTATGGTTATTATTTTTTTTCAGTTTTCAATTAATTGTTTTTCTGGCATACCTGATTGTTCGAAAAAATTTATGAACCTACATGCATAGGTGAAGAAGATATGTTCTAGGTAGATTTCTACCCAGTCATCCTAATCATGCAGAAATTAATTCCCCAGATATAAATCCTTTTGCTGAACTTTATCAAACCCCGGAGAATTTGAACCACCCTGAATCTGAATTTCTAGAAGGTAGTCCTCGGTTCCTTTTTGGAATACTAAAAGAAGAGTTTCATTTGGTAACTCTGTTGGCATATGTGCAAGAGTATGATGAAATGAATTTATTGTATGTTGTCATTGATGCCAATATGCTAAGAAGTGAACCGGTATATTAAAGTTAAGCAACTAGCAAAGAGAACCGGTATGGTGGTGTAAATAGGTATATGTGCAATAAGTGAAGCGTTATGCTTGTCCAAGTGAACCGGTATGATGTTGTGAACCAGAACCGGTATGTCAGAATGAGAACTCGTACATAGAATGTGGTAGGATTACCGGTTGGTAGTCTTAGCTTTAGGGTTTCCAGTTGAAGTGTTCCAAGCCTGTGTGATTCAACCAATGACATTATGAGATGAGTTAGCATTATAATGGAGATAAGATCATGTTTCCACCTCAGTCTCGTACACATGAAGGATCTTGCATGAAGGAGATTGATCCTATCTACCTCGGGAATGCGTGAAGTCTTTGCAAACAGTGGAGAACGCGTGATGGGTTATCGCCTCCATGAAGCGGTGAAGAAGGAACGATGGAGAATGTCTTGAGATCTATTCAAGACCATTGTATTCAAATTCAAAGTGTTCAATGGTCAGGATTGAACCGATCAATTGCTCAACCTAAGTGTTTAGGGTTTAAGGTTTATGCTGCCGACCTATCTGTGTTCTATAAGGTCGATGTTGTGTTTCATGTTGAGGTTGTTGGAAAATGTTGTGTGTGTATCTAAGTGCAGAGATACGTGATTCTTGCCAGACCAGATGAGAGGATTGATACCTGCATAGTGTGTGTGCAAAAGGAAGGAACTAAAGCAGATCTGCATTAGCATTGAGTGCTATTACCAGATCATTGTAATACCTGTTGATCTTTAACTACCTCAATAGATGAAAAATCCCTTAACCGGGTAGCTTTAACCAACTTGTTATAAATCCTTTAATAGGGTGACTCAAAGCCATTGAGTTCATAAAATCCTCTAACAAGGTAACCTCTAACAGGGTTTAACCCCTAATAGGGTATTCTAGCCATCCCTTAACCGGGTGATCCCTAACAGGATCAGTTCCTAACAGAACCTGTTGTAACAGTCTTTAATCAGACTAGGCTTCTAACAGAGCGGACTTCAAAAGAGTTCAAATCATCTTGTGGGTATTCATCCCCACCGTGGTTTTTCCCAGTTGGGTTTCCACGTGAAAAATATGTGTGTCATGTGTGATGCCTTTTTCATGTGATGCTTTGTTGTTCTCTATCAAGTGGTGAATCATGTTACACTAGTAAGTTATTACATTTCTGATAATAGATTATCTATTTATGCATAAGGACAAAATGGAAATGAGGAAGTAGGTTGTGTGGAAAGCTAAGAAGTTTGACCAGTGGAAAGCTAAGAAGTTTGACCAGTTCATGTCTTTCACAGTCGCACTGTGTTTAACTGGTAGTAGTCTGGTTTGAATCGGTGTTAGAGATTGCTAGTAATTTACATGCAATCAAACCGGTTAGGAATTTTTTTTTTGTACCGATACTGATTCACCCCCCCCTCTCAGTACCGGTTTGGTACTCAGCATTCATCATTGAGTTATCAAACTCCCCCCACTAGTCCAATGCAAGTAAATCCACCTCCAAGTGGGAATAATCCACCTTTGGACCCAACATTTGAGTTCCCCATATCTGATCAGCATGATAATGCTAATCTCAAGAACATTCCAGCTTCTTCCCTCGCTAAATTCTATGGATTAGTGATAGCGAATCCAGACACATTTCTGTTTGAGTTTGATGTTCTCTGTAGGAGTTTTGATTATACTACAGATGCCCATAGACTCAAAATATTTCCTGCCACTTTGAAAGAATCATCTTTAAGATGGTTTATGAGTTTGGGAAGTAGCACAATCAATACATGGGATGAGATGAAATGATTGTTTCTTGCAAAGTATAAAGACTATTGTAGAGGCACTGATTTCCATGGGGATGATATTTTTAGAATTACATAGAAAGAAGATGAGAGTCTTGAAGATTACCTGGAAAGGTTTCTATTTGGTGTCAAAAAGTCCAAGCATAGTACTCTAAATGAAGATTCCCTCAAGCTGATATTTTTAAGAGGAATCAGTGATGAATGCACTAATGCTTTGGATCTTATGGGAAGAGGTGACATTACACAATTTACATGGAATGAGATAGGACAAATTTGTAAGAAGTATTCCAGACCTGCTTCTAAAAAAAATAGGCATTTCAAGCCAGGAGTGCCTTCATCAACATCTAGTATTGGAGTTTCTAGAATGGAACTTAGCCATTTGTTGAAGGAATTTAAGAAGGAAATCATAAAAAATATGGCTACTCAATTGGATACACTCTCAGCTAAGAAGAAGCATGAAGAAGCTGATGCATTTCTTGCAGAATTTTGCCCTCATTGTAGATAGAGAAAAAAGGACTGTAGATGTAAAATGGTTGCAAATCTTGAGGTTCCTGACTTCAAGCCAATACAAGGTGAGGATGAACAAGTTTTCTATGTTTCTCAAAGAAGGCCAAATTTTCAAAGACAAGGTATGCCTCCGGGTCCACTTTCTTTTTCTGGTTATAGTGGAAATTCTTATGTACCAAATAATCAATGACAATCACCATATGCTCAAAATTTTGGTAATTATCAAAACTTGTATGGTCCTCAAGGCCAAGGGCAACATTTTGTTAATCAAATGCCACATTGGCAGCAACCATGGGGAAATTGGTATCCACCTCAGGCATAAGGGAACCAGTTTTAAGGGAATTGGCAACCTACTCCTCAATGGAGGGGGAGTCAACCATGGACTACCCAATCTTCTGGATATCAACAACCTATTCAGTAGCCATAACCACCTGCAGTAATGCCTCCCCCTGCAGCCACTGTTGTTCCACCTAAACCAACGTAGTTTCCCACTCAGCCAATGCCAAATCCTAATATTAAATCTCAGCAACAACAACAAGCTTAGTCAACTGACCCTAATCAATACCCAACCTATTCTCTATCTATAAGTGATATTCACCTTAGATCCAGGACAACACTACCTAATCCATCTCCTCCAGTTATCACTGAGGTACAAGAAGAACAAGAAATCTCTAATTCAACAGCCACAATACCTCAGAAGAAGAGATTACCACCATTTCCACAAAGATTGCAAGAAAAGGAAGTTCTTATAGAATGGGAGCAAGGTTTTGATATCATAGATCAATTGAAACATGTATGTGTTAAAATTCCATTATTGCAAGCAATAAAAGATGTTCCTATATACAATAAGGCACTTAGGGAGGCATGTCTAAAAAAACCTGGCAGGAAGAAAAAGGATCCACCAACAGTGCATGTGATGGGTCAACTGGCAGATATTATGCTAGGAAAGGTTTCAATTCCTAAATATTCTGATCCTGGTAGTCCTGTTATGAATATAGTCATTAATGGCACCCAGATAAGGAATGTTTTAGCTGATTTAGGGGCAGCCATTAATGTGATGACAAGAGAAGTAATGCAGTAGCTTGAAATCAATAGTCTCAGGCCTACACCTACAGCCCTACAACTTGTTGATAGCTCTACAGTATGACCTGATGGTATGATTGAATATGTGGTTGTTATTTTGGATTCTTGGGAATACCCTGCAAACTTTATGATTTTGTCTCCAAAGGCGACATTGGGAGGATATCCAGTGATTTTATGAAGACCTTGGCTTGCCACGGTTGATGCATATATTGGATGTAGATAAGGGGATATGACTATTTAAGATGGGAACTCTACAAAAACATTATCTTTGTATATTCCTACTCAGCCCTAGTTTGATCAACAACAAGTCATTTGGCCTACTTTGGGAGAAGAATCTGAGGGAGTTGACTCTATTAATCACCTTATGATGATTAATCGAGGGTCATTCATGCAATTACAGGATGAAGACTCAATTCTTTATAAAATTATGACAAATGAGTTAAAACAAGAACAACAATTGCAGGAGTTGGTACCAAATATTACAGATTTAGACTTTCCTACGGCCACTGATATATTGCATACTCTGTTGCCGTAGGAAGTCTGTACTTCTCATTTTTCTGATATATCCTAGATTGATCTTACTATCAAAATAGAAGTTGATTTGAATAAATATTTGAATATCGATAGTGATCTTGCAGATACTCAAAAAGTAGCACTCATGGACTTGCTTAAATGTCATAAACATGTCTTTGCATGGGATTACAAGGACATGCATGGAATAGATCCAACAGTTTGTACCCACCATATCTATATAAAAGAAGAATGTTGCCCACTTGGACAGCCACAAAGAAGAATCAATCTTGCATTAAAAGAAATAGTTAAAGAGGAATTACAGAAGATGTTAAAGGCTGGGTTTATCTATCCTATCTCTGATAGCCAATGGGTATCACCTTTGGTAATAGTTCCTAAGAAAGGAGGAAAATGGAGGGTATGTGTTGATTATAGAGATTTGAACTTAGTAACAAGAAAATATCATTTTCCATTGCCATTTGTGGATTCAGTGGTTACAATCAGATTCAGATAGTCCCAGAGAACCAAGAGAAGACTACATTTACTTGTCCTTGGGGAACATATGCATATTTTGTTCTTCCTTTTGGATTGTGTAATGCTCTAGCCACTTTTCAAAGAGTAGTGATCAGTATATTTTCAGATATTTCTCAAGACATCATGGAAATTTATATGGATGACTTTACAACTTATGATTTTGAATTTGAAGAAGCATTAGGGAACCTAAAGAAAGTTTTGCAACAGTGTGAAGACTATAGTTTATCATTAAACAGTGAGAAATGCTTCATAATGATGCAGGAAGGAATAGTCCTTGGTCATCATATCTCTATAAAAGGATTACAGGTTGACGCAACAAAAATTGAAGTCATTCAGAATATCAATGCACTGGTAAAGCAAAAAGATGTTAGAAGTTTCCTTGGTCATGCTGGATACTATAGAAGGTTTATCAAATATTTTAGCAAAATTGCAAGTCCCTTATGTAGACACCCAAAATTGTCATGTCTAATTAAATAAATATTTTATTTATTTAATTATCTAAGCCTAATTCTTCTATTAATTAAATAAATCTTTATTTATTTAATTAATTCATTTATCCTCTTCTAGCCTTATTTCTCATTTAAATAAATACATTTCCTAAATTAAATAAATATTTTATTTATTTAATTGATTCCACTTCTTCTATTAATTAAATAAATCTTTATTTATTTAATTAATTCATTATCTTTTTCTACACATGACACATGTCATCCATCTCTTAATTCCTACACTACCTACCCCTTTCACTATTTTACTATTTCTTCTACCTACCCTCTAATCATAGCCGACCTCCTTTTACACCTCTCAATCTTATCCCTCCATTTCATATAGTGTCTTCTATATAAGGAGATGCTTCCTTCATTATCAAACCCTAATGATCCTAATGAGCTAACAACTTGATCAATTGACTACACTACGATCCTACTTGCAACCACATTCCGTTCTTTGTTGAGCTCTTGTGCATATAAAAATCTGAGAGCAAATATATCAAGCAAGATCAATGGAGATAGGAAGAATGGAGATTCAAACCCTATTGGACATGTGATGGTATAATCTTTGTGATTTTGTTTTATGTGCATTGTCTTAGGTAATCTTCATATGTTATGGTGGATCTTTGTTGTTGTTAGGCTAGGGTTTTGTGGTTGGATTCATTTAGCCTTTCAATATTGTTATTATTGTTATCCATTTTCACCATATACATTTTGGCACACCCGGTGGGACTCTTGTCCCTTTGCATTTAACCTTTTTGTTGTAGATTTTGCGTTTTTGAAGTTGCAGATCGGATATTTTTCGACGACATTTTAGGTTTTTCCGCGTCTGAGAACTTTTAGATCGCGTCTCTGATTTTCAGGAGCGTCTGCGGATACTGGAGTCGCGTCTGTGTTTTTGGCAAGTTTTATTTTGCAGGTCTCAAACAGGAACGTCTGTGTTTTATAAGAGCGTCTGTGTTGTTTCTGATCGCGTCTGTGTTCGAGAAGGGCGTCTGTGATTTTTGACCGCATCTGTGAGTCACAGAACCGCGTCTGTGTCATACAGGCGCGTCTGTGTCGTGGGTAACAGCGTCTGTGTTTTTATTGTTTTAGAATTTTCAAATTTTCTTTGATTCAATTTTCGGATTTCGTACTTAGGGTTTCAAATCTGGTTTATTTTTGGACTAACCCTTTCAGATCTAGCTAACTAAGTTTGTGCAGCTTGCCTTGGAAGCTAAAACGTTTTGTTGAAGGCCCCTCTTTCACAAAGTCTTTTGGGTTTCTAAAATTTACCTAACTTGTGTGCTTGCAGGAAGGGGTGATCATTTGAAACAACCCAAACTACTAACAAATTTTGTTGCAGGTCCTTGGCTAGGGTTTAGAAATTTTGTTGTGTGCCTTGTTTTCATAGATTAGCAAACACTTCCATTGGTGCACTAAAATTGAATCATTGTCTTTTGTGTCTTGAGCAATAGGCTCTTTTTGTTTAATCTTTAGAGGGCCTGTCTTCCCATGTGGTCATTAGGACTACTAGTGAGAAGAGAACGACCCAAGTGGTAGCGAGGAAAACCCACCTCATCCGAACCACTATAATCAAATGTATTCATGGTGAAAACTATGAATAACGTGTGCTGATTAGTTCATACCGACACTATGTCTCCCCATAAACCCGTTTGATCAAATTTATTTGATCAGTTGTAGGGTGTAACCCCTACCGGCTGGGAGCCTTCTGTATTTACAGAGCTGAAAGTGCAGCATGTATGGCCACACGAGCGGATGCCCTTACTAGCACCATTTTGTTTTAGAGGCCCGAATCCTTCTAGTTGTTGGGGCAGGAGGTCGGACCTCTGGTAGCAGCCCACACACATACGGTTCTTAGTAGAGATACAAAGTTCGCCATGGGGAGTTTTCATGGGGACTGATGCTTGGCTGACCCAAGAAGTGAGTGCCGAGGGTGGAGCCAGTGAGGTCAAGCATCTAAGTATCTGCTCTGAATAGCGTAGCCTCGGGGGTAAAACCCTATGTGGGATCAACAACTATTGTCTTGGCCAGCCATAAGAATTGTGCTTGTCTTATGTTAAACATTCAAAACATTCAAGACCAAACAACAAAACATTGTGTCTTTTGTGTCTTCAAGTGTATGCAAAACATTTTACATCAAACAACACACTTTTGGAGTCTCAACACTTGCAAACATTGAGTCCTCATCAACATTGTGTCCTCTTGTCACGAAAAACAGTCACACAGTCGGATTTGGTCACAACAAAATAACTTCACAGATTGGAAAGATTGCACGAAGTTTACAGAAACGCGTCTGTGTCAGTTTTAACCGCGTCTGAGTCATCTAAGCATGTCTGTGAAGGGCATAATAGCGTTTGTGTGTCTAGCAGCGTCTGTGTCGAACAGAGACACGTCTGTGTCTGGGAATCGCGTCTGTGAAGTATACAGAAGCGCCTGTGTCCAGAATTGAAAATTTTTACAGTCCAGCAAACAAAAGAAATCAGTTTCGGAATACTTGAGCTTCCTAGGTTGTTTCTTTAGGTTTCATCTAGCATTCAACCTGTCTCTGGGTCTCATATAGTCCATCATTGCTTCACATCTCTCATTACAGTCACAATTGTCTAAACTTGAGTCAAAAGGTCACTTGCTTGTCCTCATCATACTTTGTCAACATACTACATACAACTACACTTTGCTAAGTGGTCCCTCATCAAGGTTTCTTACGTTTGGGTCTCATTTGGTCTTACTTAGAGTCAAGGTCAGCTTACCTCATCAAGAGAAACTATCCTCTCTTTGGAAGTCACACCTACTCTACTACTTACATACTTGGTCTTACACTTTGGACATTGCAAGTACACCTCAAGATTCATTTACACTCCATACAACTCTTGGTCTTCCATACTCTTTCCATTTTTCATCTAGTCTTACACATCTTGGTCAAGCACCTAGTTCATGGTTGAAACTCGTCTTCAAAAATCTAGGAGAAAAGCTAAAGAAGCTCAAGAGTCCACCAACATGAGTTCTTATGAGTATGACAATGATTTATTTTTCAATCTTGAGCACACTACATTGCCTGACATGGATGTTTATAGACACATTCCAAATGTGGAAAATGCAGACACTACAAACAACAAGGCTACACACAATGACAATGTGGACAACTTTTCAATACAATCAGCAGATATAGAAGAATCCATAATGAATCCTCATTTCAATAGATTGGTTGAAGAGATAATGAAGAGGGATAGACAATACTTCTTACACATGATGGCACAAAGTGGAGCTAAAATACCTCATGACTTTGATATGTCTCAACTTATGGAAAACCGACCCTCGCAACAAACTCACTCCAACATGGATCAAAGGAGACCCAATAGTGGAGGAAATAGAGGACCGCATATGGTACCTGAATCACCATCAGCTTTGCTTCAAAAACCAGAAGTCCCACATACACAAGCTCAAACATATGATACTTACCTTCGAAGACCATTATGGAAGCCTTATGCAGATAGATATGCTCAATCACATGCTCAAGCTATGGATCAATCAAAACAAGTGGACATTCAAAGGCATGCTCAAAATTTGGACATAAGGAAACCTCATGTCAAATTTGGGGGCAACACAATAGAACCTGACGTGCCTATAGAATATGGTATATATGCACAAAATAGATATGGGGTTCCTCAACATGAAGCTATACCAAGTGCTCCCTATATGCCACATCAATATAGACCTCCTCCATATGAACATGTCTATGATCAATATCATCCATACATGCAACAAGCTCCTCCTCAAATTGGTGTCTCAAACATGGGGTATGCTACAAGAAATCGATCGCCACCTAAGAATAATTTGGAGCAACAAATCAGAGATTTACAAAAGAAAATGGAGGACATGAGTACACCAAAACCAACATACACTATGAGAGACATATGTCCTTATCCATTTGATAAGAGCATTCCAATGCCTCCATTTCCGGCACACTTTGTGACGCCAAAATTTGACAAGTATAGAGGAAAAGGAGACCCCAAGGCACACATACGACAATTTTTCACAGCTTGCATAGAGGTAGCGGTAGAAGAAACATATTTGATGAGGTTGTTCCCGCAAAGCTTAGGCGATCAAGCTATGGAATGGTTCTCTCAATTACCTCCTGGTATTAAGTCATGGGGTGACTTAGCAGAGGCATTTATTCAACATTTCTCCTACAATATTGAGACAGATATCTCAGTCACTACTTTGTGCAATACTAAGCAAAAGGAGGGAGAATCTTTTGCATCATTTTACAAAGATGGAGAAATCTAGCCAGCAGATGCTCTTGTGAAATTCCCCAAAAACAAATGGTAGAAATGTTCACACAAAACGTTAACAAGGATATTGGCTATGATCTAAGGAAAGCTTGTTTGTCCACCTTCAAGGATGTTATTGAAAAGGGTTTAGCAATAGAAAAGGTCTTAATTGAACAAGGAGTCATTAAGATATTCAAGGAAAACAAAAATGACTTTAAAGGAAAAGACAAGCCAAGATTTTGGAATAAAAACAAGAACACAGTCAATGATGGTGTTGTTGATGCCAATACAGTGAGACCCAAGTTCATCTTTTCAGGATCAAGTTCTACAAACAATCAAGTGAATACTCAAACAACTTCTAGATCACGAAGGAAGTACACCCCATTGGGAGAACCACTTGAATCAGTCTTCAAAAAGCTAGTGGCAAACAAAGTGATCACAGTTCCAGATTTTCCTCCATATGAACCAAAGGTCAAACCAAATTGGTGGAATGATGATGAGTATTGTGAGTTTCATAAGAGCAAGGGTCATAAGACAGGAAATTGCCATCGACTAAAGAACATTGTGCAAGATCTCATTGATAGAGGTGACATTGAGATTGAGGGACATTCATCCAATCAAGAACATGAGATGTTTAAGGAACCATTCCCAAAGCATGACAAGGGAAAAGCCAAAGTCACAGATGATCAAGCCAACTATACTAGAGCACCTTACAACTATGATTCAACTATCAATCACATCTCAATGGACAATCATATCTCTACTATTACCATCAAGAACAAAAATCCTGAGAATCCTCCTCAGAGACCCAAGATTGTTCTAAGAGGTGTTGGATCTTCTTCTGAACCTACCTTTGAATGTCATGTTACAACTCATCGAGGTAAGATTACGTTTGCCAGGTGCCTCCACTAAAAATACGGCTTCTTCATCAACCAAACCTGAGTATGACCTTGTAGAACAGTTAGGGAAGACACCCGCGCTCATCTCCATCCTTGAGCTCTTACGTATATCCCCCGCTCATAAAGCTATTCTTGACCAAATCTTGAGAGACACTGCCGTTCCTACTGATCTGAATGTGGACCAATTTCAAGCCATGGTGGGATACCTTTCCATTCCACACTCCCTTACATTCACAGAAGTTGATGACACCTCTGTAAGTCAGCCACATAATGCACCTTTACATGTTGAAGCCTTCATACACAAACATCGAATAAAGCGAGTCCTGATAGATGGAGGAGTTGGTCTAAACATTTGTACATTGAGCACCATTAAACAATTGGGATATTCTGATAAAGCTGTGAATTCGACAAATCAAATCACCATCAAGGCATATGATGATGAAGAGCGTTCATCCAAGGGCACAGTCACCTTACCTCTAAGAATTGGGCCAGTCACACAGGATGTGGTTTGTCAAGTCCTAGATCTGGATCTCACATACAACATATTGCTAGGACGTCCTTGGATTCATGAGATGAGGGCAGTCCCATCAACATATCATCAATGCATTAAGTTTCCTCATAATGGAGTCGAGGTAACATTTAACGGTGATCCTAATCCGTTCATATATTGCAATAACTTGAGATCACATATGGAGACCATCATTCCCAGTAATCGTGAAGCTGTTCCTTCTTCGACATACATTGACCCTGAGTCATTGAAACCTTCGACATCAAAACAAGGTGAACTTAAAGGCAAATTTCAAGACAAAGGCATGGGAGAATACACTTTAAATTAGACCATGTATTTACGACAAGTCATGAGCTCTCCAAAAGAATATGGAAGGCCACATCCTAACAAGCAAATATCCATCATGATACTCAAATGGGATCCTACTACCTTTCAAAGATGGGGCGAACTAGAAGAGGAAGATTTATACAAAATGCTCTATAAAGACATTGAAGATGACACACAAGATCAGATCAATATACCCTGTGAGAAATATGGCAAAGGCTTCAAGATTCTACAAAAATTCAGGTATGATGGAAAAAGCCCTCTTGGGTTACGCAAAGAAGGCGTCATGGAACCCTTACAACCTGAATTGACTGTAAAAAGGGAACGCTTAAAGGGACTTGGTTTTCTGACTTCCAAGATCCACACTAAAAGGACAGAAGAGGCATCACAAATCAAAGTTGCCAAAGTTCAACAAGAAGATTACTATTCCACAGATTCCAACGAATGGGAATGGGGTTCAGACAAATCCTCCAGTGACTATGAGCTCACCGAGACATTCAGAGAGCCAAATGAATCGACAAAAGAAGAGGAATTTTATAAAAAGTTTAGGGTGGGTCAAGAAACAACCCATAAGGGTTCCGCACAGTCTTCGTCTCAAGGTTCTAGGTCGAAATCACATAGGATGAGGACACCTGTCCCGGAAGGCGCTACTAGTGATGACAATTTGGATTCGCTTGCGATCGAAACTGATGAGGAGAGTGCCATCAATGACCTCGATGATTGCCTTGATATACCCGAATATAACCACATCTTCACTCTTAGCCCTACAAACTCCGAAAACATTAAAGGCCTTCCCCTTGTTCACCACCAACTCATTGACTAGGATTATGAAGGACCAGCACAATTTGACACATTTCAAAATGACGAAGCTATTATTGACTATCTTGGCATACGAGATGATCTTCCCCCTGGGGACCACAAAGCAGGATACACCATAGAACTCAACAACATGGCATATTTTGGTGAGGGTGTCGGACCTTCCAGTCGCAAAACTGTGAAAATAAGAACAAATCAAGGGTCTTATGGCGAAAACCACACTGTGGCGCTATCTGATCCCAAAAAAGTAAAAAGAAAGGACATATCTGAGGGCAAAAACCTCTTTGAGGCACCCGAAGATGGAAGGCTCGACATTCTACCAGCATCATATGAGGAAAAGTCATCCATGTTGGTAGAGGAGACTATCAAAACAAACATTGGTATAGAAGAGGTTCCACACAACATATTCCTGGCTCAATCATTAACAGAGTCCAAAAGATCAAAATTCATAAGCTTCTTCAAAGAACGACAAATCAACTTTGCATGGTCATACGCTGATATGCCTGGACTGGATCCGGATTTGGTAATGCATCATTTGATAGTCAAACCGGGGGCAAAGCCAGTGAAACAAAAATTAAGAAAAATGCATCCACAAGTGGCATTACTAGTCAAAGCAGAGCTGGAGAAATTATTGGATGTCGGATTCATACGCCCAATTGATTATCCCGAATGGATCTCCAATTTAGTACCTGTCAGTAAACCAGATTGCAGCATCAGAATATGTACAGATTTTAGAGACATCAACAAAGCTTGTCCGAAAGATGACTTCCCATTACCAAATATAGACTTGATCGTTGATCTCACAGCAGGTCACGAAATGTTATCTTTAATGGATGGATTTTCTGGTTATAATCAAATCAGGATTGCACTCGAGGATCAACACAAAACATCATTCACTTGTCCGTGGGGAACTTTCTGTTGGAATGTCATGCCCTTTGGGCTAAAAAATGCAGGTGCTACGTATCAAAGAGCGATGACCACTATTTTTCATGATCTCATGCACATAACCGTGGAAGATTATGTTGATGATCTCTTGGGTAAATCAATAGACAGAGATGCACATTTGGACATACTTTCAGTCGTCTTTGATCAGTTGGAAAAGTACAAGGTAAGATTAAACCCCAAGAAATGTGTCTTTGGAGTAACCTCCGGGAAGCTCCTAGGATTCATTGTGTCTAAAAGAGGAATCGAAGCCGATCCAGCAAAAGTCAAGGCTATCTTGGACATGCCGCCACCTAGAAATATCAGTCAACTTCGATCCTTACAAGGGAGACTCCAGTCTATACGAAGATTCATAGCACAACTTGCAGATAAGTGTAATCCTTTTCAACACCTGCTACATAAAAATATCAAGTTCAAATGGGATGATAACTGCCAACAAGCTTTTCAGATGCTCAAAGATTACTTTTGAATCCACCGGTTTTGATGCCACCAATTCCAGATCAGCCTTTGTTACTATACATATCAGCTACTCCAATAGCATTGGGGGCACTCCTAGCACAACAAATAGCTGATGGCAAGGAAAAAGCAGTATACTATATCAGTCGCACATTGGTGGGATATGAGCTAAACTACACACCAATCGAGCGTGCATGTCTCGCTGTGGTCTTTGCTTCACAAAAATTATGACATTATATGCTCACTCATAAGACTAAGTTGATTGCAAGAATTGATCCATTAAAATATCTTCTCAACAAAGCTACACTTACTGGGTGATTGGATAAAATGGGTAATGATCCTGAGTGAATTCGACATCGAGTATGTTGACAGAAAAGCAATAAAAGGACAAGCAATCACAGATCAATTAGCAGATGCTCCCATGATAGATGACGTTCCTCTAAATTCAGAATTTCCAAATGAATCCATTTTAACAATATCACATGCAAGGCCATGGCAACTGTACTTTGACGGCTCATACACACAGCATGGGGCAGGAGCTGGTATTCTCTTTATAACTCCTCAAGGCGATTCTATACCAAAATCATACCGCTTATCATTTCCTTGCACCAACAATATAGCGGAATATGAGGCATTAACAACTGGATTACGAATTGCAGTTCAGTGGAAGATCCAAGAACTTCATATTTTTGGGGATTCCCAACTTGTCATCCGTCAAGCAACTGATGAGTACCAAACAAAAGATGAAAAATTAATGCCTTACAAGCAACTGGTAGATGATTTGAAACAACACTTCACAAAGATAGATTTTGAGCAGATACCAAGAGAGCAGAATCGTGCTGTAGATGCCATGGCTACAATTGCTTCACTAATTGACCTGCCTCAAAATGAAACCTGCTATGAGTTCCTGGTAGACAATCTGTTGGTTCCTTCATATGAGATCACTCCTACTGAAATGATATGCGTTGTTGGTCTCGAATCCCAGTTATATGGTTCCATATTCACATATCTTCGCGACAATACCTTACCTCCTGATCTATCAAACAACCAACACCGCACTTTCATTCGCCAATCCTCTCGATATGTCATTCTAGCTGATATCCTATACCGACGAGGTCTAGATGGCACTCTTCTTAGATGTTTAGAAAGCGACGAAGCTCAGATTGCGTTACGTGAAGTGCATGAAGGGATATGTGGTCCGCATACTAGTGGTCCTACCTTGGCTAAGAAACTCATCAGGACTGGATATTACTGGCCCAATATGGAAAAAGACTCATATCAGTTTGTCAAGAAATGTAAGCAATGTCAAATTCATGGAGACCTCATACATGCACCAGCACAAGAACTACAACCACTTGCGTCTCCTTGGCCCTTTTGTCAGTGGGGACTCGATCTCATAGGCAAGATTCACCCTCCTTCTTCCAATGGTCATAAATTCATTATCACAGCCATAGAGTACTTCACAAAGTGGATTGAGGCTGTGCCTCTCACATAAGTCACTAGAAAACAAATTGCTACTTTCATCCTTAACTATATCATTTGCCGATATGGTATTCCTAAGTCCATTATTACTGATAACGGGCGTCCCTTCAAAAATCAGGATGTTCGTGAACTCTGTGACCGCTTCCATATTTCCCATCGTTTCTCCACACCATATTACCCCCAAGGTAATGGCCAAGCTGAGGCGTCTAATAAAACAATTCTTAAAATCCTCAAAAAGACAGTCGACGACGCTGGCCGTAACTGGCATATCCAACTCAATCCTGCACTTTGGGCCTACCGCACAAGTGTCCGCACACCTACAAGAGCTACACCATATTCACTTGTCTACGGTGCTGAAGCCATCTTGCCTATTTAGGTCGAGTTACCTTCTTTACAGGTCTCTTTGCAAAACATCATCGTTGATGAAGATTACAGGGTCTCTCGCTTACAAGAATTAGAACTGTTGGATGAACGGAGACAAATTGCTTTTAATCATCTCAAGGCTTACCAACAACGAATGAGTCGCAGCTACAATCACAAAGTCAAGCCTTGCACATTTGAGGTAGGTGACTTGGTTCTCAGAGAAAATCCCAAAAATCAGCAAGACAGAGAGAAGAAGGGCAAGTTTGAACCAAACTGGCTGGGTCCTTACATCATTACAGCAGTCTATGGATCTGGGGCATATCAGCTCTCTACTACAGAAGGTGAACCTTTGGAGGATCCTATCAACAGCATGCACCTTCGTAGATTCTACACATAGCTCTTCAGAGTATCCTAATTCAAAAATACAAAAAAATCAAAAAATTCAAAAATACAAAAAAAATTATAAAACAAAAAAATCGTTACTTGGTGAAAACCTGGCAAACAGGTGCCTTGTGACACAAAAACATTGAAAAAATCAAAAAGTAAAGAGAAATAATTTCGTCCAACGGTGAAAACCACTTCGGTGGCGCCCTGGGCAAGTACCATGGTGAAAACTGGGTCACCAGCGCCATGCGTAGAGACATTGCTCCTCCCTCCTTCAGGATTCACTTTCATCACTTCACATTGCACACACTCACAACCTATTCACTCACAATAAACTTACCCATTCCCATCATGGCTTGTTATTGATCTACCCAAGATTGGTTAGCCATTCATAATAAACCCCCCTTTTCACTCCCTTTCTATCCATAATAAATCAGATCCTATCTGTGGCTAAGGCAAATCCTGTGTCTAGTGATGGGTGTGGAACTGAGAACACCACATGTTTCGAGGAGTACAGTTTCTTCCAGCTTTCTTCAGTCTATCCGCACACAATCCGCAATAAAGCAACATTTGCATCACAGATTCGCAATAAAGTTTCGTCTTCTCCGTGATAAAGTATCAATTTTGTGGATTCAGTCAGTTTCAGATGAGACACAGCAGTAACAATGGGCTTCAACAAATCAAATCTTTCAACAGACTCAGACAACATTATGGTACAGTGCTATCTATCCTTTCTGTGAAAGTAAACATTGTGACCACAATCAAATAAGACTTATATAAGTGACAAGAGACACTAAACTTGAGGACTACAGTGGATGTTGGTGTCGAGTCTTGGTTTTCTTTTGATTTCATCTTTTTTTGGTGACATGTCTTTTAGCTTTTCCGGGATGTCTTTGACTAGAAAGGCGAGGATGGGGTATCGTCACCTATTTGTATTTTCTGTCTGTGGATTGTCTCTTAGTAATGCTATGACTTGTCCAAGGATATGAGGACACTGTGAGTCTAGTGTGAACTGGGGCATTCCTTGTTTGTGACTGTCTTATCTCCATGCAAACAGGTACAATGACTTTCTAGGTCGAACATATGCCTCGATTGTCATAACCTATTTTGCCATAATAAAGCTCAATGATGATAACGCACAAGAAGCTCTTTCACTTTCATATCTTCTATCTTCTATCCCCCTTTCTTGATTGACTTCCACCGTCCTTCTTGAGTCCGCATAGCCCGCTATCACATGACTGAGTATAATGACACACCAAAAACATTTGCATTTCATGTACTTTGCACCTGCATTACCACATATAAGTATTTCATCACATACATTCACATTTGCATCATGCATCACATATACAACATAAAAGAACAAAAATATATATTGCATTGCATTATGTATATATTTGCATCCATATCATAAGCATACATTCTAAGAACATCTCATCACATAGGTACACATGCATATAGCTGTCACAAAAATGAATCATCTCTCATATATATAATAAAAAATGTCATGATACAATGATGTCAAAAAATCATATTGCTACAATCACCCATAGGTGTCTACAATACAAAAAATGGTACAAATACTGATACAAGGGAGCCCTCTATGGCTATGATGAACTCCCTCCCTCGGAGCTGCCTAGCCTCGATGGAATCTGAGCCCTAGAAGGACCCGCTCCAGGATCATCCTACCTGTCCCCCCTATCTGGTGGTGGTGGAGGACCCATGACCCCACCACTCGATGCCTATCTCCTCCGGCTCGCAGGACATATGCATAGCCTGCTCCTGTGTCCTCCGCCACCTGCCTCCCTACCCTCAGTGCTGTCTCAGCCTCAGTGTAGCGCTGAATCGCCTGATCCCTCTCCCGCTCAGTATCCTTGAGCCTGATCCTAAGTCGGTCCCTCTCCCTCTCTAGCTCCTGGATCTTGTCTGCCTGGCCCTGGCAGATCTCCCTGAGCTCAATCAACTCATCCTCCTCTAGATCCCCACCCTCTGCCTCTGCCTGTGGCTCTCCCTCTGTGGGTGCCTGCCCCTGTACCTGTCCCTGTACTGGTGCCTGAACGGGTACCTATCTTGGTACATGCCTAGGTCCCTGTGCCTGTACTGGCACTTGTCCCTGTACCTGTCCCTGTCTCTGTCCCTGTGCTCTAGGACCCTGTGCTGCTGGTACCTGCAGGGGAACTCCACCGCGACCCCTCACCACCTTGGCCTGTCCCTCCTGTCCACCCTCTCTCCGAGGTGCCACCGTCCTCTCCCCAACTACTTCCGTCGGCCTCGGCCTCCATCACCCCCACCATCCTCATCATCATCGCCTCCTCCATCACCCTCCAGTAACTCTCCTGGATCTTTCAACCGTGGGAATGGATGCTCTGCCCAATATGCAGAATACTCTGCATCCATCCCGGCGTCCTCGATCTCTAGCCACATATCCCAAGGTAGGGGCACCATCTCTGCCAGCTGTGTGACTTCCTGATCATATGACAATAAAGGCCCAAACTGCGCCTGATCCCTAACTGTACGGGCATACATACCCGAGCTTCGTGGCATCCTCTGGATCCTACCATACTGTGTGCATACTCTATCCACCAGCTGCCTCTCCAGTATAAAGGGCATCCACCCAATCAAATACCTTCTCCAGAAGGTGTAAGGCAGCTCCACTGCGTCATCCTCCCACTCCTCGCATCCCAGATACGGCCTCCAGATGATGACGTCAATGTCATCTATCACTCGCCGCCAATGCTCTAACCTGCCAATCCGAGGCTGTGAAGTGATCATGTCGTATAGATGAACAAAACTCCGTCCATGACCTCTCCCTCTGAAGTGTATTGGTCGCGTGATAGGCAGATGCTCGTATGCCCAAACCTGCAGTAGTGTCACTCCACAACCCAGTCCCACTGATCCATGGTAGACAAACTGGTGAAGCTCATAATATAGGTGGGCCAAAACACATGGACCCCACACATATCTGGTGTGCTGCGTCACCAATATCTCCAGTGCTCCTCCCCAGCCCACTGCCAATCCCCGTGTCGCTCTGTCCAGACATAGGAACCCACTGATAGCTCCTCCAATCACAACTAGCAAAGCTAACCCTGTCGCAGTCATGGTATCCCATGCCACATGTCCTGCTCTCATCTCTAGGCCGAGATCCTGAAACACCCGTCTCAAAGCCTCTCTGTCTCCGTCGCGATCGTATGGAATCAGCTCTCCATCGATCAGTATATGTAGAATCCTATAAACATCCTCAAGGGTGACTGTCATCTCACCCATCGGCAAATGAAATGTGCATGTCTCTGAATGCCATCTCTCGGCCAGCGCAGTCAGCAAACCCATGTTTGCCCGAAACTCAGGCACATACAATACGTGTCTCAAACCCATCTCCTCGATGGCAGCTCTATCCTGAAAAGACAACTCCGGTCGCAACCTCTGTGTGGACGGGAATCTCTCCCGTGACTCTAGCATAGGCAAATACTCCTGCAGTCAAACAAATCAATCATGTCAGTCATGGTGGCATTCACTGTTCATCACAAAATGCTACTCGCTATCTAAATGCATATGGTCATCTATCTCAGTGACACTCACTGTTCATCACAAAGTGTTGCTATCTATCCTAGTAGTGCTCCCTGTTCATCACAAAGTACTATTTGTGTGACATTCCCTGTTCATCACAAAGTGTTACTCACATTTTGCACTCCCTGTTCATCACAAAGTGCTGCTCATACTTTGGGTACTCCCTGTTCATCACAAAGTACTCTATCTTGGTGCTCCTTGTTCATCACAAAGTGCCTTGATCTATCCTAGTCTTCCTAGAGGACCTGCTTGAGTGTATCCTCTCAGCAGCTTATCCAATCGACAGCGTATGTTCATCACAGAACTGCCGATTTGACCTAGAAGACAAAAAAAAAAAAAAACCTTGCATTTTCAGACATAAACGCGTTTCTAACTCACAAACGCGCCTATTGATTGCACAAGCGCGGCTAAACAACACAGATGCGCCTGTTTGACATAAACATGCCTAAATTGTTCACAAACGCGACTTCGCAACACAAACGCCCCTGAAAGACGTAGACGCGCCCGCATTCAACACAAATGCAGTTCCAGACACAGACATGCCTGGCACCGACACAGACGCGCCTGGCACCGACGCAGACGCAATTTCACGTTTTTTCACTTTTTTGTACACTATTCCTAGGTGCATTTATTGCTCTATTCGACATGCATTAATGACAAAAGCAAATGCCTCAAAGTACGAGGAGGTTTGGTGGTACTTACCGGCTCTCCTGCCTCTGCTGGTCTCTGAAATCGGCGAACGCGGTCGAATCTATGTACGAAAGCCATCGCTGCTGAATGCTGCTGCTCTTTTTCTCGCTCTACACTGTGATCTCGTAGGGGCATAGATGAAAATGAGGATGTCTTTTGCCCGTGGTCTATCTTATAGCCTATCCTAGCCTTAGCCTTCATTTCTTGAGTCAGTCTTCTTCATCCCGTGACTTTGTCACTTTATCCGGTCAATCCATTCTAGCCTTTCTTTCTTATCGAGAGATTGTCTGCAATCTTTTCAGACTTTTTCATTAAATCTCTCGAGGGGGCATATCATTCCCATCCTGGGGCAACTCTGTATCAGTTCATCTTATCTTCTTTGAAACAACGCGACAAGCCGCATTGTCTCAAAGAGGGGCAAAATGTAGACACCCAAAATTGTCATGTCTAATTAAATAAATATTTTATTTATTTAATTATCTAAGCCTAATTCTTCTATTAATTAAATAAATCTTTATTTATTTAATTAATTCATTTATCCTCTTCTAGCCCTATTTCTCATTTAAATAAATACATTTATTTATTTAAATGATCCTTTTCCTAAATTAAATAAATATTTTATTTATTTAATTGATCCCACTTCTTCTATTAATTAAATAAATCTTTATTTATTTAATTAATTCATTATCTTTTTCTACACATGACACATGTCATTCATCTCTTAATTCCTACACTACCTACCCCTTTCACTATTTTACTATTTCTTCTACCTACCCTCTAATCATAGCCGACCTCCTTTTACACCTCTCAATCTTATCCCTCCATTTCATATAGTGTCTTCTATATAAGGAGATGCTTCCTTCATTATCAAACCCTAATGATCCTAATGAGCTAACAACTTGATCAATTGACTACACTACGATCCTACTTGCAACCACATTCCGTTCTTTGTTGAGCTCTTATGCATATAAAAATCTGAGAGCAAATATATCAAGCAAGATCAATGGAGATAGGAAGAATGGAGATCCAAACCCTATTGGACATGTGATGGTATAATCTTTGTGATTTTGTTTTATGTGCATTGTCTTAGGTAATCTTCATATGTTATGGTGGATCTTTGTTGTTGTTAGGCTAGGGTTTTGTGGTTGGATTCATTTAGCCTTTCAATATTGTTATTATTGTTATCCATTTTCACCATATACACCTTATATTCTCTACTTACCAAGGACATGGAATTTAAATGGACTTCTTCATGCAATGAAGCTTTCTTGAAGCTTAAGCACGCTTTGACCCAAGCACCAGTTCTTAAAGGTCCGAATTGGTCTTTACCATTTCAAATTCATACAGATGCATCTGATTATGCAATAGGAGCAGTCTTAGGACATAAGATTGATAACTTGGAAAGTGCAATATATTATATTAGCAAGAACTTGTAGGGGCCTGAGTTAAATTACACAATCACTGAAAAGGAAATGTTAGCAGTTATATATACACTCAACAAATTCAGGCACTATATAACAGGATATCCCATATTTGTGCATACTGATCATACTGCAATCGGATATCTCATGAATAAGCCTTCAATTACCGGTAGATTAGCTCACTGGTTATTGTTGATGCAAGAATTTGATCTAACAATTATTGATAAACCAGGAAAGTCCAATGTGATTGCAGATTATCTTTCAAGACTTCAGTTATAGGAAGATTATACAACCATAGATGATGCTTTTCCAGATGAACATCTATTCCTTATACAAGCCCACACTCCCTGGTATGCTGATATTGCCAACTATTTAGCTGCTGCTAAAATGCCACTTCATTTCTCTCCTCAGGAAAGAAGGTTGTTAGTGGAGAAAAGATTTAACTTCTCATGGATTGCTGATTGTTTGTTTTACACTGGACCAGACCAAGTCATGAGAAAATGTGTAAGAGAGGATGAAACATATGATATCCTGCATGCATGTCATGATGAGCCATGTGGAGGACATTTTGCTGCTAAAAGAACAACACTCAAAATACTAAATACAAGATACTATTGGCACACATTATATAAGGATGCAACATAGTATACAAGAAAATGTGACACATTACCATTACCATGCTTTGAGATCTTTACTGCTGACCATGGGCACTAAGAAATGAACTGTGTCTAAAATGTACCACAATGTACCAAAAGCGGGCACAAAATTTGCATAATATGGGCACAAAATTTCAAAAAAGAGACAAAAACAGAGATCTACAACAAGTATTCTTCCATTGGTTGCAGACCCAAGTCACAATCATCTTGAATTTCAATATGGCTAGCGTTTGCATCCTGATTTTCTTGCCGAACATCATTTACATTATGAAAAGGTACCCATGAGGTGCTTGGTGGAGAGGAATGAGGCATGTCCCACCTAGGAGAAAGGGGAGGGTTGTAATTTCCTTGCAGCTAGGAGCCCGCTAATGAGATGCCATTGTATACACAAATATTGGTTGCACTGTTTGATAAATGGGGATTAGATTTTGTTGGCCCGATTGATCCCCCTTCTAATGGAAAATCCTACATTTTAGTATGTATAGATTAATTAACCAAATGGGTGGAGGCTCACGCCATGACACATGCAAGAGATAATAAGGTGGCTGAGTTCCTTTATGAGGATATATTTACAAGATATGGAGTACCAAGGGAAATTGTATCAGACTAAGGCCCACAATTTACTTCAACATTGATTGCAGCCTTGGTCAATGAATACAATATAAGGCACAAAAAATTTACCCCATATCATCCACAAGCTAATGGACAAGTAGAGGTTACAAATAGGGAGCTTGAGGCTATTCTTACCAAGAGAGTAGCTATTCATAAAAAAGGCTAGTCTCATAGACTTTCAGAAGCAATTTGAGCATACAGAACAACTTGGAAGACACCAATTGGTTTTACACCTTTTGAGATGGTGTATGGAAAAGCAACAATGATACCTATTGAGTTTGAGCATAAAACTCTGAGGACATCTTTGCAATTAAATATGACACTTTCTGAAGCACAAAAGGAACGTATTCAACAATTGAATGCTTTGGATGAATGGAGAAAAATGGCTGTCCAACAGACATAACTGATACAAAATCAGAGAACAAAGTGGCATGATAAATACATCAAAGAGAAAAAGTTCAAAGCAGGTGATTGGGCAATATTGTATGACTCCAGATATAAAGATCCAATGGGAAAGCTACAAACCAGATGGTTAGGTCCATACGAGATATAGGAAGTTTTCAACAATGGAGTTGTTCGTTTGACCACAATTGACCCAATTCGGTTCAAGCTTTTGGTCAATGGTCACAGATTGTGTCTTTATCATAAGCCGGTCAACAAAGAGGAGTTCCTACAACAATTTGCTAAAAAGGATCAAACACATGTTCCTGCAGCAACTGATCAAGTTCCTGCAACCACTGATCAAGTTTCTTCTGCAATTGAGCAAAGTATTGGAGGTAAGGTTCCTGCAGCCACTGCAGTGAACATGCTTGCCACTTCATAATTCTCCTCACGCCATTTCACAAAAATATTTCCATGTCTTATAGAAATATTATTCTCCATAAATAAAATTTTCCATCCATGTCATCCCATCTCATTTCCTTATATGTCATTTCATTTCATTTCGCTATTCTTTTTGCATGATTGCAGGTATGTACATATTTTATTTTATTTTAATTAGGCATTTATGATTTCATTATGATTATTGCCTTTGCTAAATCCACATACACTTCCCTAAATCCTTCCAACCTGTGTGGACACGTGCCAAAGTAAGTTGGGGGGGGGGGGTTTATGGTTCAGTTTCCAAAATTAGTAATTACTCATCCTTTTCGGTACCTTGATTTGATTGCTTGCCATCATTTCTTTAGCAAGATATTCTTTGGCATAAGAAAGTAATGAACTCTGCTGCCAAATTTGGAAATAGGTAAGGAAGTTCAATTTTCAGTCTGTAGAGTATTTTGGTTCTTCATTTCTCAGCTGCAGAGTTTGCTACACTAATAGATTAAGAAATGAGTGGAGATCCAATCCGCCATGAACCAATAGTCCATGATGCGTTGCTATAGGATTCTCTTTGTGAGCATTATTTCAGGCAAAATGGTTGGATTGTTTACTTTCTGAAAATAAGGGATTATAATGAAGAAATTGCCTTAGATTTTATGCATTCATTCAATGAAGGAGAGGCTACTGTTAAAGGATTAAGGGTCATTGCTACAAAGCAGTGGATAGCTGAAGTTACAGGGTTGCCGCAGGAAGGAGAATTGTTTCTAGAATCAAAAGACGCAAGAAGCACCACAGCAGAGTTTACACTTCCCACAGATGGACCTCTAACAGTGGACAAGCAAGGAACCAGGAGGGTTTCCCTTACAGCAGAGTGGCCCCAGGTGGCTTTATATGTAATGAAGTACATTACTTGTGAAGGGAGGTAGAGAGTGAATGTTCCTAATTTTCTATACCACCTCATTTCCATAAGTGCCAAAGAAACACAGAAGAATGGAAATCGTTATGTCAGCCATCATGGTCTGACTAAATTTCTAGTAGAGCCTTCTCTTACGGATGTTTCACAGATGGAATGGGGGGTATTTGAAGATATATTGAGGTTTAGAGTTGAAGATGGTCCCGTTGCGAATGAGATGGCAGTTGAAAAGGAGGAAATGGGAGAACCCTCTTCTCCCATAATTTCTGTAGAGAATGAATTGCTCATCGCTGAAGGAGTTGTGACTATTATGGAGGAAGAGATGGTTGAGACAAACGTGGAGCAGCCCTCCACTTCTTTTCAAAGGGAATCACCATCTTCTAAAAGGAAAGGAAGAAATTAGAAGGAATTAATGCAGAAGATGAACCTATGGTTCAGCCGTAGGAAATTCAAGTTTCTCCTGTAGCCAAGAGGTGTAGACCGAAGAGAAAAACTCCTGTAGCAAAGCCGCAGGTAGAAACCGTTCCTGCAACCACTCTAAAGGTTTATGCAAGAAGAACTAGGAGTACTACCCAAAAAGTTCGTCCAGTAAGTGATGCAACAAAGATTATTTTAGTAGAAGCATCAGAAGAAGAGATCCCAACAGAGGTTGAAACTCAGAAGGAAGATGTTGTTGATAGACTCTCAAATCTGGCATATGTGGCAGAGCAGCTTGAGGAAAATGTTGAAGAGATTCCATGGCCTAAGGTAACAACTATTAGACCTCCATCATCCCTAAGTAGTTTATCTATTGCGTTAACATTTTATAGGCAATGGGAAATAGAGGGCTAGATTAAAGGGGATTATTGACAAACAACAAAGGGAAATTGAAAAGAGGGATAATAAAATTGAAGAATTAGAGGCTAAAGTTGATACAATCACTAGTATGGTCCCCGAATTGATGCAATGTAGGGCACCACCAAGAGTTTATGCTCTGCATTTAAGGGAGTGGTATTTAAATTTCAAATTGAACCACATTGTCAAGGACCTTAGCCCCTCTTTAGAAAACCTTGAGGAATTTTATGATGCTTACCAGACTTCCCCAATAGCTGTGAAAAAATTGTTGTGTGGACTTTATTTGTATAACTATGTTGTAGCTTCTGATAGTGAGTTAAATCCCTTGTTATACATTGGGGATATCCACAAAAAAGCATTAATGTCATGGATTTAAAATGAGATCAACATGGGAGAATAGGCCAGAACACACAAGGATGTTGAATTTGATTGTCCATTACCATTGAGGAAAGAAGCAAAAGAACCAAGAGTTCTCTATTATGAATGGAAGAAGCTATTGGTAAGGCAACATGTTAGGAATCTAGTGTTGCCGATGAGGGAAGAAATATTCCAAGAATACGAGCATTTAGTTCAAAATGAAAGTGCAACTGCAATTGATGGCTTCACTTAGCACTGGAATAATTTGCCAGAACAATTGAAACAGGGAGAACCTCATTCACCACCAAATTTCCATGCAACTATGCAAAGTGCCCCTAAATATATACAACTGGGTAGAGTGAAAACCAATAACTAGTTACCTTTGATCTTTCAGCTTCCTATTCTTATGTGGACATTTTTGGGATGTAAGACTACTGATAAGCCCTATGAAGCAGTTACAAAGGAAGCCAGATGGTCTAGATTAGAAAATATGAAATGGTTTTATTGGAATTTAGCTTCAGGAGGAATAGGTCAAGGAACCATTGGTGACCTAAGAGTTAGTGCAAGAATCAGAAATTTTCCTCTTGCTGGAGGATCAACAAGACTTTAAAGTTGAAGGGCATGATGAGTTGAGACATTGGCATATTTTTATCCTTAGAACTCTTAAGCTTTTGTCATATTTTGATTTACATAATAGTAATGATGTATCATAAGTTTACTATATGTATTTCAGATGTTAGCCTGAACCTATTAAAACATATTTTGTCTTTGCCAGTTTATTCCTGCAGCCATGTTATTCATACCTGTTGCCATGCAGATTGTTTAAGGCAATATCATGTGTGAAATTAATAGATGTCCTGATTAATTAAAATATGTATGTATTTTCTTGTATGTTATTTCTTTTGAAGTGCAGGGGATAAATGATGTTGCGGTGGAAGCTCTCCTATCACGCCAGTTGCAGGAAGAGATATTCAAGGAGATGATTGAAAGATCAAACAACAGAGATGTTGAAGAGCGTAAGGAACGATAGAGGAGAAGTAATCACGTGATACTACTAATGTCTAACTCAAGTGGATATTAGTGTTGTAAATATTGCCACAATATGTTATGACTGTGGTTTGGTTTAGATCCGCATTTTCGCTAGCTTAACTCTAGCTATCTCCTTTCTCGATTAGTTATCCGCCTCTTCTCTTCGGTGTGATCTGTGTTGTTTAAAGTAGATGTTTTCTTTTAAAAATAAGCTCTTCATCTCTTCTCAGAGGTTAGATAAAAAAGAGAGAAAGCGGAGCAGAGGATTTTAGAAATAAAGTTACAACTGTTTTTGAGTTTCTTTTTATGAATCATGTAATGACTTCCAAAGAAAAATGAATAAAAATATGTTATTATGAGCACTTAGAGTTGTTATTGGGAAGCCTGGAATCACTCATCCAAGGGTGCCCACTTGGTGAGTGTTACTGTGCCTTTGTTAAGATTAATTTTCTTCTTTAGCTGCAGTAGACGTTCTTGCATTGACTGTTCTTGCAGCCATTGGAAATAAATCCACTAACTATTCCTGCAGCCAAACCAAAACAAAGTAGTTTCTATTTATCAGCATTGAACTTAGCCAGTATTACTTGAATGAATTTATGTTAATGCAGAAGTTTTCTTGTAGCCTTTCAATAGTTTCAATTATTGGTTATCTTTTCCGCATAATGTTAGTTGCAGTAATGTAGAGTAGCTATTGCAGGAACTTAGTGCATATATAGTGCAGACCCATTTAAAGTATTACATCCCTGGGTTGACAATCAAATGAACACTAGCTATATAAATAGTGACTTTACCAAGTGAATGTCCAAACTTCAGGTTGAGACTTCAACTAGAGTTATTATTCTTATTGTTGGGTTGAACACCTACCATTGCCCAATACACTTTGGGATATGTTTCAAACCTAGCCTACGCTCTTCTCCTCATCACTTTCTGCATGCATCTGGAAGTGTGTATCGTCCATAGTTATTTGGGCCATTTGGTGGGAGAGAAATAAATGAATTTTTAAACAAGTTGTTTCTCCTATACAGAGCGTTTTGGAAGGAATTAAGAAATCCATTTCAGAATTGGTAAATGCTAACATTTAGATCAATTTGAAATGCAATCCACTTTTCACTCATTGGGATGGAACAATACTTAAGGAATGGAAATATCTCTCCATTCCCTCACATTCTGGTCTTCCTAGACAATATCAACACCCAATTGACAGAACTGTTATAAAATGGCAACCTCCAATCCCTAACTATGTGAAGATTAATTTTTATGGATCTTCATGGGGTAACCCGGGTGATTCGAGTGTTGGAGTCTGCAATAGAGATCATTTGGGCAACTTGAAGGCTTTTAAATCATCTGCTCTTCCTCTAGGTACAAATAATATGGCATAAGATCATGCTCTCATATCCGAATTAACATTGGCTAAGAAGGTAGGATATGTAAACATTCATATTGAAGGAGATTCATCTCTAATTGTAAATGCTTGCAAAAGTAGAAGATCTTAGAACTGGAAGATTGCATATATTTTGAACCAAATTTGGGCATTGTTAGACTCCTTCAAAGATTACTTCATCTCCCACATGTTCAGAGAAGGGAACAAGTTAGTGGATCATCTTGCTAATCTGGGGTGTGATAATATAAATATGGACTCAACTATTAAAAGTTTTAAATTAGAAGACTTCCTAGTTTTAGCAGAAATTGCTCAAAACAAGAAAGTTCTTCTCCCTTGATCAACTTATCTTATATCTATTGCAAAGGGTAATTAATAGTTGGTGCCATATCTTCATGCAAGGATGTCAATCATGACCAGGTGACCATTCATCTACCCCATGTATTTTTAAAGCAACGTGTAGAAATTGCATCATGCGAATGACATCATAACCTTGTGAAGGACACCAAAAACATGAGAAGGACACAAAAATAATGAGGACATATATGAATAAGATTGTATCATCATGAAAGTAACATTTTAAGCTCCTCAGTAAGATAATATAGTGCTCTCATGTGTTAAATGGCAAGTGTATTTCATCAACCCTAGTACGCCCAAATTATTATCTGATAGTTTGCTCATAACACATTAAGGCCTTATTAAATATGCATGTAAGGAATTCCTTTTTTCGGTTATCTGGTGAGTGAAGAAACCAAAATATGCAGAGCTCCTCCTCGCCATTTGAATCAGGGGATTTGAAAAGTATGGCGCAACTTCCAACAATGGAGTACTGGTCGTGCAACCATAGTTTTTTCTCAGAGTTGAAGAGTGGGAAGTGCCTTTTGAAGAACACATTGTTGATGAACTGTTAGGGTGCCAACATTGTAGAAGTGTAAAGAAGATGGTGGGTGATGAAAATATTTATCCTCTAGAAAGAAGACTAATATCCCCTTCACAGCTAATTTCAATTTTCCTTTCAAATGCTCTAGACATTTTTCAGTCATGGAAAGTTCTCAAACGAATTGCAAGGATGACAATCAAACCAGAATACATTATGGGAAACAAATTACTACTAGCAGTCTAGTGATATGATCTATGGAAGGGACAATGTTTCATTGGAGGCCTCTTTCCCTATCATTTCCTTTTGAATAAAGAAGCCTTCGTGGTTATTTATGATAGCATTAAGCAATATTTGGAATTGCAGAATGTTTGTCCCCTTCAGCAAGCGTTTTGAAGTCATGGTAGGGCTCCGGAGTCGAAAATGCGCAATAAGATATACTCCAGGGTGCATGCTCTGTTGGAAATTTTGGGGCATGAACACAACTCGCCAGTCATTGCGCCTGAGCATTCACCATCAGTGGGCTCCTAGCTGCAAGGAAATTACAACCCTCCCCTTTCTCCTGGGTGGGACATGCCTCATTCCTCTCCACCAAGCACATCATGGGTACCTTTTCATAATGTAAATGATGTTCGGCAAGAAAACCAGGATGCAAACGCTAGCCATATTGAAATTCAAGATGATTGTGACCTGGGTTTGCAACCAATGGAAGAATACTTGTCGTAGATCTCTGTTTTTGTCTCTTTTTTGAAATTTTGTGCCCCCTTTTGGTACATTGTGGTACATTTTAGACACAGTTCATTTCTTAGTGCCCATGGTCAGCAGTAAAGATCTCGAAGCATGGTAATGGGCATTTCCTTCATCTTTTTCGGTGATGACTAGCAAAGGAAATCTTCTTTGACCCTCTGGTGCAGATAACCTCATAAACAATATGAAAAGTGTGAAATATGGTAAAGGGCATAACTGCAATTTTGTGCCTATGATTGGCACCAAGACAATAATTTTGTGTTCTCCATCTGTGTATTGAGGAGCATTATAGACAAAGTTGGAATTCTGGTGACCGTGGTTAGTTGTATGGATTTTGAATATTATGTTCAATGCATAATATTTTATGTAACTCCTTTAGTTATAATTGACTGTATGTAAAAGGACATCAAAGGCTAAGTAGTGCCTTCATTAGTAGGAAGAGTATTGCTTTTGGTGCCTCTTTTTTTGGCTACCATACTCATTATGACTGTAATATGGATAATATGTAGTTGGATGTCAATGTGTATGTTCCTAGTTAGTAGTCCTAATCAGTCCCCCCTCTTTGTATTTTGGCAATACATGGAGGTTCTCTTTACTGATTCTTTCCTCCAGGAGCTCTTGAATCAATTTATATATAATAAAAATATTTCAGTGGCTTGCCACTTTTGGCTAAAAAAAATATTTTATAGGGATTTGATTCCCACCATTTAAATTAAATAAAATAAAAAATAAAATAAATACTTAAACTATTTCATTAGAAGCATTACGCAACAAATATTTATGTAAAAAGAAATAAACCCAAGTATGTATCTTTTATAATTATAATTTTGTATAAACTTTTTTTTAAATCATTTTACTTTTTATTAATACTTTTTGAAAATTATAATTTTCTTTTTAATCATTTTAATATATACAATATAATTTTATAACATTTAATCATAAATATAAATATTTTTCATTTAGTAATTAGAAATACTTATCTTCACTTTATTATTTATATTATATAATTTAATAATTATTAATAGTTATTTTATTAAGAGCAATTATAATTAATATTACATAAATATAATTAAAATAATATATAATCTTAAACTAATAATTAATAATTAAATTTAAGATTAATTTTATTATTATAATTATAATTATGTAGATTTTATAATTAAATTAGGATTATATTCTAAAGAAAAGAATATATTTTCACTATATGTAGCGTCGTAAATTGTACGCACTTGCTAGGGTGGTACAATTTCACACCTAGTTTAGCACCCGCCTTGGCGCATTTTGCATTTTGCATTGCATTTCCCCTTTAGCACTTAATTAATTAAATTAATTAGGTCTAGGATTCTATTTTATCATCTCCCACATCATAAAGTTGGGCCCTCTCATTAAAGTGTGCCCTTTTCATTTTATTCCTCCTATACATCATTTAATCAAAAAACCTAATTGGGTCCTATTTTGAACTTGGGGGCTTGATTTCGGGGGTCAAAACATCTCGAAATCACCTGTAACTTCGGGATTCGCTCTAAAATCATCATATCCGACGGCCCTGAAAATTTGGTGAAAAGTTGTCGGGACCATGGCGCCCGGCGTGCACATGGTCCCAGACATTTTTCCCGAAATTTTAGGAGCGCGATCCAATCATAAAATAAAGCTTAACCTCAAGAAATTGGCGGGATATTCAATCTCTAGGTCAGCCAAAAGTCGAAATTAAGACCTAGGGTTTCATATATAAGAGCTCTCTTTCTTCATTTGAAGGGATCCAAATTTTGGCTTTGGAGGACCTTCTAGGCAGCGAAAGAGAAGATCTTTGAAGACTTCAATAACATTCAACATCCATCCATCAAGCATTCATCAATTTCATTCATTTAGGGCTTGGGAGACATTGAAGAACAATAGGAGATTACCGACTGAAGATTGGCTTGTACTCCTCCCTTAAGGGTTGGGTGGAAATCACCGAAGTGGGGGTTTGACTAAGGCAAAACCCTATATAGCCGCCCATACCCTTTTCAGATATAAGTGCAGGTTTCGGGACTCGGACGACGTCATAGGTGACAGATCCGGGAAAAGCAGGTCAAGATAGCACTCCACACCAAATTGCAGAGCAAAAGACTAGGATAGGGGTGTGGGGCGCCCTGGTCCCTGGGATAGGGGCGCTGGGCGCCCTGGTCCTCCTGACAGACAACATTTTCAGCATTTTTGACAGCTTTTCCAGAGTGCAAAAACAACAGTTTTCGGAGCAGTTTCAGGGGCAGAATTAGGACAGTGGCGCCCGCGCCCCCGTCCCGAACATTTTCACTCAGATTTTAACACCGGGTACGCATTTACATTCTTGTCTTGTCCTTGTGTTTACAGCTTTCCACTTTCCATTGTTTAAGTTCAATTCTGCAATCTTGTTATTAGTTCATACTTGCACTTTGGGGTTAGGGATTGAACTTGCATTATTTTGTCTTTCAATTACAACAAAGGAATATAAATCCTAATAGGTAGCCCATGGCTCTCTCTTCCACAAGAAGAAGTAGCCAATTGTGTGATACCTCTAGGCTCTTTTGTATTCCACAAGTGTGTGGTTGAAAGTGAGATTAGGGCATGTTTGCTTAGTGTCACTTTTTCTCCCACACATTTTGGTGAACCCGACGTGAATCTATCATTGCTTCCTCTTGCATTGCATTTGTTAGATCTAGATCTAGATTTAGTGTGTTTTCATTTCATTTTCATTAAAAAGAAAAAAAAAAAAAGTGTTTTTCTTTGCATTGTGTGTTAAATTTTATACAATTTCAAAATGTCAGATTTTTAATCGCAAGATGTTCATGTTTGTGATGATTATGAGTTAGATGAAGCTTTAGATGAATTTTTGAAACCTAAATATACCAAACCTTCATTTTACCAAAAACTCATAAACATTGTTACTATGCCATTTCGTTGTGATGAGAAAGATAAGTCAAATGATTCCTCTCAAGGGTACATTCCTATCAGCTCTTCCACTAAATCTAGTAACATGGTTGTTTTCAATGATCCCCTCTATGAAGAGATATCTCCTTTTGAATCAAAAGATAAACCTTTTAATAGATATGATCATGCTTTGTTGAATGATTCCCTTGATGCCTTTGTGTCTCCTAAAAAACACTCCCTTCATGAGGATCCTTTTGTGCAAGAAGATGACATTATCCCTACATTTCCTAGTGATGGCCTTTCCTTTTCCAACAAAATTCCCACTAGAGATGATGAATTAATGATAAATGTTTACCCTTCTCCTAAAGTTTGTCTTACCCATAAGCATCCCTTAGAGAAAGAAGATGAAATAATAAGCAATTTCCTTAATTCTCTCTCCCCTATTGAACATATTTTGAGGAAAGAGGATGAGTTTAACACATCTATTGATTCTCTCCCTCCTAAGGATGAGGAATTAATAAACAATGTTATCTCCTCTCCCGAAATTGACAATACTTCAAACATTCCTTTCAACAACCTCACTATTTGGGATGAACCATTAGAAGAAGGTATAGATTATTCTCTACCCCTAGCCAAAGGGGATGAAATCAAGATTGAAAACTCCCTTGATAGTTTCTCACCTTCCTTGAATCTCAATTATTCTCCCTCTAAAAATAAAGCATCACCCTCTCCTCAATTTGGTTCTACTCATAAGGATACCCTAGTTCAAAGCAATATGGTTAACATCTCTTTCAAAGATCTCCCTCTAAAAAGTGAGACTTTAGAGAGTAATGTTGATCCTTCTCCTAGAGAGTTTATTCCCCATGTAGATCCTTTGATAGAGGATGATATGACCTTTCCTAGTATTACTCTGCCTACTAGAATATCAATGCCTACCCCTTGTCTCTCTCCTAAAATCGATTTAATCCATGACAAGATTTTAGTGCAAGAGAAGACTATCAATAATTCTTCCAACACTTTTGTTCATTCCTCTAAACCATCCTCAATCAATTTGATACATGTGAATGAGACACCTAACAAACTTCTCTTCACTGTCCAAGGTGCTTGTCCTTCTCAAAATTCTCAACCTTTAAATAAGCCTATCTTAGTGGTTCAAGGTGGTTATGCTAATGATTCTTTTTGCATGCCTAAGACACCTATTATTACTGTGCAAGGAGGTTATTCTACTAAGAGCCCTTATGAGTATGCTAAGCAATTAACTAGAGAGAGTTATCATGCGGTTGCCCATACCTATAACACAAGAAACAATACGCAACCTAATCCTCCTCCAGTTATCCCCACTTCGCTTCCTCCTTCCCAACCTATTCTTCCTCAAGCTCCTCGTATTTCACAAATGCTTAGTAAGGACTATGATCTCATAGAACAACTTAAAACTACCCCTGCTAAGATATCCCTTTGGGATTTGATCCAAACTTCTTCTGCTCATCATGGAATGTTACAAGATGCCTTGAAATATTTGAATGTTCCTCCACCTAATACATCTAGTAATATAGTGTCTTTGGTTAACTCTGTGATGAATCCTAAAGCTCAAATTGTGTTTACCCAAGATGAGTTGCCTACTAGTGAAATTCAACAACAATATGATCCCTTGATGATTGTGGTTATCATAAATGACACTGCTATAAGACGAACACTGGTAGATAATGGCTCTGGCCTTAATGTGTGTAGCATTAATCTATTGCATAAGATGAATGTGGATACATCCCTTATTGAGCCTGACTCTCGTCCCATTCGAGGCTTTGATAATGTGGCTAAGTCTTCATTAGGTATTATCACCTTACCCGTCACAGTGGGACTGGTTACTTTGCTTACTCCTATCCATGTTATGTCAGGAAATCTAACATACAACTTGTTATTAGGGAGGCCTTGGATTCACAGTATGCACGCTGTCCCCTCTACATTGTATAGACAAGTTAAATTTATGTATAACAATAAGACATATACCTTGATAGGTGATACTAATTTTCAAGCTTGTTTGCAAACATCTAAGCCTTCCTCTTCTAGTAATGACTCTTTGAACAAGATACCTATGGATGAATCCTTACCCTCTGATAATCAAAATTCTTTGGATGAGTTTGAAGCTCCTGAAGAAGATCCTTCTCGACTTGAATATACGCATAAAAAGGCTTTTGATCCTGAGAAGGTTCTCGCAGAAGACGATTGGGGATCTCTTGATTTCACTCCCACCTTTGTAGGTGAGTATAGGGTTCCTCCTAGAGAGTTTAAAGTTAAAAAGAAGGAAGAAACTAAAAATCAATCAGTCTTACCTGAACCTATGAGCAATAATTTTGTGGCCGCTTCTCAAACTTCTTCTCCTCATACCTCTGATTATGAAGAGTTTGATTCTTTGTCTTATGAAAAACCACCTTCTCTTCCTGAAATGGCTGATCGTTATGGTCATGGTTTTCGCATTTTTGCTAAGAATGGGTATCATGGAAATGGTTGTGGCACTCATGAACAAGGGATAAAAGTTCCTCTAGAGACTAATTTTCACAATTATGCCTTTGGACTCAGCTATAATCCCTGCAAACGTACCAAAGCATCTAAAAGACCATCTCTCAATGTGAATGCTATATTTAGTAGTGATGATGATCTCACTTCAACTAAATCATCTTCTGCTTCTATCAACTCTCATTCCCCTCATAAGGAAATCTTGGCGATGAACAAATCTCTTTATGAATCCCCTCAAATTTCTAAATCCACTTATGAATCTTTATCTCCTATTCATCATAAAGTCCTTTCCTCTAGGGATGAGGCTCTAATAAATTACACTCATCCCTCTTCTAAGATTTCTTGTGACTTTTCTTCTTCAATTTTTATCATTTTATACATGTTGTTGATCTCACTTATAGTTGAGTGTTTAGCATGTCATATTCAAATACCTCATTCAATCTATCATGTCTTTAAATAACATTAATGGCTGTTATGTTGCTCATCATTATGTGACATTGGTAGCTCATATACTGGGGGCTCATTGTCATTCATGATGGTACAATTTCAAGTGCAATCATATTTTTTGAAGCAACATAATAGCCTAATTTTTATGTTATCTCTTGTTCCTATGGGGACAAGAGTGATTTCATACATCTCTTCTTTTTATGGTTAAAATTTCCCTTTGGGGTAATACTGTGGAAATATTGATCATCTTTTCTTTAGAATCCTCTTTTCCTAGATATGGGAGAAGATGTGTATTCTCTTTCTTATCCTACCCACTTCTTGTGGGGAGCATTTTTACATACACTAATGTCTTGCTTGCATGAACTCATGTGAGTATGTAGTACATTTTGCTTATGTCTAAATCTCTCCCTAGAAGATTGTGTAAGTCCTTCATCCTTTGGGAGGCAATGATCTTTCCTTATTTTTATCTAAGGATCCACTTTTTCCTATTTTGTGGATGGTGTTGACTTTATTACTTGATGTTATGCCTTGTACGCATTTGTTGTTGTTTGTTCAAGGATTCTCTCTTACAAGAGGTGTAAGTCCTTGACTACAACCTCTTTTGCACTTGGTAAAATACATCCATAATGAATTCACTCTCCCAATTGGGTTAAAAAGAGCGTCATCCTTCATTAAGAATCACTTTCACCTCGCAAAAGAAGGAAGTATTGCATTCTTATTCTCTTCTTTGTCTTATTCTAGAAGATGTTATATTTGTCTAAGACAATTCCTCTTGGGGATAGGTGTCTTTTGTACAAAGATTTCTTCTCCTCTAAGGATCTCCTTTACACATATTACAAGATATCCCTTTTCAACTATCTTATCCTTTCTTAAGGAGTAAAAAACTCTCTTGCTTGGATCTATGACATTGTTGCATTTTTGGGGTATCTTCTTTTGTGATGAAGGTAGGTATCCTTGTTCTACTTTGCTTATGACATAAACATTACACTTTTTGAGCAATGGGTCATTCTCGGAACCAGAGCACAGACTCTTAGAGCGAGATGTCTCCATTTTTCTTTTATGCAAGGTGATTATTCTCGGAACCAGAGCACAGACTCTTAGAGCGAGATGTCATGCTTTTGTACTATACATATACAGGTTGTAGCATACTCGGGCATAGACTCCTATGAGGTGCTTCTAACCTCCCTTACACACACATGCATGAGGTTGAGTGGAACTAGCGGCATAAGGCTAGACTTTCTCACTCTCCTCCCTTACATGGATCACCTAGACAGACTCTAGGGGCTAGTTTTCCATGTCCTTTTTCACATGGATCACCTAGACAGACTCTAGGGGCTAGTTTTCCATGTCCTTTTTCACATGGATCACCTAGACAAGATCTAGGGGCGAGAAGTCCATGTTTTCTCTCTCACTATTCTTCTCATGGATCACCAATGTGTGTATTCATGCTTTTTTTCCTTTCTTTTCTTCTCTTTGCATTTTGTTTCCATTTACATCCTTCATCTTGTGTTAGAGAACTCTCAAATCCTCACACTCTTTGTTGTGTTGGAATTGAGATTTAGTCCTCTTTCTTACCAAATGATTCTCCATTAGTTTTTGATCTCATAACAAATCTTCTTGTGAGCATTTGTCATCAATATTCTTTAACAATTCGAAGTGGTAAACATGATACCCTGTTTCAACTCACTAAAATTAGCAAGCCGAAACAGGGGGGGCATATAGCTACCCTCGAATTTTCATCACCTTCCTTAGTAAGCATTAGGTGATTTTGTGATCTAACGTGTGTTTTGTAGGGTGCGGTTCCTAACTGTGTACTGCAGATACCGCTGGGGGCTTCGTTCGATAGACTTATGGATATATCCTTTTTCAAATAATGTTTACTTTTCTGTACTTTAGCTTGCATATGCACGTAGTGTTCATATGACCGCTAAAGTGGGGGCTAAATGTAGCGTCGTAAATTGTACGCACTTGCTAGGGTGGTACAATTTCACACCTAGTTTAGCACCCGCCTTGGCGCATTTTGCATTTTGCATTGCATTTCTCCTTTAGCACTTAATTAATTAAATTAATTAGGTCTAGGGTTCTATTTTATCATCTCCCACATCATAAAGCTGGGCCCTCTCATTAAAGTGTGCCCTTTTCATTTTATTCCTCCTATACATCATTTAATCAAAAAACCTAATTGGGTCCTATTTTGAACTTGGGGGCTTGATTTCGGGGGTCAAAACATCTCGAAATCACCTATAACTTCGGGATTCGCTCTAAAATCATCATATCCGATGGCCCTGAAAATTTGGTGAAAAGTTGTCGGGACCATGGCGCCCGGCGTGCACATGGTCCCGGACATTTTTCCTGAAATTTTAGGAGCGCGATCCAATCATAAAATAAAGCTTAACCCCAAGAAATTGGCAGGATATTCAATCTCTAGGTCAGCCAAAAGTCGAAATTAAGACCTAGGGTTTCATATATAAGAGCTCTCTTTCTTCATTTGAAGGGATCCAAATTTTGGCTTTGGAGGACCTTCTAGGCAGCGAAAGAGCAGATCTTTGAAGACTTCAATAACATTCAACATCCATCCATCAAGCATTCATCAATTTCATTCATTTAGGGCTTGGGAGACATTGAAGAACAATAGGAGATTACCGACTGAAGATTGGCTTGTACTCCTCCCTTAAGGGTTGGGTGGAAATCACCGAAGCGGGGGTTTGACTAAGGCAAAACCCTATATAGCCGCCCATACCCTTTTGAGATATAAGTGCAGGTTTCGGGACCCGGACGACGCCGCAGGTGACAGATCCGGGAAAAGCAGGTCAAGATAGCACTCCACACCAAATTGTAGAGCAAAAGACCAGGACAGGGGCGTGGGGCGCCCTGGTCCTACCAGGACAGGGGTGCTGGGCGCCCTGGTCCCTGGGACAGGGGCGTTGGGTGCCCTGGTCCTCCTGACAGACAACATTTTCAGCATTTTTGACAGCTTTTCCAGAGTGCAAAAACAACAGTTTTCGGAGCAGTTTTAGGGGCAAAATTAGGATAGTGGCGCCCGCGCCCCCGTCCCGAACATTTTCACTCAGATTTTAACACCGGGTATGCATTTACATTCTTGTCTTGTCCTTGTGTTTACAGCTTTCTGCTTTCCATTGTTTAAGTTCAATTCTGCAATCTTGTTATTAGTTCATACTTGCACTTTGGGGTTAGGGATTGAACTTGCATTATTTTATCTTTCAATTACAACAAAGGAATAGAAATCCTAATAGGTAGCCCATGGCTCTCTCTTCCACAAGAAGAAGTAGCCAATTGTGTGATACCTCTAGGCTCTTTCGTATTCCACAAGTGTGTGGTTGAAAGTGAGATTAGGGCATGTTTGCTTAGTGTCACTTTTTCTCCCACACACTATAATGTTTATATTATATATATTTTTGATGGGTAATATAGTATTTTTATTAATATTTAAATATTAGATTTTATAAAGTATTCATAAGTTTGTAACTATAAACTTCAAAGGACTACAAACCCTAACTACCCCTCCATACACTAAACAACCACATCGGTATCTAACACATTGCAACATTCCTCATATCAATTGGCTTCCCTATTCATAAATACATGAGATATGCCTTGAGGTCGTTACAATAGTTGGTTATTTATACACAAAAGAATTGGAGACACACACACACACACACAGACACACACACAGATATATATATATATATGAACTATAAAAAGCCTATAGAGTATCCACAAAAAAATGCCCATTTCCCTTACAAACTATTTTTTGGCTGCCCCGAGGGATCTATTAACCAAATAATCTTCAAGTTTGAACTTCACACGAGCTTTCTCTTTTTTCTCCTTCCTTGTGCCAACACCATCTCATTCCAATCTCCGTTCACAAAGATAATATTTCAAAGCCTGCAACCAATATGGGCTTCAACTTTCCTTTCATCCATATAACTTGGCTCACTCCACTGAATGAAAGATTGAACTGGTGGATTTTGCTCTCCAATTTTTAACCAGTCACCCTTCGGTGTCATGAGACCTTCACCAAGACACGTCCACTCTAGAATTAATTAGTGTCAAACCATAAGTCCACTCATCATCCACAAATTTCTTTAGGAGCCACTGGATATCCTCATTGCTTCCTTGCTCCAAACCCCACGCCACAAGTAGTGAAACGATATCGATATTAGTTTGAGGATCTTCATGCTTGGAAATGCTTTGTAGTCTCTTCTCCAAGATTTAACCCAAAAACGCCAATTGCTACTTAGTAGTAACCAGGATAAAATTTGCCTCCATCTTGCAACTCTTCACCACCAACCCTCTTCATGCCACTTTACACCAATTTTAAATAGTTGTATGATAAAAATGGACAAAATGCCTTTAAAACAAAATGCCCATTTCATCGCATTTAAACTGCATACCTTTCCAAATATGGTTGTTGCAGTTGATGGCGTACAACCCATCACTATTAATCAAGCTGGATCTCTCAGAGATCCTCTCAATTAAATTTTGTTTACTCCTCCATTAATGACAACACACACTTCAACAACCTATTTGCCACCATATTTCCATTTCTCAACACATGAGTAATTTTTAAATCCTTAAAAGTTATTAAAAGTTCTCTTATAATTTTGATATATTTCTTTAATTTTCATGTTGGAATTTCTGTTGGACATTGTTGTTGTCATTGATGTCAACATATTCCTGCTCCGGTGATTACATATTGGTTTATTGGGATTATGGCTTGGTGTATGGAATATTTATAGTGTCATTATATTCTTCTGTATTGATTTTGATGATCTGGGAAGCTTAATTGATCATATCATATGATCTGGTTTTGCAGTTTGTTTTTGTGATCAGTGCTTTGCAGAGTTCAGTATTTCCTCTCGTATATTTCGGTGTGATTTGATCTTTAGCTGATATTTTTGGATATTGTTTGGAATGGTCTTGTGTATTTTCATTTCAAATGGTTCTTGTTTTGGTGCTCCAAAATTTATCTTTCTTCGTGACATTTGTTGTTGTTTCAATATTCTTGAGTTTCAGACATTGATAGATGAAGATTTGATAAGTGGTGTTGGTGTTGTTCATACTGATGATTCTAACATGCTTATTGATGTTTCCTAATTGTGTCCTATTTTTTTTGGTGATCCGCATTGATCATTGTGCGAGTTTTTGGTGATTTTGATGAACTGATGATGTTCTTTGTGTTATGTGGTTTTCCTGGTGGTGTAGCATGTTGCGGTTGATCTTGGCATGATTTTCAGTGGTGTTCGTGTTTGGAAATTTGAATTAGGTCCATGTTATGTCATAAATATCATTATATTGGTCTGGTGGTCGATCTTTGTATCATGTGATGTAATTTTGTAATTGTGAGTTGAGGGTGTAGCCGACCTTGTTGTCAAGGTTGATGGATTGTATAAATAGGTGATATTGTCATGTAGTTTAGGTATCAAGGTTGTGTCTGCATTATCAGAGAGTGGTGTATGTGCAAACAGGTGATTCATCCTTCGATATTGTGATTGAGCAGAGATTGGTGTTATAGAAAAGACAATTGTGCTTAACCGGAACTGTCATCAAGCATTTGTAGATGCTATTATTGTAGTTCATTTCTTTTAGATTGTAGTTGAATCTTATTGTAAGTCAGTAAGACTTCCTTGAGGGTTGTAGCCTTCCGGGTCATTATATTTTGAGCAATGACCTCTAGGTAGTATTCCTGAATGCATGTGCATTCCCCATTGTAATATTTCACATACTATTGCAGAGTATCATCTTATTGTGGGTAAGTTCCCACCGTGGTTTTTTCCTTAACCGGGCTTTCCATGTCAAAATCTTGGTTTTGTGTGTTGTGTTATCAATTTTCTTATCTTTGTTATTGTTGCAGTTTGTCAGATCTGTATTTTTGGTTAATTTTTTAGATTTCAATAAAAAATGATTCACCCCCCCTCTCAGTTTTCCTTCATTGTTGTTTCCAACCATTGGTATCATAGCTAGATCCTCCAGAAGAAGCTTAACTGCTTGAGGAGATCGGAGATGGCAACTTGAATTGGAGATGTTATCTTTTAGAAGGAGAGTTTGAGATTTGATGGAAGTAACTATGCTATATGGAAGAACTAGATGAAAGTGCACTTGAAGTGTCTTGGAGAAGATCACTAGAAGATTACAAAGAATGCCTATTCTGCTCATCCGAATGGACTGATTATTGCTGATGAGATCAAGGAAGTTGAACATAACATTAGAGCGAAGGAATCATTGTTGAGTGTCATGACTGATTCAGAGATGATAGATGTAATGAGACTTGAGACTGCACATGAGATCTGGGAGAAGCTTGAAACATTGTATGGAGGATATAAATAAGTAAAAGTTGCAGAGTTGTAGAGTTTGAAATGGAAGTATGAAATGTTGAAGATGAGAGAAGATGAGAACATAAATACCTTTATGGCCAAGGTGAATGATCTTGTCCTAGGTATCAGATGTGCCGGTGGAACCCTTGAAGAAGATGAAATTGTTGCTAAGGTGTTGAGATCTTTGCCTCCTACTTACAAACACAAGGTAGCTGCTATTGATGAGATCCGAAGTGTAACTACTGTAACAAGAGATATGTTGGTTGGAAAGATTGCTGCATTTGAGCTGAGCAAATTTGGTGAATCACATGGAAAGTCTGAGACAACATTTAGAGCATCTATATCCGGAAAGCAGAAGTATGATCCTAAAGAATGCAAAATATCCAGATATGAGAGAGAGAGAGAGAGAGAGAGAGAGAGAGAGAGAGAGAGAGAGAGAGAGAGAGAGAGAGAGAGAGAGAGAGAGAAATGGAAGAGCAAGAAAGAGAATTGGATGAGCTTGAAGCATTGATTTCCTGAAGACTGCCTAAGGGAGATGGTAAGTATGATGGAAAATTGCCCTTGAAATGTTTCTCTTGCAATAAGGTAGGACATTTTGTTTCTAGATGCCCGAAGAGAATGGTTAAGTATGATAAGCATGATAAATTTGATAAGCATGACAAAAATGATAAATATGAGAAGCATGAGAAGTATGATAAGCCTTACAAGTCTAACTGGAAGTATAAGCATCAAAAGAACTGCTATTATGTTGCTGATGAAGGTGTTACAGATGAAGAATCAGAAGGAGATGAATTTGTGTTTCTTTCCATTAAAGAAGATGGACTGGTACTTGTTGATTCCACTAGCTGCACTATTGAGGAGAAAACTATATCTCCTAAAGTTGAAGAGAAAGATGAATGGGTAATTGACAACAGTTTCTCACATCATATGACCGGTGATAAAAGCAAATTTGTGACTATGAAAAGATAAGATGGTGGAATAGTGAGATTTGGTGATGACAAAGCTTGTACGATCTATGGTAGAGGTTCTATTTCCTTTGATGGTAAGCATAATACTGATGGTGTTCTATATGTTGAAGGTTTGAAGCATAATCTTTTGAGTGTTGGATAGATGGTTGACAAAAATTATGATTTACACTTCAAGAATGGTAAATGCAAAATCCTAAATGCCTCTAGTATAGAGATTGCATCTGGAACTAAGACTAAAGGTAATATCTTTTATTTGAATGCTGGTGAGAAAAGTTGTTTGATTTCTCAGATTGATGAAAGTTTGTTGTGGCATAGGAGAATGTGTTATGTTAATTTTGATTCAATGATTAAGATCAATTCTACTAAAGTTGTTAGAGATGTGCCTAAAATTGTTAAGCCTGCTAATCCGATATGTAAGGAATGCCAATTGGGTAAGCAAACAAGAATTTCTTTCAAGGGCGAGCAATATCCATTTGATGGATTGCTAGATCTTGTGCATATTGACCTATGTGGACCTACAAATGTTAGAAGTGTGCAGGGAGATAGATATTTTATGTTGCTAATTGATGATTATTACAAGATACTGTGGGTTGTCTTTTTAAAGGAGAAATTTGAAGCATTAGACAAATTCAAGATATTCAAAGCAAAGGTTGAGACTGAGTCAGGATTGAAGGTGAAATGTTTGAGATCTGATAGGGGGGAAGAATTTTGTTCCAGTGAGTTTGATTCATTCTGTGAGAAGCATGGGATTAGAAGACAATTATCTGCTCCTAGAATCCCACAACACAATGGAGTTGAAAGGAAGAACAAGACTGTTTTGGATGCTGCAAGGACTATATTGATTGAAGGGAATGTTCTGAATATCTATTGGAGAGAAGAGTTGTTAGCATTATTGTTTACACATTCAACCAAGTTCATATAAAAGGTGATACTGGCAAGACTCCTTATGAGCTATGGTTTGGTCATGTTCCTACTGTGAGATATTTTAGAATTTTGGTAGCAAATGTTATATCAAGAGAGATGACGATATAGGAAAGTTTGATGCAAGAAGTGATGAAATAATTTTATTGGGATATTCAAAAAAGAGAAAATCCTACCAGTGATACAATAAGAGAGTGAGAAAGATAGTGGAAAGTGCAAATGTGAAGGTGGATGAGAAACTTGATGGAGACATGGTATGTAAACTGAAGAAAGCTCTTCATGGATTGAAACACGCCCCTAGAGCCTAATATGCTAGATTGGATAAGTACTTGTTGAAATTGGGATGTAATAAAGGTACTGCTAACAGTAATCTGTATTTTAAGATTGAGAATGATAACATCTTTACTGTTGAAGTCTTTCTTGATGATATTATCTTTGGAGGAGATGATTACTTGAGTATGAAGTTTGTCAATGATATGCAGAAAGAATTTGAGATGTCTATGATAGGTGAGATGAAATTTTTCTTAGGTTTGCAGATTTCACAGACTGGAAAAGGTATTTTTATATCTCAAACTAAATGTGTGAAGGAATCGCTGAAGAAGTTTGGACTAGATGACTCCAAACCGGTTGGAACTCCTATGGTGACTAAGTGCAAATTATCTAAGAATGATGAATCTCTGAAAGCTAATCAGAGGTTGTACAGATCTATGGTTGGTGAACTGCTATATCATACTCAGACTAGACCGAACATTATGCATGTTGTGTGCATGGCTGCTAGATATCAAGTTGATCCAAAAGAGAGTCATGTGACTGTTGTAAAGAGAATATTCAGATACTTGAAGGGAACTATAGATTATGGTTTATGGTATTCAAGGAATGATGATTTCATGTTATGTGCTTACATTGATGTTGATTGGGCTGGTGATGTTGATGACCAGAAGAGTCCCTCCGGTGGTGCTTTACTTTTAGGTAAGAAATTGGTTTCATGGGCTAGTAAGAAACAAGATTCAATGTCCTTATCTACTGTTGAAGCTAAGTACATTGTTGTTGCTGGTAGTTGCACTCAGATAGTTTGGATGAAGCAAATGTTGAAGGATGTCAGATTTATCTATGATGAGCCTACTATCATTTATTGTGATAATTCAAGTGCTATTAATATGTCAAAGAATCTAGTGCAACATTAAAAAACTAAACATGTGTCAATCAACTATCATTACTTGAGAAAAAAATTCAGTGAATAGGAAGTGAAGTTGGAATATGTATCTACAAAGGAACAAATTGCTGATATTTTCACTAAGCCTTTGCCTGCAAATGCATTTGTCTATTTTAGAGACAAGTTAGAGGTATCCACCCCTCCTGATGAGAACTAGATGCATTGAGTTGCATCAATCCGGTGGACTTCACAGTCTTATTTCCTTTTATCCGGATTGATGAGTTGGTGCTGCTCCTTTGGTGGAGTAGTATGTTGGATTGGTTATTTGTTTATGGGTGAGAGAACCATGATTTGTTTATCTAAGGGAGAGTTTGGTTTTCCATTTTGAGATCTTTGGTATTGTTGTCAAAGGGGGAGAGAAGCATGTGAAAAATTGTTTTATCTGTTTGATCTTAGGGGGGGATTTGTTGGAGATGTTTTCTTTATTTGCATTGATTTTTTTTCACATTCATATGTTGCCATCAATGCCAAAGGGGGAGATTGTTGGACATTGTTGCTGCTAGGATATGTTGTTGTCATTGATGTCAACACATTCCTGCTCTGGTGATTGCATATTGGTTTGTTGGGATTATGGTTTGGTGTATGGAGTATTTATAGGGTCCTTATATTCTTTTGTATTGGTTTTGGTGATTCGGGAAGCTTAATTGATCATATCATATGATCCGGTTTTGCAGTTTGTTTTTCTGATCAGTGCTTTGCAGAGTTCAGTATTTCCATCGGTATATTCCGGTGTGATTAGATCTTGAGCTAAGATTTTGGGATATTGTTTGGAATGTTCTTGTGTATCTTAATTTCAAATGGTTCATGATTTTGTGCTCCACAAGTTATCTTTCTTCGTGACAGTTGTTGTTGTTTGAGTATTCTTGAGTTTCAGACGTTGACAGATGAATATTTGATAAGTGGTGTTGGTGCAACTGTTACTGATGATTCTAACATGCATGCTGGTGTTTCCTAATTGTGTCCTATTTGTTTTGGTGATCCACATTGATCGGTGTGCGAGTTTTTGGTGATTTTGATGAACCGGTGATGTTCTTCGTGTTATGTGGTTTTCCTGGTGGTGTAGCGTGTTGCAGTTTATCTTGGCATGATTTTCGGTGGTGTTACATGTTTGGAGATTTGAATTAGGTCCATGTTATGTCATGAATATCGTTATATTGGTCTAGTGGGCAATCTTTATATCATGTGATGTAATTTTGTAATTGTGAGTTGAGGGTTAAGCTGACCTTGCTGTCAAGGTTGATGGATTGTATAAATAGGTGATATTGTCATGTAATTTAGATATCAAGAATGTGTATACATTATCAGAGAGTGGTGTATGTGCGAACAATTGATTCATCCTTTGGCATTGTGATTGAGCAGAGATTGGTGTTGCAGAGCAGACAAGTGTGCTTAATCGAAACTGTCATCGGGCATTTGCAGATGCTATTATTGTAGTTCATTGCTTCCGGATTGTAGTCTGAATCTTGTTGTAAATCAGTGAGACTTCCCTGAGGGTTGTAGCCTTCCAGGTCATTATCTTTTGAGCAGTGAGCTCTAGTTAGTGTGCCTGAATGCATGTGCATGCCCCATTGTAATATTTTAACATACTATTGCAAAGTATCATTTTATTGTAGGTAGGTTCCCACCATGGTTTTTCCCTTAACTGGGTTTTCCACGTCAAAATCTTGGTGTTGTGTGTTGTGTGATCAATTTGCTTATCTTTGTTATTGCTGCCGTTTAGATTAGATCTGTATTTGTGGTTGAGTTTGTAGATCCGGTGAAAACTGATTCACCTCTCCCCCTTCCCCCCCCATCTCAGTTTTCATTGATTGATTGTTGCCAACAACTTCACCCCAGATAATGGCATTGATAACAATTACAAAATCGCTCTCCAAATGTAGTTGTGATACTAATAGTTTCTTGGCCATCTTGCATGCTAATAAAGCCGCTTGCATTATGACTTCATTGTTTGTACCTTTCTTCAATCTTTTAGTTCCAATTACCAAAATATTTATGTTTCAATCTCTTGCCACAAAGCCTATACCTAAAGGGCCCGAATTCCCTCTTGATGCCATGTCAAAGTTAATTTTCGCTCATCCTACATTCAATTTCATCCAATCAACAACTTCCTTCCCCTTGGAATCCAAATCAACCTTGAGAGACCCATTAACAAGCCAATGTTTATATTATATTATAATTATTAATAAATTTTTATTGAAGTGAGAGTTATAGTTAATATTACAAAAATGTAATTAAAATAATATAATTTTATTACAACAATAATTTAAAATTATAATAATTAAGAATTACAACAAATATTTTGTAATTGCCCTCAATAAGGCGGTAATTGCCAAGGTGGGATGGACCTTGGCTAAAGGGGAGGCGGACTGGTGCAACATCATCAAATTTAAGTATTTGGACCGAGAGCATTTCTTTTATAATCTCAACACTTCTGACCTTCCCCAAGGCTCCAAATTATGGAACAACATCCTAAAGAACAGAGTGATGGTCAGAGAAGGTCTGAAGTGGCAGCTTGGAGATGGCAAAAAGGTGAGATTCTGGGAGGACCTTTGGACGGAGGATAGACCGTTAATCAACACTTGCTTCCATCAAATTAGGAACCATTTCAAGACTATCCTGGGGGATTATGATGCGGATTATTTGGTCTCAGGAAGTGGTTGGAAGGACTTAGTCCCCATCTGCAACAATCAACCGAACTTGGTCCCCCTAGCTCAGGAATTGCAACTCTGATTGCTGAAAACTAGAATTCCCATGACCACGAACGAAGACAACTTCATCTGGAAAGAGACTCAATCAGGTCAGTTCTCGGTCAAATCTGCATACTCTCAGCTCCTAAAACACCCTGTGAATGCGGAAGGTTGGAAGAAAGTCTGGAACCCTCAATTAATTCCCAAAATTAATTTCTTTTGGTGGTCCCTCATGCATGGCAAAACCCTCACGCTTGATAACTTGAAAAAGAGGGGATCCCATCTCCCCAATAGATGCAGCTTATGTAAAAAGGATGAGGAATCTATTGAGCACCTCTTTATTCTATGTCCCTTTGTGGCTCACATTTGGTCTGCCACGCTTCATAAATGTGGTCTGTGTTGGGTCTTCCACAAGAATATAAAAAACTTTGTGTTTGATTGAACCCCCCCTTCCCATCATCCCCTCATCATTCAACTTTGGAAACAAATTCCTCCGCACATCTGTTGGGCTTTGTGGAAGGAGAGAAACAACAAAATTTTCAGAGACACCGAGACCCCTTCGGACTCTGTTGCCCTCACCTGCTTTAAGTTGATATCGGAGAATCTAGAAGCTACAAAATGGGAAATCCCCCCCTATGCTCCTGATGAGATGGATAAGAAGATCACTGGCGGCTGGAAGCTCCCCCCTGGCTTTGACCGTTTCAACAACAACACCAAGAAAAAGAGACAGATGACTAGGTGGTCTTCCCCCAGAATTCACTGGTTTAAATGGAATTTTGATGGCTCTACTCAATGCAACAGTCAGGCTGGTGGTGGAGTCATCAGGGATCATCTAGGGAACATGATTGCAGCCTATGCTGGCAACCTCAGTGAAAGTTCAGTCACTGAAGCTGAGGGAATGGCCCTCCTCTGGGGGCTGAAAATGGCTAACGACATAGGAATAAAGCATCTGGAAATCGAAGGAGACTCTCAAGTTATTATCAACTCTATCAAAGGGAAGGCTTCAGCTGGATGGACAGTGGAACCCATTCTGAGGGACATCAGGCACTTGCTGGTCAAAATGGAGGACTTCACCATAGACCACATCTTCAGAGAAGGAAATAGAGCGGCGGATTCCATGGTGGCTGAAGGAAGGCTGCAGATGGGCTTACGATGCTGGAGGAACTCCAATATGCTGCCAATCACAGTTAAGGAAATCCTAGATAAGGAAAAAGCCTTGTGCCAGGAAAGGACTAACCCTTCTGCCCAATGATGAAGGAAAATATGTTAATTTTTTCAAATTGGCGTGGAGATCCTGCCAATTTCTACCACAGACGGACACGTAGCAAAGGTATGCGGAGTCATCACTACCACAGGGGATGAATTTATAAAGAAAGGAATGACATCGGGAATGATTACCATTCATTTATGACTCGGATGGTGCCAACTGGCGATGACAAAGGCAGCGCTGAGGAGCTATCAACTCACATTGGCCTGAGTAAATGCTGGCACGCTCCGAGTAGATCTCCAACCAATGATATCTACGAGACCTTAAAGGATAATAATCACTATGATTATTACTACTGTTTAACCCAAGTCTGGCACATTTTCCCTAACCATTTCATCTTGAGTTTGCTTCAGCTCTGCATTCTAGCTTTCTGTCATTTTCAAACAGTGAAGCTAGAGGATTCTAAAATGGGGGGGGACAGGCTTAGATTGGAACCCAACAAAGTTGAGGAGTTCAAAGCCAAACCAGCGCCCTGGTTCGTGTGCACCGAAGGAGGCATTGACAAATTTATGGAGAACATGAAGGACAATGACGAGAGACTCTCTAAACAATTTGTGTCCTCCTGTGAGGACAAAAGGGTGACTGTGGGGGGAATCTCCTTTGAAATAAATGAAGAGGTCATAGCCCAGGCTACTGGCCTCTCAATGGAGGGCAGAAAAATGGAAAAAATAGAGCCGCATTGTGGACTCTACCAGCCTTAACTAGTTTTTCCGCCACGACGAGAACCCTGTCAAGAGGGCCGGAGGTTTTAACAGAGAGGAACTCCTGCACCTTTGGGACGAAGTCTGCTAAATAGTGATGAAGTATTTTACGCTCGAAGGCAGGTACGACATTTTCTACTACTACCACCTCCCCTTCCTAAACCATTTGAGGAACAAAGACCTCATTTCCATTCCGTTCTTTTTATTGCACTCGATGGATGCTAACGTTAAAGATATAGCTGAAGCCAAAAAGAAAGGAAAAGACTTTCCTATCCTACACTAGGGCCTTATGCTCTGCCTTTTCAACTTCCACCTCGCCCTCTGCTCGCCTTGTTCCATTTCTGTGCACAATGTCGACCCCTTGACCCAACCTCTGGCCATTAATGATTCAAGCCCCCGTTGCACGGAACTTGGCTCCTCCAGCAAGAAAACCAAGAATCACTCCCCGGAGGAGGTCAGAACCCCTAAAAAAGTTAAAATCCAAGAAATTGATTCGGACCTGGACTTTACCGAAGACGCCAACACACCCCGCCGCTCTAGCAGATTGGCCTCTAAACCCTCTGATAAATCCCTAAGAGGCCCCTCCTCCTCGCACGACACAGGCAACTCCATTCCGACTGATAAAACCCCCCAGGCCTAGCACAAACATTCCCCCCTTTCTGTGAGCTCAACCCATGTTTCCAAAAGCTTGACCAGCTCTATGAGCCTGAAACCTGCCAATTTCCCTTCCCCGACCTTCAGGATTGAGAAAATGCTGGTTGTTGAAGAGGCCAGTAGTGTGAAGGAAGAAGATCCCAACCTGGCAGAGCTCGGGAAAAAGATAGAAGCCCTCTCTGACAACCTGCAGGTGATTACCAGTAGACTAGAGGCGACGGAGTCCAAGATGCATGATGTGTCTAAATTCACTATGAATGTCATGAGATGCTTGGCCACTACTCTATGCCTTTTGCAGGATAGTGCGGACAAAGGTAAAGACAAGGACGACGAGGACTTTAAAGGCCTGTTCAAGTTCCTCACTAAGGAATGGGCTAAGAAGCTACTCCCTAAGAAGAGCCGTGGGAAAAAGAATTAATTTTCTGCATGTGGAGAAGTTTTTTGTGTATGCGGTGTAGTAGGCTGGATAGGTCTAGTTTCGGCTTATGTTTATACTTTAATGCTTATAGCCCTGCGTGGCACTGGAAGTATACTCTGACTGGTAGTATTTTATTGCTGATAAACTCTCGTAAGATGATTTTTGTTTTTGATAGAGGTAAAAGGCTGCTTCTGTGCTGATTGTTTGCGGACAATGGTCCTTCCATTGTTCTCTTAATTGTACCCATGGGTCAGCCCCCTCATTTTTGGCTGCTTTTATTATCAAAAACAAATATTTTTTAGAATACTATAAAGGCAAGTATTGACCACTATTTGACACTTGTTTAATAAGAATCAATGTTTGAAGTGGTAGTCTTATATATTTTTTTAAGTAGCATGCTTTATGTAATTAAGTCAAAGCTAACATGTAGGGATATATAAAATAAATCAATATCTTTTTTTAAAAAGGAATTTAATGTATTGATCGATTTCTTCCTCTTAAGAGCTAGTAATAGTTCCATTATTTGGGGGAATAATATCATGAAGTAATTAAAAACTATGCAAGCTAAGCATGATTTTGTTTTGAAAATTAAAATTGTAGTTAAGACTTTTTTTTTTCCGAAAGAAAGAAAAGCTCAAACTTGGGCGATTTAATTTTAGAGAGAGGCATGTTTAAAATGGGAGGGTAGGATCATTTTGGAGAAAGTGAGAGAGTCTACTAATCCTAGCAATCCCTTTGCCACAAATTCATTTTCTTCTATCCTTGTATTTGATGTTTCAAATAGACAATGCATACATCCTGTGTATGGGCACAACACATTTTATTTACTACTTAGCTCTCTTCTTAAATGACGATGCCACTCGATAATATTAATTATTGGGGAAGAGAGCCAAGTAAAGTTATTTGTAAGCTTATTATGCTTGTGTTAAGGCTCTACACACACATTGTATTATATTTTATCTGAATGTTTCTTTTTATGCTTTAGAATATAGTGCTATGTGAATATCCCACTAGAAAATGTATAAGATGATATTTCTAAGTCTTTTCTCATAAGGTTAGTAGAAGAAGTGTATAGGATCTATTATTTTTCGATTCGTATACACTTCTATCAAGTTTCTTATGATATGAGGTTGTAAACCTTATGGTATTAGCAATGCATGATTCATCATATCCCATTCATTGGTATCGGATATAAGGCCTTGATTATAGAAAGTTTTTCATTACTTTGTCTACGTGTAATTTGTATAGTTGTTTATACTCTTGAAATTGTGAGAATCTAACTAGGGGTTGTAAGTAATTGTTTCTCTTGTGATTGGAGTTTTCTTAGCTCTTGTTTGTTAAGCGCTTAAGCTTATAGTCATTATCATTAGGGGTTATTCATGAACTTGGGAAAAGATAAATTTGAAAGTGAAAATTTTGGAAGGTATTACCAACTAGAGCAAACTATCGAATTATTGATGCTCTCAAGAGGGGAATAGCTTAAAACCATAGGGGAGTATATTAATAAGTTTCCCTCTTTAAGTTAAGATTTTTACCTCTATGACAAGATTATATTTGATTGATGGAATAAGCAATAATCATATTGTTTCATTATTCTCAAAATGAATATTATATCAATGAGAATCTCTATTGAATGTATGAAAGTATAGTTGTATGTGACTTTAAAGTCTTTATATCTTTGAAGTCTTAGATTCCTATAAGGGTCAAGGTTTGCTTAGTGTTAGAGTATTTTACAAACCATTGAATATTATAGGGAGATTGTAGTATTCTTTGACTTAAATTCTCTTAAGCATTGATAAGAAGTAAGTTACCATTCTCATCTCGAAATAGACTCTTCTAGAACACATCAGGAACACATGAATAACCAATCCAGACCAATTCCAACAGCCGGACCAAACCAGAGACAAATCTCCATATCAACATCAAAGAACAACCACTATACCGGAAGCCGATAGACATCAAAACAACTAGTGTTGACATCAATGACAAACATCGATGCAACACATAATCAATTCCTCCAAATTGTCAGTAGGGCCAAGGTAGGTGCCAACAATAACCATGTGATATTTATAGATTAACTTTGTTTGAAGATGCATTCAAATATTGACAGTAGACATGCATATATGCATAGACCAAAGCATCTTTATGCCCATATGTGTTCTTATCTACTCGTATTTCTCAAGTAGCTCCTAAACGCTTATGTATGCATGGATGCATTCTTGTATCTTCTTCATGTTGCGATAAATTCCATTATTTTCACCTCCCAAAATAAATGTATTTGAGGTGGATTGAGACCATGAAATGATGTTAGATAGATAAGCAAAGATTGTTGCTCCTATCTTCATATTTATGTTATATGCATATTGTGTGCCCATGATATCGTTACATCAGTGTTAGAATGTGTATATATCATGTTGCACACATTCCCTTACTCTTGCCAGTATTGCATTGCCAGTCTTCCTCGTGCTAGACTAGGTATATTTCATGTCATGAAAGATTCCGAAGAAGTGTAACTACTTTGTGGTAGGGTGGAAATGCGCTCCGACAATGTTCTCGCCCATGGTGTGCTCGAGGGAAACAAATGTTGGGAGTTCCTGTCAGGGTGGTCATCATGATTTGTTCCTTGTGCAATTATTGTCTTCGACCTTGTGGTCTATTGTAAAGGTATATGCTTCCCTATGTTTAGTCTTGTTATCGTTGCTTACTCTAACTTTATGTCAAAATGTGTAATTTTGTATCTCTAATCTTGTATATTTGTGCATGTGGCATTAATGTGTGCTTGTTGATGTGTAATTTGTGAATTATGATATTTTGATATCATGGTGGTCCTTACACATGCAACCCGATTACATGACATGGGTCCCACCTAGCAGAGCTTTTTTATATTTCTTACATTATCACAATCTATTATGTTAGAATGCATCATAATGACTTACACACCTTTACACATGTCGTAGCCACCTTCCATTTGGGATGACATCTCAACATAATCTAATAAATATAAATAATTGCATAGGCAAATAATTAATTAATTAAATAAATCAATATTAAGAAATTGCAAAGTTTGAGATACCTTAATTATCAATATGAGTCATGCCACAACCCTTGTTTTATTTGGTACTATTCAAATTTTAAGAAATATTTTATGTAGCTAATGATTTAATAATTTTTTTCTGTTTTGTTAAGTTTTATATATATATATATATGTAAAAAAGAAAGAAAATGAGTGTAACCATGGAACATATTTACCAGTATCCAATGGCAGCATGGTTTTAACTTGCACCCACTATTTTTTCAATCGAAAACCAGCTCTCCTATTTAAAAAACAGAATTAAACTATTCAAAATCCTTATTTCACAATTTACATGAATCACTTGCCCTGTTAAAATTTTAGCAACAAGCCTAAATAAGCAGCTGCATGAAAGCACTGTGTTAATCCCTTAGGTTGCATGAATTTCCTCTCTGGTGCCATGGATGGCTTTTCCTACTCTTAATCCCTAGGTTGCATGGATTTCCTCTTTCTGGTGCAACGGATGACCAACCATAAATGTATGAACCTTGTTCTTTACTACAATCCAGCTGTATCCAGGTAGTTTTTTCACCCTTTTCTCTTTCTTCATTGCTCTCACATTTGCTTCATCCTCCACCCTGCCAGCTAATGCATACATATTTGCCAGCTCAACATATACGGCAGCATTTTCTGGCTCCAACTGCAAAAGATGATCTGCAGCATGCTTACCCAGAACAATAGCAGAATGGAGTTTGCAGGCACCAAGCAGAGCGCCCCAGACAGCAGCGTGCGGTTTCAATGGCATATTGTCTATGAAGTCCTTGGCCTGATCCAGATGCCCTGCACGCGCAAGAAGATCAACCATACAAGTATAGTGATATGCTCTTGGTGTAATGCAATAATCATGGATCATGGAATTAAAATAGTGCCAGCCTTCGTCCACTAGGCCTGCATGATTGCATCCAGAAAGCACACCCAAGAAGGTGATATGGTCAGGCTCCACGCTTGTTAGTTGCATTTGTCGAATCAGTTGGAGAGCCATCTTGCCATGCCCATGCTGGGCAAATCCTAGAATCAAAGAGTTCCATGAGACTACATCTCGTTCAGGCATCCTGTCAAAAACATCGTAAGCATCCTCTATAGCTCCACATTTTCCATACATAGCAATGAGGGAATTCTCAACAGAGAGGTCTGATCCCAAGACTGTTTTGACAATATGAGCATGAACTTGCTTGCCCTGCTCCAATAAGGCTAGGCTACCAGATGCCTTGACAACACTGGTAAATATGGGATGATTCGATCGTATGCCTGTACGTTGCATTTCAGCAAAGAGTTTTACGACCTCTTCATTATGCCCATTCTGTTCATATCCTACAATCATTGCACTCCATGCTACCATATCTGGATTAGACATTCTCTTAAACAGGCCGCACGCCATCTCTGTTCTGCCATTCTGCAAATATCCTGAAAGCATTGTAGTCCAAGAAAAATCATCTCGGTCAGGCATAATGCGAAAAAGTTGCTCTGCCTCCTCTATCATCCCACATTGTGTATGTGCTGCAAGCATTGCGTTCCATGACACCAAATCCCGACTAGACATTTTATTAAAAATTTGCTCTGCATCACCTGTACCACCAGATTTAGCATACATTACAATAAGAGAATTCTGTAAAACGACATCTGATTCAAACCCCATTTTTATGACAAGGGCATGTACCTGACTTCCACAGCTAAAGGCAGTCAAATTGGCACAAGCATTAACAGCACTTGCAAGTGTGGACTGGTTTGGCCTGATGGGTATTCTCTGCATCACAGAGAAAAGTTGCAACGCCTCCATGTTCTGCGCATTCTGCGTATATCCCGCAATAATAGCAGTCCACGAAACTACATTTCGTTCCGGCATTTTATCAAACAACTGGCGCGCCTGTTCTGTTTTACCCATCTTAGAATATCCTACAATCATTGCAGTCCAGGAGACTACATTCCTTTTAGGCATCTTCCCAAATAAGTGGTGCGCGTCCTCCATCCGACCATTATTGGCATAAGCCGTAATCATGGCGTTCCATGCGATCAAATCACGTTGCGGTAAGCTTTCGAACAAACTGCGTGAAACCTCTATTTTTCCAGCGTTACCCAAGCCTGCTATCATCAGAGTCCATGAAGACAAATTTCGCTCAGGCATTGTGACAAACAGTTGGTAGGCCTCCTCAATTCTGTGATTTTGTATACATCCCCTTATCATAGTATTCCATGAGACAACGTTGCGTCGAGGCATGGTGTCGAACATTCTACGAGCTTCCTCCATGTTCCCATTCTGCGCATATCCTGCAAGCATTACGGTCCACGAAATAACATTCGGTTGCGGCATTTTGTCGAACAGATGGCGTGCATCCTTTAATTGACCCTGCTTGCAAAATCTGCTTAACGCAGAATTCCATGATTTCACATATGGGGAGGTAATGTAATTAACATCTTCTTGGATCGCTTCTTTGGCTTCAATGGTGGAGAAGGTGGGCACAACAGTCACATTCAACTCTAAAGTGAAAGAGCAGCATTTTGTGGAATTAAATAGTTTGAGACAACCCACCCGGAATATGTTACAAGTGCACATGCAGGGTTTGAAGAGCATTTGGAATACAAAGTCGAAAGAAATTACATCGTTCATTGAAACAGTTCCATGCTAAATCAGGTGACTCCAACAATCAATAGTGTCTATCATTGAACCACCCTTCTCGGCTGCACTCCATTTCAACTGTTAAAGACATCTTTAAGAAAGAGGGAAAAAATAAAATATGAACTCTATCTCAGAAGACAACTGGTTAAATTGTATGGTAGTAAATTCTTACGAGAGCAAACTTTACAGAGGTACATCTACTACTTGTTCTTGGAAAGTTGGGTGTTTTTTCCTTTATTTTGGATTTCAGTAATCTTTTAATTCATTTGATGATAGAAATGATTTGGACAAAAGTGATTTTTATATTATTATTATTATTATTATTATTATTATTTTATTTTTTTTTGTATAGAATGATATTTATTTTAGGAAAATTTCATCAAGAGTTGTAAGAACAAGTTCATAGAAGAGATTCTTTTGTCTAAATCAAAAGTTGCAATAACAAGTCCACACAAGATACTAAATACAACTCATCGGCTTAATCAAGAGTTGCAAGAACAAGTCCACACAAAGACTAAATACAATTAATTTGCTCAATCAAGAGTTGTAAGAACAAGTTCACACAAGAGACTAAATTTTGCCTAAAATAAGTACCATCCTACATAGAAGTGGTTACTTGTGTAATAATCACTTCTTTGAAAACAAATTGATCAAATTGATCAAGTCATTTACTCAATGAATAAATATATTAACAAAATCTAAAAATAAAGAAAAAAATACAAGATAATTTTTCACCATAAAAACATAGATACTGAACTTTCCAATAAGAAGTACTTGATGTACCAATGTAAAGTTTATTGTGGTAAGAATTTAGTGGGCTTGTTCTTGCAACTCTTGATTTAGTCTCTTGTGTGGACTTGTTCTTGCAGCTCTTGATTTAGTCTTTTGGTCTTGGATGTATTATGAAATGATTATCTCAAGATATGGATTTCTAAAATTTGTAATTGTCTATTTATTAGTTTATCACCAACAAGAATTTGTTATAGGGAATATATTATTGATTTAATATTAAACTTACAAGATATATATTCTCATTTCAACAAGTTTTTGTGTTTGTGATTATTGAATAACATGTTTGAATGTGCAATTGACATTTAATTGGGTGGTTTGATATTTGTTTACGAGATGAAGATTGATTATATATTTTTATGTAATTTTATATTGTATTTATTATTAGGGTGAATGTGTGTATCTAATATACAAGCTTTATTATATAACACAATGCTACTAAGAGTATACTTGAGTCTATGGTGTTTTAGGAGTAGATTTAATTGAGAGAAGTGGAACTAGATGGTGTGTGAAGTGGATAAGCACCTAATATTGACTATGAAGCAATACAATAAATTAATTAAGATAACTAGAATAATAATCAATTAAAATTATTGTATTTCAACAAATTAGAACAAGCTAATGAAAAGTCACTAGATATTCTATAATAATTGTAGCATCGTAAATTGTGGTCCCTGATGGTGCAAGCTTGATTTCACGCTTTGTTTGGAACTTGCTTTAGTGTCCAATCCCCTAGTCAATTTTATGACCACTCCTAGCCTTGATCTTACCCCCAACTCAAGAGATATGTTTTGCATTGCCCTAAAACTTTTATTGATGACCCTGTTCTAAAACTTTTGTCAAACACTAAATTTTGTATTATGTCTTGAGTCATGGGAACTATTATTAGTTGCTCCTATTCGAGCAAGCATTTTTGTGTGGACACTAGCACCCAATTCTAGCATCCCGCCAAAAGCATGCAAAATAGGAAGACACGTTGAGGTTCAACCTCTCTTTAAGTGGCACGATCTTAATTTTGGCATTTGAATGTTATGTGTTAATCTAAACCTAAGATTACCCTTATGCACCCTATTTAAGCATGTACCTTTGTCATTATCTTTTAATGAATGGTGAGAATGCTATAGTGAAGTCCTCTCAGAATGAACATCTAGCTCTACAACTCTGAAAAGTTGCATTTGACTCATGAACAAGATAAACTACTATCATTAGCTCTCTTATTTATTTGGTTGAATCTTTACAAATGTTTTAGAATGATCAAAATGATCAACTGATGATTGGATTGTACCTCTCCATCATGGTTTTGTATGGTGGTTGGTTTATTCTCATGTTTTAAGTTTCGATCACCTAGCCTAATTTGTTATATTTACTTCCTTTAAGCATAGTATTTTTTCTTGGGTTGGATGCTAAACTACCTTGTTTGAGACACATAGGAATCCACTCCAACATACTTGAGAAGGGTTTTCATTTAGTTATTGCATTGCCATTGCTCACCACAATCCTAAACACCCTTAATATTCATAGCACACACTATTATCTTTTAACAACTTGGTTATTCTTAGAGGTAGGAATACCAAAATGGGGGCTTGATCAAGGTAACCTCCTATATAGCTGCAACCATATTTTCCCTCTTTCTATGTGTGCAAGTCAAAATTTGGATTCTTACGATAGTCTAAAGCTACAGGAAGGTAGAGTGATTTATGACAAAGATTGTTAAACAAAGTTTAAGACAAAAACCTAAGGGCACTAGCGTCCGATGCTAATGTCCACCAATTCTACCCCAATTTTCAATGGCAGGTGTCTAGCTCTCTATTGAATCTATACTAGTTCATGATATCAGTTTTGATAGCCTTCAAATATATGTATGATGTAATGGTGTCTTAGACAATGACCTTTCGGTGCTAGGTTCCTCTTTGCTTTCTCTTTTTAAATCTATGTCTGTTTTTGTAAATTGTTAGTGCTTTGTTCATGTAATCAATCATTTAATCAAATTAGTTATTACATGGTATAGGTTTTTTAAATAATGCATCTATCAACCATTCTTCTTTGCAACAAAGGAACAAAACCCAGACATCTTGGCTCTTCTTTTGAGGGTGTTAGACAAGCATATGTCTTTGGTCATTTTGTGTTCCAATGTTTTCTGGAGGAAATATTGATCCATATTAGTTTACTAATTAGTCTAGGATCTATTTTCCCATCAAACAATAATTAGTCTTGAATTATATTTAATTTTATTCGAGGATAAATTTTAAACAAATAAATAGAGAAATCATATTCTTTAAATCTTAAATAAAATAAATTCTATTTTAGAATTAGATTGAAGATTAATATTTTAGATACACAATAATATTTTATTAAAATTATTTGAGAATGTGAGTAGAATTAAATTATTATATTTAATTTAGAAATGCATAGATAAATGAAGATAGCAACCAACTTTTCTATTTTTAGAGTTTCTATGAGAATAAGCAAGTACATGATATTCATGATATTTTACCTTGAGTTTAGTGGGATAATTAGAATATATGACATCAAAAGGTAAATATTCTCATAGTATGAAATGCATGCAATTCTTTTTTGATTTGTGTTGTGTAGTCTTGGATATTGTGGATGGTGAAGATTTAAGTATATTATGTATAGATTATTTTATGATGTATTTTGATGTGTTGATAGTGTGGTGAAGTATTATGAACATATGATAAATTAGTTGTATTTGTGTGTTTGCATTATGATTATGGAATGAATCTAAAACATACAATAGTTATATCTATTGATTCATAGACTATTCGTTACTTGTTTATCCTTAAAAAAAAATTGGTGGTTGGGGAGGATAGGGTTCCTTTAATGTGTGTGTGTTTGTTGGTGTAATGTTTTAATCACCTTGGATGAATTATATCCTAAATGTGATATTACCTATTTAATAAATTTAATTATGATAACTAGGATATGTACTTATTTTCACATAGGTAGCTAATAATAACATGTCTACACATTGAATCATTTGAGGTATGCAACAACTACCTCATCAACACATGATTGATGGTAATTAGGTGTCACATCTATTTAGTCAAGACCACCTATGTCTTCCTCATGTTGAGTGAATTGATCCACTAGTTGGTAGTTCAAATTGTGGCTTCTCAATTAGACTAAGTTAACTCACCTCTTGATTGAGGGTGATTGATAGTTAGCTCCCACCCCTTGGAATAGTCATCTCCTTAATGCATGAATCCAATATGCCTATATATTTGCATGTTACTCTTTGTAGTGTTCTCTCATAATATTGAATATCTATATTCTATTTCATCATTTTACAACTACTTGATAGGAATTTTGGTATTGGGTATGCTTCTTATTTATATAAAATTATAACATAGTATCAAAGCCATGATTTCGTTAAGTAAGTTCATTTTTAGGTTTTGAGAGAATTATGTCAAATTTTGAGGGTTTCTATTTATGATTTTACTATGCATGGGTGGATTTGAGAGCTTGATGAAATAAATATAAGATTGTCATTGAGTTTAAAGCATAATTTAAGACATTCAATTTTGTCTTTGAGATGTCCAAATTGAATGCTACAAGCAAAATCTATAAGGGTTTTAAGTTAGGAGGTGTGTGCTAGATTTGGTTGGTATATGATCTTTCAAAGTATTTTGAGTTAAATTTGACCTTTCCATCATGATTTGAAGGTCTAATGACCTGAAGATTGTCTTTTAATTCATTAAAATTGGAGCACTTTTTCCTACTCCCATTTTTTTGCCTCCTCTACTGTAGGAATCATAAATGTACTATGTAGTACTTGTTGGATATTGTTGGAATGATGTGTTGTCATTGACGTCAATATATTCTTTTGTGTATTCTGGTGATGCAGTCAGATTGGATGAGTTGGCTTGGTCAGTGTGTTGCAGTTGAGTTGTTGCAGTTTAATGGGTTTTGAGATAAGTACCTCTAGTTGATTTAGCAAAAGTTTCAGTGGTTTGCATGGTGATTTGATCGAGTTGTGTGATCTAGTATTGAGGTTGTTTCTCAGTTGTTTGTGTTATTCAATATTTTGGATTTTGCTCCGCATTGCTCCAAAATTGCAATATCTTGGTTTATAGATTTGGTAGAGTGTTTGGGATGTTCACATGTGTCCTCAAATTAGATGGTTCATGATTTGGAGGCCTGCAAGTGAATTTTTCAGTTTGTCAGTCAATTTGGTTGGTGTTCTTGAGGTTCGGTATAATGATGGTGAAGATTCTAGTAAGTGGTGATGTTGCAGTTGTGATTCATGTTGCTTGTGGATGTTTCTAGATTGTGTTTTATCCATGTTGATGGTCTGCATTGATCGTTGTGTGCGTTATTGATCATTTTTTTGATCCGATGGTGTTCTTCATGTTATGCGACATTCATGATGATTGTAGCGTGTTGTGGTTGTTCGAGGTGTAATTCTTGGAGGTGGTTCTTGCATGCATTGTTGGTTTAGGTCAAGACTATGTCTTAGCCGACATTGTTTTGGTCTGCATGTATTATTGTAGCATGTGAGGTTATTGTTTTTTAATTTGTGTTGAGGGTTTAGCCGACCTTGAAATATAGGTTGATGATTTGTATAAATATATGTAATATTCATTTGAGAGATGCATCTGCATGTGCGAACATTGATTTGATCTTTCAGTAGCAGAGGAGAAGTGCGAAGAAGTGTGTAGAAGTGTGAGAGAAAAATTTGAGTTTTTGCTTAACTGGAATTGTAACAAGGCATGAGGAGATGCTATTCTATCAGTTCATGTTTCTCTGGATGTAATTCAAATGTTTTTGTTAGGCAGTGAGCCTTCCCAAGGGTTTTAGCCCTTCTTGTTTTGTGATTTGAGCAATGAGCCCTAGGCAGTGTGCTTGAATGCATGTGCATTTCCCATTGTAATATTTCACTTACTCCTAATAGGGTATTGTTTCATTGTGGGTAGGTTCCCACCGTGGTTTTTCCCTTAATTGAGTTTTCCACGTCAAAAATCTTGGTGTTATGTGTGTTATTAATGTTGTGTTGATTTAAGCTTTCATTGTTAATTATCAGATTTGAATTTGTGTTTGAGTAGTGTAGAGTTTGAGAGAAAACTGATTCACCTCGACCCCTCTTAGTTTGTTGCATTGTTGCCAACAATACTACATAGATTTGTGTTTGTATGATACCATCAAATATTGTAGTGACAACACTTGCACCACCATTAATTTTGTAGCTATGTAATATAATGGTTATGTTATTATAGATTCCCACTACCCATCTACTTTATTATTTTGTTGTTGTTTGTGGGCATTGGGGTGTAATTATTGATTCATGCAATCCCTCTTTTTGGGGATTTTATTTGTGACCCCTTATCTAGGAGTTTTCGGTGTTCGTATAGAGGGGGATGTTTTTGGGTGTTGGCTTGTTTGTTTGGAGAGGATTTTGTTTTTATCTATAACTTTTTTTTTTTGTTTGATGAAGGATAAGTTAATATTCTAATTTGACGAATCTGGGTTTCATAATTGTGGGCTTATGTGTGTGTTTTTTTACTATTTTTTTTCTTTTTTATAAATGTATGATTTTTCTTTGCATATTGGAAAAGTATGCAAATCATGGAGGTTATTGAGAAAAATTGAACAATGATATTAAGACATTCTTATAGGAACATAGGTTTAATCTACATTAGTTTTTCATATCGGAGAAATTTTGCAAAGACTCAAGTTTTTCATAAACAACAAATTTAGAAATTCCTTATAATTTCCAATAACTAACAATTTGAGCAATAAATACATCAGAGTTTTAAATTTTCAAATTAATCTCTAGTTGAGATAGGATACAAAATGAGCATATTGGCTGAAATACATATACATGTGACCGTGGGTTCAATAATTATTACATATACAAATGACCAAATGGTTGAGTTACATATAATAATAAACATATATATATATATATATATATATATATATATATATATATATATATATATATTATAGGTTTGACTCCAATTGTTGCAGACTCCTCTCCATCTGCTCCCATGAAACAAACATGTGGCCTAGGCGCATTTTCCACCCAGCCACAAAGAATCCGCTTCCTCAATGCTCAAAGAGCTCCTGACCCTTGCATGAGGCTCCTTGTTGGTATTTTGGTATGGTTTTGTCATTGATGTCAACACCTACTGGATACACCTACTTTGGAGATCCAACAACATTCACCGACAAGCAGTAAACTGTGCAACAGTTACTGGTATATGGTTTACCGGCATGATATATTGTTCATCGGTACCTGGAATGATATGGAAGACACTTGGTAATGTCGAAGACATCATGTGGATACCTTGTTTTGAAGAAATAATCCTTGGTACATTCATATTTGCATATTTGCTTTTACCGACAAATAGGTCCAGGTTATCTAGGGTTACACCGACAGGTTTATCTTTTCCAGATCAGCATGGCACGCTATGAAGATGATTTATTATTGTTGTAAATGCATTAAGCCGACATGTTCAATCGGTTATTGCATCGGATATTATATTGTTTGTAAAATGTTTTTATTGTAATATCTTGTAGAGCCGACCTACTAAAATTGGTCTTAGGGTATGGTATAAATGTAAGATCTTATTTGTAAGATCAGGTGTGGAATGAGAAAAAGAATTAAGTGAAGGTATATGCAAGATCAAGCAGGGATATACACGAAGACATCATTTGAAGGTGAAGTTAGGTTTTTGTAGAAGCATATTAGCATTACACCGGTACTGAATTCAGCTTATGAAGATGCTATTTTGAGCAGTACATTCTTATTGGATTTAACCATCCAACTGTAGTCAGTGTGACTCCCATTTTGTGATTGAGTAGTGAGCTCTAGGCTGTTGGCCTTTCTGTATGTGCAGACCCCATTTATGTACACTTACTATCTGCAGTAGTATCATCTGATTGTGGGTAAGGTTTCCCACCGTGGTTTTTCCCCTTACAGGGTTTCCATGTACAAATATTGGTGTCATGTGTTGTGGATGACTTTATGTTTAAGTTTCATGCATTAATCCTTACCGGTATAGCAATTTACTGTTAACATTGTCTACCGGCATACTTAACTGGTTCACCGGTATTAAGCATTAAGTTGGTTAATAAGTTTTTGGTTTGAATTTATTAGACAACTGATTCACCCCCCCTCTCAGTTGTCTCTGGGACCTAACAATTGGTATCAGAGCTTAGTCCTCTTTTGTAGAAGTTTAACAACTTGAGGAGATCCAATGTCTTCTAATTATTTTAGGAAGGACAGTCCTAAACTTGATGGAACCAACTATGGGATATGGAAGATCAGAATGGAGACACATCTGAATTGCATTGGTAAAGACATCTGGGAAGTTACTAAGAATGGTTATACTGCTGCTATAGCTGGTCAGACTGCTCCAACTACTTTAGCCAAAGATGAAGAGAATGATTGCAAAGCAAGAGAAGCACTTTTGAGCGCATTATCAGATCAACAAATCATGGGATTATCAGATAGGTTGACTGCTAAAGCTATTTGGGATCACTTGGAAACACTGAATGAAGGAGATTCCATAGTCAAAATTGCAAAACTTGAAAGCTTCCGAGTCAGGTATGAACATCTGAAAATGGAAGAAGATGAAAGGATTTCTGCTTTTATGGAAAGAGTAAATGAAATTGTTTTGGGTATTAAATGTTGTGGAGGAACCTTGAGTGAGGATGAAATTGTTTCAAAAATCTTAAGAGGTTTGCCACCAGCATATAAAATGAAGGTTACTGCTATAAATGAGTTAAGAACAATGCCTAATACATCAGTAACTAGGGATACATTTATTGGAAAACTTTCAGCCTTTGAAATCGAGGAATTTGGTCCTGTTGCTACTATAAAGACTGATTTGGCCTTTAAAGCATCAACATCATCTACTCCATCATTTGACAAATCAGACTGGAGAGCCTTTTATGCAAGAGAACTTGAAGAATCCAGAAAGGAGAATGAAGAGCTTGAAGAACTTGAAGCACTATTTGCAAGGAAAATGCCAAAAGGTCCAATTGGAAGTAAGTATGAAGGTAAAGCACCCTTTAAATGTTTTAAATGCAATAAGATTGGTCATATGGCTTTAAGATGCCCTGATAGACATGCTAGACTAAGAGAAGAAGCTAGAAGAACATACAAGCCTAATCCTGAATATCAGAGATATAGATTTAAGAAGAACAAAGATAAATCTTGTTACATTGCTGATGAAGGTGTGACTGATGATTTTGATGAGGATCCAACAGACAATGGATGGGTTTTTGTTGCTATAACAGAAGATCAACCGGCACCTACTACTCAACCAGTAGAACAAGCCCTAGCAGCTAAAGTTGAAGCAAAGGATGAATGGATTATTGACTCAGGATGCTCACATCATATGACTAGAGACAAAGGTAAATTCTTGAACTTTCAAGAATACAATGGAGGTTTAGTAAGATTTGGAGATGACAAAGCCTGTTCAATCAAAGGTAAGGGTTCGATATCTCTTGATGGTAAACATAACACTGACAATGTCTACTATGTTGAAGGATTAAAGCATAATCTTTTAAGTGTTGGTCAATTAGTTGAGAAGGGATTTCAGTTACAATTTAAAAATGGAAAATGCAAAATCATGAATAGAACTGGTTTGGAAATTGCAACCGGTAATCAGACTAGAGGCAATATCTTTCATTTGAATAACAGTGAAAATGCATGCTTAATGGCACATATAGATGAAAGTTGGTTATGGCATAAGAGACTATGTCATGTAAATTTTGATTGCATAGTAAAAATCAGTACTTCTAAGGCAGTTAGAGATCTACCTAAAATTGTGAAACCTCAGAATACAATTTGTAAGGAATGTCAATTTGGAAAACAAGTTAGAGCTAGTTTCAAAAGTATTCCAGAAAAATCCAATAATGCTCTTGATTTAATTCACATTGATTTATGTGGTCCAGCTAGAACTAGAAGCTTACAAGGTGATAGATATTTCATGCTAATTATTGATGATTATTCTAGAATGTGTTGGGTTACTTTTCTTAGAGAGAAATCAGAAGCACTTGGTAAGTTCAAACTATTCAAAGCAATGGTTGAAAATGAAACCGGTAAGAAAATCAAATGTTTAAGATCAAATCTAGGAGGAGAATTCACATCTAAGGATTTTAATACATTCTATGAAGTGAATGGAATCAAAAGACAATTATCAGCACCTTGGACACCATAGCAGAATGGAGTTGTTGAAAGGAAAAATAGAACTATCTTGGATGCAGCTAGAAGTATGTTATCTGAAGCAAATATACCACATGTGTACTGGAGAGAGGCGGTAAGCATTGCTGTCTATAGATTCAACAAAGTTCACATCAAAGGTGAAACCAGTAAGACCCCTCATGAACTATGGTTTGGTAATACTCCTACTTTAAAGTATTTCAGAATTTTTGGAAGTAAATGTTATATTAGAAGAGATGAGTATATTAGCAAATTTGATCCTAGAAGTGATGAAGGAATATTTCTTGGTTATTCATCTAAGAGCAAGGCATATAGATGTTTTAATAAAAGATTGCAGAAAATTGTTGAGAGTACAAATGTAAAGATTGATGAACAATTCAAAGGAACTTCAAGGTATATAGACTCTAAACTGGCAATAGAAATTGTGACAAATGAACCTATACTGAATCCACCGGTATAGAATGAAGATCCAGTTACCCCGGTATCATCAGAAGATTCCACAGTAATTGAAGAACAACAACAAACTAAGACACCCCAGTATGTAAGATTGAACCATTCTGAAGATCAGATAATTTGAAACAAATTTAAAGGAGTTATGACAAGAGGAAGATTGGCAAATGAAGAGGTATGTCTTATTTCTCAAATTGAACCATCATCTATTAATGAGGCATGTGAAGATAAATTTTGGATTAAAGCTATGGAAGAAGAATTAGGACAAATTGAGAAGAATAATACTTGGACATTAGTTCCTCGACCTAAAGATAAAAATGTAATTGGAACTAAATGGGTATTTAGAAATAAACTTAATGAAGATGGTAAGGTTGTCAGAAACAAAGCAAGACTAGTGTGTAAGGGATATTCTTAGAAAGAAGGAGTTGATTACAATGAAACCTTTGCACCGGTAGCCAGAATTGAGGTAGTTAGATTATTCTTGGCTTTTGCAGCTCACAAGGATTATAAAGTTTATCAAATGGATATTAAATGTGCATTTTTGAATGGAGATCTTGAAGAAGAAGTATATATTGAACAACCTAATGGATTTTCTTTGACAGATGACAATAATATGGTTTGCAGGTTAAGAAAAGCTCTGTATGGATTGAAACAAGCCCCAAAAGCTTGGTATGCAAGGTTGGATAAGTATCTTTTAAAGATTGGTTTTACTAAAGGAAATGTAGATAGCAACTTAGACTACAAAGTAACTAATGATGACATCTTGATTATTGAAGTATTTGTTGATGATATAATCTTTGGAGGAGAAGATGGATTATGTAAGGAATTTTCTCTTGAAATGCAGCCAGAATTTGAAATGTCTATGATTGGAGAAATAAAATTCTTTTTAGGTTTGCAAATTTCTCAGATTGATAAAGGTATATTTTTGAGTCAATCCAAGTACTTGAAATAATTACTAAAGAAATTTGGGATGGAGAACTCTAAACTGGTAAGCACACCTATGACTACAAATGAAAAATTATCTCAAAGGGATGAATCTACACCTGTTAATCCAACTAGATACAAATCTATGATAGGAGGTTTACTGTATTTGACACAAACCAGGATTGATATTATGAATGCAGTATGTATTGTTTCTAGGTTTTAGAGTAATCCTAGGGAAAATCGTGAATCAACAGTGAAAAGGATTTTCCGGTACTTACAAGGCACAACAAATCTTGGATTATGGTATCCTAAAGATGAAAACTTTGATCTATGTGCATACACAGATGCAAATTGGGCAGGAGATATAGATGATAGAAAGAGCACCAATGGAGGAGCATTCTTTCTTGGAAAGAGATTAGTTTCTTGGCTGAGTAAGAAACAGAGTTGTACATCTTTATCAACAATAGAATCAGAATATGTTGCAGCAACAACTAATTGTACATAGGTATTATGGCTTAAACAAATGTTGAAGGACATAAAGGTAAAATGCAAGGAACCTATTACTATATACTGTGATAACACTGCAGCAATTGATATATCTAAGAATCCGGTATTACATTCTAAAACAAAACATGTTTCTATCAAACTGAATTTTCTAAGGGAAAAAGTTGAAGAAAAGGAGATAAAACTAGTTTATGTGAATATGAAAGAACATCTTGCGGATATTTTCACAAAACCTTTACCTAAGGAGACTTTTGAGTATCTCAGAGATCAGCTTGGAGTCATACCACCACTGGTAGAGACTTAGTTAGTTGATGATTGTCATCAACCGACAGAATTAAATAGACAAATCTTTTATTCCAGTATTTGATGAGGAAGCTACTTCTTAGGGGGAGTAGTTGGTATATTGAATTGGTTGGTATTTTGTATGAACTTGGCTTTTTGTGACTTTGGCATTTGATGTCAAAGGGGGAGAGATATCTATGGAAAAAAACATTATCTTTTTGGTGAAAGATTTTAGGGGAGAGATTTTGAAAAACACATTTAAGGAGAGATTGGTATTGAAAATAATCTTTGGATAAACACATGTTACTCCCAGGAGGAGAAATAGAGATTGTTGGTTTTTGTATTTGGCATTTCTGTTTTGGCACTTTGATGGTTTGTTCATCTTGTGTTGCCATCAATGCCAAAGGGGGAGATTGTTGGTATTTTGGTATGGTTTTGTCATTGATGTCAACACCTACTGAATACACCTACTTTGGAGATCCAACAACATTCATCGGCAAGCAGTAAACTGTGCAACAATTACTGGTATATGGTTCACTGGTAGGATATATTGTTCACTGGTACCTGGAATGATATGGAAGACACTTGGTAATGTTGAAGACATCATGTGGACACCTTGTTTTGAAGAAATAATCATTGGTACATTCATATTTGCATATTTTCTTTTACCGACAAATAGGTCCAGGTTATCTAGGGTTACACTGGCAGGTTTATCTTTTCCAGATCAGCATGACATGCTATGAAGATGATTTATTATTGTTGTAAATGCATTAAGCTGACATGTTCAATCAGTTATTACGTCGGATATTATATTGTTTGTAAAATGTTTTTATTGTAATATCTTGTAGAGCCGACCTACTAAAATTGGTCTTAGGGTATGGTATAAATGTAAGATCTTATTTGTAAGATCATGTGTGGAATGCGAAAAAGAATTAAGTGAAGGTATATGCGAGATCAAGCAGGGATATCCACGAAGACATCATTTGAAGGTGAAGTTAGGTTTTTGTAGAAGCATATCAGCATTACACTAGTACTAAATTCAGCATATGAAGATGCTATTTTGAGCAGTACATTCTTATTAGATTTAACCATCCAACTGTAGTTAGTGTGACTCCCATTTTGTGATTGAGTAGTGAGCTCTAGGCTATTGGCCTTTCTACATGTGCAGACCCCATTTATGTACACTTACTATCTGCAGTAGTGTCATCTGATTGTGGGTAAGGTTTCCCACTATGGTTTTTCCCCTTACAGGGTTTCCACGTACAAATATTGGTGTCATGTGTTGTGGATGACTTTATGTTTAAGTTTCATGCATTAATCCTTACCGGTATAGCAATTTACTGTTAACACTGTCTACTGGCATACTTAACTGGTTTACCAGTATTAAGCATTAAGTTGGTTAATAAGTTTTTGGTTTGAATTTATTAGACAACTGATTCACCCCCTCCCCTCTTAGTTGTCTCCAGGACCTAACACTCCTAACAAACTGAAACCGACAAGTGGGATGGGATCCTAGTGCAACATAAAAATAACTAACATGCACATCACCTATGATCATGCAATTCTATTTCCATGATATGTCAAGGAGTAAGAAAGAAAATCAACAAACATCATATTGATTTAAACACTTTGGCCAAAGATTTATGCCGACTACCAACAGGTAAATTAGGTGTGGATATTTACCCTTCCCTATTATTTTGTATTCGACACTCGCCCAATTAATAACATAAATCTTATGATTTAAATGAAATATACCCCTTGGAAGGAAACAGTAAAATATCCTCCCCAATAACATAATACTAAGTTACTAGATCCCTCTGTGTGAATAATGGTTCAAAAGATCTCAAGGTTTAAGACATGTTTCTCTAAAGTACTTCAAAATTAAATTTATTATATGATTTTTCTCTTCTTATAATAATTAATTTGATATTTTATTTACCAACTTTCATAATGATAGGAATAAATGATAGCATAAGGTTCCTAAATAAACAAATAAATTATTCCATAAGAAATATTCCGTTTGGTAATTCAATTATTTCAAAAGAAGCATCTCGACTCATATTTCACACCATAAAAGTAGTAATCATTGTCCTTTTGAAGATATGGATCATTAGAAGAAGAAAAATGTATACTCTATTTAAAGTTATATTTCCATGATCTTATTAAAAATGGGATACTTTTCCTATATTAGACATAAGAGAGTTAATATCCGCATTAATAAAAAAAATGACATTGTATTCTTATATACATGACTTGATTAAACAAACATGAAACACAATTAAAGAAAATAAATTTCGATTACTCTTCTATTACTAAGATTTAATTCTTATTTCCAACAATTATGTGACTACCCATTGGTACACCATTTTTATTTAATAATTGGTTATGGAAAACACCTAACTTGGAAGGACACTGGACACAGCGAACAGGCATGATGCCCAATTATAATATTAGTAGAGATTCATTATAATTTCCTAGGGAGAATTTTATAAAGGAGGTTGCAGTCTGTAATGCACGACAGCTATTGGTTGGTAATTTTAGAGTTGAGGAATAGGATCATGGGTATTAAAGGAAAGAAACATGTATAGAAATAGTGCGCACCCTACTAGAATATACCTTCAACCTCAATCACTATTCCTCAAGCTTTTGTTTTCTATCTAACGACCCTTAGGACTTCAGAACAAGATGGAAGAATTAATTATTAATGCATGTTCTTCTTATCTGCCTAAGACCATATAAAATCAGAGTTATACACAAGTGATGGTGAGGAGTTCCACCACTTAAAAAGGCAATTACTCTAAAAGGGAACGGTAACGGTTGGAATGGGAATGAGAACACTTCTAGGAGTAATGTATAATTTCATGTTTAGATCAGAAAAATAAATGAAACACTACTGTATTTGATTCCAATTTCTGATGAATGTTTGGTGACAATGATGAAATATTGTTGATTTATCGACGAAACCTTGGTTTGAATTTCGTTCTTGTAATGATGTTTTCTTTTCTCATCGAAACGACGATAAAAAACATCGATCGGTGGCAAGGGAAATGTTTGTGGTGTTCGTTGCAAATTTTTGTCCATCTATCGACAAAAAAAAAACCATAGAACGTTGCAAAATGCCCATTTGAAATCATCGAAAATACACTGAACTATCGTCTATTTTCCAACAAGGTGGAGCAAACTTTCATTCTTATTTCGATGAAATCAACATCGTGTGTATAGCAACCTCATCAGAAATGTTTGTGGTTCATTGGGCTCTATACGTCGAAGGTTCGACAACAATAAATGATCGGTATAGCTATGTTGAAAAGATCATCTTTGAGGAGTTTGCTTATCGGTTTAAGATATGCCGATATCTATTTTCGTCGAAATTGCGACAAAACACAACAGTTTTTTCTTTTTAAATAATTCGATCAAAAATTATTCTGGACTCAGTGGAAGCATATTGGGATAATTTACCGATGGTTAGTTTTTGGCTTGACAAGATTTATCGGGATAGCTTAGCCGATGGCTAGGTGATCAGAATAGTTTCTATTGTCGATTTAAAGTTTTCATACTATTTCGATACTATAAATATGGCCAATGAGTCTTGATCGGTATAGCTATGTCGATAGTGTTCTGAGGTGCAATTTCAGAATAAGTCTATACTGTCGGCTTATCCTTTTTGTGCAATTCTGATAGTGTTGGGGATTCCGATGGGATTGCATTTCGGGATACCAATGCCGATAGAGGAGAATTGACAGTATGTCATTGGAATGACTTATAATATCATTTTAGCAGGTTTTTGTTATGCCAATAGTGTAATAGTACATTGCCACATGATGAAAGCTACAGGAAACATCATTAATTTGTAGTAATAGGACAATGTAATGAAAGCAACAACAACTTAGTGCTCAACAATTAAGAATGAAAAGTAGAGAGTCAAAATGTATAAGATCATTTATATGCACATCAAGATAACATGAATAATGAACATTGATATCACTAATACTTAGTTGCAGAACCGTATGATAGTTGGTCATCTTGTTACCAGAACTTGATTTCCTTATACTTCCTCCTTTTGAAATTGGACTCTATTGAATGGAAAGATATTTATCAACATGCTCTGTTATATACAATACTATTTGAAACCAAATAACATTATATCCTTGGAGTACTGCTGTCATAAAGATTTGAAACATGAAGGAAAATGACAAATTTAATTAGTTTTCATTATCAATTCTCCTTAAAAACCTCCACACCTACCATCTCTCGATGGAATCATGTTAAATATACCTTCATAGAATATCCCCATACTCAATCATATAACATTAATCATTCATTCATCCATTAATAGCATATAACATTCATTCATTCATCCATTAATAACATATAACATTCATTCATTAACATATAACATTAATTCATTAACATATAAAATTCATTCTTTTAGTTTTTACATATTATAAAAAATATGGTTGTCATAATATGATTAAATATGATGACAAATTTAATTAGTTTTCATTATCAAATCTCCTTAAAAATCTCCACACCTACCATCTCTCGATGGAATCATGTTAAATATACCTTCATAGACTATCCCCATACTCGATCATATAACATTAATCATTCATTCATCCATTAATAACATATAACATTCATTCATTAACATATAACGCTAATTAATTAACATATAACATTCATTCTTTCAGTTTTTACATATTATAAAAAATATGGTTGTCATAATATGATTACAATCTCTTTTTTTTTGTTTCTTTTTTGCATCTAAATAAAGAAGAAGTGGGGTATCATTTTCTAGATCATTTTTCCCTCCTTCAGTTGTTTTTCCCTCTGCTCGTGATCTTACTGTATGCCTGCTCGTGATCTTACTATATGCCTAGTCATGTACTCAAGACGTGGAGGCCGCTGCAAGGGGGGGTCTGCTGCAATAACAAAGAAATGTTAAATTGATATGTTTTATTATTATTGTTACAAGTATTTCATTAAATCAAAAGAAAATTAGAGTGGCTCTCTTTACCTGATGGGGCCACATCATGTTCTTGATCTTGTCTTATAGCTTCATGCTCAACATGTTGAACACCCTCTAAACCCTCTAGCGTTGAAACATAAAATGTGACATTAACTAATACACCAATTACAATTAAATATGTATGTTTAAAAGAACATTAGAGTGGTGCTCTTTACTTGTTGGGCCCACATCATGTTCCTGATCTTGTCTTATAGCCTCATGCTCAACATGCTGAACACCCTCTAAATCCTCTAGAGTTGAAACATGAAAGGTTACATTAATTAAAACACCAATTGCAATTAAATATATATGTTAAAAAGAACATTAGAGTGGTCCTTGTGGGGGAGTGTTGCGAGATCATAATGGCAATCTTGTTTTAGTAGTGGCTCTCCCCTTGGGAATTCAGACTAACCACCTTGTTGAAGCCATAGGAGCATACTAAGGACTCAATTTAGCTAGAAAACATAACTACAAGCTTGTGTGGGTGGAGGGTGATTCCAAAAATATTATTAACTATCTTAAAGGTATATAGAAGCCCTCTTGGAATGTCAAAGTCTGGATTAATAAGGCTAGGTCAATTATTAACTCTTTTGATCAATGCTTCATATCCCATGTTTTTAGGGAGTCCAACTGTGTGGCCGACTACTTAGCTAATAAGGGAGTGAGAAGTACTTGCCAAATCAACTAGACCAATGAGGACTCTATATGCTTTCTCTTCATGACAGAAGTCGAGACAACTAATTTTATGAGTACTTTTTCCATCATAACTAAATATGTATCTAGAAAGATCGACCCCTTCCCGCATGTGGCATGTGTTTATAGTGGTCAGTGTCATTATTGTAGAATTAATTTGCATGTTTTGTGGTGGATATTGGATTCATGTGGGATTTCTTTCTCAGTCTGAAAGTTGTGAGTTTCTTCAGTCATAGAGTGAAGAGAAGAATGGGTGGGGCTAGGAAGAGAATTGAACCTCCAAGTTGTGTGCAACTAAGGAAGGACGATAAAATATGGAGGCTCCTAGAGAAAGAGGGTGTCACTCCATATATTGAGAGGTTACGGGGGAGAAATAAGGATGTGACGACCTATTTTGAGAAGCATTGGAAATATGGCACTATCACTCTTTATGGGCACAAGGTGCTAATTGATGAGAGTTTGATTGCATAGGTCATTGGCCTCTCAGCTGATGGGATGAAATATTACAGGGACAGAAACTATATGTAGATGGTGGTGCAAAAATTTCCTAAAAATGAAGAGGAGAGGGCCAATATGGTGAAGAAAATGGTGAGCTACTACGACATCTCTATCATCAAGGAATTCTGGGTGAAACCCCTCAAGGTAATTATGGAATATTTCACTCTTGATGGTCGGTTCACTAGGGTTTATGGTCATCATTTTGTGCTTTTGAATCACTTCCTTCATGGCATCAAGGTGTCCCTTCCTTTTTATCTGATGTCTCCCTTAAGGGCTAATTTTAGGGACCATAAAATGAACCATGTCAAGTTCCCTATCCTCCATGAAGGGCTTTTGGTGCTAATTGACTCCCATTTTCGTCCCCTCCCTGCCCCGTCTGGTTATATTCCTACTTCTTCTAAGGATGACACTAGCAGTGGGGAATTGGGAGGTGAAGAGTCCAACTCAAACTCTGAGGTGGAAGTGGATGAGGAAGAAACAACCAATTGCTTCCGCACATTCTTGCTAGCCAAGGTGGGTAAGAATGTGCGGAAGCAATTGGTTGTTTCTTCCTCATCCACTTCGGCTAGCAAGGATTCCCCTGTGTCTAGTGGTAATAAGGCTAATTATGAGGGATTCATGGAAGGTAATAGGGCTTGCATGAAGCCTAACAGCCAGAACCTTGAGAAGCCTCCTTCGTCGCCCCCTTTGCTGCTTCCGTAGAATACCACCAAGGACCTTCATGTGAAGAGTGCAAAGCTGAGTGATAAGAGGGATGACTATGATAATGTTCTGGGAATGTCCAAGGACCATGCCATTGATACTTTCAACATGTTTAAGTGGCTCTTTCATGAGCTTAAAGAGGTAAGACTCAACCAAAGGGCCTTGGGTAGCAAGATGGAAGCTATTCCTGTGGTCACTGCTCAGGAAAATCATAAAGATAATGGGCAATGGATAGAAGAGGAAAATAAATCAGTGGTGGAATGCATCAACAGAGCTATTGAGGACATTGATCGGATGCAAAAAAGATTTGAGATTTGAGGATATTCTCACACCCATGTGGAAGAAACCTATAAGAAAATTCAAGCCACTCTCATGACAATTATGGCCAACAATCACAAGATTGTCAAGCAGACTACAGAAGCCATGAATGCCATGGTGAATAATTTTGACAAAATGCAACAAGAGAAAGTTCTGATCAATATTGGTGATGGTAATGAGAAGAGTCAGGCTGATCAAGGCCCTTATAAGCGGACCCGTGGCAATATGAAGAAAAAAGCTATGACTCAGAGCATGGATTACAAAGAGATGATGATGGTTGCTGACAAGATGAGCCTTCTAGAGGCTGAGGTCATTGAGAGCCTTAAGATCCTCATGTAATTGTGTTGTCTTTTATGTGTTTTTGTGGTTTTGTGTTTTGTGTTATGGTTCTTTACGTCTTTTGTCTACCCGTTTGGGCGTTTTCTAGTTTCTTGGCTACTCTATGTATTGTCCTATCTTTTGCAGCCTGTTTTGTTTTGGATATTCTAATGCTTTGATTCTAAGCCTTTTAGAATCTTCTATGTAAAGGGTTTCAGGGTCCCTTCAAAACCTATTTTTTTCCTTAATCCAAAACATTAGAGTGGTCCTCTTTACCTGATGGGGCCACATCAAGTTCCTGATCTTGTCTATCTTGTTCATGCTCAATATATTGATCACGTTCTACAAGCTCTAAAGTTGAAACACAAAAGATTACATTAATTAATACACCAATTGTAATTAAAGATGTTTAATTGTATTAATCCACACTACGTTTTATATAGCATATGAATACATCCAATACCGAGATTCACACCATGACCTTCATCTACAGGTTGTGCTCCACCCTCACCAAGATGCATTCCAATATCATGTGCACTATTTTTATTGCTTGCATGTTTAAAACAAATAGGCACATAATTACTTAATGGTGGAAATTAATATTGAATAGATTGCACAACTATTCAATTTTAATAAACTTCATTGAGTTTATTTACCTGTGTGTTGGATGTAGTGGAAGCTTATGTTTGCCCAGTCAAGACTCTTAGGCATTCAACCATGACTCCATAGCCTTGTTAAAAGGAAATCTTCAGGTCCTCTTTCATGGGAACTCTATTGAATGCAGAGCCCTGCATTTTTTCATAAGATCATGAATTTTGCTTCTATGGTGTGATAAAACTAAAATTATTTGCAATTTATTATTTGGGTGTAATATTTCATTTATTGATACTTACAATTCGTGTGGAAAATTTCATATAACCACCAGAGCCAAGTTTGTGCTACCCATGTTTTTCTAGTCTTGCCTTTGTTGCCTTCGATGTGTTGGGCAACCTATGAAAAGTTTGAAATACACTAGATTATGTAAAAAGAAAGAGTAATTAGTATATAATTACATTGTTGATAGTATCACATACCTTCCTTGGCTCGGTGGTGTCTTTCCTTTCTTCTTTTTAGCCTTCTCCTTTGCATCTGACACCAGATCCTTCCACTCCCTCTCTGGAATGATGGGGGACACTCGTACTTTTTGTTCTTCTCTAAATGTGACCTATATTGGTCCCTCACGTACTTTAGATAGGTACCAACTTTCTTAAGGACCTTGGTTCTGTTGAATGTGTTATTACCAAACAACATAACTAAATGGTTAATGAGCTCAACTTTTAAATATTGAGGCATTCCATCATGTACGTATGGTGGGCCCAAATATCTCCAATGCAATATCATTTATATGTTTATAAAAACATCATTTCCCTACAAAAAGATCATGGGATCACTAGTCTAAAAAGAGTGATCAATAAGTAAATTTCAATTGGATTATATATAATAATAATTAAAACATTTTAAAGTACCTAGGACCTTCTCTATCTTTATGGGAACAAAATCATCGATCACCACAAATGTGACCGACAATGTTCCTGTACTAGTAATACAGGACGATCCGAGAAATGCTGCTAAAACATCACTAGTACTAGTGGCCTCTGCATCCCTAGGTACATGTCCTGGCACATGTTATGGCATTTGTTCACTGCCAAAGGGTGCAGTATGCCTGCATGCTATGTGTTGCTGACATTTCAGTCAACAATATAGGCACGGATGATGGGGTCGGATGATGTGATGTATGCGCAAGAAGATCAGGATCGACACTTGAACCAACCCCTACTCTTCGGGAAGCACTTGCAGTACCCTGTTCATGGCCAACAACATCATGAGGACGCAAAAAATCCTGTAAAAACAACTCATATTTTAGTTCATGATATAAAAGATTACAAAATATAAAACCATGAATGAACTTGTGTTATAATTAAAGATCTCATGATAGATTACTTGCAAGTTCCGTGCTTTCTCAGTCAATATTTTAACCCTTTCTCTGATCTCATTTGTTTGAGGCACTATAAATAACAACTGAAGAATTTCTTCATTACTTTTTTTTGGGTCTTCCTTATCATATCCAGAGGGTTTACATAATATGTGATGTCATCATCGCATAATAGTGATTGCACCTCCCTATGGATGCTCTCCTCTACTGATGGTGCCTTTCCCCGATCATCCACTGCAACAAGAATATTAAAATCATTATCAAAATTAACCAAATAAACTTATGAAAAAACATAATAATAAAACATTTTGCTTGTATTTAATTTGTATGATTACAATGAGGTAAACCTGTCAGGTAGAAGCACCCGAAGATGCATCACGATCTATGCTCTGGGCCGAAGCCTTCCCACTATGATCAATATCCCGCTGTGACAAAAATTAAATATAAAAAAACATTACCAAAATGAAACCAATAGACTTATGAAAAAAAACATAATAATAAAATGGTATATTGGAGTCATTAATTGGAGGTTGGGTAAAATGGTATATAGTACATACCACCCCCATAGTAACTATGTTTTTATCTATGCGATTCAAATTGTAATCGATTAGAAACTCTTCCCCTGTAGTTATTGATTTTATCGCACATACGAATACATGATTTCCCTCACGTGCCTCGAATATGCAATTGGGTTTCTATTGGCATATGCACACTCCAATGAGACATTGTATGTGATTGAAGGTTTTGTCATTGATGGAAACCTTGCAATCTTATGGCACCGGCAAAGGCATTATACCGACATCAGCAGATCACACTCTACACCGGCACTCAGGACACCGACACTGGCACAGAAGAAAGGAAGTATACCGGCATAGAGGCCGACATGATTTTGTTATATTATATTTTGTTTATTATTGTAAGACGACTTGGCAAATTGTAAAATGACTCTTATATATAAAAGAGACCATTGTAGACATTTGTGATGATGTGTAGTAGTATTATAGGAAAATATTAGGCAAACCTATTATGCGAAATACAGGTTAAGGGGTATATATAAAGAACAGAGTAGGAACTGGTACTGAATCTGGTATTGAAGATGCTATTATAAAGCAGTACAAGATATTGGATTTGTATAATCCTTATTGTAAGTCAGTGAGACTTCCCTTTGAGCAGTGAGCTCTAGGCAGTTGGCCTTCCTGCATGTGCAGGCCCCTATTGTAAGTAATATTCTCTTATTGGCCAGTGAGTGAATATTGTGGGTCACAAATCCCACCAAGGTTTTTCCCACACCGGGTTTCCTCGTTAAAATATTGTGTTATGGTGTGCTTTTCATGTGGATGTTCTTGATTCTATTTATTGCATTATTTCTTGCATACCAGTACACTGTTACATTATGTTCTGCATGTTTTAAGTTAAGAAATTCTAATTACCAGTTAGATACTAATTCACCCCCCCTCTCAGTATCTATGGGATCCCTAACAATTGGTATCAGAGCTTGGTCCTCTATTTTCAAAAGCCTAACAGCTTGAGGAAGATCTTGACACCGGTAAAGATGGAAAATCTGATGAAGCAACTGGAAGGAGCTCTTACAGACTATGATGCAGAAAAATTGAAAAATATCAAACTAGAAGATGATTTAAGGGCAGCTCAGGACGTCATTCAGGCACTTCAAGAAAATTTTACTGTTGCAAGAAATAAGAGAAGAGAACTTTGTGAAAAATTGCAAAATGAGAATGATGAAAAGGAATCACTTAATGATATGATAAGCAAGTTGAAACAAGAGATCATGACAATAAAGAATGAAATGCAGGATATGACTATGAGATTTTGCAAAGAGATTGAGGATAGGAAGAAGAATGAAGAAGAATTGACCAGAAGACTAAGTGATGCAGCAAATGAGAACACAAGACTTAGCTATGAAAATGACATGTTGAAGACATATCTGATGCATACTCAGAATGACTCAAATGAACTGATGAGACAAAAAGAAGTCTTAGAAAGAGAACTAGAAACTGCAAATCAACATAAAGAAAAATTCAAGAAAAGCTCAGAGGAACTTGGCACCTTGCTGAAGAATCAAAAACCTAAAGGTGAGACTTCTGGAATTGGCTTTGAAGTTGGTGAAAGCTTCGGTACTGCAAATACTCAAGATCATAGCAAACCGGTAAGACAACCTAATGCTTATAAATTCAATGGAAAATGCTTTAACTGTAATAAGCATGGTCATAGAGCAAATGAATGTAGATCTAGAAATTATCAGAATATCAACACACCCACCGGTCAATGTTCTAAATGCAACAAAGTAGGTCACAACTCTGAAAACTGCAGAATTAATGTGAGATGTTATGTTTGTGGAAGATTTGGACATTTATCTAATCAATGCAGAACACAAACCGACATAGGTTATGGGAAAGCTATTCAGAAAAATAATGTAACTTGTTATGCATGTAACAAGATTGGGCATATTGCTAAATTCTATAGAAGTAAAGGAACACTGGTAGACAACAAAAGTTCTAGCTTGAAAGGTAAAGAAAAGGTTGAAGAGATTAAGCAAGAATTCTCAAAACAATGGATTAGAAAAGCTGATCTAAATATTGGGAATACTCCTCCACTGGTAGAACCAACCAATGCTTCACCGGCAGAATAGAGTGATGCTTCATCGAAAGGACAGAGCAGTGGTCCACCAGCAGGAAGTTCTTCATCTAATTGAAGAAAATTTCCTTGAGGGTTTGGCAATCTATTGATACATGTGCTATTATTCCCTTGGTTAGAGATAAGAAGTTGGAAATTACTTATTACCGGCAAACAATGTTAAGTGAATACTTAACCGGCATGCAATTAATGTGGTAGATAGTGAATAGACACTATATAATCAAGGTTTTGGCTCCATTTCATTTCACCAATATTTCAAATTTATGAAGAGCACGAAGACTCCGAGCTAAGCCATTTCGAGCAAGAAGCAAGAACACTCCAAACAATCATCCATCCTAAGGAAGTAAAAGGTATTTAATCATGGCATCCACCTCTGCAATTGAATATATAGAAAACCCTACTGTTGTTGAAGTGATAAAAATACCTAGGCCCATATTTCAGTTAGTTCCTGAGGTAGCAAAGAAAGATGATACCTTAGGTTCTTTTTCTCAAATTCCTAAGGGAGTTGTTTATGCTGAAGACCCCTAAATGTACATCCACTGCAACATTCAAGAGTTAGGAGATGAAGAAATTAAAACCATGTTTAAAACTGTGATATGTGATAATATCGGCAATGTAAAAGATGAACACAAGATCATTGAGACCCTAGGATTTACAGAGATCCTTAGCATTCCTGAATTTCCTAAGGATGTGATTAGGATAGTCTTAAGCAGGGTACATGGTGAATTTTTCTGGTTAGATGCAATCCACAAAATCACTAAGGAAGCTGTGAAAGCTATCACAGGGTTATCGACCACTGGTAAAAGACCAGATAAAACCAAGAAAGTTTCCAGTGACCTAGTTATAAACCTAACTGGTGCAACATTCGACAAGAGGTCCCTAAGAGTTAATGATGTAATAGATATCAATGTGAGATTCATCAGCATGATATTAGGATATAAATCTACTCATGCAAATAGACTTAATTCAGTTTCAAGCTTATGCATTAAGAGTGCTTATGACATGGTCACAGACAATGCAAAAATTGATATATGTGAGTGGTTAAAGGATGAATTAATTGACAACCTTGGAAAGATCAAGAAGGCCAAGAAAGGAACTTTCAGGTTTGGAAATCTGTTAGTATGTCTAATGCTACATATAACAAAATAGGTTCTCGATATAGGTTACAAAGAACTTGGATATGATATACCGGTAGGCAAACAATTAACACTTTTATTCAATAACATGGGTGAGAACAAGGAAAACAATATTCATGACTTTTTTCAAGCATTAAAGACCAAAATGAAGAAAAGAATAAGGTTATCACAGAAGATTGTAGACAAATACAAAGATGAAATATGCTTTGTCATCAAGAAATATGAAATCTGGATGGAAGCGGTCATCCCAAGGACAGTTTGGGTAACCGAGATGGGCTATGAAATAGATGATCACATAGTTGAAACATATGTTAAAGCACTTCTGGAAGCCCCCTGAGAACCTAAGGAAGAAGTATTTGGTAGTGCAGAAAATATTGAAAGACAAATTCAAACAAAAAAAAGGGTGAAAAAGGTTGAGGCAGTTGTGAGAAAAGGTTCCAGACAAGCAAAAGCCATCAAAGAAGATGTATTGAAGAAAACCAGTATAATAGAGGATGAGTTAGCAGCTCCACAACCTGAAACTCACCTATCACCGGTAGGTACTTCTTCAGGAAGTGACATGCCTGCAACTTTCAAAAGAGTTGTAAGAAAAAGAGATCCCTCACCGGCAACCACACCCTCACCCAGGAGGACAAGGCAAAAGCAACAAGCAGTGAGATCTCCGGTAAGAAAGGCCACACAAAAGAAGAAACTGACACCCAAGAAGAAGAAAAGGACAAACAAGGACTTGGCCCCTCTTGATATACTACTGAATGAAATCATAGAGGAAGGTAAATTGAAGAACATAGAGAAAATATATGACACTCTAACAGTTGATGAAAAAGAGAAAGTTGAAAATAGTGTTATATTACATATGGATATGTACAAGAAAATTTTGATGGAAGTAGTCAATGAAATTCCTGATGAACTATTCAAAAGACTAGAAGCAAGAAGACAAGCAGTGATAGAACTCGATAAGAAAATAAAGATTGAAAAGCTACTTGCTATATATCCGGTAAACTCTCCCCAAGAAATTGATGACCTAATTGCTCAAGCCAACTGGATAGTATTTTCTACTGCACACCGACATGTTGCTTTAATGGTAGGAAGAGTTAATGAGGTAATAGAGGAGACAAAAAATGGATGGGATATATTCCTAGTTGAGAAAGAAAAAAAAGAAGAGTACAGGAACCCCAAACCCATAAAAGTTTATCAGAAAGATAGAGACAAGGGGAAAGGAAAAGTTGGTGGACCAACTAGTATCAAGGTTAGAGACAACTTACCCCCACCTCCTTTAATTACTCCACCGGTAAAAACAACAACTACTAAAGATCAACCGATAGCTAAGAGTATGGATGTAGAGGATAATAATCCTAATCCCAAAGTCCTATATACCATGGATGTTGATACTCAGAAGATCAACATAGTGGTAGACAAAGATACAACAGATAAGACAGATATGGCTAGTGAGCCTCCGGTAGTTGAGGAAACTGACAACTCACAGGAGAAACTGGTAGAAGATAAAGAACAAAAGGTAGAGACTTAGACACAGACTGAGGCAATGCAACAAATAGAGGAACAAATAGAGCAAAAGGCTCCAGAACAGGAACAGGTACATAAGGAAATAGTACCACCGACAACTAGTGAAAAACCATTGCTTAAAGAAATGCAGACACAAACTGACCTACCAGAGGTTAATACAAGCTTGGTTACTTCCACTGGTACTTAGATTGTTGATTCATCATCAAGCTTCAAATCAACTAATATGATTGAGGTACTACTTGATTCTATCAAGAAAATAACCGACTGCATCTCACAAGCTTACAAAGCAATTGATGATACCATACCAATTTTGAAGGTAATTGCTCCCAACTGTAATATAGACAACAAAGATTCTTTAGGACAACTGGATACACTGTGTAAATATATCTCAGAAAACATTGAGAAAATAAAAGAAGAGTCAGTGAAGGATAAAGTAGAAGTTGAAAAATAGAAATTCTTTGATGAGCAAATAAAGAAGTGTAATAGAGATTTTGACACACTTCTACCAGAATTATGTAAATTGTTGAAAGAGTACAAAAATATGTATAAAGATACCTGTAAAACAAACTTTTTGACTGTAGATATAGACAAGAAAATGAGCAAGGTACAGGATGAGATCAATAAACTTGTAGATAATTTTGTCAACTCACCTGACACACTATCAATTTTTGAGGAGAAGATAACAAATTTTGAGGAAGAACTACTTAAATTGGAAAGAGAGAAAGAAAGGATAATAAATAAGGCAAAATATTTGAGATCAAAACTAAGTCCAAGAATGGACTATCTAGCATCTCTACAGAAGGAAGTATCCGAGGCACTAATACAGGGAAAGAAAACACCGACAGAGCATTTGCAGCATCTCATCGGTACAATGAAGAGAACAAAGACAACAATAAAGGATAGCAAAAAGTTTATGGATAGTATAAACTTGATTTTGGGAGAACTTTTTCAAATTGTAACCACCCAATTACAAGGTTGAAACTACAAACTCTACTGACATCTTGACAACCTTTGTCATTGATGCCAAAGGGGGAGTAGTGGGATGAGAAAATTTAAATCACAGGACAAGAATCATATGCTCAGGGGGAGCACACACATTTTTGGATCATTTTTTGGACTTCACATTTTTGGATCATTTTTGGACTTCACATTTTTGAAATTTCTCATGAGTGTTGCCATCAATGCCAAAGGGGGAGATTGTTGGCATATGCACACTCCAATGAGACATTGTATGTGATTGAAGGTTTTTTCATTGATGGCAACCTTGCAATCTTATGGCACCGGCAAAGACATTATACTAGCATCAGCAGATCACACTCGACACCGGCACTCAAGACATTGGCACCGACACAAGAGAAAGGAAGTATACCGGCACAAAGGCCGACATGATTTTGTTATATTATATTTTGTTTATTATTGTAAAACAACTTGGCAAATTGTAAAATGACTCTTATATATAAAAGAGATCATTGTAGACATTTGTGATGATGTGTAGTAGTATTATAGGAAAATATTAGGCAGACCTATTATGCAAAATACAGGTTAAGGGGTATATGTAAAGAACAGAGTAGGAACCGGTACTAAATCTGGCATTGAAGATGCTATTATAAAGCAATACAAGATATTGGATTTGTATAATCCTTATTGTAAGTCAGTGAGACTTCCCATTGAGCAGTGAGCTCTAGGCAGTTGGCCTTCCTGCATGTGCAGGCCCCTATTGTAAGTAATATTCTCTTATTGGCCAGTGAGTGAATATTGTGGGTCACAAATCCCACCGAGGTTTTTCCCACACCGGGTTTCCTTGTTAAAATCTTGTGTTATGGTGTGCTTTTCATGTGGATGTTCTTGATTCTATTTATTGCATTATTTCTTGCATACCGGTGCACTGTTACATTATGTTCTGCATGTTTTAAGTTAAGAAATTCTAATTACCAGTTAGATACTGATTCACCCCCCCTCTTAGTATCTGTGGGATCCCTAATAGTTTCTTATTGTTGACCCAGGTCGTGTACTGTTTATAAACCTTGCAATATTCCCTGATGCCTTTGGCTTTCCAGCAATGTACATAGCCACTCCTTTATTTTGATCCTTATATTTTAGCTATATATAATTTGCTGACAGTGCATACCTACACATACTTCATGTGTATCAAACCAGTTGCATCCAATCTTTGTAATTGTAACAAGGTCCGACATACCCCATCAATTCAATAACTTTATCGTAATAGACGTTTATGTCGTCCATACAAAATAGGCCCAAACAATGTAATGACAATGGTGCTACGAGATATATCCTCTCATTGACTAAAAAATCAGTGTTTATTGGAGGAAGTTCCTTGGGTACCCATTATTTCCATAGATGTTTGTACCTCAAGGGCACCTCGATGTTGCCTATGCTCCCATCATCATAAGAACATGATCCCCCTTGTGCAAGAAAAAATTCCATGCATTTACAGAATTTTCTTCTAATATTTTGGCCTCTAGTTTATCTCCCTCTTTTAGACCTACTATATGTCTCACTTTCCTCTTCTCTTCTTGAATTTCTCTTGCTCGAGGAAGATAGATATGACAAATACCTATTTGATGGTACCTGCACTCCATCGAATGAGTCAAGGCAAACAAATACTTAACACTTTCTCTTGTGACAAGAGAATCTTCTTAGGGGGGGTGTATGGTGCAGGAGCACCAATAGCCCTTTTTCGCCATTCCTTGAGTAAATAAGGTCATTCCATGTATTGGATCAAAGTCGTAAGGCCATTGTGCCATTTTTTGTCATGTCTAGGCCAACTAGGTCCTGAATAGGTCAACACTAGTCAACACCTCCAGGGGTGGCCAAAAGTGATGAAATTTATGTAATTCATGGTTTTATGTCATATTTAGCATGTTTGAGGAGTCCTAGGTTGATAGGAGATCATTTGGTTGAAAATTGCAAAAGTTGTCAAAATTGCTCAAAAGTTGAAAATGAGCAATGCAATTTTGGTGCAAAAAGTAGCATTTTGTTTCCCAAACAACCAACTAATTAGAAAGTTGGTTGAAATAGTTGGTGAGGGTCTGTAATGACTATATAAATCCTCTTTGGGTTGAAGGTGTAAGTTGTTTTGTCTCTAATTATTGCCCCATAATACTGCTTAGTCTAATCCACAAAATGTTAATCCATTATTTCTAATATACTATTATTATTTCTAGTATAGCATTATTATTTCTAATACACGAATGTGTATTCAATGATAGCTCATGTGGAAGGATAGTGCACATCATCTGGTAGATGCAAGGAATGATGTTTTGTGTCTTAATGCATTTAAAGCCTTTAATTCCAACGACCGATGTTAATGCATTTAAAGCCTTGGGCTTGTTTGCAACCATCACTTTTATTTTCTTGCTCAAAGCTACAAGTGCAGGGTGGTTTTGGTTAGTGCAGAATGGAAGCAAATTTCACATTATTGACTGACAAGAAATTAGTGCCATTTTTGGGCAAGATAACAGATAGGAGGATGAAAGGTCTTTTCCTTTTCAAATTCCAACGTTTGTATGAAGCAATTAAAATGCTACTTGGGGAAGATTTTGTCCATGTGAGTCACCGATATCAGACTAACATGGAAGTGTACTCTTTGATTTCTTCTTGGGGATTGGAATTTGAGAAAGAGGTGGAGAAGGTGAAGAGGGCTCTAAGAACTTTGATTGATTCAAACTACTTGTTGAATTTGGATGAGATCTGTGAAGGAGCAATTCCGGGTGTGGGCATTATGACCTTTGCAGGCTAGGATGTACTGGGTGCAACAATACCTTTTATTCGATGGCAGGAGGATGACTTGAAGGCTCGTTGCAAGGACCCAACTCGTCATGGGTGGGAAGCATTCAAAACCTTTACTAATTTGATGTGGACGAAGGATATTCTATGGGATTTGCACGAGGTGGCGAGAGCGGAGGTGGGTTGGGAGCTACGACCAAGGCAGAGGATGACACAAGCAATGAAGTCCCTCTCTGACTTCAACAATGATCCAGTGTACATGCCACTTATAGGTTAATTGTTGTGCCTGGTTTGGATTGTAGTTTTTTTGGTCTGGCTCCTACTTTGATAAAATGTTATTTCATATCTTTGGTGTTTGGGACTTAGTCCCCAACTCTATAAATTCAAGCTGGTGTCATGGACACTAAGTTTGTATTGCTGGGTGTGTGGATATGGGGTTTTTTTTGTATGCCATGGGGGTTTTTGCATTTGGTCTGAATAGGCGGTTTTGTAGAAGTGTTTTTTGGGTGGTAGGGTTGACAGGTGGTTTTATGAAACCACTTTTCTTTGATTCAAATGTACTTGTTTTCTTATTAAATAATATAAATACCAATTATCGATCCAAAAAAAAAGTATATGTTATACCAAAAAAATTACTTCTCCTACAATAGAAAGCTAATTAATAACAATATTGTAACAAATATGAGCTCAAAGATTTAAAACTTTTCCAAGATGGAAAGTTTTCTGAAAAGGCAGGAGTGGATATCTTCATTGTGTGAGGATGAAATGTTGTTGTGCTTCAAGATCGAGTAGAGTAGTACAAGTTTTATTGATGCAGCTTAAACTTTTTGGATGATGTTTGTAGCTCTGTTATTATGACTAAAGCCTTAGATGTAGTCGATAAATTATGGTTAGGCTTTGGAAGGTTTAACAATTGGTTTTAAGGACTAATTTATGGAATGTTTTGAAAGTAATTTCTAAATGTGGGGAAAAATCACTTACAATCATTGTCCCTTGGTTGATTTTCCCTTTCTGAGTGCGCTCACCTCTCACTCTGGCTTTCCTCCTGCCAAATGGTTCCTAGTCTTCCTCTTCAACTCAATGGCCTTGCAACACTCATCTAGTGAAGTCTCGCAACTCTCCAATCAGGGGTTAGATGCAACAGTTTTTGGTGCAACTATCCAGTTAGGGTCTCAGTGCAATATGCTATGTCGTGCTCCTGTGCGCGTGTGCGATCAAAATTCGAAATACAAAGTTTATATATATGCCATGTCAACATATAGTTTATATACAAAAAATATATACTATGTTAATGTAGTCACATAAATATGTCCATTTTAATTAAATGAATATTTCGTATTTATTTGATTAAAAACCCACTAACCATCAGTTAATTAAATTAATATTTAATTAATTCATCTTCAAACATTCTCCTATTAATTAAATAAATTATTCAATTTATTTTAATTAATTAATTCATTCAAATTCCCAATCAATTAAATGAATAAATTCTATTTATTCAATTTAATCCTCTTTCCTCTTTTAAACAAATTAAATATAACATTTATTTAAATCATTATTCTCCCCCCACTTGCATTTTCCTACAAATGCAAGTTGCAACCACAAGTTGAAATAAATTAATTTTATTTTAATTAAAATCCTATTTTTCCTCACCCACCAAATCCACTTGCACTCCTAAACCCCCTTCTAGATTCTTCTAAACCCTTCCTAATTAACCTAATCCATCCCTTAATTATTGTCACATTCCTAAGCAACTTGGAGTCACTTCTCAAAGACTTCAAAGTCTTTGAAAAGCATTAAATGCTTTGTGTGTTCAACAATTTAACCTCTAAAAGTCTTCCAAACCACTTATGGCTCTTACATGACCATTTATGGTTAACCCCTAACTCAACCCTCATGTGACTCATATGTCTCCTCAAGCATTTATTGCTTTGACCATGGTTATCCCTTTTACCCTTGCACAAGAGTTTATCCATTGGATAAAGGCTTTATTCTTTGAATAAAGAATTTATTCACTCAACCCAACCTTGACCTTAACTCCCAAGTTAACCTTCAGGTCATGTCAAACATTTAATGCTTATTCCCTCTCCTCTCAACCTATCTCATATTGACACTTGTCATCCTGGGATTGGGTTGAAAGCCATCACATGGATTGAATATCATTCAATCCTGACCCTTGTTGAGATTACTCAATCTCAACCATCCATTGCTCCATTTTTCCTATAAATAGAGCTCATTTCTTCATAATCCAGATCCTGAAAACTTGTATGCATCTAATCTATAGGCATTTCTAGAGAGTATTTAGCATCATATTCACTCTTTTGGTTTAAAATCAATTACTTAATTGGATAAATCTCTTATTTCAACTTTTATTCACACTTGCATAGCATAGTCATAATCATCTACAATCTTGAACCTCCATAAGCATCCATAGTGCAAAAAGCTGTTGAGAGCTACACTAATTTGGAATTTGGAGAGGAGAGGAACAAGGGAGAAGGAGCTAAGAGCATGTTAGAAGGAATTTGGAGATGCCTTGTGATATTTGTTTCCATAGTTAAATATTTTAGCATGTTTTTAGTGTCTCTTTTCATATGCCTGCTTAGGCTAGTTTTTGGTTGAATAACACCAACTTTGATCCTTGTTTCTTGTGTTTTGTGTGTTATACGACCACAGGTTTTAGTCTAACAACTTGTCCATTTTGCAGAGCATCATTTGGTGAACCTGACGTGAACCCAACACAAGATTTTTCTACAAACTACTAACTTTTTTGTTTAAATTGCCACACAGGTTGTGCTTCGGCGCTTTTGTTCGCGCTTTAGCGCTATTGTCATTTAGCAGTATAGTGCTTTTGTTTCTACAATAGCGCTATTGTCCAAAGTTCAGCGCTTCTTTTTATAGTCTAGCGCTTTTGTCTTTTTACTAGCGCTTTTGTTTAGGTTTTAGCGCTTTTGTCCTTCTGCATTAATATCCTTCTTTAGCGCTTTTGTCTATACTTTCGCGCGTTTGTGTTAAGTAGCGCTTTTGTTTTTACATAGAATAGCGCTTTTGTAACAGAACGTTGTAAAAGATAGTCCTTGTAACCAATAAAATTTTCTTTAGGCATTTGGGAGCCCACCATGTTTTCGGATTTTTCTAACTGATCATTTCATGTGCAAGTTTTGAACTAACCTCTTTTTGTACTAAAACACTTCTTTTGGTGCTTTAAAAATCACAAAAACAAAATTTCATTTCTTGCAAGTTAGGCTTCCAATTTTCATTTGGTGCTCTAAAAATCAACAACACAAATTTGCTTTCATTGCAAGTTAGGGATACACTCTATTTTGGTGATTAAAACAAAACAAACACAAATTTGATTTCCTTGCATCAAATTCGGACTTAAAAATCACAATCCACACTTTCATTTTTGGGCAAATAAAAGGAACAATCAATTTGTCTCATTTTGCAAAAATGATTTACTTCATGCAAAACGTGTTTTTTCATTAAGTTGATCAGGATTTCAAATTCTAGTTTACTCAACATTTTGCCTTTGAAGTTAAAAAGAACATCATGGTTGTTGGAGCAACATCTCCAATTAGATAGAAAATCATTGCAATGATAAGTTAAAAAGAACAAGTGTATTTTGTGTTTGGCACACTTGTGCAAAAAGAGTTGGTCGAGTTTTCCTACTTCTAACACACACTATCCTCTCCCTTGGCTTTCGTGGTCCTAGGTGAAAGAGAAAAGTGTTAGTAACACTCAACTTTTATCTTTTTAAGAGAGGCCTGTCAAGAGACAAGTCACTCTTGGGAATGACCTCGCGTGGTAAATCCTTCGAGCCACTATAGAAATCAGGTGAGAGCGAAAGCTGTAGCCTTGGGTATAGCTGTTCCTACAGTGTAACTTATCGAAAGGACAAATGGGCCCCACCACAAGTTACAAGGCTCTTAAGTGAGTCACTGCAAAATGAACTTATGTCCAAAAACATCAAAAATTACTAAACACCTTTAAGTAGTAGCCCACACGTTCTATTGATTGAGGATATTTGTGAGAAGTTCAGTGCAAGAGCATAGATGGTTTTGTTCCCAAGATACTCACCATACATATTTCCTTGAGTAGAAACATAGCTTTTTGAAAGGTTACTTGTAGCTCGATAAAAGTGGTGACTCCCCCATCATTGGGATCATCTATTTGTTATACTTGCGCAAGACTTAGTATATCACATCCTTACCTGCCACGATAGGATTCATAAGGTATGTAGTACCAAAGTCAAAGAAATATCAAGATGTGGGCTGAAATTATCGCAACTAGCCATTTGACCTTAGGGATAAAGAGTTTTTGAAGTATTTTTCATTTTGAGTCAAGACTAGTGCAAATTGAGCCGACTTCAGGCTTTGGAAAACACCTAAAATACATTTGAAGGAAAGGGTCATAAAAAGTTCAAAAGATTGGGTTGATCTAGACCCATACTTACTTGTGCCTTTTGAGGCAACATTCTTGTGTTTGTGTGCTTGCTTTGTTTTCTTGTCAAAGAAACATCATAAAATCCAAAAAACCAAAATAACGTATTCATCCAAACACAAACATTTTCAAAAACAAAAGGTCAAAAACCAAGAGCCACAACAAAAGTATCAAACTATATGACCATTCTTCACATCTTGAGAAAGAAGAATCTTCATCAACACATCAAATTGAAGAGAAGATCATTGAGCTCAAAGGCTCTTATCAAAAGGGGGAAATTCTTCTATCTTAATAGACAAATCTTTGTCTCTCATAGAGCCTTCTTACGTCACATGCATCTTTACCTTCAAGGGAAATCAAATGAATTTGATCCAGAGTCATTAAACTGTAGAGTTTTTACACAATATCGAGCTTTGAGTTATCACAAAAACAAATGAGGCAAGATCAATCCTGACTTCTTTCCAAACATTTGCATCACATATAACGTAGCTCGGGAAAAACCACCAACTCCCGAAAGAGAAGAAGAAGAATTTGTCCCATATGTGACACAAAGCTTTTATTGAAGTCAAACATTTCATCCATTATCATATCCATATCTCATCAACTCCATTCCAACTCTCAAAACACCCAAAGGTTTTTGTCCTAAGTTCTATTCTAATATTGCTTGAATCAAACACAAAACATCACTTTTTAGAGTGTCTCTACATTTAGGATAAACTTATCCTAAGAGACATTTCTATGCAGGTTAAAACTAGTCTATGAGTGAATCCTCTCATTACTAGGTAGTTGAGTCTGTAACACATCTCAGATTCCTCTAAACCTTATCACATGAAACTTTGTCAATCCAACACAACAAGCAATTCAAGAAAGAACTTTGGTAACATTTACCTTTAGTGCTAGGGATCCATATGCAAAGCACTTCACCAAACGTCAATCTTTCATTTCATCACCAACTCATCATCATTTTCATCAAACTTCAACAAAAACTTATAAACAAAATGGCTCATACCAGATCAAGATCTAGACAACAAGAAATTGAAGAGGAAGAGGAAGAAAATATCAATGAGTTCCAAGAAGCCCTTGGAAGAAATGCAAATGATGAAAATCCAAGTACTCCTACTCCTATAGCAATAGAAAGGGCACAACACAACCCTCTCTTCAATAGAATTTTTGATGAGATACTCAAGAGTAATGCTGATGCTCACTTTTTAAGACTTGCTCAAGAAGGGGCTAAACTACCCTCTGACTTTGATGTTGCACAACTAAGGCAAGCATCAGAATGCCAAAGTCATAATGAGGATGAAAGAGGTCGAGAACACATTAGATACAACTTTCATCAAGGTAATCCCCCACCTCCTCCTCCTCTGAATGACATAGAAATTTTGCGGCAAAAAGTCAAAAATCTCGCCCAACAACTTCATAGTGGTGTAAAAACCAATTAATTTTCACTCAATGACATTTGTCCCTATCCCTTTGATAGGAATCTTCATATGCCACCTTTTCTGCGAGGGTTTGAAACATCCAAGTTTGAAAAGTATAGAGGAAAAGGAGATCCTCGTGATCATGTTAGAGAATTCCATTCAACTTGCCTTGAAGTGGCATATGAGGATACATACCTAATGCGACTTTTTCCCCAAAGCTTGGGAGGAACAACCACATCATGGTTTTCCTGATTACTAGGTGGCATTAGGACCTTCGAAGAGTTAGTCCAAAAATTCTTGGCACATTACTCACACAACATTGAATGTGATATCGCCATGGCTGATCTATGTAACACTAAACAAAAATTGGGTGAGCTATTTTCAGTCTTTCTGCAATGATGGCATCAAATGTCTAGCAAACATTCTCTTCAGTTACCTGAACAAGAACTAGTGGAAATATTTATTTCCAACTTAAATGACGAAATGGAATTTCACCTAGACGTAAAAGACACAGACTCTTTCAATGACATGATCACCAAAGGCTTAAAATGTGAGCGGGCTCTCATCAAAAAAGGGCTTATCAAGATATATAATGAGCCAAAGGACAACCCTCTCCCACGCTTCAATAGTGACAAGCCTAACTTCTGGAACAAAAACAAAAATGTCGTCAACGACGAGGTTGTGGATGCAAGAACTATCAAAAGTGCACAACCTATGGTTCGATTTGCAGGACATAACCCCCCACCCAAGAATAACACAGTTGCTCCTCCAAATCAAGGCCGCACTACATCTCAAGATGAACCCAGACAGGGTCAGCAAAATTTTAAACCAAAGCGAACATACACTCCCTTAGGGGAACCCATCAAAACAGTGTTATGCCAGCTGGTTTCTCAAAATCTGGTGACCTTACCCAAAACATCAAATTATGAACCTCAAGTCAAACCTTCATGGTGGAGGGATACTAAAAATTGCAATTTCCAACAAGGGAAAGGACATAAAACAAGCAATTCTCACAGATTGAAAGATCTTATTCAAGATCTTATTGACCGAGGTGAAATGAAAATCGAAGGACATGACCCAAAGACAACAAACAATGATCATCTCATGTTTAAAAATACACTTCCATCACAAGATCAAAGGGGTCCTTCCACTTCAGGGTGAAACACAAATACCACCAATTATATGCAAGCCGTGTATAATTACACTGTGAATCACCTATATGATGCTGATGAACAAATTGCAACTATTACCATTAAAAATCCCAGTTCCACTTGCAATGTTGTTACATGTCACAACAAGATTACCATAAAAGCAGCTCCACAAGGCACCCCATCTATCCCAAAGTAGTATAATCTTGTGGAACAGTTAGACAAAATGACCACATTGATATCTATCTTAGAGCTATTGCGCCTATCTCCATCCCATAAAACAATCTTGGATCAAGCTCTCCAAGAGGCATCAGTCCCTACAAACCTAAATATAGATCATTTCCAAGCCATGCTTGGTAATCTAAGATCATCACCTTGTCTCACTTTCTCTGAAAGTGACAACTCCTCCTTCCAGCAACCTCATAACGCCTCACTCCATATTGAAGGATTTATTAATCAACATAGGATCAAGCGAGTCTTGATTGACAATGGAGCAGGCCTGAATACCTATACTCTACAATTAGTCACAACTTTGGGATATGCAATTGAATCAGTGGATCCCCGCAAGAAGATCACAATCAAAGCCTATGATGATGCAGAGCGTTCATCCAAAGGTGCTGTAGTGCTACTAATCCGAGTGGGCCTTGTCGTGAAACACATCATCTGTCAAGTTCTGGACCTTCCTCTACCATACAATTTATTATTAGGAAGACCTTGGATACATGCCATGCAAGCCGTTCCATCCACCTACCATTAGTGTATCAAGTTCCCACATAATGGTTTAGAGATCACAATCCTGGGAGATGCAAACCCCTTTACATATTGTCATAATATCAGTCATCAACCAAAGATTACCATTCCTAACAATAGAGAAGCCATCTCCTCCACATCATACATAAGTCCAACCTCTCTTGCTAGTTCAAACACCACTATACCCAAGCAAGAAAAGCTCAAGATGAAAATAGCAGAGGAAGGTCCTGGGGAATACAATTTGAGCCAACTCTTTTGTGTGGGACAAATGCCTACTTATCCTAGAACACATGGCAAACCTCAATGGTTGCATCAAACTCCACTGGACAAGCCAACATGTACTTTGACACCATTCATCCTTGGAAAGAGTCAAGAAGAAGAAACCAGAGATGAGGACTTAACAGAATGGATCTATAAAGATCCTATCACCACCGACATTCCACAAGCTAAGCTTCCCACAGATCAATATGGAAAATGCCTTCTCATTATGCAAAGAATGTGATATGATGGTCAAAGTGGTTTAGGGAATTGTAAGAAAGGAAGACATGAACCGCTGTAGCCAAAATTAAAGCCCAAGGATAATATAGGACTAGGCTTTCAAAAAGAGATCCTTCCTAAGCTCAGATTCAAAGGAAAACCCAGCCAACCACTATATCAGCCTATTACAAAGAGGTCACCTTTGATTATAAAAGCAACATCAAACGCCATGGCAACTGCACCATTGAGGCTAAAAATCCCAGCAAAACCATCTACAACACCCTTCATCCCACCAATCAAACCATCGATCCCATCAACAACAACAATAACATCAATAGCACCATTAGCAGCAACAACTGTATCAGAACCCACAGTAGTATCTATGACATAGGTAATTCTAGCAGAATTAGTAGAATCAACACTACCTATACTCCTCGTATCGGATTTATTGATCCCCATAATCCTTCCTGCAGCACCGATCATTTCCTCTACAATGGTACATCAGCCAATCACACCTGCAGTGTTTAACTCAAAAGATATCCTAGTATGGTATAGTAATCGGATACTGGAAAGTGACTCAAAGACCGACTCACATGAATGGGAATTTGATTCCATCTAGCTTAATACTTCAGATGATGAAGACACATAACTACCTCCACCCCAAAAAGACATCCCTATTTATGGAGAAGCACAGATAATGACCTCTTGGTTTCCTGAGCTGGAAACATCTTCCACAGACCCTACGTCACATCCTACGTCTGATTCTGATAGGGAGAGTATGATCAATGACCTTCACCACAATGTCTTAACCCTCATTGACACATCTAACGAACTTAACCCAACTGATGAGGTAATGCCCATTATCCATCCTGAACTCATCCAATGGAGCCAACCTAATCCCCCATGTCTTGACCTTTTCCAAAATGATGAGGCGATCATTGAATTTTTGGAACTATGGGATAACATACCAAGTGGGGATCATAAAGCTGGATTCACCATAGAACTTAACAATGTAGCATACTTCGGGGCGGATGCCAAACCTTTCAACTGTAAAAATATAACAATAAAACATGGATCTTCCAGTGAAAACCACACTGTGGCACTGTTTGATCCCACAAAAGTAAAAAGAAAGAGCATATCCAATCGTGAAAACCTCTTTGAGGCATCGAAGGATGAAAGGTTTGACATTCTCCCTTCTAGTACACAACGGGAATGATAAAAAATTATCATTGAGGAAACAAAAGAATACAATGTGGGGACTCCTGAAATGCCTCACCACATACATCTGGCATCTCTTTTAACTCTAGAGGAACAACTTAAGTTTGTAGAGTTCTTCTTGAAGTGTTAGATCAACTTCGCATATGCAAACATGCCTGAGCTTGATCCTGATTTAGTCATGCATCACCTCACTGTAGTAGAAGGAGCCAAACCTGTCAAGCAAAAGCTTTGCAAAATGCATCCTCAGATTGTAGTACTAGTAAAAGCAGAACTCAAGAAACTCCTAGATGTTGGTTTTATCAGACCAATTGATTATGCAGATTGGATATCCAATATTGTGCCTATCGGCAAGCCAAATGGGGGCATCCATATTCGTATTGACTTCAGAGATCTGAACAAGGCATGTCCTAAAGATGATTTCCCCCTATCAAATATCGACATCATAGTAGACCTAACAGTAGGAGATGCCATGCTTTCACTCATGGATGGCTTTTCAAGGTACAATCAGATAAAGATCACACCAGAGGATCAACATAAGACAACCTTCACATGTCCTTGGGGCACATGCTGCTATAATGTAATGCCTTTTGGTCTAAAGAATGCAGGAGTGACCTATTAATGAGCAATGACCACCATCTTCCATGACATGATGCATACCATAATGGAAGATTATGTTGATGACTTACTAGTGAAATCACTCACAAGAGAAGATCATCTGGAAATATTAGAGAAAATATTTGACAGACTGGAACAATATCATGTGTGACTCAACCCAAAGAAATGTGTCTTTGGAGTAATGTCAGGGAAGCTTCTAGGATACATTGTCTCAAGCAAAGGTATTGAGGTCAATCCAACAAAGGTCAAGGCAATCATGGACATGTCACCTCCCAAGAATATCAGTCAGCTAAGGACATTACAAGTACGAATTCAATCCATCCAAAGATTGATTGCACAACTAGCAGATAAGTGTCACCCCTCTACACACCTGCTACACAAAAACATCCGCTCTCAATGGGATACCAGATGCCAGCAAGCATTCCAGATGCTTAGAGACTATCTTATGAATACACCATTGCTGATTCCACTAGACCCAAGTAGGCCTTTATTACTCTATATATCAGCAACAAATACAACATTGGGTGTACTATTGGCACAACATAATACAGAAGTGAAAGAGTGTGTTGTTTACTACATCTCTCACACACTGGTTGGTTATGAATTCAATTACACCCCTATTGAGCGAGCTTTCCTAGCAGTAATCTTGGCAGCCACTAAACTGAGGCACTATCTATTGAGACATAAAGTACAACTCATTGCAAAGATCGATCCACTCAAATACTTACTCAACAAAGCAACATTGACAGGACGCTTGGCCAAATGGGTGATGATTCTAAGTGAATTTGACATCGAGTATGTGGACCATATGGCTATTAAGGGTCAAGTTATTACAGATCAATTAGCTGATGCTCCCCTCATAGGTGATCATCCTCTCATTTCCAATTTTACAGATGAAGATATATTCATGATCACAGAAGCACAACCATGGAAACTATACTTTGATGGTTCATACACCAGGCATGGCTCGGGGGCAGGCATTTTGTTTATCACACCTCAAGGTGACAGTATTTCGAAGTCTTACAGGCTTACATTTCGATGCACAAACAATATAGTTGAATATGAGGCCTTGATCGCAGGACTCAGGCTCACCATACAATGGAAATTACAAGAACTACAAGTATATGGTGACTCCCAACTAGTCATTCGACAAGCAACTAAGGAATATTAGACAAAGGATGACAAACTCATGCCTTACAAACAGATGGTGGATAGTCTAAAGGCATCATTTACTACTATCACCTTTGATCAGATACCAAGAAATCAGAATTGAGCTGCTGACGTTATGGCTACCATTACATCTCTCCTAGATCTTCCATAGAATTCAACACGCTACGAGTTCTTGGTAGAACAAATTTGACTCCCCACTTATGATATCCCCAAATCTGAGATGATCTGTCACCTTATCGGTTCTGAATCCCCATGGTACGGTGCGCTCTACACCTACCTCCACAATCACACACTTCCTCCTAACCAATCGAATAACCAACGTAAAACTATCATTTGCCAAACCGCTCGATATACCATTATTGCTGAAACCCTATACTGATGCAGTCTTGATGGTACTCTCCTTCAATTTTTGGAACAGGATGAGATAACAAAGGCCTTGGAAGAGGTACATGAAGGAATTTGTGGAACTCATGCAACCAGTCCGTCACTAGCCAAGAAACTCCTGCGCACTTGATAATATTGGCCATCTATGGAAAAAGACTCCTACTACTTTGTCAGAAAGTGCAAGAAATGCCAAGTTCATGGAGACCTGATAGATGCACCAGCACAAGAATTACAACCAATCACAACACCATGGCATTTTTGTCAATGGGGACTTGACCTTGTGGGTAAAATCCATCCATCTTCATCCAACGGCCACAAATTCATCATTACCGCCACCGAATACTTCACAAAGTGGATCGAAGCTGTTCCACTTACCCAAGTCACCGACAAGCAGATCGCCTCATTCATCCTCAATTACATCATATGCCAATATGGTGTACCCATGTCCATCATCACAGATAACAAACTTCCATTAAAAAATCAAGATGTTCGTGAGCTCTGTGAGAAATTTCACATCCAACACCGCTTTTCCACTCCCTATTACCCACAAGGCAATGGTCAGGCTGAAGCATCAAACAAGAACATATTAAGAATCCTCAAGAAGATAGTCAATGATGCCGGTCGTGATTGGCATGTTCAATTGAATCCAGCACTATGGGCATATCGAACTAGCATTCGAACCCCTACAGGCGCAACTCCCTACTCACTAGTCTATGACGCATAAGCTATCTTACCTATTGAGGTCGAGATACCATCTCTCTGGGTTTCCTTGCACAATCTCATCAATGATGAAGTATACAGAGTATCACGTCTCTAAGAATTAGAGCTACTTGATGAGAAACGACAAAGCTGCCTACAATCACCTCAAAGCTTATCAGCAGCGCATGAGCAGAAGCTATAATCATCGAGTTAGACCTCGTACATTTGAGGTAGGTGATCTTGTTCTTCGAGAGAATCCTCGTAACCAACCAAACCAAGAACATCAAGGGAATTTTGAATCAAACTGGCTGGGTCCATATGTTATCACTTCTATATTTGGGTTCGGGGCATATCAGTTGGCTACTTCAGAAGGAGAACTGTTAGTAGATCCAATCAGCAACATGCACCTCAAATGGTTTTATACCTAAAAATCTATACAGAGCATCAGGCTTGCATACATATCAAGAAAAACACCAAAAACATTAAGAAAAATGTCCTGAAGAAAATACAAAAACATCAAAATAGTAAAGAAAAATCATACATCCAAATGGTGAACAACCACTCTGGTGGCACCTTGGGTAAGTGCGATGGTGAAAGCCTGGCAAACAGGTGCCACTTGTAGTAGTTATGGCTCCATTGTCTTTCAAACTTGCTATGATCACATTCACATTCATCCACTCATCCATTCGTCCAAACCATGGCTTGTTATTGATCTGCAATCAAGGATAGTACTTCATGCATCTGGCATCCTGCTTTTTCATAATCATGTCTAAACTAGGGGCAATACCCTTAATCTAGTTGATGGGAGTGGATACTACATTATTTTTTTGATTCATTAAGTTCTTCATTCAAAACTATCCCGCCGAAATCCAAAAACATTCAAAACAATCATCAAAATCCAAAAATATTGGAAAACTATCTCACAAAATCCAAAAACATTTCAAAAACATCAAAATCAATCAAAAACATGGCAACACCTTGTACATACGTTTTTCAAAGCAGATACCAAAAAAACATTGTGAAATAATCAAACGATGACCACTTATCCAATCAACCAAACAATCAACATCAAACACGCAAACTGTCTTAAATGAGGATGCATCCTTCCTTACCAAAACAAAGACACGATGACATTTTTCTTTGACAAGAAAATTTTGTTTAAGATATCAAAGTACTTGGTTGATTTATGTGTTATTTATTCATATCAGGTTCCTGTAACATTGTTTGTGTATCTTCTGTGATTTATTCTGATGAAGTTCTAGGGCATGTACTAATAGTGTCTACGTGAGAAGTTCACTAAGCTACGTGATCATAGGCAAAATATAGTCATAGATCACTATAGTGATGACTACAACGTATACCTCAACCATATGAGCATGAACCATTATCGAGGGCCCATATTCTTTATTATTTATATATGTTGTTTGCTTGTAGGTACAATGCTCCATCTTTTGTTCCTACTGCCTCATCCAAACTCGATGATGATTTATCTTTGATTACGGCATGAACTTGTCTCAGGATATGATTGACAAAATATCAAGGAGGACGTTCCAAGTCATGCATAAAAGGAGATAATCCTTGTCTGTTCCGCAAGCAATACTTAGGTCAACTTGAACCATTATATCAAGTTGCTTGTATTAACTTGATATATCAAAATTCATGTAAGAACTACTTAGGTCATCTTGAATCATTATGTCAAGTTGCTTGTATTTTCTTACAACATTTTAAAGCTCAATGATGAAAATAAAGCACTATGGATTGTCATTTCATCTCATCTGTTTATATGGCATTCCCATTGCATATCGCCCATCCATTTACTCATTCATTATTCACATACATAGTTTTGTGTGCAAGTGTGAAAAAAATTAATATGAACAATTATGTGAAAATTGAGTTGGTCTTGGATACAATTATGATAGAGTACTCTGATACATCATCAAGTGCATCATGCAAAGTCTAAACAACCTTGCATTCCTCTATCATGATCATATCATCATCATTACATTTAGTTGCATTTACATCAAGTGCATTTCATATAATTTAGTTGCATTCAATTACATTTAGTTCATTATCATTTATTGACATTAGTCTTATTATATCATTTCATCATTGCATAATCATGACATTTAAGATTCATTCATATGATAAATTGTCCTTAATTATATTAGCCATTACTATGCGTTCATTTAGTGTTAGTTACCAATCATCATTTATCTTCATTTATCATCATTTATCGTTGCATACATCTATTTATCTATCCATTAGTTAAGTGAATTCATTTATCCATTTAGTCTATACTTATACTCATTCATTTCATTTAGGATTCATTACAATACATTCATCATCCTTTTAGTTGCATTAAGGTGCAGTTATTCGATACCCATGAGTTGCATTATCATTTCACTTCATCATATTATCTGACATTTAGACTCATAATAAAAACCATTTGTTTCCATATAGGTTCATACATTATCCGTATATGTTCATTTAGAAATCATCATTTAAACATTTGTACTTTACATTTGTTTATCCGTATTGCACTCATCTAATCAACATCTAGATACATTTACATATATACATCATTCATTTACCGCATAAAATCCTAAAATCATAATATCATTATCTCATTGTCTCATCAAAATCCAAACAACCATCATAATCATCATTTTATTATACATACATAATCATCATGGCATTACATACATAAGGCATCACATCACCAACACATCATGGACACATATATAAACCTACATATACATGTTAGCATCACGTCATACAAAATGCATATAGACATCATGTAGGAATACATCATCATGAGACATGCATATAGGAATCATCTCATCAACACATACATATAGCAAGTACAACTATCCATCTAAAGCATAAATCATAAAATCATCATCCTGCATAAGCATCCATACATGTCATCAAAATACACATCAGCACAAAAATATGGGATCTCCTCATATATCATATCATATCGCCAAAAATATACATGTATCAGAGTACAATGAAGTCCACAATATCGGCTACCAAAGAACCATCCAATACATAGTCCAAAATGACAAAATAAATACATGCATACAAAATGCTCTCTCAAATGCCACTTTGACCAGATACTGCACCACCCTCTCCACCTACTCCCCCACTAGTCCCTGCACCACCTGATCTATCTCTCCGTGGAGGACCCACCACTCCCCCACTAGCCCCTGCATCACCTGATCTATCTCTCTGGGGAGGACCCATCACACCACCACTGCTCTGCATCCTCTAAGACCGCTCTGATCTTGCCTGGTGCATCTAGGAATAGTTTAGTGCTCGCTGACTAGCTGGCACCACCTACTCATATAACCCCCGCCAATACTCTATCTCTTCCTGTGCCCATCGAATCTCCCTCATCACCTCCCCAGTAGGACCCTATGCTCCTACTCCAACCTGGACTCTCTCCTGCAACTTTGCTAATCTCTCCACTACATCATCCCTCTCCAGTAGCACCACAGTCAGCTCTAACTCTCGTGCAAATAGCTGCACATCTCTAGCTGCCACCTCTACACGTGTCTGCCAAAATCCTATTATATGATCCCGTAGATCTCCACTTGTAGCTCCCTCCCCCATATCCATAGGTTCCTCCCCAGTGGCTCCCTCCTCGATATCCATAGGTGCTTGCCCCTCAACTGTATCCCTGCCACCTAACCTCATGCCTCCCTGCATCAAAGGTCCCTGAGGTAGCCGCAATGGCTGCCCACCTCTATCTCTCCGCTGTAATCGCCCACCACCTCCACCCCCACCTCCTCCTCCTCCTCCTCCTCCAAAGCCGCCACCCCCTCCTCCTCCTCCTCCACCATCCCCACCCCCACCATCTCCATCACCACCATCCCCTCTCCCTAGTCCACCTACTACTCTGTGACCTCCTCTCCTCCTCCGTCTTCGTCTCCTCTTCTCCTCAAAGTTTGGAATAGGCTCTGCTGGATCTGATATCCAAGGAATCAGATGTGCCACAATATACTATGTATACTCCTTTGACACCTCTGCATCTACCATCCTCGATCGCATATCCCATGGTCTCATCTGTAGTATCTGAAACTCTACTAATGCCTGATCATATGGTAATACTGGCCCCCATAAGTACCTCTCTTGAACCACCCTAGCATACTCTCCAGATCCCCTAGGCAATCCCTACCTCTGCCCAAACTATCTCAACACCTGGCTCGAAAGCTGTCTCTCCACATTGTAGGCTGTCCTACCAATGAGGAATCGAGTGATAAAAAAATATGGCAACGCCTCCGCATCCTCCTCCCAAGGCTCACATTCAATGTAAGGCCTCCAGATCATAGTGTCCAGGTCATCCAGCGCTCATCGCCACCACTCTAACTTCCCTAGGTGGGGCTGACTCATCATCCCTCCATACATATATACATATGGCTGGTCCACTGCCCGAAATCTCAGACTAACTGGTCAGGTAACTAGTAAGTGCTCCCATGCCCAAATATGCAGAAGTGTGATCCCTACTCCCAAGGAGCCCCTTCCTCGGTATACTACATCATGAAACTCCTGATATAAGTGCGATAGCACGCACAGTCCCCATGCAAACTAGGTCCCCTCTGTCATAATCTGCTCGATCACCTGACCCCAACCAATAGCCAGTTAGTCCCCCAACAATACCTGATAGCACTACTGGTAACAACTCATACAATGCGGCTATGTCCTCCCAAGCTATCGATCCATCATCAATGTAGACATCCTCCTCAAAAAATCTCTGCACAGCTAGGGTCCCTCACGCTTGATCATAGCTCAGCAGCTCTCCTCAGATGGTAATGTGCAGGATGCATCATACATCCTTCAGTGTAACTGTCATCTCTCCATGCGCTAAGTGAAACGTGCATGTCTCACTATGCCACCGCTCTGCCAATGCTGTAATCAAACCTTGATTCATCCGAATCATGTGCATATGCATCACATCGCACAGGCCTGTCACTGCAATGCAATCCACCTTGGCCTCTGTCAATCGATCGCGCAACACCTGTGTAGCGGGATGCCTCTTGCGCAACTGTAAGATGCGAATATCCTCCTAAACAAGTGCATCAACCATCATCATCAGTTGTTTTGTTTCAAACTTTCTTAAGTTTCAACCTAGACTATCAATAGATACTTTGATCAAGTATCTTCGGGTCTCAACAGGTAAGCAATCATGACACACCTAGACTTCAACAGACATTTATCCTAATGACCTAAGTCTCATCAGGGCTGCTATGGTTCAAAACAACTCTCACCTCATCTCTCCATCCATCCATCATTGACATTCGAAGATTCTTGTTCAAACACACTGGGGCATCTATTTTCCTACACAAAAGTGCTCAATCAACTAGGCAATAGCGCTCAAACAACAATAGCGCTATACTAACTCTACCATAGTGCTACTTCACCTCAAAAGTGTTAATTCAACTATTCAATAGCGCTCATAACGCAAAAGCACTATTCTAACTACACACAAGTGCTACTTTGAAGCAAAAGCGCTCAATTGACCGAGCAATAGTGCTAAAAACCCAAAAGCGCTCAAACAACTATGCAATAGCGCCACTATTACCAAAAGCGCTAAAATAACTATGCAATAGTGCCATTGCGGCACAAAAGCGCTAATTCATTTAACAAAAGTGCCAAAACAAAGTTCTAGTGCTATGGTCTTGACTCAATTTGAACCTAGCCAAAAACATATAAAAAATGCACAAAAATAAAAAAATCCAAATTTACATACCGCTAGTCCGTAGTCGTCTGGCCACTGGAATTGACGGACGCACTCTAATCGGTGCTTTACTATGGGAACCAACATCTTGACTACTGCTTGCTCCTCGCAAAAGTCAAAACCAGAGCTCAGATTTCACTATGGTCGCGAATACAAATGAGCTTGTTTTCACCCCTTTCTCCCCATATAAACCCTTCGCCATAACCCTAATTTTCCCCTGCTCACCGTCGTGGTCCCCACAAACTTTCCGAGCCTCCCATTTCTTCATTTTTTCTCCGATTTCTCCTATTTTTCACCAGTATTGCTAAAATCTTCTCTTCTACCACCCTGCAAATTTTCATTCTTTTTCGAGAGATCGCCCGATTTTAAAATTTTTTTCAGCCCATCTTTTGAGGGGGCATACCACCCACTAAATTAAAATTTTTATGGGGCATTTCTTCACACCTATTTTTCTTTCTTTGAAACGATGCGATAAACCGTACCGTCTCAAAGAGGGGCAAATGTAGTCACATAAATCTGTCCTTTTTAATTAAATGAATATTTCGTATTTATTTGATTAAAAACCCACTAGCCATTAGTTAATTAAATTAATATTTAATTAATTCATCTTCAAACATTCTCCTATTAATTAAATAGATTATTCAATTTATTTTAATTAATTAATTCAACCAAATTCCCAATCAATTAAATGAATAAATTCTATTTATTCAATTTAATCCTCTTTCCTCTTTTAAATAAATAAAATAAAATATTTATTTAAATCATTATTCCCCCCCCACTTGCATTTTCCTATAAATGCAAGTTGCAACCACAAGTTGAAATAAATTAATTTTATTTTAATTAAAATTCTATTTTTCCTCACCCACCAAATCCATTTGCACTCCTAAACCCCCTTCTAGATTCTTCTAAACCCTTCCTAATTAACCTAATCCATCCCCTAATTATTGTCACATTCCTAAGTAACTTGGAGTCACTTCTCAAAGACTTCAAAGTATTTGAAAATCATTAAATGCTTTGTGTGTTCAACAATTTAACCTCTAAAAGTCTTCCAAACCACTTATGGCTCTTACATGACCATTTATTGTTAACCCCTAACTCAGCCCTCATGTGTCTCCTCAAGCATTTATTGCTTTGGCCATGGTTATCCCTTTTACCCTTGCACAAGAGTTTATCCATTGGATAAAGGCTTTATTCTTTGAATAAAGAATTTATTCACTCAACCCAACCTTGACCTTAACTCCTAAGTTAATCTTCAGGTCATGTTAAGCATTTAATGCTTATTCCCTCTCATCTCAACCTATCTCATATTAACACTTGTCATACTAGGATTGGGTTGAAAGCCATCACATAGATTGAATATCATTCAATCCCGACCCTTGTTGAGATTACACAATCTCAACCATCCATTTCTCTATTTTTCCTATAAATAGAGCTCATTTCTTCATAATCCAAATCCTGAAAACTTGTATGCATCTAATCTATAGGCATTTATAGAGAGAATTTAACATCATATTCACTCTTTTGATTTAAAATCAATTAGTTAATTGGATAAATCTCTTATTTCAACTTTTATTCACACTTGCATAGCATAGTCATAATCATCTACGATCTTGAACCTCCATAAGCATCCATAGTGCAAAAAGCTGCTGAGAGCTACACTAATTTGGAACTTGGAGAGGAGAGGAACAAGGGAGAAGGAGCTAAGAGCATGTTAGAAGGCATTTGGAGATTCCTTGTGATATTTGTTTCCATAGTTAAATATTTTAGCATGTTTTTAGTATCTCTTTTGATATGCCTTATTAGACTAGTTTTTGGTTGAATAACACTAACTTTGATCCTTGTTTCTTATATTTTGTGTGTTATACGACCACAGGTTTTAGTCTAACAATTTGTCCATTTTGCAGAGCATCAGTTAACATATAGTTTATTTAATTTTCTACAAAATATAATTTTTGTATGGTGGTTTACTTAGCTTATATAGTTGGCTTTCTCTTTCTTTATAATTATTGATGACTTATATCCTATGAAATGATTGAATATTATGTACAGTCCTAGTGATTATTAAAAAGGCTTATGATATGTGATATTTAATCATGATGGATGTTTAAGAATCAGTGATTGAAATACTTATCCTTGTGTATAACAAGTTTTCTTCTATCTTATGATTCATTGATTGTTGGCTTAAAACAGTCATTACAACTAACATGGATATGAATTATGATGTGGGTGTGAGAAGGGATTGTTGAATATGAAGGAATGGTTTAGGAAAGTACTCCTTAATCCAAATGAGTCATTTTTTTTATTGTGGAATGTGTTAGAGACTTCTAAAATATATTCAATCTAGTTAATATTGAGACATCTAAAGCATGCCAAAGGCACTTCGTAGAAATGCTATGACATAAATAAGATTGTTTAGGTGATGTCAAGTCTTGATCCATGAGGGTAGGAAAACATAGATGCATTGGTAAAAAAGGTTCCATTCAACTTGAGAAGAATGGTTTATTTGATCATTGTTGTTGAAGTTCATTAATGAAAGACATGAAGGATAAAATAGATAAATATGTATCAATTATAGAGTTTGCTTGATACATGAAGATGAGTGCTATATGTGGGGACAAATGTGGCTCCCATGAGGGTCGATCCCAACATGTAGTAACAAAAGGAAATGAAATCTATAAATTCCACTAAGAGGCATCCCTTACCTCTTAAATTAATTCCATAGGTGGGTTTATCCTCCAATATAGTGCCATTGCTTAGCTTATCATGTGAATTTCCACTATAAGTAGGATTACCATACACTTTCATAACATGCATGTGTGGTTTCAAAAAGGAAGTTTATACGTTCTTTTGAATTTGAAAGAAAGGCATGTTTTGACTTTTCCAATAAGTGTTAGGGGTTAATTTGACTTGGTTTTAGCATTAGAGTGACAAACCTTGTGGTTTAGGTGTTGGAACCCTATTTTTCTGACAAAGTTTATTTATTGTCAAATAATAAGTTAACTCCCCTGGTCTTGTCATCACCAAGCTTTTGTATTCAACCAGAAAAATAAATTCTTCTCTAAGACTCCGCTCAAAATTTTCTAAGTTGTCTACAAACATTGAATTGAGAAGAATGGTTTATTTGATCATTGTTGTTAAAGTTCATTAATGAAAGACATGAAGGATAAAATAGTTAAATATATATCAATTACAAATTTTTCTTAATACATGAAAATAAGTGCTATATGTGGGGGAAAATGTGGCTCCCATGAGGGTCAAGCCCAACATGTACTAACAAAAGGAAACAAAATCTATGAATTCATTTGAGAAAGTGAAGGAAGAAATACATTATAATCCTCCTTATATGAAATACTCAGTATCAGCAAGACTCATGAAATGCTACAACAAAAAAAGAGTGTTTCAGAGGAGCTAATAACAACAACATAGTAAGTATGACCTTATCTGAAAGGGATACTTGTACCGAAAAAGGGATTTCATATCGACATATAATCACATCCGATATGTCGAAAATAAAAACTCAGTGTATTGTATTTGTTCTACCAAATATAAAAGTACTTTGTCGAAAGCACATCCTACAATAAAGAGAAGATATATTGAGGTAAGTCATGCAAATTATACCGACGATATAAGGTGTTTTTTCTTCCCACCGAATATTTTTTGACAAAGTATTTGAAGTCTCTTAAACCCTAGTTTGTTTTACGCTACCTCAACAACATCGATGATTGATATTTGAAGTTTTAATCTTGGTGCCAAGAATATGGAATTGAGATCTTAAGTAGCCCAGAGTTGATTGCATGACTTCTCAACTTGCATGCAGCCGCCGTTAGTAAAGTATACATGGTAAGTGAATGTCTTGTCGAGTACAGATCATAATTGGTGAAGATTGTGATTTGGCAAGAAAGGATAGATAAGATCATGGTATGATTTCTTGATTCAGAATAAGGCTGAACAGAATGAGTAAAATCCTGTACGAGTCTTCTGAAGTTTATAGATGGAAGATAAGGAGGGATTTGAAAGAAAAAAAGCACAAGTCACAATTTGCATGATGGAGTAGTTGCAAGACTATTTTTGGAATCCTCTTTTTTATATAAAATCATAAAAGCTATTCATTAACAGGAAAACACAATGAGTCTTATTTCTTGAAGAAATCTGCAAGCCTTTCTTGAGATGAAGCAACAGAGTTGCGCTTTTGTGATGTTCTCATTTTACAACACTAGTTGGAGAGAGTGCCATTAGGCTGCTAGATAATCCGGGGGATCTTGGAAAGGATATGGAAAATTGGGGGGATCTTGGAAGGTCTTCTCAGTCGTGAGGATCTTTTCAATGATTTTCCATTTTTTCCCCTACACCACCGAATCACTCAGAGGGGTAGGAAGAGCAAAGAAGAGGAGCAGTTGAGGAGGATGGAAGGATTAGGTCCGCAAAAAGTTGGATACTATCGGTGCATGGAAGTTGCAGCCCCTTCTTATTTCAAAAGCTTTTTGAATGAGCTCTTCTTTCCACCCTCATTACTACCATTTTAGGGCAAAGGGATCCTTCTACAGGTTTGAGGGTGCTCAATTTTTCATCCTGTAGGGCATGACTTCGAAGTAGTTGGGATTTTTCACAGGATGAAGTGGTGGAATTCATGCCTCCATTTGGAAGCATCTACAATGTGATGGTGGAACGACTTAGAAGTAGTTAAGACTCCAACATAATGGTTTTTTGACATATTCTCTTTTCTTGTTGGTTTTGTAGAAGTTTCTTTTCTTGTTATGGGCTAAATAATGAGTCATAATGAATTTGCCAGATGTAAACAACCTGTAGCTTGTGCACTCCTTATGATATAAAAGGAATACCAAGGTTGTAATAAAAAGGGAGAGAACAAAAAAATATTTTCATGTTAGCAAGTCGGGTAGTATAAGCTAGTTTTATCAGTGGTTGTAGAGACTGCTTCAAAATGGAGGAGTATGACCAAATCATTGTAAGAATTCAATTCGAAATGAAAGAAATTTTTCCATTGTCATATGCTCTGACTCCTAAATTGTCTTTTTATTAATTCATGTGAACAAATTTGTTAAAGATGGATTTGTTTACCGTGATATTTGCATATCATTGTGTGATTTTTCTCTCGGATTATTTTCAAGTAAAGTATTAAATTCTGTGAACAGGTTGCAATGGGTTTGGTGTATAATTTTTAGGATATTCAAGAATGGGTGCACATGATAGTACCTATGACACATAGTCAGGGGTAGAGTTTCATTATCAGCTAGTATATTGAGTTTCCTCAAACTATTATTGCTCCAGTAGCCATGGAAGAATGAATGATAGACAATATGTTTTTTGTAATACTGCTTCTAATTTTGTCTTGTGGATGTAATGTAAAATCCCCATATATAATCCCACTTTAGCATTTGTTATGGCTTCCTTTTTTGTCTTATGGAAGCAAGCCTAATTTGATATATGTAGAGGTAACCTTGGAAGTTGTTTAGGCCTAGAATACTTGTTACTTTTTGTTGAAAATGCTAGAGAATGTTGGCATTTTTAGTTTGTTGACATTTTGCATATAGATTGCATTAATGATATGTTGTCATTGATGTCAATTGAACTAGTAATGGTATTTATGTTATTGTTGATATTGTTGTTTTTGATATTGGCTAGTAACCGGTGGGGAGAGCTTTGTAGAAGATGTTGTAAACCGGTATGTTAAGTTTGTGAGTTGAACCGGTAAACTAGTGTAAAGGGTTAAACCTTTCTATGCATTGTAATCAGTAAACCCTATCAGTTGTTAAACCCTAACTGATCAAGTTTGTTGGTTTCTTATTTAGTGAGCGGTAATGATGGAGACATGTGTGATCATTGTATAAGGATAAGTTTAGATTGTTTTGGCACGTTTGTTTGATGACTAGGGAAGGAGCAAACTGGATTGCATCTTATGCATAGCACGTGATGAGTTACAAAGTCTTATGAAGTGGTGATCATGGAGTGGTTGGAATCTTCTTGAAGAATGTGAAGAGATTGTTATGATTCTAACGGTCAAGATTGTACTGATTTGTTTGTAATCTCAATGATGAGAATTAGGTTTTTGTTGTGTTACCGACCTAATTGATTTGTATTTAAGGTTGATGAAGTTGTTTGTAAAATTTATTGGCAAGATTGGAAAAAACCTATTGAGTGTGTAGTTTCCTAACCGGTGAATGTATCTGCACTTTGAGTAAAGGCAGATTGAAGCTTAAAAGGATTTGATCAAGAAAACGTAGTGCTATTCAGATAGATCAAGAAAACCTGTTGTTTTCTAACAATTACAGTAGAAGTGAAATCCCTTAACCAAATAAGCTCTAACAAGCTTGGTTACTTATTAAATCCTCTAACAAGGTGGTCCATTAGCTTGGATTCTTAAACCCTCTAGCGAGGTTACTCCTAATAGAGTATTGTTCTTTTCATCAAGGCATATTTGTAAATCCCTTAACCGGGTGATTCCTAACCAGAATTAGTTCTTAATAGGACTTATTGTAAGGCTTTAACAGGCTTGGCTCCTAACAGGGCGAACTTCAGAAGAGTTCAGATAGCTATCCTTGTGAGTCTCATCTCACCGTGGTTTTTACCTATTTGAGTTTCCCACGTATAAACCTTTGTATCAAGTGGTGAATGTTTTTGTGGTTATGATCTTATTTGTTGATTTGATTAACTTCTGATAAGGCATGATAACTAGAAGCATTGATAGATGAATATGTTGAGATATGATTAAGCATTGTTGATGTTTACAAAGATTGAAGTTGTTTACTGTTAAGTTCTCATAACAGTCAAACCGGTTGATGTCAAGTATTCTTATGAATATTTATCTTAACTATGATAAGTTTACTTTGTGTGATTGAATTTGAGTTTGGGAACTTTGTATTAGTTTTTCAGTATACTGATTCACCCCCCCTCTCAGTATTCTACCAAATACTTATTCTTTCATCATACCATCAATTGACATCAGAGCATCTCAGGCCCTCTTTTATCTAAAAGCCTAATAGCTTGAGGAAAAGATCTTCTAGATCATGGTGAAGAAAGAAGGTCTGAAGTTCAACAAAGATAACTATAGAATATGGAGTGATAGAATGAAGTTTTACATTAAGAGTCTTGGTAGTCAGTATTGAGATCATATAGAAACTAAGTATATTACACCTACTGGAACCCTGATTGATGATCAGAAGAAAGAACAACAAGAAAATCATCAAGCATTAGAGGCTATTATTAGTTCCCTATCTGATGCTGAATATGTAGATGTTCATGGTCTTGAAACTGCATATGAAGTATGGAAAAAGATTGAAGAGATTTATAGCGGTGATGAACATGTTACGATTGCTAAAGAGGAGAGTCTAAGAGGAAAGTTTGATGACATGAGAATGTCTGATGGTGAGAATATCCAGTAGTATGGTGAAAGGATAAAAGAGATAGTTGATGAAATAAAGAGTGCAAGAGGGAAAGTGGAAGATGCCACAATGATCAGTAAGGTATTGAGAACCTTGCTACCGGTCTATGCTATCCGAGTTGCAACTATTCAGGAGTTGAAGTCTATTGACAAAACTAAGGTATCTCTTGACTCTATTATTGGCAAACTTACTGCTTTTGAACTAAATGGCTATGATGGTAGTGTACAGAAATCAGAATTTGCATTCAGAGCTTATGTCTCTAACCCATCTATGAGAAAAAGCAGAGATACTAGTCATGGTTATGGATATAGATCTAGCAGAGATGCTGATGATGAAGACAACTTAGTGGAACTTGAAGCATTGTTGGAAAAACGACTGCCTAGAGGCACTAGTAAATATAGAGGTAAGCTACCTTTAAAATGCTTTGCATGTAACAATATTGGTCATATAGCAACTAATTGCCCTAATGGTGAAAATGAATACAAGAGAGACAAATTTAAGAAGTATAAGGGTAAAGGCAAGAGAGATTGTCTTGTAGCTATTGACAGTGGTATTATTGATGAAGAATCTGATGATGATGCTAGTGAAGATATTGTGTTTGTGTCTATTATGGAAGAAATATCAGATCAGAAGGCACTAGTATCCAAGATGGATAACTCTAATGATTGGATCATTGATAGTGGTTGTTCACATCACATGACCAGTGATCAAAGAAAATTTCTTTCCTTGAAGGAATTTGATGGTGGTGTTGTCAGATTTGGCAATGACTCACCCTGTATAGTTAAAGGTAACATAGTTATTTCTCTTAATGGGAAGAGAAGTGTTGACGATGTCTATTGGGTTGAAGGCTTAAAGCACAATCTTCTGAGTGTGGCACAACTTAATTTTAGAGGATACCCACTGGAGTTTAGAAATGGTATATGCAAAATCTTTGACAACAAAGGTGAATTGATTGCAACTGGGAAAAAGAGCAGAGGTAATCTATTTCATCTTAATCCTAAAGTTAGTAACTGTTTGATTGTAAAGATAGATGATAGCTGGCTTTGGCATAGGAAATTTTGACAATATTGTTAAAGTGAGCAAGTCTAAGACAGTAAGAGGTCTGCCTCAACTAGACAAACCAGTTAATTCTCTTTGTAAAGAATTTCAGTTAGGAAAGATGAAATCCTCAACTTTCAAGAGCAAGTCCTTCTCAACAGAGCACTTGTTAGATTTGGCTCACACATATCTATGTGGACTAATAAGAACAAGAAGCATTCAAGGTGATAGATATTTCATGATCTTCACTGATGATTGTTCAAGGAAGATGTGGTTCACATTCTTGAAGGATAAGAATGAAGCTTTTTGTATATTCAAGGCATTCAGAGCCTTATCTGAGAAAGAGAGTGGCAGAAAGATAAAATGTATGAGAACAAATCAAGGTAGTGAATTTACTTCTGAGGAATTCACTAAGTATTATGATGAGAATGGTATGAAGTGACAACTTTATGCACCAAGGATACCATAGAAGAATGGTATAGTAGAGAGAAACAACCAATCAGTGGTTGAAGCTGCTAGGACTATGCTGATACAAGGAGGTGTAGCAAAACCATTTTGGAAAGAAGCTGTAAGTACAACTATCTACACAATGAACCGAGTTCTGGTGAACAAAGGTAAGGACAAGGACCCTTATGAATACTGGTGTGAAAGATCACCTGATGTTAGCTATTTTAAGATATTTGGAAGCAAATGTTTTATTAAAAGAGGTGATTACATAAGCAAGTTTGAAGCTAAGAGTGACGAAGGCATATTTCTTGGCTATTCTACCAAGAGTAAGGCCTATAAATGCTTCAACAACCAGACACAGATAATTGTTGAGAGTGCCAATGTTCATGTAGATGAATGTCCTGAAGTCTCAGAAGGAACCAGTTCAGAGAAAAAGGATGAAGTTCCTTGCATTTTGCTTTTGGAACTTGAAACTGTTAAATCAGAAACTGGTAAAACAAATACCGATGTACTTGTTCAACCAGAACAAATAAATTCAGAAGAAAATGATAATGAAGAAGCTGAACCTGAAGAGAATGATCATGTTATTCCTAGGCATGTGAGACTGTATCACAGTCCTGAACAAATTTTTGGGGATAAGGATGATGGAGTACTAACTAGAAGGAGAATAAGAGAGAACTCTTGCATGATCTCCACTTTTGAACCTATAAGTGCTAAGGAGGCATTTGGTGATGATCATTGGGTTAAAGAAATGGAGGAGGAATTGGATCAAATTGAGAAGAACAACACTTGGACCCTGGTACTCCAACCAGTAAATAAGAATGTTATAGGTACTAAATGGGTGTTCAGAAACAAGTTAAATGAAGATGCTATTTTAGTCCGCAACAAGGCAAGATTAGTTTGCAAAGGTTATGCACAAGAAGAAGGAGAAGATTATAGAGAAACTTTTGCACCAGTAGCAAGACTGGAAGGTATCAGGACTTTACTTGCATTTGCAACTCATAAGAAGTTCAAGGTATACCAGATGGATGTTAAGTCTGCATTTTTGAATGGGATATTGGAAGAAGAGGTTTATATAGAGTAGCTTGATGGTTATGCATTGACAGATAAGGAAGACATGGTATGCAAATTGCATAAAGCTTTGTATGGATTAAAGAAGTCACCCAAAGCATGGTATGAATGGCTTCATACACATTTGATGAAGATAGGCTTTGCTAGAAATAGCGATGACAACAACATTTATGTCAAGTCTGAATTAGATGAAATACTGGTCAGTGAAGTATTTGTTGATGACATAATATTTGGAGGTAATGATGTCATGAGTAATTGTTTTGCAGATGAAATGAAGAATGAGTTTGAGGTGTCATTAGTAGGGGAAATAAAAATTGTCATAGGCTTGCAGATACAACAAATGAAGAATGGTATTTTAATTACTCAATCTAAGTATGTGAAAGAGGTTTTGAAAACTTTTGGTATGAGTGACTGTAAACCAGTTGGAACCCCAATGGTTATAGGTTGTAATTTGTCCAAGGAACATGCATCTAATTATGTAGATGAAAAGGAATGCAAGTCAATGATTGGAAAATTACACTATGTTGTTCACAATCGACCGGATATTGCACATGCAGTTGGTATAGTTGCTAGATTTCAGAAAAATCCAAAGGAAGCACATCTGATGGCAACCAAGAGAATATTTAGATATCTGAAAGGTATTGTTGACTATGGGTTATGGTATCCATATGGTGGAAATTTTGATTTGAAGGCATACACAGATGCTGATTGGGCAGGCAATATTGATGACTAGAAGAGTACTACCGGGGGAGCATTCTTTCTAGGAGGAAGGCTAGTTTCATGGAGTAGTAAAAAGCAGAGTTGTACTTCACAATCTACTGCTGAAGCTGAGTATGTAGCAACTTATATGAATTGCACACAAGATATTTGGACGAGGCACATTTTGGAAGGTTTTAAGATGAAAATCTCAGAACCTATAAAGATTTTGTGAGATAATACAAGTGCAATAAACATCTCTAAAAAATCCTATTTTGCACGCAAGGACTAAGCACATTGAATTGAAGTATCACTTCTTGAGGGAAAAAGTTCAAAGTAAAGATGTTACCTTGGAGCATGTTTCTACCAAGGAGTAGGTTGCAGACATCTTTACCAAACCTCTGCCTAAGACCACTTTTGAGTATCTTAGAAGTCAATTGGGGGTTGTCCCTCTTCATGAAGTTAGTTGAGCATGATGTTGATTGCATCGGTCCCTTAATTACTTGTAGAATCTTACATGGATTGATGAAGAAGTGGATGTATTCCACAGGGGGAGCATCAAGTTGCAGAGTATTGTTGATGTATAGTGAGAGCATAATTACATGTTTTTACTTTCACTTTGGCATTGCTGTCAAAGGGGGAGAAAAATTATGTGATTGAGGAGAAGAATTATGTGTCTGATTAGGTGAACCCGCGACAGGTTGAAGACAGACAGAGCATGGTGAATACTTGGTAATCTAAACTAGGATTCCTATTCACCAATCACAACAACAATCAGTGGCGTTGATATTTGTATTGCCATCAATGCCAAAGGGGGAGATTATTGGAATTTTGCATATAGATTGCATTAGTGATATGTTGTCATTGATGTCAATTGAACCGGTAATGGTATTTGTGTTATTGCTGATATTTTTGTTTTTTATATTGGCTAGTAACTGGTAGGAAGAGCTTTGTGGAAGATTTTGTAAGCCGGTATGTTAAGTTTGTGAGTTGAACTGGTATATCGGTGTAAAGGGTTAAACCTTTCTATGCATTGTAACTGGTAAACCCTATCAGTTGTTAAACCCTAACTGATCAAGTTTGTTGGTTTATTATCTAGTGAGTAGTAATGATGGAGACACTTGTGATCGTTGTATGAGGACAAGTTCAGATTGTTTTGGCATGTTTGTTTGATGTCTAGGGAATGAGCAAAGTGGATTGCATCTTATGCATAGCACGTGATGAGTTACAAAGTCCGGTGAAGTGGTGATCATGGAGCGGTTGGAATCTTCTTGAAGAATGTGAAGAGATTGTTATGATTTCTAACGGTCAAGATTGTACCAACTTGTTTGTAATCTTGATGATGAGAATTAGGATTTTATTGTGTAATGACCTAATTGATTTGTATTTAAGGTCGATGAAGTTGTTTGTAAAAGTCGTTGGCAAGATTAGCAGAAACCTGTTGAGTGTGTAGTTGCCTAACCAGTTAATGGATCTGCACTTTGAGTAAAGGCAGATTGAAGCTTAAAAGGATCTGATCAAGCAAATGTGGTGCTATTCAGACAGATTCAGAAAACCTATTGTTTTTTAACAATTACAACAGAACTGAAATCCCTTAACCGAGTAAGCTCTAACAAGCTTGGTTACTTATTAAATCCTCTAACAAGGTGGTCCATTAGCTTGGATTCTTAAATCCTCCAGCAAGATTACTCCTAACAGGGTATGTTGCTTTTCATCAAGGCATATTTGTAAATCCCTTAACCGGGTGATTCCTAACCGGAATTAGTTCTTAACAGGAATTTTGTAAAGCTTTAACAGGCTTGGCTCCTAATAGGGCAAACTTCAGAAGAGTTCAAATAGCTATCCTTGTGAGTCTTATCTCACTGTGGTTTTTACCTATTTGGGTTTTCCACGTATAAACATTTGTGTGAAGTGGTGAATGTTTTTGTGGTTATGATCTTATTTGTTGATTTGATTAACTTATGATAAGGCATGATAACTAGAAGCATTGAGAGATGAATATGTTGAGATATGATTAAGCATTGTTGATGTTTACAAAGATTGAAGTTTTTTACTGTTAGGTTCTCATAATAGTCAAACCGGTTGATGTCAAGTATTCTTATGAATATTGATCTTAATTGTGATAAGTTTACTTTGTGTGATTGAATTTGAGTTTGGGAACTTTGTATTAGTTTTTCAGTATACTAATTCACCCCTTCCTCTCAGTATTCTACCGGATACTTATTCTTTCATCATAGCATCAGAGAAAATTTGGCTGATAAGAGCCCCCCTTTTTTTATACATTGCAAAACTTTTATTAAATATCAATATAAATATATACCAGGCTTCCAACATTAGGTATGTTCGATAAACAAAATATACTCATTTTTTTAGCTTCCTATTATAAAACCAGTGTTTTTAAGCTCCAACATTAGTTACGTTCCATAAACAAAATATAGATCATGAATTAATTATGTACTGACATAAAAATTTAAAACATCATGAATTAATTATGTAACCATCTAAGTCAAATATAATTCTATCAAGAAATCAATATCAAATAGATAATATAATCGCATAACTCATACATTTCAATGCCATTGATCTTCTTGTTCATCTAACTCTTTGTCTGTGTCATTCAATCCAGATTCAACATTGTAAGGATTAAGGGTAGGGTTGGGATTACAATTAGGGTTGGGATCAAAATTATAGTTAGGAGTAGGGTGAAGATTTAAATTTTGTTACAGCTAGGGTTAGGGTGAAGGTTAGGATTAAGGTTAAGATTAGCATTAGGATTAGGATTTGGTTTAGGTTTATGATTATGGTTAGGGTTAGGATTTAGGGATATCAAAGTAGTATTTCAAAAATTAGTTGAAGCTAACCTTATTAAATTCCCACATACCACAATGTTCAATGACAATGCACCCAAACTTCCATGATAAAAATAAATTTAGTACTTTTAGCACTATCATGTAAAAGCTCATTCTATGTCCAAATGCATGAAACATAATAATTCTAGCCATATCTAATCAAACACAATGAGAGTTGTCTATCTTAGTGGATCACATTGAGGAAACCAAGGTCAACACTACTAAGTTGTCTATCTTATATGAATCAATATTAGTTTAGCAAATATATCATTTTTTGATTCATCAAATGAATTAATCAATACAATTCTAATTTTAATATAAACCCTAGCGTAACCATATTTGTCATTAAAAAAGGGATCATAAAATTTAACCCTGAAATTTCATAATGATGCTTAGTACCCCTGGCATGTTAGTCATCACCAAGATTTTGTATTTAAAAGGGTGAAAGGTTGAAGCTATAGAAATTTTCTTTCATATATCATAGAGCCCCACATCTCATCTCCATTATGCCCTAGATCCTGTGTAAAGCATGCCTGATAAGACTCTAGCACAGTTATCTATCTTGGAGTTTCTTTTATATTCATCTATCCATAGGGACATATTGGATCATGCCTTAATAGAATCATAAGTCCCTAGTGATATTAATCTAGATCAATTTCAAGCCATAGTGGGTCAGCTATCCTCACCTTATCAAATTATGTTTATTTTAGGAAATATGTCATTTTTTGATCCATCAAATGTACCTAATCAATAAAATTCTAATTTTAATCTAAACCCTAACATAACCATGTCTATCATTAAAAAATGGATCATGAAATTTTTGTAACCCTAAAATTTCATAATGATGCTTAGTACCCCTAGCGTGTTAGTCATCACCAAGATTTTGTATTTAAAAAGGTGAAAGGTTGAAGCTACAAAAGTTTTCTTTCATCTAGTATAGAGCCCCACATCTCATCTCCATTATGCCCCAGATCTTGTGTAAAGCATGCCTGATAAGACCCAAGGAAGATCAGTAAAATAACCTTCATTGAGAAACACTTTATGTATAAATCAGGATAGCTTACCCGATCTAACAAGTCAATGATAAACATCAACATTGGGATAGCATTACCAAACACGAGGTCTTAACACCTATTAGAATAACCAATAAAAGAAGAATGACAATTATTTGTGATTTTGATAGAACAAGCTATTTTGATAACATTACATTGGTATAGTTATACCGAACACAACACTTGAGATGTCTATCAGAATGACTACCAAAGGCGGAGAAGCATAATTTTGTAATGTCAATATAGTAAACTATTTCGACATGTGTATTTCTGAATACGTTATGTTGATACAAGTTTTATCGAAATCATTTACAAGATTAGGATAGGACTAGAACGCTATCTAGGGAGGTGAGTTATCCCAATAAAAGGAGATAAGAGGAAATTTATCTGCAGTGACAAACTTGTCAGAATGGCGCCAAACTTAAAGGAATCAACAAAAAAAAGTTAAGTTGATGTCACACGTACACAACACAATTCAAATTTCAAAAAGACTACTCCATTGATTAGCAGGTTGAAACATTTATTGTTGCATGAATGACATTCTTTGAGAATACATTCAAGAAAGTTTTTGCACCAGAGTTGTAGACATTTAGGGAAAAAATTGGAGTGGGTTGAGAACAACAATAACATCAAACAAACAAGTAAGTATCTTGAGAAATTCCTCTGTGATTTCCTCAAGAAATTAGTCGAATTACCTGTAAAATGGAAAGTTCTAGTAGTGTCAAGAAGAGGCAGAGAGGGGAAAAAAGTAAGGGTAAAGGGAAGAATCAGAAAACTGATGAGGCAAACATAGAAACTCAAGTAGAGGAGAGAAAACTAAGCTAGGACTTGTTAGACCAAATGCCTAGTTCTACCCCTAAACCTAAGAGGTCTACACAATGGAAACAAGAAAATGATTATAACAATGTGGTAGATGTGTATACAACTATCAAGGGTTATGAGTTTTTTTTGTTCTATTATCGTAGGCGTGACAGTTCTAAGCCGATTGCAACCTGTGGAGATTAGGCTTGGGAAAACTAACTGTTCCTAATGTTTGTGTCAATGTGGATATACTAAAATTGTTGGCACAAAACTATGACCCCAAGAAGAGGGCAATTTGCAGTAGAGATGGGAAGCCCTATTTTTATGTGTCAAGAGATGCAATTTATGAAGTTTTGATTTGCCTGGGATTTATGAACATCCCATTATTCTTGAGGATTTGTTGAAGGAATATCGAAGTTTAGAAACCACCTATACAGGATGGAGGTTGCCTCTTCATATGCTCAGTCCTGATGCACCATTGGAGGCAGAGGAAGGACTTGGCTTTCATGTGAATTTGTTCAAAAATTAATTTAAGTATACCTATTACTCAGATGGCCAGATCTTGGGGTTGAACACCCCAGACTTCATGATGATTGTTTCCATGGTCATTGCAGCAGATGTTCAGAGCCTGAATGCCAGAGAATCTAACTATACTACATTTGTAGCAAGACAATTTGATATAGGGCTCACGTCCATCAAGAAGGATTCTTCCAAAATCTACTTCCCCCATTATTCTCTGCTAATGCATATGGTGTTATTCTATGGTCAAGAGCTTGGTCTGTGGCCTAAGGAGATGAGAATAAAGAAATTTGATGATGTGAATCAACCTTTATAATTCCAATTATGGACCTCAATATGAGATTGTAGATTTGTGAGATCTAGATCTAGTTATATTCATTTTGAAGATTTCTTTGTAAAAAGTTTATATAGGTTCTATGATCACCCGTGCAATTTTTTACTTTCAGAAGAAGTTAAGAAATTTCTGAGGCCTGCAAACTTTGGGGGGGGGGGGTTGAGATAGTTCAACATAATTGGGGTGACTGGTACTATTTTTCTGATGTAACAATGATTAGATTCTATGGCTTTGTGGAATCTCCACTTCTACTTCCCAAGACAGTGCCTAACAAAGTTGCCTATCTGGAAATCATTAGGCAAATGGGAGTTTCAAATCACATGCATTTGAGTTCATATGACAAGAAAGCCTTTACGCCTGAAACTTTATGTGTTGGAGAATTCACTGTTATTGGGAAATAAGGTCAAGGGCTCACATGGCATAAACTAGCCCATTTCAACTTAAAGTTGGGAGCACCAAGGAGAGGCTTTGACCTTTAAGGATATATTCATTTAGCAAAAAAGAAACAAAAACTTGGTGAATGTGTGCACATCCCATATATAAGGGATGACTTGATAAGAAACATGGATAAGGAGGAGGCCGAATTGGCCATTGATAACCATAACGGAGAAATGGAGCTAAGGGTGAGAGAGATACAGACAATTGATGTATCATCTTCCAACAATCAGGGATCATCAAAAGGAGACAAGATTTATTTTGTGTAGCTCTCCAAGATGCTAATTGAAGAGCAAGTATCCCCAGTTAGGGATCCAGATGAAGAAGTGCCCATAGAAGAGGATCCAAGGCAATTGGCTTGTAAAGATTTCGTGTTAGATGACAGTTTTGTAAAGGCTTCTAAATTATGTCTTTCTTGTATAAAATAAAAGGTAAATCCATTTGGGAGAGTGCTGGAGAGGTGAATGACTCTAATGAAAACCAATTATTAATTGCTTTGAGAAGTGAAGTAGAATAGGAAATGAATCAAATGACTATTGAGAGAGGGAGGAAATTACTTGAAGATGCAAGCATCTTAATCTTTCCTGGATGGGATCTAAATTTAGCTCTGATATTTGATAGTTTTCTCCATAATATTGATGCAAAACATAAGTTGTCTCCATAAGGTGTGACCCAAGTGTACATGGGTTCCGCGTAAAAACCAGATGGGCACTCTATGTTGATTTTTTCTTTATATCTTCCACACAAAAGACCCATGGTGATTTATACATAGAAGGCCTTTGGGCACATAATGACTTTGAAGGTTGGAGAAACAGATCTTGTAGTTACAATTAATCTGGGAGAGAATATTGCCAAATTGATAAGGCACTAATTCAATTGCTGCTAAGAGAAAACAAGTCTACCAAACTTGAGAACATTAGACTAAATAAAAAGATTGATCATTTGAGAGAAATTTTGAAACAAAAAGAGCCAAAAAAACTATTGACACAAGGTGAAAGATCACAACCTCAAATCAAAGCTAGAAAATTGAAAGAAGAGAATCTTCAGCCCAAGCCCAATTGAGAAATGTCAAGAATGAAACTCTATCTGTACTCATACAAAAGAGGTTCACAAATCTAATGGTATGGATGGATAAATACTGGGATATGTACTTTAAGAATGATACTATAATCGAGGAGCACAAGAGATTGGATGAGTGATTGCATGAATGATAGAGATTTAGGCCAAATATGAAGCAAACCCTAAGGCTGTGCAGAATTGTGAACAATTGATAAATTCATAAAAAATATCTGAAGGCTCTGAAATCTAAGGTTGTTGATTTCCTTGGTGATGGATCAAATGACATCCCTCCTTTTCTTAATGAAGATGGAGATCAGAAGGAGAAAGTGGAATGGATTGGGGAATGCCAACAGGTGCTCAAGGATGAAATGAAAGTTGCCAAAGATGAGGACATCGACAAAGTGGAAAACTACATGGAGGGCATAGTGCTAATGGAGGTGGAGGCATGAGACACTGTTCATGACTGTGATACTCATTTCAAAGAGAAATACTTGGCAAACTTAACCAAAGTGCATTTGTGCCTAACTAGATGATAACTACTTTCATTTAAAGATTAATGTTCTAATTTGTTTCCAAAAGACTTTTTCAAAGGGTGTAACCCTATGATGTGTTATAATTACTTGATGTAATCATTTACAAAGGACAAGTTGATATATGTTTTTAATCCTTTGCAAGTTTTTAGAAGTTCAAGTTTCAAGCAGTTCTCATGTTCCAAGAACAAGACTCTTATTTTTAGAAGTAATATACATAAATTAATTTCCTTATTTGAAAATGGTGTTGTGGATGTTTTCATTTTAAAATCAGTTCTCTATTGTTATTATCTACAATTGATAATTGCTTCTTTAAATCTCTATGTGAAGAAATTATATATGATGTTACATGGTTGGATTATCAGGACACATACGATATAAAAATTAAAAAAATCATGAATTAATTATGCAACCATATAAGTCAAATATAATTCTATCAAGAAATCGATATCAAATAGATAATATAATCACATAACTCATACATTTCAATGTCATTGATCTCAATCTTCATCCAACTCTTTGTCTGTATCATCCGATCCAGATTTGACATTGTAAGGATTGGTCATATCATCATCATCATAATTGATATCAGTTTTGATAATGTCATCATCCACACAGATATCATATTCATTTACATTAACTCCTACAACATCATGATCTAGTTCCTCTTCTTCGACATCTTTGTCGGGCACATCATCAACTAATTGTTGATCCTCATCATCATCTACATCATCTTGTAGCTTTTTGGTATCTTCTTCTTCCACCACATTATACTTTACCAACCTTCCTCTTGGATCATGTCTAACAACAAATGACCAACTTGGTTTACCTAGAAACTCTGAGTAAAATACTTGCTCACATTGGCTTGGAAGAACATATGGCTAATTTCTAGCTCACTCAAACGACCTTGTATTAACCATAGTAAATCCATTATCATGTTCAATAACATTTCTCTCGGGATTTTTTTCATTCAATCGTAGCTTGTACCATTGGATGATGAACATAACTAATTTGAAGGACTTAAAGTCACACTCAAGTATATCATTCAAAATCCCATAGTATCTATTTTTTGAGACTTCTGGATGAAACATTAGTCACCTGAAAGGCTGTAATTATCCTAGAATCACAAGTTTTCTTTGTGTCATCCAACTTTTTTATTCAAAATTTATGACCATTGCACCACATAGCATTTTGGTGTTTCACCAACCTGATAAGCCACATAAGATCACAAAGACAACACTCAAGGTAGTGATAGGTTTGAATGCATCCAATGAAGTTCCTAGCCTAAGAAATGTACAAAACTAGACAATGATGAAGGAAACTAGTTCGCAATTTGATAAGAGATCAATGACAATTAGTGATATAATTGAATACAATGTTAGATTAGCCATCTATAGTGATAGGATACAAGGTTTATTAGTCTAGCGGGGACATTTCAATAACCGATATGACAATCTATGCTTCTTACCAAAATTTGATGGAGAATAAGTTGTATGATCTATATGAGGTGCTCCAAAGTGAGCTTATGAGCAATTTGAAGAAAATCAAGCAAGATAAAAAGCATGTATTCAAATTTGGCACTTTGATTATCTATCTCTACTTATTTTTCATGAATGAGATTCTGGGAGTAGGCAAAGTTTAGTGGGCCTATGATATAATGGTGGCTATGCAGATAAAGGAAACACTTTAGTCTAGGGGATGCGCAAACACAGAAAGGCATTATGTGGGGATACTTCAAAACATTTCAAATCATGATGCAAAGTAGGGAAAGGATTCCTGAAGAGATTGTGGAGATGAAGACACTATTTGTTTCATGGTTGAAACTGACCAATGCCTTATGGAAGTCATAGAGCCGAGGACATCACAGATCATGCCCATGGGGTATGAGGTCGAAGAACATGTATGGTCAACACTTATTAAGAAAATTGGTGTATCCTACCGAAGGAAGGTTTAGGACATACAAGGAGAAGATCTTGAGCTTGCATAGTTAGTTCAAGAAAGCTGAGATATAGAAGAAAGTCAGGAAGGAGGTGGAGCATTTGGAAAAGACCATGGGGATCGCCAAGGAAGAAGTCCAGAATGCCAGAGAAAGAACATCTTGAAGGAAGAAGATATGGTCAATACAAAGAAGGCCAAAACAGAAGTTCCTATCCTTAAGCCAAAGCATCTTAAGAGATTTGCGCCCTCCTTGGTTGCACAGGAACCTGCAAGCTCACCTAAGCCTTAGGCCAAACCATTTGGTAAGGGAAAAAGGAAGAGAGGACAAGCTAGAACATTCATGCCTATTGATGGAGAGGAAATAGAATTAGATGAAGCTACCAAGGAGGTTAAGGAAAAAGGAGTCAAAACCACTAAAATCACTAAGGAGAAACCATACAACAGAACAAGGCCCAACAAGAAGCCTATATATGAGCTTGATGAGGCATTGAAGTCAGTAAAAATTCAAGGTAATTACATTATTGTGCCTCCTATTACATTATAACAGATTGTTAATTTAGTTGTTAAGGATGGAAATTTGAAACCACTATTCAAGTGGTATGAAAATTTTGATGAAAATGGGAAGAGGTCATTAGAAGAAGTTGTGGTTGAATATATGAATGTATATAGTAAAGCCTTGATAGAGTTATCTTCTGTAATCCCGAAGAGCCTATATGACATTTTGGATGCTAGAAGGCTAACAAAAAGGAAGATGAGGAATTGAAGGAATATATATTAATCAATTTATGTTCATTTATCTCTAATGAGGAGATAGACAAATTACTACAGTTAGAGAAGAGTGAGTTTAGAAGTAAACATAGAGTTAAAAAAATCATGTTTGGAAAAATTGATGAAGTTCCAAAGGAAAAAAAAAGATTTTGGAAAAAGTTCTGTCAGATAACTAGTATGAAGTCAATCATCCAAGTGACCATAATCTAGAAGCCGAGCCAAAAAGGGATGACACTTTTGTTCTAGATGTTCAGTCTATTGTGCAAGAAGGAGTTGGAACTGAAGATCCAACTGACAAAGGTGGAGACAATGAAGGAAGAGATGATGAGGGTAAGGACATGAGTGACAACCCTCTGATTGATATAGACAACCCTCTAGGTTAGGAAGTCGATGCAGGTGAGGGAACTCATAACCCTCCAGTGGTGACTGCCAAATTGGAGAAGGAAACAGAGAAAATAGAAAGTAGGGTTGAATAGATTCTGATGGCAAGAGACACTGAGAAATTGGTGAAGGGGAAGTAGATCATAAGTGACACAGACTTCGCCCAAGGCCCCATCAATCTTGACTCTGTATCCCCTATCCAGGCACTTAAACTGGTTGCACTTTCTCAAGACAAAGCAAGTGAATATTTATTGAAATATCACATGGAGGATAGTGAGGTGATAGCATTGGCAACAAGTATCCTTGAGAAAATTTTGCAATCCTTTAAACAAGACTCATCTGACACCCCCTCTAGAAAGTAAAGAGTTTGACTGAATTAGTTGATTCTCATTTTGAATCCTTGGAGAAAGTTGTTGAAGTAAAAATTCAAAGTCATTTTAATGTTAAGAGATTGAGGACAGTTTTGAGAATGATTGAAGGAGATAGAGCTAGTTTATTAACCGGTGTCAAAGGCATTCAAGAAGCATTGGTCAACGGAGGAAAAATCTACAAATCATGCCTCTTATTGCCTAAGTTCACTATTGAGGTTGATAAAAAGATTAAAGAGTATGAATTTCAGTTGGTCAATCTATCTCAGTCTTATGATCCTCAGACCATTTTTGCAAGCAATAGAGAAAATTAGGTGCTATCTCTCCTAGATAGAATTAAGATTCTACGTCAGGAGAAGGACATAATTATTGGAATAATGGGAGAGCTAAGGAATCTAGTTACTCCCCGGTTAGACACCCTACTTAGTAATATGCAAGATGCCCAGAAGGCATTAAATAAGAGTGCACCTATAGACGTTAAGTTAGTAGAGATACAGACATATCTATTTAGCACCCTCATATCTACTTTGGAGATTATTAAGAAGGGATGGGATGACTACTTGTAGTCATTGAAGACTATTTTTGCTAATATCTTCAAATTTTTGTAAGTTCTACCTTTGTATATAGAGCTTTGTGGAAATTTTGACATGTGGATACCTGCCTTTTCCATTGATGTCAAAGGGGGAAAGTAGAGCAATGAAAAATGTTGATCTCAGGGGGAGTCATGTTTCTTTTGGAATCCAAAAGTCAGATTTTTGGTTGTAGAATGTACAATACTTTAGTTTTGATCCAACACTTAGTCATTTTTTACTATGTATTTCCATCAATGCCAAAGGGGAAGATTGTTGGCAAGAGACACCATACTAGTAGAGATAAGTGTTTGGGAGATATCATTGATGGCAACCCAACTCAGATATTTCATCTGGACTCTATGGATTCATCCTATGGAAGTCTGAAGTCCATTTTTGCTTAAGTCTGGAAAGTGGAACATAGTGCTTAACAGAGTAAGAATACTTTGGGTAAAAATTCATTTTGGTTGTACATTTTTTTTGTGGTAATATAGGTAGTTGTTTGGATGTTTGGAGTAGCTTATTCTAGGATCTTAGCCTCTGTTATTGTCTTTAGTGTATGACTGAAGATCCAGTATTCGACATTTCAGAAAGAATAGTGCTATTTGGTCAACCAGTGGTATAACATGTTATGCAGAATCGTTAGGATGATTTTGGTGATAGATTTTGTGTTCAAGGTTGTTGAGCTGACATGTGGGAATCATATAATTTTTTTTTTTGGGTCCACATGATTTGTTTGAGCCGATTTGGGTAGCACGTTTCATGTTACGTGTTATGTATTTTGGGCCGATAGATATATGACTTAATTTAGTGATGTGGATATATATGAGTGATTGATTTGATTATTTTTTATATTGATGGTTGTGTGTGGTGCATGTATGATCGATTGTACGTAGTTTCACATGCACAAAGTGAATATTTGTGCTCCAATATGTTGTAGAATATCATAACAGAGCAGTATTGGAGAGCAGAGTAAGAATATGTGTTTTGTGATTAACCAAAACTATTCCAGGAATTTGCAGATGCTATTTCATAGTTCATTTTCATGAATGTAACCTTTGTAACTCTTCAGTAAGGAAGTGAGCCTTCTGGGTTGTAGCCCTTATTGTAAACTTTGAGCAGTGAGCTCTAGGTAGTGTGCTTGAATGCATGTGCATTCTCCTAATGTAATATTTTTATACTTCTAATAGAGTATATTAATATTATGGGTTTGAATCTCACCATGGTTTTTCCCTTAACTGAGTTTCCACGTAAAAATCTTAGTGTTATGGTGTTGATGATCTTTACTTTATGTTTCTGCACTTTAATTTTCCTCATATGCATTAAGTGGTTTAAAAGACATATTAACAAAGTTAAAAATTGAAGAAGATTGATTCACCCCCCCTCTCAATGTTCCTTGATTCCAATAGAAAGGAAATTAAGCATAATATCTACAAATATGCATAGCATTTATGGGTCCCTTGAGAGGCATACCTTCCAAATCCGCTATTTTGTAAGCTCTTGACCCATAGACCTCAGTAATGATGTATGGTCCAAGCCAGTTCTGGCTTAACTTTCCTCTTTCTTTTGGTGAGGCATTCACGTTACATTGATTCTCATAGAGGACTAGGTCACCTACTAAGAAGGAACGTTGAATAACTTTGTCATTGTAACTTTGATGTAAGGATTTGTGATATGATTGGATATGCTCAAGATAATTTATGCATTGTTCATAAAAAATTTCAAGTTGTTGAAGGCGTTGTTCCCGATAAGTCATTGTCAACTATACCTTGAAGATAAATTCTCAGCGAAGGAATCTCTAACTCTAAAGGCATAATAGCGTCAACTCCATAAACAAGGTTGTAAGGAGTAGTACATGTAGCTATGTACACACTTGTTTGATAAGCCCAATGGACATAGGTCAATTGAGTATGCCAATCCTTACCATGCTTGTTTACAGTCTTACAAAGAATTTTCTCAATAATTCTATAAGAGGATTGAACTTGACCATTAGATTGAAGATAATAAGGTGTGGAAAAGAGATGTTGAATGTGATATTTCTTAAGGAATTTCTTCACATATTTGTTCTTGAATGAAGTCCCATTGTTAGAGACTAAAGTGGAAGGTATACCAAATAAAGACATGATGTTGTCTAAGAGAAACTAACAAATTACTTCGGCAGTAGTGGATCAAAGAGGAACTGCTTCTACCCACTTCATAAAATAATATGTAGCAGTTATGATGAAGGTATGTCGTTGGGATGAAGGAGGATCTACAAAGTTTACTGTAGTGGCGAATATTCACTAATGGCAAATTTTTCACGTCGGTGACTTGGGAAATGGCGAATATATTGTACCAACTGGGGGTGGCCATGTCACCAGAACATTATTAATTTCCGTCAAATTCAAGGCTTGATCACAATATGTTTTATGTAATTAATTTTCTATGCAAGGATTTTGCCAATACAATATACAGTGGACACATGGTAAATTTATTTTTTTCACCTACACTCTTCAAGGTTGCCTTAATAGACGACCATAATTCGCCTATAAGCATATGAAGATTTGTTGGCCAAGAGGATCGAATTCACCCAACATTTTGCTGACGCATGTCTCCATTCACCCTAATTTTTGCCAGCTCCATAATATTTACCAATTAATTGGACGACCCATAATCAACTCAAAAATTACATAAGTCATGTTATAGTTAAGCGAGATTCGCCAAATATTTGCATACTATATTAAAATCTTGTAGAATTTGCCATATAAGGATTGGTATAAATACATTCAAAGATCAGATCTATGTCTACACAATCTGGTGGGTTCTAGGCTCTACATTTAGATCAATAGCAAAGTTTCAGACCAAGGAAAATCATTGTTGTTGACTGCATTGACGACTGCTAGTGACCTAAAGGTGAGCGATCATATTTTTGAAGTGTTATAATATTATTTTGAATTTATCTATATCTATTTGCACTGTTGAGTTCATTCTTATTCAGTGGGGACTCGTCAGTGCCAAGTGGTTAGCCCATACAAACTCTGGTCCTCCATAGACATGCCTCTCAAGTGGATAGGAGTGCCCATCTTGAGAAATTAGAATACCAAATTATACAGCCTGAGCCTATAGACCTAAACCAGAGGCAAAATTTACCTATCGCGAGCTTCGATGATTTATCTACCAAAGGCTAATTGAAGATGAAAGAAGCAGAGATAGTCTATAAATAGATGAATCTCTTGATTGTAATAATTCATTCTGTAACTGTATTAATTCCTTTAATTTTTTTTAAATCTTTCCCATAATTGCACTAGTGTGCGAAATTGGAAATAACTCTAAACCAGTACCAAATACCATATTAGAAGTTGTGTTGAAGTCGTGGGGGCAGAGTGGATTGCAGTTAGTGACAAGACATATATTAAATGATGAACATTATTGATCGTGACATTTGATACGTGTCTATTCAATCCAATTCCATTCCAGGCACTTTCTGGAGAACTATGTTCTCTTCATAAATTTGGGCCGAAATAAAACTTTAGTCATTGATCTATGATCATCAAATAATTCAAACTCATTGATGGATTTTAGGTATGTGTGACGTGTCAATGAGGTTGTGATTATCGATACATCATGCAGATTCTAGACTCAATGTGATGTGATGTGCCTTGTCTATTAATGGTAATGAATTCATGAAATCGCTGATAAAACATATATTTTTCCATAAATAACAAAATATTAGCCAAAGAAATTAAATAAGGATCAAACGGTTGATAAAAATTGCCAATACACTTAAATAATTTTTCCTTCAGAGTAAAGATGTTCACCCATACACATATATTTATTCCTTTAAACAAAAAACATTCACCTCCTACAATATATAGTTTCCACACAAAACAAGGTATTATTCACTAGAATTTTATGGAATTTTCGTATCCTAGAAAAAAGTCACCAATACAAAAATTTTGCCATCAATATGAAAATTCCTCCCCCAAAATAACGCCTGATTCGCCAGGGTTTTACACTTTTTCCTGGGGGGTGCTTTCTTAAAGTTATCCCTGGTGACCTAAGTTCTTGTGTAGGAGCATGGATCAAATTGTTATGTTGCCGACACTGATGACACTTTTTAACAAATGCAAAGGGATATTTTTCCATGGGTTGCTAGTAGTATCCCATTTGGAGCAAGCTTTGGACTAAGGACTTGCCCCCAAAATGCCCCTCACATGAACCTAAATGTGCCTCCTCAAGAGTAATCAGGATCTCAGTTTTGTTAAGATAGCAGAGGAGAAGACCATTATAACCTCTTCTATAAAGGACATTAGAAAGAATAATGTATCTTGTGACTAATTTATGAATTATATCTCTAGCATTTTTACTTGTAGAATCTGGGAAAGTATCATCAATCAAGTATCTCGAGATATGCGAGTACCACTCATCAGAATCTATATTATAACAATAAGCCACATCACTAGAACTATCAGTGATAGTCAGAGAAGAAATATTGTGAATAAAAAAGTTAAGGTCCACCATAGGGTCCTCTAGGGATACAAGGGAAGTGACAAATCCCACTGCATCAACATGTTGATTATCCTTTTGAGGGATAGGCTCCATGGTGTAGGAGGTGAATTTTTCCAGTAAGGATATAGCCAAGTTATGATACTGTGATAGCTTATCTTGCTTAGCCTGATAAACCCATGTAACTTGTCTAATAATTAATTGAGAATCCCCATAGATGTGTATATGCTTAATATTCAAAGCTAAAGCTTCTTTAAGACCAGCTATAAGAGCTTGTACTCAGTAATGTTGTTGGTACATAGGAAATTGAGATGATAAGATAAGGGAATAGGTTTTTCGATAGGAGATACCATAATAACACCTGTCCCCGAGCCTGTATGATACCTAGAGCCATCAAAATGTAACTCCCAAGTTTGATTCACATCAATAGGGATAACCAATTCATTGAGAAAGGATTATTGATTAAGTAATATGAGAAGCGAAGGAGCATCAACTAAATGGTCAGTCAATGCTTGTCCTTTAATTACCTTTTGAGAGATAAATTTAAGGTCAAATTTCGTCAACACCATAACCCATTTCTCTAGTGAAAGGTTTGTCTTAGAGAAGAGATGTTTTAGAGGGTCGAATTTGATGATAACATGAACCTCAACATTAAAAAGGTAATGTCTCAACTTTTGATTTGCAAACACAAGAGTGAGGCACTACCTTTCTATCATAGTATATTGGACCTCATAATCGAGTAAAGTGTGGCTTATGTAATAAACTGGGCATTCTTTAACATCACTATTATGTTATGCCAATAAAGCTGCGAGAGCATAAGAAGAAGCAGTTGTGTATAGGAGGAAAGGTTTATTGGGAACAACAGGTTGTAGGATACAAGGGTTAGCCAAATAAGATTTCAAATCCTCAAAGGCTTGGTGACAATCCTCATTCCATTGAAAGGTAACATTTTTCTTAAGAAGTTGGGTGAAGGGGAAAGTTTGATCTGCAAGTTGTGAAACAAACCTATGAATAACTTGTATTTTTCCTTGCAAACTTATCAATTGAGAAATATTTCTAGGAGGTGGCATATTAACTATGGCATCTATTTTCTTTGTATCCACCTCAATACCACGATGCGAAACTATGAACCCTAATAGTTTTCCACTATACACACCAAAAATATATTTTCAAGGGTTCAAGCGCATATTGTATTTATGAATTCATTGATGGAGGATCTTAACATAGTCCTGATGAAGTATAGATTTAGCTAAAATGTCATCAACATAGTCTTATAAGATTTTGTGCATGTAATCATGAAAGATGAGAGTCATAGCATGTTGACAAGTAGCGCTTGCATTTTTAAATCCAAAAGGCATCATAACCCAACAAAACATGCCCCAAGGGGTGGCGAAAGCAGTTTTGAATTGATCTTGAGGATTAATGGAAATTTTATTATATCCCGAGAAACCATCCATAAAAGATAGCAAAGCATGACCAGCAGTAGAATCTACTATCATATCAATGTTTGGAAGCAAAAAATCATCTTTCAAAGAATCCTTATTGAGATCTTCAAAATTAGTACACATCCTAATCTTGTTATTAGGTTTAGCCATGACAACAATATTTGAGATCCAAGGGGAATAATAAATAGGGCAAATGAATCCTGCATCTAATAGTTTTTTAATTTCAACTTTGACAAGCAAAGCTATCTTAGGATTCATCTTTGTATTTTTCTGCTTCACAGGTTTGGCATCAAGGATTAAGACAATATTGTGAGTAACAAACTTAGGATCAATGCCAGGAATGTCAGAGTATATCCAAGAAAATATCTCAGGAAATTCCTGCAGTAATTCAAAATATTCAATTTGTTCCTTGCAGGTTAAGAACTTTCCAATCTTTATGATCTTTTCTTCATTACTAGGATCCATCTTAACGCTGATAGTATCACTTATAAGAAGATTACTTTGTTGAGGGATATCCATTGGTTGAGGGCGTAGACACCTATTTTTGTCCACTTAATTATATTAATTTTACATTTTTTTAATTATCATTTATATAATTATTAATTAAATTTAATATTTGATTAATTAACCCCTTTTCACCTTTCTACTATTAATCAAATAAATTATTCAATTTATTTGATTCACGTAGCCAAATTCTTCTATTAATTGAATAAATCATATTTATTTGATTAAATCCCCTTTCTCGCATTTAATTAAATTTACATTTGATTAAATCAATTTGTCCATATAAATAAATCAATATTTATTAATTAATCCCCAACCCACTTGTGTTTTCCTACAAATGCAAGTTGCATCATTTAATTGAAATAAGTAATTTTATTTTAATTAAAAATTCTAAAATATCTCCCACTTGCATTCTCCCAAAAAATACACTTGCATGCCTAAACCCCTTCTAGATTCTTCTAATCACTTCCTATTTGCCCAATTACCCCTTAATCATTTGCACATTCCTTAAGATAAGAGATCACTTCTCAAAAGCCTCCAAAGTCTTCAATAACCATTAAAGGATTTATGTATTCAAATGATTAACCTCTAAAGTCTTCCAAACCATTAAAGGCTCTTACATGACTAGTAATGGTTAACTCAAGCTCAACCCTAGTTAGAGACTTTCTCTCTAGCTTAACTACCCTTTTAACCCAGGGGTCTCATCAAGCATTCATTGTTTTGACCATGGTTATCCTTTAAATCTTGCACAAGAGTTTATCCTTTGGCCAAAAGGATTATCCAAGAAATCAACCCTAATCTAACCCTAACCTTACCCCCTAGGGTGACCCTCATGTCTCCTAAGATATTTAATGCCTCTTCTCTCCCTTCTCAAGCCTTCTCATATTGACACTAGTCAACATGGGATTGGTCTGAAAGTAGCATATGGATTGAGGATCATTCAATCATAGCCCTTGTTAAGATTACTCAATCTTAACCATCCAATTGCCCATTTCTTCATTATCAGGATCCCAGGTTTTATCTAATTTCTTGCATACAAGTTATAAATAATTCTCATTTGCCTCTCTTTGCAAAGCTTATGCATTTATGAGCATTCTAGTATTATAATTATCATGTTAGCATAGCATATAATGTTATTGTAGTATATCATGTTAACCTAATCTCATCTTAGCTTATTAATATCACATCAATAAATCTTAGTTGCACTTACATTTAGATCTTTATCAATTCATCCCTCATTCTTTAGGTAGCCATTCTAAATATCAAGTTCTCATATAATCTGACAATAATCTTGATTTGAAAAATCCTTGGAGATAGAGAATAATGGAATGGTTTGAGGAAATGGCTTATTTAACTTGTTTTGATCATTTGATCTCTATCATATAATGTTTCATTGGTATGTAGGTTGTTTGTGCTCTTGATTGACTAACCCTCTTTCCTTGCATACATCTTTGGTGCCCACCATGGGGCAACCCACTATTTTTAACATTTTTTCCGTAGGTTTCATGCAAGCCTAATTCGAACAATCTTCTAGTGCATTTGAACAATCTTCTAGTGCATTCGAACAATCTTTTAGTGCATTCAACTTAATGTTTCAGTGCATTGAAATTTTTTGCTGCCGCATATGACTTGTTTGTTGGCGCATTTAACTTGTCTTATACCACATTAGATTCTTCTTCTAGTGCATATAGAAAATTGTTTAGCGCATTCAATTTCTATTTTGGCGCATTTGCAACAAAGAGCAAAAAATACTTGTAACATAGATTATAAATTTAGGCTTGTGAGCCCACCACATGAATTGACTTGTTGAACGGGTTTTTCAGGTATTAACACTTGTTTGCGGGGTCCAAGGAGGTAGTCTAGGATTTTAGATTTATTTCTTTTAAGTTTTTTTTACAAAGGCTTGAAAGAAATTCATTTTTTATTTACACAAAGGCTTAAAAGGAACTTCACTTGTTAATTGGTGTTTAAAAAGAATTTCACTTGTTCGTTTGGTGCTTAAAAAGAATCACATCTTCTTTCTTGCAAAAATTAAAAGGAACAACAATCCAAACTCTCATTTTGCAAGTAAATCACACTTACTTTGGTGCTAATAAAAAGAACAAAGACAAATTTCCTTTTTTTCTACAAAGAGGTAAAAAGAACAATCCATATTTCAATTTTGCAAGATAACAAAGAACAATCCATATCAAGTTGTTAGTTTACTTTCTCAAAAGTTCATTGTTGTAAATTTATCATTTGCAATTTTTCTTTTGTTGACCAGGTTTTCTTTCCACAAAAGTTCAAAATTTGTGATCTTCTCATTATTTCTATCTTGAGTAAAAAGAACACCATGTTTTTTGGAACAAAATTTCCAAGTAGCAATTAGATCACTTTGCAATATTGGGATAAAAAGAACAAGTTTTCATTGTGACTCAAAAGTGATAGGTATATGCTCTCCCCTTAATTGGGTGATCAAAAAGCCAAACTCACTCTTTTCTTTCTTTCTTTCATTTTTGCAAATAAGATAACACCTTTAGTAGGCTTTCCCTCGTGAGAAGCCCATAAGGCCAATGAGACGGGAACTACCTAAGTGGGGAACGACTAACGCCAAGTATTCCAAACCATTATAATCAAATGTGGATGTTATAAAAATATTTTTAAATGGTTTTTCTCAGCGATTAGCCTTCCCCTAGTATCCTTGAGATACATAAAGCCTTTATTCCAAAGGTTGGGAAGCTTCCCGAGGGAGTTTATCACTGAAGACCGAATGGAAGCCTTACTAAGAGCTTTAAGAGAAAAAGCCTCATCGAGTTGGTTATCCAAACATCCTTAATATCATAGTGAAAGGGTGGGGAAGAATCCACCCCCAAGACACTCACCATATATCATCTAAGAAAATGATCCAATTGAGAAGCAATTCTCTTTGGTTCAACTTCTAGAAAAAAGGCAAAAAAATGGGCGCACCTTAGGGTATGTCAGGGCTATTTGAGCTGATGGAGTATCAAGTGTGGGCCATGGTATTATTGATGCCCTTGAGATTAGCAAGTTTGATTGATATGCATTCTTGTTCAAAACTAGTAAAAACAAAAGAGGATTTGAAAAGATCCTTAAGAACACACACTTCATATTTAGATTAAAGACACATATCCTATTGTGTCCATGAGTGTTTTCTGTGTTCTTGTCAGATATCACACAAACATCTTGCAAAAAAAATAAATCCAACAAGTCAAAAACCAATTCAAAAAATTTGCAAAAATTAGAAAATCCCACATATTGGCGCATTTGACCAGTTGTGTAGCGCATTTAAGGATTCCTTTGGTGCATTTGATTTATCTGTTAGTGCATTCAATAAAAAATGTGGTGCATTTGACATCTGAAGTAGCGCATATACTTTGGTTCATTTGCAACAGAGAGTGTTTCTAGGCCAAATCTCAGAGATCTAAAACTTGATTCAGGTACCCTTTTAGATTTTCTTTTGGATCCAATTGTCACATATAGTTTTTCTTCAAAAAAAGTAAGAGGATATCAACTAGTGATCTAAGTTTCACAATTTCAACCAATATCAACACCAAATACTTAGCTAATTATCCAAGTTAGTCAACTCAATCTAGTTTCCAATATCAGGATAAATCATCCTTCATCAGGGAACTTCATTTGCATCATTTGATGCACTTAGTCATATCAATAGGGGAATATTGAAACCTCTATTCAAATTAGTAAGCTTGGGTATAAAAACAAGGTATATTGTTCTCAAATCAACCTATTCAAAACTGAAACTTTGAGCACTCGTATGACCACCCCTAACACTTAAAGAAGAAGAATCTTCATCAAAAGACTGATTTAAAGAGGAAAGAGCCTCGCCAAAAGAAGATATTGAAGAAAAGGAAGTTTCTCTACATAAACCGCAAACTTTTCCTTCAACATCACACACTTCTACAACAATTTCAAAATGATTCATGCAGTCATGGAACTAAATTTGATGAAGAGTTTCTAAAAACTCGTGCTTTTGAACAAAGATTTGCATTATCACATCTCAATAAAGGAGGAAAGATCAACTTGGCTTATTTGCCTCAAAAAAGATTTGATCGGTTGTGTTGCATTTAGGACCAGACCTAATGCTATCTTATTCTGCTAGGTTATGGACCATCTTATGTAACATGTTGATGGGTGATCCCGATGCGTTACTAGATGAATTCATTGATTGGATTATGTTGTTCCGATCTTAGGCCGAATTGGTTGATCATTGGATTGAGGGTTTATGTTATGAATTTATTATATTATATTTTAGGTGACCTAATTGTTTAGGTCTCGAATTGGTATAAATATGATGTAAGATCTCTTTTGTGAGGCCCTACCCCAACTCATCCTAGCGTTTCAGTGATTTTCATGTTGAGACTATTATGGATGCTTTATTTTTATGCATTATGGATTTAGAACTTATATGATTCCATGATTTGGATAACATTGATGTATATTGATGCTTCATTTCTATGCATTATAGATATAGAACTCTATATGATTCTAGAATAGGATAACTTTGAGATGATGTATGCCATTATTGGATTTGCAGGACTTTACTATGATGATAGAAATAGAATGCATGCCTTATGTATGGATCAAAATTATGAGGATTATGATAATTACTTATGTGGATTTATTTGGATATATGAGATATTGATTTGTTTAATGTAAATTGTATGTAGAGTGTTTGATGTGTATTCTTATTCATGTGTTTGATATTTTATGAGGTTATTTGGAAGAACTAATGTGTAATTGAGTTGCGCAGGAAAATTATCCATGTGACCATGGAAATACTATGGAGAACCAAACCTACACCTATGTATGTTCGTAAAACCAGGGGTTGTCTATTTGGAGAGACAACATCCCGCATGTATCGTATTTTATTTGTGAAAGTAAATGTTGCATGTGTGTTAAATTGAATTTATTAATTTGTGTAAATCCAACAAGAGACAAATTCCATGTGTAATTTTGTTATGTATTTTATTGTGTCACTTGACACGTGCTGATTTGTGTCTTGATTTTTGACTTGTCTCTTGGAGGGATTTGTTTTAACCATAGCCTTTTCAAATATTTGAATGTGGTCCCAAATTTTCTTTGGGTAGAGAGTCTTTGGAGTGGTCAACTCAGGTTTGACTCGAAAATTAACTTCAGATGGGTTTCTAGGGGGCCAAATGGACTCCTAGGGATAGTTTAAAGGTTTTTCCTAAAGTCTATAAGGTATACCTATGGGTTAGGAGTATTTTTAGGCATGTGACTACTCCCATGTGACTGTTTAGTCACCTCAAAAAGTGGGTTTCCTAAGGTGAGCGAAAATTCAATTTAGAAGGTTCCATCTAGGTTAGATAACCTTCCCTTTTGATGCGAGATTTCTTTTTCCCACTTTCTCTTACTTTTTCCTTTTTCAGTTTTAGTAACCCGTGAGAACTCTCACTCATGCCTTTTTAGGCAAGGATTAGAGATTTTGTGGGTAATCACCCACTCCATTTTTGGAGATCATGCAATTTTGAAAAGAATAGTTTTTGGATAGAAATTTGGGGCTAAGTGTAGAAGAAAGGATTGTGGAATTGGGTTGCTCATCCTCAAACTAGTTCTAGCAAACCTTTGGGCAGATTGAAGGTTGGATTCATCTTCTCCCTTTCACATTGCATGTTTATGTTGGAAAGATTGTTTGTATGTATAAGTTGTTTTCTTGTATTTTTATTTGTGAAATTATTATGTGACCTACCTGTTATTTCTTTTATGCATTTTCTTGTGATTTGGGAGTAACCAAGGCATTCTACTCTTGGGAGAGTAGGATGGCCTTGTGGGTGGAAGGAGTTTGACAGCCCTTGAGTGAGAGGCTCTCTTTATGAGAGTGATCTCAAGGGTTGTATATGTGACCCTTGCTGCATAGGCTTGTGTATGCATTTGGGGGTCATAAGGAGAGAAAGTATGGCATGAATGCCTTGGGGGGAATAAGGAAGTGGGGTTAATGAACGTATGATATATATTTGTTTGCCATGAGATGGATTTGTGATCTACCATTCTTGTAGTCTCCTCAGGGTATTTGGTCCACTTCCACCCATGTAAAAACATCGCATTTTGTGATGAAGTGTAGCTTTGGTTGGGAAAGTGTTTGTTGTATGTTTTTCCCTTGCTTGTTGTGTTTGCTTGAGTGTAACCTATCTAGGGCTTGGTTCTCCAAGCTCGGGGTGGCTTCTAGTAAGCCTAAGCTAGGAGGTGAGCTCTCCATGGTCATAGCCTTCTGATTTATTTTCAGGTTGCTTGGAAAGAAAAGAAAAAGACAAGCTAGGAGTTGCTGGTTTTACTTGATTTGCAGAAAAAGATTAGGGAATGGGATATCATATTTTAGTTGCAGCAATGTAAAAGAAAAGCTATATGTTGTATTTATTTTGAAAAAGAAATGTATTCATTTTATTTAAAGTCCTCATTTAATAGAAATGAGAGACTAGATGGGTATCCCACCCATTTGTAATGTTGACTATATTGTATTCTAAATATGCTTTAAAGAAATGCATTATTCTATTAAGTTATTATTGCAAAAATGAAATGTTTATTTTTGGATTAAAGCTCCTATAGTTGTTGAAATAATATTGTTGCATTCATGTTATTTTTGAAAATAAAGGTTCATTTTATCTCTTTATGCATATTGAAATAATGGAAATGAGAGAAGTAGTAAGCTTGCATGTTAGTAAGAGAAAAGTACGCATTTTTATTCCCATTTACAAACTATGGTTAAAAAGATTTAAATTGTCTATCTCTAAGATTTATTTTAAATAATTTAGTAAGAGAAAAGTACGCATTTTTATTCCCATTTACAAACTATGGTTAAAAAGATTTAAATTGTCTATCTCTAAGATTTATTTTAACTAATTTTCTAGGCTAATGTAGTTGTTGTTAAATTTATTAAATTCTATCATTTTCCTTATTGCAGAAAATAAATCTAAAATTAATAGTCTATCTCTAAAGTTAGCATCTAGATTTTAGAAGAAAAAAAAAAGGTGGGAAATACATTATTTAAATCTGCCAAGCTTGCAGTTATGTGTTTTAAAAAAAAGAGATTACAGATTTAATCTTAGGCAAAAGAAGTAAAGAACTCTCGCAATGCTAGTTGTAGTTTTTAGAGGAAATGGTTGGTTTATGTTTAGTATTTCATATGAGACAAAATTAAAATCTAATATACATATATATATATATACATATATACATATATATGTATATATACATATACATATATATATATGTATATATATATATGTATATATGTATATATATATGTATAGATGTATATATGTATATATATATGTATATATATATATGTATATATGTATATATATATATGTATATATGTATATATGTATACATATATACATATATATATATGTATATATGTATATATGTATATGTATATATGTATATATGTATATATATATACATATATACATATATATATGTATATATATATATATGTATATATATATATGTATATATATATATTTGTATTTTATAACACAAAAAAAAGGGGATAAATTTTTTAAAAAAAATAAATAAATTTATACATATATAAAAAAGGGGGTTTCGGGTTGGAGGGCCGAACCACTATGTATGCACACAATGGTCGGCGCGGCTTGGGCCGCTACTGTGGGCAACCACAGTGGTCAGCACGGGGCCTCCCACTGTGGGTAACCACAGTGGAAAGGCTCCCGACCGCCACTGTGTTTACCCACAATGGGCGGCGCCCGACCGTCACTGTGGGGAAACACAGTGGTGTCCGGAGGAGCCCCGTCCGACGCACATTCAAACTCTCCTTTGCTCCTCCCTTCATGGCCCCCGCCGAGACCTTGGCCACTGCCTTCCTTGCCCTGCAATAAACACACATACATACACACACCCCACACACACGCACAAAAAAAGAATAATATAGTTAAGCCCTAGCCCGAAAATAGGGTTTGGGCAAGACAATAAGGTGGAAGAAAAATAGGGTAGAGGGTGGGGTATTTTATAATATTTTAGTTAGGTTACATGGGGTAATTTTTATAATAATGTTTGTTTAGAAAATAAATATCCTCATATATAAATATATATGTGTTTAATGAAATATATATATATATATATATATATATATATATATATATATATATATATATATATATATATATGTATGTATGTATGTATGTATGTATGTATGTATGTATGTATGTATGTATGTATACACACACACACACACACACACACACAAACACACATATATATAAAGGGGAATGTATAAATCTAACTTTAATTTAATTGTTTTATTTAAACATTCATATTTTATAAACGATTATACAATCAGTTAAATATGATGTTTTACATTTAAAATACTTTTGGAGTTTAATCCTTTTGAAACTTCATAGCGATTTTTGTAAGTTAATTGGCTTAGGGGGATTATTGTAGTCCACCTAAATTTAAGCTTGTCGAGATTAAAATTTATAGGGCAAATTTTTTTTATGGATCTATTTAGCCCTTTAGTCAAATTTTAGACACATTATAATTATTGTTAAAATAAATCATGAGATTTAAAAATCCAATTGCTAGAGTTAATTTAATTAATTCCTAGAATGATTGAAAATATTAATTGAGATTAATAATATCCCTTGTCATTTAATTTAGGGGTTTTTGGTTAAATGAATATATTATTTAATTAATTAATGAGATAATAATAAATTCTTTGGAGAGTTAATTTTTCGCATGCAAATTAGATTATCCCGCTTACTTGACATAGTGGTTTAAATTAACTTTAGTTGAAGAAGAATTCAAACGTAGTTAAGACAAGACTTGATACTGCATTATTTTAGCAAACTTAATTTTATTAGGATGTGTTTTAAAAAAAAAATTATTCCGTTCGTGCCCAAAAGTTTGGGCATGACATTTTGGTATTAGAGCCAAGTTTTCCAACACTAGGAACCTCTCTCCATTACGTTTCACTTTAATTATTTAATTAATTATATTATATTAATTTTTATGATATTTAATTTTGATTAATTAATTAAATATTTCTCTGAAAAATTATTTATTTAATTCATTTTATTTTATTTTCTCATAAGGATGCCTCCGACTACGCGACAAGCTCGCAAGTGCGGGAGGGGTCATAGGCGTGTACGCATGGCACGCAAAGAGGTCAATAGGGAGGAATCGGTTCCAGAAAGGAACCTAGAGGCTCCTCATGAATGATCGGTTGACCCAAACTGAGACATCTTATTAGCACTCCAGAACCTGATTGGTATAGTCTAGGATAGGCTTCTAGCAGGGGATCATCATGTTGAAAACCAAAACTCAGGGAGCCATAGATCGACAGATAGGGAACAGAGTAGGAGTCCACCTCCTAATCCCGTAGAGAGTTAGGCTGGGCATGAGCCCGAGTTTGTTTACCTACCAGGACCACCTCCAGTAGCAGAGCTAGTATATCATGAGAGATCACATCGGGATCCAGGGGATCTAAGCAGAGAGGTTATGCACCTCCAGCCACCATCTTTTGGGGGATCTACCGACAGGGTAGAAGCTGAGGCTTGGCTTTTGAGCCTAGATAGGTGCTTTGCGTTGCGCTCCTATGAGAGCAATCTAAAGGCACATGTAGCAGTCCACCTATTGAGAGGAACGACCTCCACATGGTGGAGACAGGAGGAATACAAGTGTGGTTTAGTTGCTGATACCCTCACATGGGAGATTTTTACAAAGAGGTTCAGGGAGAGGTACTTGTTAGAGAATTACAAACAACGTAGGATAGATGAGTTCCATGACCTCCAGTAGAAGGGTCTCTCAGTGACCCAGTACGAGAGCAAGTTCTTTGAGCTCTTGCCATACGTAGACTACCTGAAAGACGAGAAGCTTCTCGTCAATCATTTTATCAGATTGCTGAATGCCGGCATAGCAGGACCAATGAGGATGTCCGCTCTAGGGAGCCTTCAAGTTGCCATGGAGAAGGCCTTGATAGCAGAGGAGATTCAGGTCAGGCTATAGGATACAAGGGATCGGTTCCAGAATCGAAACCCTATACCCCAGACATACGGGTTTCAAAAACCCCATTGGAAGGGTAATAACAGACACACATCGGGGTTCTGCAAACCCCTTCCTCTGCAACAATCATAGCAGAACCAGAGGCAGAGGCCTCCATAGAGTCAACAGGCCAAAGCCCAAGCAATGGCAGTCTCAGGGTCAGAGGCGAGATCAGTGATCCCAGGTTCCTTACGAACCTTCGGCGAGGACTCAACAGTCCTCTAGGGGTGGGTACAGTGGTTCTAGCAGGAGAGGGGGACAACCTTTCTCTAGGCCTCAGGGCATCCAATTTCAGGCACGCGGTGCTTGTTTCATGTGTGGAGCCATGGGGCACATGGTGAGAGAGTGTCCTCAAGGTCAGATGGTAGGAAATCAGAGGATGGCAGCATCAGAGCCTACAGTTGGAGATATGGGCAAGTCCCATAGAGTCTTCGCAGCGGTTGACAACCGCCAGGCAGAGCACTAGGCCACAGTCATTGAGGCTGCACGTATGATCAGAGGTAGTAGTGTATCTATATTATTTGATTCAGGAGCTACTGACTCCTTTATATCTTCATTGATTGTGGAGTGTTGCGAGCTAGTGTCAACTAGACAAGGTGTCAGTTGGGAAGTGGATTTAGCTTCAAGGGCTAGAGTGTCAGTAGAATCTGAGGTTAGGGCATGTCAGCTTCAGATTGGCAATACCACCACCTTAGTAGATCTTAGAGTTACACCACTTGGATCTTATGGTATCGTACTTGGCATGGGTTAGCTTTATGCCCACAGATCCAAGATAGATTGCCGCCGGAAAGAGATCGAGTGTGAGGATGATTAGGGTTCGCCCATAGTAATCACTGGGATTCAGAGACCCATGTCTCTTCATATGATTTCTGCAATGCAGCTTAAGCAGAGCATGCGAAAGGGATGCTAGTTATTTGCCATCACCATCAATGATAGAGAGGAAGAGAATGAAAAGGAAACATCGATTGATGACCATCCTATCCTTAAGAGATATTCAGACGTGTTTCCTTCAAAGCTACCTAGAATGCCACCCCATAGAGAGATTGACTTTCATATAGACCTTGTACCAGGAGCTGAGCCAGTTTCAAGAGCACCTTATAGGATGACCACAAATGAGCTTAATGAGCTCAAGATGCAGCTTGAGGAACTCCTAGAGAAGGGTCACATTCATCCTAACGTATCCCCTTGGGGTGCACCAGTCATCTTCATGAAGAAGAAGGATGGATCTCTTCGGTTATGCATGGATTATCATCAGTTGAACAAAGTAACCATTAAGAACCGATATCCCTTGCCCAGGATCGATGTTATATTCGACCAGCTTCAGGGTGCCAAAGTATTTTCCAAAATTGATTTGAAGTCAGGATACCATCAGTTGAGAATAGTGGAAAGCAATATCCATAAGTCCGCATTTCACACTAGATGTGGCCACTATGAGTTCACCGTGGTTCCATTTGGTCTTACGAATGCTCCAGTTGTTTTCATGTGCCTCATGAATGGGGTATTCTGCACATTTCTGGACCGTTTTGTGATTGTGTTCCTTGATGACATATTGATATATTCTCGAGATGAGAAGGAGCATGAAGAGCACCTGCGACAGGTTTTGTAGTGTTTGAGGGACAATCAGTTTTATGGCAGTTTGTCGAAGTGTGCTTTCTTTCATTCAGAGGTCAAGTACCTTGGGCACGTTATCTCCAGTGATGGGATCTCAGTTGACCCATCAAAGATCAGTGCTATTATGGATTGGCCAGGGCCAACCAGTGTGACAGAGGTTAGGAGATTCATGGGCTTAGCAGGTTATTACTGACACTTTGTTGAGGGATTCTCTAGAGTCGCACATCCTATTACTTCTCTTTAGCATAAAGGAAATAAATTTGAGTGGACAGAGAAGTGCGAGAGGGCCTTTCAGGAACTAAAAAAGGCACTTACTAATGCACCTATCCTTGTAGTGCTAGATCCCTCAGTGGACTTCATGGTTTGCACAAATGCTTCCCGAGAAGGTTTATGAGCAGTCCTTATGCAGGATGGTAGGGCTATAAATTTTGAGTCTAGGAAACTTAAGACTCATGAGCTTAACTATCCTACTCATGACCTTGAGCTTGCAGCAGTAGTGCATGCACTTGTGAGGTGGAGACACTTCCTTTTGGGTCATCATTTTGAGCTTCATACAGACCATCAGAGCCTTCAATACATATTCACTCAGCCGAACTTTAATGCACGTTAGAGGAGATGGATGGAGTTCTTGTGCGAGTATGATTTTGATGTTCACTACATCAAAGGGAAAGAAAACATGGTTGTAGATGCTTTGAGTAGGAGATTTCATGAGGTATACACCATATCTATGGGCACGGATTTGAGAGATCGTATATTACAGTAGTTACCAGAGGATGGATTGTATTTAGAGGTTTGTCAGGTGATACGATCTCAGGAAACCCTAGAAGGGAAATATGTGGATTATTCCTTAGAGTCCGATGGAACATTACGCCATAGAGGGCACATCTATATACCTTCTTCTGGGGGATTGTAAGAGTTCATTGTCACAGAGGCTCATAGAGCTCCTTATGCAGCACATCCTGGAGTTAAGAAGATGCATGCTGACTTGAGATAGTTATATCATTGGCTAGGAATGCGGCAACTCATTGCTAAGCTAGTAGCCCGATGCCTCGAGTGTCAGAGAGTCAAGGCGGAGCACCGCCATCCAGGTGGGTTGCTCCAGTATCATGCTATACCAAAGTGGAAGTGGGATACTATATCCATGGATTTCATCATTGGCCTCCCTATGTCATCTCGTCACCATGATGCCATCCTGGTGATAGTTGACAAGTTGACCAAAGTGGCTCACTTTTCACCAGTTCAGACTACCTTCACAACACCGGCAGTAGCATAGGTGTTCTTGCAAGACTTTGTCAGACTTCATGGCGTTCCATGCAAGATTATTTCTGACAGGGATTCCCTCTTCACTTCTTCCTTTTGGAAGACATTATAGGCAGCTATGGGCACCAAGCTCAATTTTAGTACAACTTATCATCTGGAAATGGATGGTCAGACAGAGAGGGTTAACCAGGTGTTAGAGGATATGCTTCGCATGTACGTCATGGATCATCAGACCAGATGGGAAGAGTACCTTCCCTTAGTGGAGTTTGCCTATAATTATGGGCATCACACTTTGTTGGGGATGCCACCCTATCAGGCACTATGCGACAGGCCTTGTAGGACACCATTGAGTTGGGACCGCATAGAGGACAGAGTTGCTATTGGTCCTGAGATAGTTCAGGATATGGAGCAGCAGGTGGATTTGATTAGGCAACATCTTAGAGAGGCACAAGATAGAAAGAAGAAGTATGCAAATGCGAAGAGGATAGATCGTAGCTACTTGGTTGGAGATAGAGTCTTCTTGAGAGTGCGACCGCATAAGAGTCCAATCCGTTACGGAAAGGGTTCTAAGCTCACACCTTTCTTTGTAGGACCATTCAAGATCCTTGAGAGCATAGGACCAGTTGCCTATCATTTAGAATTGCCACCTAGCCCGTCACACATCCACGATGTGTTTCATGTATCAATTTTGAGGAAGTATATCTATGATGAGTCTCATATTTTAGATTGGGATGCCTTGCAGGTGGAGTTAGATGGAAAGCTAGCTTTGGAGCCCATTCGCATTTTGGCACACCGGACGTTGGCTCTTCGAGGTCGAGAGCTGGACTAGGTTAGGGTCTAGTGGGATTGCTATGATGAGGTTACGGCTTCATGGGAGGACGCAACACGTATGAGATCACAGTACCCCCATCTTTTTGATGAAATCCAGGAGGAAGTTCATGCCTAGAGGGGGAGGGTGTGAGGCCCTACCTTGACTCATCCTAGTATTTCAATGATTTTCATGTTGAGACTATTATGGATGCTTTATTTTTATGCATTATGGATTTAGAATTTATATGGTTCCATGATTTGGATAACATTGATGTATATTGATGCTTCATTTCTATGCATTATAGAAATAGAACTCTATATAATTCTAGAATAGGATAACTTTGAGATGATGTATGCCATTATTGGATTTGCAGGACTTTACTATGATGATAGAAATAGAATGCATGTCTTATGTATGGTTCAAAATTATGAGGATTATGATAATTACTTATGTGGATTTATTTGGATATATGAGATATTGATTTGTTTAATGTTAATTGTATGCAAAGTGTTTGATGTGTATTCTTATTCATGTGTTTAATATTTTATGAGGTTATTTGGAAGCACTAATGTGTAATTGAGTTGCGCAGGAAAATTATCCATGTGACCATGGAAATACTATGGAGAACCAAACCTAGACCTATGTATGTTCGTAAAACCAGGGGTTGTCTATTTGGAGAGACAACACCCCGTATGTATCGTATTTTATTTGTGAAAGTAAATGTTGCATGTGTGTTAAATTGAATTTATTAATTTGTGTAAATCCAACAAGAGACAAATTCCATGTGTAATTTTGTTATGTATTTTATTGTGTCACTTGACACGTGCTGATTTGTGTCTTGATTTTTGACTTGTCTCTTGGAGGGATTTGTTTTAACCATAGCCTTTTCAAACATTTGAATGTGGTCCCAAATTTTCTTTGGGTAGAGAGTCTTTGGAGTGGTCAACTTAGGTTTGACCCGAAAATTAACTTCAGATGGGTTTCTAAGGGGTCAAATGGACTCCTAGGGGTAGTTTAAAGGTTTTTCCTAAAGTCCATAAGGTATACCTATGGGTTGGGAGTATTTTTAAGCATGTGACTACTCCCATGTGACTGTTTAGTCACCTCAAAAAGTGGGTTTCCTAAGGTGAGCGAAAATTCAATTTAGAAGGTTCCATCTAGGTTAGATAACCTTCCTTTTTGATGTGAGATTTCTTTTTCCCACTATCTCTTACTTTTTCCTTTTTCAGTTTTAGTAACCCGTGAGAACTCTCACTCAGGCCTTTTTAGGCAAGGATTAGAGATTTTGTGGGCAATCATCCACTCTCCATTTTTGGAGATCATGCAATTTTGAAAAGAATAATTTTTGGATAGAAATTTGGGGCTAAGTGGAGAAGAAAGGATTGTGGAATTGGGCTGCTCATCCTCAAACTAGTTCTAGCAAACCTTTGGGCAGATTGAAGGTTGGATTCATCTTCTCCCTTTCACATTGCATGTTTATGTTGGAAACATTGTTTGTATGTATAAGTTGTTTTCTTGTATTTTCCTTTGTGAAATTATTATGTGACCTACCTGTTATTTCTTTTATGCATTTTCTTGTGATTTGGGAGTAACCAAGGCATTCTACTCTTGGGAGAGTAGGATGGCCTTGTGGGTGGAAGGAGTTTGACAACCCTCGAGTGAGAGGCTCTCTTTATGAGAGTGATCTCAAGGGTTGTATATGTGACCCTTGTTGCATAGCCTTGTGTATACATTTGGGGGTCATAAGGAGAGAAAGTATGGCACGAATGCCTTGGGGGGAATAAGGAAGTGGGGTTAATGAACTTATGATATATCTTTGTTTGCCATGAGATGTCTTTGTGGTCTACCATTCTTGCAGTCTCCTCAGGGTATTTGGTCCACTTCCATCCATGTAAAAACATCACATTTTGTGATGAAGTGTAGCCTTGGTAAGGAAAGTGTTGTTGTATGTTTTTCCCTTGCTTGTTGTGTTTGCTTGAGTGTAACCTATCTAGGGCTTGGTTCTCCAAGCTCGGGGGTGGCTTCTAGTAAGCCTAGGCTGGGAGGTGAGCTCTCCATGGTCATAGCCTTCTGATTTATTTGCAGGTTGCTTGGAAAGAAAAGAAAAAGACAAGGTAGGAGTTGCTGGTTTTACTTGATTTGTAGAAAAAGATTAGGGAATGGGATATCATATTTTAGTTGCAGCAATGTAAAAGAAAAGCTATATGTTGTATTTATTTTGAAAAAGAAATGTATTCATTTTATTTAAAGTCCTCATTTAATAGAAATGAGAGACTAGATGGGTATCCCACCCATTTGTAATGTTGACTATATTGTATTCTAAATATGCTTTAAAGAAATGCATTATTCTATTAAGTTATTATTGCAAAAATGAAATGTTTATTTTTGGATTAAAGCTCCTATAGTTGTTGAAATAATATTGTTGCATTCATGTTATTTTTGAAAATAAAGGTTCATTTTATCTCTTTATGCATATTGAAATAATGGAAATGAGAGAAGTAGTAAGCTTGCATGTTAGTAAGAGAAAAGTACGCATTTTTATTCCCATTTACAAACTATGGTTAAAAAGATTTAAATTGTCTATCTCTAAGATATATTTTAAATAATTTAGTAAGAGAAAAGTACGCATTTTTATTCCCATTTACAAACTATGGTTAAAAAGATTTAAATTGTCTATCTCTAAGATTTATTTTAACTAATTTTCTAGGCTAATGTAGTTGTTGTTAAATTTATTAAATTCTATCATTTTCTTTATTGCAGAAAATAAATCTAAAATTAATAGTCTATCTCTAAAGTTAGCATCTAGATTTTAGAAGAAAAAAAAAAGGTGGGAAATACATTATTTAAATCTGCTAAGCTTGCAGTTATGTGTTTAAAAAAAAAGAGATTACAGATTTAATCTTAGGCAAAAGAAGTAAAGAACTCTCGCAATGCTAGTTGTAGTTTGTAGAGGAAATGGTTAGTTTATGTTTAGTATTTCATATGAGACAGAATTAAAATCTAATATTTGCACTATAGATTTATGCCTAGATTTAAAGGAAGAAATAAAATATTTGACTATTGCTATGCTGCCATTTATTTTATTACTTTCCTGCAAGTTAAAAATAACAATATTCATCTAAGAAAATCCATATTAAACCTACCCTTGATTTAACCAATGATAGATTATATATATATACACTTATAGAGGTGAATATATATATATATATATATATATATATATATATATATATATATTATAACAAAAAAAAAGGGGATTAAAAAATTTTTTTTTTAAAAATTTATATATAAAAAAAAAGGGGGTTTCGGGTTGGAGGGCCGAACCATTGTGTATGCACATAGTGGTCGGCGCGGCTCGGGCCGCCAGGGTGGCTACCCATAGTGGACGGCATGGGGGCCGCCACTGTGGGCAACCACAGTGGTTGGCACGCGGCCTCCCACTGTGGGTAACCACAATGGAAAGGCTCCCGACTGCCACTGTGTTTACCCACAGTGGGCGGCACTCAGCCGCCACTGTGGGGAAACACAGTGGCGTCCGGGGAAGCCCTGCTCGGTGCACATTCAAACCCTCCTCCGCTCCTCCCTTTATGGCCGCTGCCGAGACCTTGGTCGCCGCCTCCCTTGCCCTGCAATAAACACACTTACATACACACACCCCACACATAAACAAAAAAAGAATAGCATAGTTAAGCCCTAGCCCAAAAATAGGGTTAGGGCAAGACAATAAGGTTAAAGGAAAATAGGGTATAGGGTGGGGTATTTTATAATATTTTAGTTAGGTTACATTGGGTAATTCTTATAATAATGTTTGTTTAGAAAATAAATATCCTCATATATAAATATATATGTGTTTAATGAAAATATATACATATATGTGTGTGTGTGTGTGTGTGGAAAAAAAAGGGGGAATGTATAAATCTAACTTTAATTTAATTATTTTATTTAAACATTCATATTTTATAAATGATTATACAATTAGTTAACTATGATGTTTTACATTTAAAATACTTTTGGAGTTTAATCCTTTTGAAACTTCATAGCGATTTTTGTAAGTTAATTGGCTTAGGGGGATTATTGTAGTCCACCTAAATTTAGGCTTGTCAAGATTAAACTTTATAGGGAAAAGTTTTATTATGGACCTATTTAGCCCTTTAGTCAAATTTTAGACACATTATAATTATTGTTAAAATAAATCATGGGATTTAAAAATCCAATTGCTAGAGTTAATTTAATTAATTCCTACAATGATTGAAAAGATTAATTGAGATTAATAATATCCCTTTTCATTTAATTTAGGGGTTTTTGCTTAAATGAATTTATTATTTAATTAATTAATGAGATATTAATAAATTCTTTGGAGAGTTAATTTTCCGCATGCAAGTTAGATTATCCCGCTTACTTGACATAGTGGTTTAAACTAACTTTAGTTGAAGAAGAATTCAAACGTAGTTAAGACAAGACTTGATACTGCATTATTTTAGCAAACTTAGTTTTATTAGGACATGTTTTAAAAAAAAATTATTCCATTCGTGCCCAAAATTTTGGGCATGACATCTTTGTAGATTATGATTATGGGATGGTTATGCGATTACTTGTGTGCGAATAATGTTGTAATCATATGCAAGAGTTTTGGTCGATCATAGGTGATCGAATTGGGTTAGTAAGAGAGGTTCAAGACCTCCGGTACTAGGCTTAACCGAAACTGTACTCAAGCATAGGAGAAGTTATTTTTGCAGTTCACTCTTCTTTCCGGATTGTAGTCTGGATTTATTTTGTAGTCAGTGAGGCTCCTTTTGTAATGAGTAGTGTGCTCTAGGCTGTTGGCCTTCATGCATATGCAGACCTCTCATTTTATAATCACATACTTACTGCAGATGTATTATCTAATTGTGGGTAGACTTCCCACCGTGGTTTTTCCCTTTATCGGGTTTTCTACATACAAATCTTGGTGTCATGTGTTCTAGATGGATGGTAACTGTTATGTGATTTATGTTTATCCTTAATTGATATATCAGTTATTCTGGTATTTGGTTTACGTATTTTGGTATTGAGTTTATGTGTTTCAGTAATAAGGATTTGAATTCTTAAAATTATGTAATATGTTGACAACCAATTCACTCCCCCTCTTAGTTGTCCTCTGGTTATCTGAGTTGTCTAACAATTGGTATCAGATCTTGGTCCTCTTTGCAGAAGCTTAACCACTTGAGGAAGATCCTATGGCATCTAACAGTTGAAGTTCACCAAATACATCTGCAACTATTTTTCGGAGAGAAATTCCTAGGCTTGATGGAACAAATTACAGGGTATGGAAGATTCGGATGGAGACTCATTTGAGATATCTGGGAAAGGAAATTTGGGAGATCATTAAGAAAGGAGTGACACCTTTTAATCTGACATCTGGCAATCCTCCTCTGGCAGGCTTGGATAAGGAGCTTGAGAATGATTGTAGAGCTAGAGAAGCCCTTTTGTGTGCACTTTCTAATTAGGAAATAATGGGACTAACTAGAAAATCAACTGCAAAGGCTATATGGGACAAATTGGAGACTCTGAATGAAGGTGACCCTACTGTTAAAATTGCTAAACTTGATGGTTATTGGGTGAGGTATGAGAACTTGAAGATGGAAGAAGATGAAAGGATTACTGCTTTTATGAAGAGAGTGAGTGAGATTAATATGTGAATTCAATGTTGTGGTGGATCTCTAAGAAAAGATAAAATAGTTTTTAAAGTACTGAGAGCTTTGCCACCGACTTATAAGATGAAGGCTACTACAATTAATGAGCTGAGAACTATGACAAAAACCTCTGTAAATAGAGATACCTTGGTTGGGAAGTTGTCTTCTGTTGAACTCGAGAAATTTGGACCTTCTAGAGTTGTAAAATTTGAACCTGATTTTCATGCATCTACATCATCTACTGACAAGAGCGATTGGAAAGATTTATATGCGAAGGAACTAGAGAATATGAAGAAAGAAGATGAAGATTTTGAGCAACTTGAAGCCTTATTTGTTAGAAGAGTACCTAAAGGATCGACAGGAAGTAAGTATGAAGGAAAATAACCTTTTAAATGCTTTGCATGTAATAAGATAGGTCATTTTGCATCTAGATGTCCTGAAAGGAATTCAAGATTTGAAGAAAGAGCTAGAAGATCTTTTAGGCCTAAGCATGATTATCAGAACATGCATAAGTTCAGGAGGAACAAAGACAAATCATGCTACTTTGTTGATGAGGAAGGTGTGACTGATTCTGATGATGAACCGACATAAGATTCTGCTAGTGGATCCAACAATGGAAAGGAATGGGTATTTTTGGTTATCAAGGAAGATGATCTGATACCTGAAGAGAAGGCCCTTTCTACTCAAATTGAAGGCAAGGATGAATGGGTAATTGATAGTGGATGTTCATATCATATGAATGGAGATAAAAGAAAGTTCTTATCTTTACAGTAATTTGATGGTGGTCTAGTTAGATTTGGAGATGACAAAGCATGCATGATTAAGAGAAAAGGAACAATATCATTGGATGGTAAGCATAAAACTGATAATATTTATTATGTTGAAGGTTTAAGGCATAATATTTTGAGTGTAGGATAGTTGGTGGATAAGGGATTTCAATTACAGTTCAAGGATGGAAAATGCAAGATTATCAATAGATCTGGATTGGAGATTGCAACTGGTACACAGACTAAAGGTAACATCTTTCATTTGAACTCTGGTAAGAAGACATGTTTGATTGCACAAATTGATGAGAGTCGGCTATGACATAAGAGGTTGTGTCATGTGAATTTTGATTGCATTTTGAAAATTAGTTCTACTAAGGTAGTTAGAGATATACCTAAGATTATAAAGCCCTATAATCCGGTATGTAAGGAATGTCAAATGGGAAAGCAAATCAAAACTTGTTTTAAGAGTATACAAGACAAATATAATGACGTTCTTGATCTTATTCATACTGATTTGTGTGGTCTTGCTAGAATCAAAAGTTTTTCAAGGTGATATATATTTCATGCTAATCATTGATGACTATTCAAGAATGATGTGGATTACTTTTCTAAGGGAGAAGTTTGAAGCATTTAAAATTTTAAAAATATTTAAAGATAATATTGAGAGAGACATGATTGAAGATTAAATGCTTAAGGTCAGATCAGGGTGGAGAATTCACATCCAGTGAATTTAACAACTATTGTGATAAGAATTGTATAAGGAGACAATTGTCTACACCTCGGACACCTCAATAGAATAGATTTGTGGAAAGGAAGAATATAACTATCATGGATGCAACTAGAACTATGATGATGGAAGCTAATTTGCCTCATGTCTACTTGAGAGAAGCTATAGGCATGACAATATACACATTCAACATAGTTCATATCAAAGGAGACACCGGTAAGACACCTTATGAGTTATGGTTTGGTTGCACACTGACAGTTAAGTATTTCATAATCTTTGGTAGTAAATGCTATATCAAAAGAGATGATTCCATTGGAAAGTTTGATCCTAGATGTGATGAAGGAATAATTCTTTCTTATTCTAATGATAGCAAATCATATAGATGTTATAACAAAAGATTGCAGAGAATTATGGAGAGCACTAATGTCAAAGTGGATGAGCAGAATAGAAGTCAAATCAAAACTTATGAGAGAGAACTGGTAGCAACTACACCAAAACAAAATGTTCAACCTGTTACTCCAACAGTATCAGAAAATTCAAAAGTAACTCAAGATCAGGACAGAGGAACAAAAAATCAGAAGACTCGTAGGTATGTAAGGTTGAATCATTCAGAAGATTAGATCATTGGAGACAAGAACAAAGGAGTGGTGCTAAGAAGAAGGTTCGCAGCTGATGAGGTTTATTTAATTTCTTAAGTTGAACCAGCATCAGTAATTGAAGCTTGTAAAGATGAATGTTGAATGAAAGCTATGGAAGAAGAATTAGACCAGATAGAAAAGAATAACACATGGAATTTAGTTCCCCGGCCTCAAAATAATAATATTATTGGAACTAAATAGGTTTTTAGGAATAAATTGAATGAAGATGGACAAGTTGTGAGGAATAAAGCTAGATTGGTTTGTAAAGGATATTCTCAAAAGTAAGGAATTGATTATGATGAAACCTTTGCACCGGTAGCTAGGATTGAAGCTGTGAGATTATTTCTTGCTTATGCTACACATAAGAGCTACAATGTTTATCAGATGGATGTTTTTGGAAATTTAGAGGAATTGATTATGTGTTGCATTGATTTTTTGTCATTGATGGAAACACCGGTTGTTTTGGTTGTTTATCAGTTTCTGGTTGGTTCCGATAGAGTGGTTGTTTATGTTATTGATCTGGTAGGATTCGGTATGCTTTGGTTCATGGAAATGGTTTGGATCTATCATTCATCATATTCAGATGTGTATTATGATCAGTTGGTTTGGGATTTGATGACTCAGGAGCTATCATTTGTTCTAGTAAGCCTTTTGGTCATCGATAAGGGTTTTACTGGTAGAGTTTTGTTGAGGATATTTTGATGCATGTGATAAGTCATGTTGGTGCGGCTTCTAGATGAATTTCAGGATGTTGTTGGTTATCATGTTCATGTTCCAGTTCATCGGTGGTATTGGATTTGGTTTATGGTGACCTTTTTTGGGTCCGGTGTTATCTATGTTATGGACCAGTTTCTGTAACATGTTGGATGATGTTCCTGATGCGTTACATACAGGATTGAATGATCGGTTTATATTTTTTTGGCCTAAGCTAACTTGGTTGATCATTGAATTGTGGGTTTATGTTGTGAACTTATTGTATTATATTTTTTGTGGCCGACCTAATTGTTTAGGTGTTAGGTTGGTATAATTATGATGTAAGATCTCTATGTATAATATAGGTCAAGGTTATAGGTTTATATATGTGCAATTAATGTTGTAATCATATGTAGAAGGTTTTTTCAATCATAGGTGATCGAATTGGGTTTATAAGAGAGGTTTAAGGCCTCTGATATTGAGCTTAACTGAAGCTGTACTCAGGCATAAGAGATGCTATACTTGCAGTTCACTATTCTTTCTGGATTGTAGTCCATTGTTTTAATAGTCAATGAGGCTCCTTTTTGTGATGAGTAGTACACTCTAGGTTGTTGGCCTTCCTGCATGTGCAAGCCCCTCATATTGTAATCACATACTTACTGCAGAAGTATTATCTGTTGTAGGTAGACTTCCCACCATGGTTTTTCCCTTTACCGAGATTTCCACGTACAAATCTTGGTGTCATGTGTTTTGGATGGATGGTAACTGTTCTGTGATTTATGTCTATGTTTAATTTCTATATCAATTATTTTGGTATTTGGTTTATGCATTCCAGTATTGAGTTCATGTGTTCTGGTATTAAGGATTTAAATGCTTAAAGTTATGTAATCCGGTGATAATTGATTCACCCTCCCTCTCAGTTGTCCTCTGATTATTTGAGCTATCTAATAATTGGTATCAGATCTTGGTCCTCTCTGAAGAAGCTTAATCACTTGAGGAAGATCCTATGGCATCTAGCAGTTCAAGTTCATCTAGTTCATCTGTTGCTATTTTCCAGAGAGAAATTGCTAGGCTTGATTGAACAAATTACAGGGTATGGAAGATTCTGATGGAGACTCATTTGAGATGTCTTGGAAAGGAGATTTGGGAGATCACTGAGAATGGTGTTACAATATTTTTTCCAACATCTGGCAACCCTCCTTCGAAAGGTCTGGATAAAGAGCTTGAGAATGATTATAGAGCTAGAGAAGCCCTTTTGTGTGGACTTTCTGATCAGCAAATAATGGGACTAACTGACAAATCAACTACAAAGGCTATATGGGATAAATTGGAGACTCTGAATGAAGGTGACCCTATAGTTAAAATTGCTAAACTTGTTAGTTTCTAGGTAAGGTATGAGAACCTGAAGATGGAAGAATATGAAAGGATTACTCCTTTTATGGAGAGATTTAATGAGATTGTTTTGGGAATTCAATGTTGTGGTGGATCTCTGAGCAAAGATGAAATAGTTTCTAAAGTACTAAGAGCTTTGCCACCAGCTTATAAGATGAAGGCTACTACATTTAATGAGTTAAGAACTATGGAAAACACCTCTGTTAATAGGGATACCTTGGTTGGGAAATTATCTGCTTTTGAGCTTGAGGAATTTGGACCTTCTGGAGCTGTGAAATCTGAACCTGCTTTTCATGCATCTACATCATGTACCGAAAAGAGTGACTGGAAAGATTTATATTCAAGGAAATAGAGGATATGAAGAAAGAAGATGAAGAATTTGAGCAACTTGAAGCCTTATTTTCTAGAAGAGTACCTAAAGGACTGGCAGGAAGTAAGTATGAAGGAAAACCACCTTTTAAATGCTTTGCATGTAATAAGCTAGGTCATTTTGCATCTAGATGTCCTAAAAGGAATTCAAAATTTGAAGAAAGAGATAGAAGATCTTGTAGGCCTAACCATGATTATCAGAACAAGCATAAGTACAAGAGAAACAAAGACAAATCATGCTACTATATGGATGAGGAAGGTGTGACTGATTTTGATGATGAGCCAACATAGAACTTAGCTAGTGGATCTGACAATGGAAAGGAATGGGTATTTTTGGCTATCAAGGAAGATGATCTGGTACCTGAAGAGAAGGCCCTTGATGATAAAGTTGAAGTCAAGGATGAATGGGTAATTGATAGTGGATGTTCACATCATATGAATAGAGATAAAAGGAAGTTCTTATCTATGAAAGAATTTGATGGTGGTTTGGTTAGATTTGGAGATGACAAAGCATGTATGATCAAGGGAAAAGGAACAATATCATTGGATGGTAAGCATAACATTGATAATGTTTATTATGTTGAAGGTTTAAGACATAATTTTTTGAGTGTAGGACAGCTAGTGGATAAGGGATTTGAGTTACAGTTCAAGGATGGAAAATGCAAGATTATCAACAAATCTAGATTGGAAATTGCAACCAGTACACAAACTAAAGGTAATATCTTTCATTTGAACTCCGTTGAGAAGACATGTTTGATTGCATAAATTGATGAGAGTTGGCTATGACATAAGAGGTTGTTTCATGTGAATTTTGATTGCATTGTGAATATCAATTCTACTAAAGAAGTTAGAAATATACCTAAGATTGTAAAACCCTATAATCTGGTATGTAAGGAATGTCAAATGGGAAAGCAAGTCAGAATTTCTTTTAAGAGTATACAAAACAAATCTAATGGTATTCTTGATCTTATGCATACCGATTTGTGTGGTTCTGCTAGAATCAAAACAATTCAGGGTGATAGATATTTCATGCTAATCATTGATGATTATTCTAGAATGTTGTGGGTTACTTTTCTAAGGGAGAAGTCTGAAGCATTTGCAAAGTTTAAAATATTTAAAGCTAAAGTTGAGACTAAGATGGGTTTGAAGATTAAATTTTTAAGGTCAGACCAAGGTGGAGAATTCACATCCGATGAATTTAATAGCTATTGTGAGAAGAATGGGATAAGGAGACAGTTGTCTGCACCCCAGACAAAGTAGTAGAATGGAGTTATGGAAAGGAAGAACAAAACTATCTTGGATGCAGCTAGAATAATAGAGTTCATATAAAAGGAGATATTGGTAAGACACCTTATGAGTTATGGTTTGGTCATACACCGATAGTTAAGTATTTCAAAATCTTTGGTAGTAAATGCTATATAGAAAGAGATGATTTCATTGGAAAGTTTGATCCTAGATGTGATGAAGGAATATTTCTTGGTTATTCTAATGAAAGAAAAGCATATAGATTCTATAACAAAAGATTGCATAGAATTATGGAGAGCAGAACAAAAGTCAAATCAAACCTTATGAGAGAGAACTGGTAGTGGAAATGATCATAAGTAAATCGGTAGTACCTATACCGGAACAAAATTTTGAACCAGTTACTTCGGCAGTATTAGAAAATTCAACAGTAACTGAAGATCGGGACATAGTATTAGAAAATCATAAGACTCCTAGATATGTAAGGTTGAATCATTATGAAGATCAGATCATTGGAGAGAAAAGAAAAGGAGTGATGACAAGAAGAAGGTTGACAGCTGATGAGGTATGTTTTATTTCTCAAGTTGAACTAGCATCAGTAATTGAAGCTTGTAAAGATGAATATTGGATGAAAGCTATGGAAGAAGAATTGGATCAGATAGAAAAGAATAACACATGGACTTTAGTTCCTCGACCTAAAAGTAAAAATGTTATTGGAACTAAATGGTTTTTTTAGGAATAAATTGAATGAGGATGGACAAGTTGTGAGGAATAAAGCTAGATTGGTTTGTAAAGGATATTCTCATAAGGAAGGAATTGATTATGGTGAAACCTTTGCACCGGTAGCTAGGATTGAAGCTATGAGATTGTTTCTTGCTTATGTTTCTCATAAGAATTACAAGGTTTATCAGATGGATGTTAAGTGTGCATTATTGAATGGAGATCTTTAAGAGGTAGTTTATATTGAGCAACCTGATGGATTTTTACTTTCAGATGACAAAAACATGGTTTGCAGGTTAAAGAAAGTTTTATATGGATTGAAACAAGCCCCTAGAGCTTGGTATGCAAGATTGGATAAATATCTTTTGAAGCTTTATTTCACTAAAGGTAATGCTAATAGTAATTTATATTATATGATCACTGATGGTGACATATTAATTATTGAGGTATTTGTTGATGATATCATTTTTGGAGGTGAAGATAAGTTATGTATGGAATTCTATAACAATACAAAGAATAAATTTGAGATGTCTATGATTGGGGAGATGAGATTTTTCTTAGGTTTGAAGATTACTCAAACTGATAAAGGTATTTTCATCTGTCAAACTAAGTATGCTAGAGAGTTGTTGAAGAAATTTGGTATGAAAAATTGTAAACCGGTTAGTACCCCTATGATTACAAGTGACAAATTGACAAATAATGGTGCATCTACATATGTAAATCCTACTAGTTACAAGTATGATTGGTAGTTTGTTATATCTAACTCAGACTAGATTGGATATAATGAATGCAGTTTGTATTATATCAAGGTATCCGAGCGATCCTAGAGAAAATCATGAGAGTGCGATGAAAATGATGTTTCAGGTATTTGTAGGGAAAAACTAAGTATGGTTTGTGGTATCCTAAAATTGATGACTTTACATTATGTGCATATACATATGTAGATTGGGCTGGAGATGTTGATGACCAGAAGAGCACATCCGGTGGAGCTTTCTTTCTTGGAAAGAAACTTGTTTCATGGATCAGAAAGAAGCATCCATGCACTTCTTTATCTACTGTTGAAGCTAGATATGTTGCTTCTAGTACTAATTGTACACAAGCTCTATGGATGAATCAAATGTTTAAGGATATAAAGGTGGATTGTAATGAACTAGTAGCTATTCACTATGATAACTCTGCTGCTATTGATATATCAAACAATCCAATATTTCATTCTAAGACAAACCACATATCTATCAAGTATAACTTTCTGAAGGAGAAGGTCGAAGAAAATGAAGTTAGACTGGTTTATGTGAACACTTAAGAGAAAATTGCATACATTTTCACTAAACCTTTGCCAAAAGAGTCATTTGAGTACTTCAAAGACAGATTGGGGGTTTTTGCCCCTCTGGTAGAGACTTGAGTGATGTTGACTGGCATCAGCCTGGTATGCATTATCAGAGTTATTACTCATTCCAGATTGATGTGGTGGTGCTACTACTCAGGGGGAGTAGTCAGCTGTAAGAATCAAAGGATTTATGATTTTTATTTGATGTTTATGTCATATTTTTGGCATTGATGTTAAAGTGGGAGAGATATATGTGAAAAACAGAGCTTAATATAATATCAGTCAAAAGAGAGTTTGGTTCATAACTTCATTCTTATATCATTTTGTGGGAGATTGTTGGTTGTGTTTTATTGGGGGAGACTTGTATGGCATTTCTTGGCACTTGGATGTTTTTCAAATCTAGTGTTGCCATCAATGCCAAAGGGGGAGATTGTTAGAAATTTGGAGGAATTGATTATGTGTTGCGTTGATGTTTTGGTTGTTTACCGATTTACAGTTGGTTCTGGTAGAGTGGTTGTTTATGTTATTGGTCCGGTAGGATCCAGTATGCTTTGGTTCATGGAATTGGTTTGGATCTATCATTCATGATATTCAGATGTGTATCACAATCAGTTGGTTCAGGATTTGATGACTCAGGAGCTATCATTTGTTCTAGAAAGCCTTTTGGTCACTGGTAAGGGCTTTATCGACAGAGCTTTGTTGAAGATCACTTGATGCATGTGATAAGTGGTGTTGGTGCAGCTTCTACATTGTTTTCAGGATGTTGTTGGTTATCATGTTCATGTTACAGTTCATCGGTGGTGTTGGATCTGGTTTATGGCGACCTTTTTTGGGTCTGGTGTAATCTAGGTTATGGACTGGTTTCTATAATGTGTTGGAGGATGTTCTTGATGCATTACTGGTGGGATTTAATGATTGGTTTATATTGTTTTTGGGCTAAGATGACTTGGTTGATCATTGGATTGTGGGTTTATGTTGTGAACTTATTGTATTATCTTTTTGGTGGCCGACCTAATTGTTTAGGTCTCAGGTTGGTATAAATATGATGTAAGATCTCTATGTATAATACAGGTCAAGGCTATAGGTTTATCTATGTACGAATAATATTGTAATCATATGCAGAAGGTTTGGTCAATCGTAGGTGATGGAATTGGGTTTGTAAGAGAGGTTTAAGGCCTTCGGTATTGAGCTTAACTGAAACTGTACTCAGGCATTGGAGATGGTATACTTGCAGTTCACTCTTCTTTTCAGATTGTAGTCTGATGTTTTTGTAGTCAGTGAGGCAAGTTTTTTGTGATGATCAGTGCGCTCTAGGTTGTTATCCTTCCTACATGTGTAGGCCCCTAATATTGTAATCACATACTTATTGAAAAAGTATTGTTTGACTGTGGATAGGCTTCACACCATGGTTTTTCCATTTATCGGGTTTTCCATGTACAAATATTGGTGTCATGTGTTCTGGATGGATGGTAACTGTTCTATGATTTATGTCTATGTTTAATTACTATATGAGTTATTTCAGTATTTGGTTTATATATTTTGGTATTAAGTTCACGTGTTCCGGTAATAAGGATTTAAATGCTTAAAGTTTTGTAATCCAGTGACAATTGATTCACCCCACCTCTCAGTTGTCCTTTGGTTATTTGAGCTATCTAATAGATGTTAAGTGTGCATTTCTGAATGGAGATCTTGAAGAGGAAGTTTATATTGAGCAACCTAAAGGATTTTCACTTTCAGATGACAAAACATGGTTTACAGGTTAAAGAAAGCTTTATATGGATTGAAACAAGCCCCTGGAGCTTGGTATGCAAGACAGGATAAATATCTTTTGAAGCTTGATTTCACTAAAGGTAATGCTGACAGTGATTTATATTATAAGATCACCGATCATGACATATTTATTATAAGATAAGTGTATGGAATTTCTCTAACAATATGAAGAATGAATTTGAGATGTCTATGATTGGGGAGATGAAATTTTTCTTAGGTTTGTAGATTACACAAACTGATAAAGGTATTTTCATCTGTCAAACTAAATATGCTAGAGAGTTGTTGAAGAAATTTGGGTTGGAAAATTCTAAACTTGTTGGTACTCCGATGGTTACAAGTGAGAAATTGACAAAGAAAAATGCATCTGCACTGGTAAATCCTACAAGGTACAATTCTATGATTGAAGGTTTGTTATTTCTAACTCAGATTAGACTGGATATAATGAATGTAGTTTGTATTGTATCAAGATATCAGAGTGATCCTAGAGAAAATCATGAGAGTGCGGTGAAAAGGATTTTTCAGGTATTTGTAGGGAACAATTGAATATAGTTTGTGGTATCCTAAAAATGATGACTTTACATTATATGCATATACAGATGCAAATTGGGCCGGATATGTTGATGACCAAAAGAGCACATCTGGTGGAGCTTTCTATCTTGGAAAGAAACTTCTTTCATGGATCAGCAAAAAGCAGTCATGTACCTCTTTATCTACTGGTGAAGCTGAGTATGTTGTTGTTACTACTACCTGTACACAAGTTCTATGGATGAAGCAAATGTTTAAGGATATAAAGGTGGATTGTAATGAATTGGTAGTTATTTAGTGTGATAACTATGTTTCTATTGATATATCAAAGAATCTGTTATTTCATTCTAAGACAAAGCACATATCTATCAACATGTATAACTTTTTGAAGGAGAAGGTAGAAGAAAATGAATAAATTTTTGAAGGAGAAGGTGGAAGCAAATGAAGTCAGACTGGTTTATGTGAACACTAAAGAGAAGATTGCAGACATCTTCATTAAAATTTTGTCTAAAGAATCATTTGTGTGCTTCAAAGACAGATAGGGGGTTTTTGCCCCTCTAGTAGAGACCCGAGTGATACTAATTGGCATCAGTCCAGTATGCATTATTAGAGCTATTACTCATTCCAGATTGATGTGGTGGTGCTACTACTCAAGGGGAGTAGTCAGCTGTAAGAATAAGAGGATTTATGATTTTTCTTTGATATTTATGTCATATCTTTGGTATTGATGTCAAAAGGGGAGAGTTATTCTTGTGAAAAACATAAGGGAGAGATATATTCATTAGGGGAGTTTGGTTCAGAGCTTCATTGCTATATCATTTTGTTGGAGATTGTTGGCTATCTTCCATAGGGGGACACTTGTTTGGTATTTCTTGGTACTTGGATGTTTTTCACATCTAGTGTTTCCATCAAGCCAAAGGGGGAGATTGTTGGAAATTTGGAGGAATTGATTATGTGTTGCATTGATGTTTTGTCATTGATGGCAACACCGGCTGTTTTGGTTATTTACCAATTTCCAGTTGGTTCCGGTAGTGGTTGGATTATGATATTGATCTAGTATGCTTTGAATTGCTTTGGTTTGTGGAATTGATTTGGATCTGTCATTCATGTTATTCAGATGAGTATCACGATCAGTTGTTTCAAGATTTTATGACTCAGATACTATCATTTGTTCTAGTAAGCCTTTTGGTCACCGGTAAGGGTTTTACCGACAAATATTTGTTGAAGATCTTTTGATGCATGTGATAAGTGGTGTTCCTGCAGCTTCTAGATGACTTTTAGGATGTTTTTGGTTATCTTGTTCATGTTCCTGTTGATTGGTTGTGTTGCATTTAGGACCAGACCTAATGCTATCTTATTCTGCTAGGTTATGGATTGGCTTATGTAACATGTTGATGGGTGATCCTGATGCATTACCAGATGGATTCATTGATTGGATTATGTTGTTTCGGTCTTACGCCAACTAGGTTGATCATTAGATTGTGGGTTTATGTTATTAATTTATTGTATTATCTTTTAGGTGGCTGACCTAATTGTTTAGGTCTCGGGATGGTATAATATGATATAAGATCTCTTTGTCGATCATAGTTATGCGATTACCTGTGTGCGAATAATGTTGTAATCATATGTAGAAGTTTTGGTCGATCATAGGTGATCTAATTGGGTTGGTAAGAGAGGTTCAATACCTCTGGTACTGAACTTAAGTGGAACTATACTTAGGCATCAAAGATGCTATCTTTGCAATTCACTCTTCTTTCCAGATTGTAGTCTGGATTTATTTTGTAGTCATTAAGGCTCCTTTTGTAATGAGAAGTGCGCTCTAGGCTATTAGCCTTGCTGGATGTGCAGGCCCCTCATTTTGTAATCACATACTTACTATAAAAGTATTATCTGACCATGGGTAGGCTTCCCACTATGGTTTTCCACTTTACTAGGTTTTCCACGTACAAATATTGGTGTCATGTGTTCTGGATGGATGGCAACTGTTCTGTGATTTATGTTTATGGTTAATTGCTATATTAGTTATTATGGTATTTAGTTTATGCATTCCGGTATTGATTTTATGTGTTCTAGTAATAAGGATTTAAATGCTTAAAGTTATGTAATCTGTTGATAACTAATTCAACCCCCTCTCAGTTTTCCTCTGGTTATCTGAGCTGTCTAACATTTGTAACTTGAGCTCAAAAGTGTAGAGAACAAGAAAGACAATCACAACCGATCATGGCGCATAGAAGAACAAACCCCTTCTACACATATTTTGATGCTAGTGAAGATGAAATAACTGAGGAACTAATTCAATGGGCCCAACAAAACCTCAGTTTCCAAAAAATCATGCAAAAACTCAGAATCTGATAAACAAAGATACTTTCTCATGATAGAAAGAAAAGGCGTTAAGATTCCTATAGATTTTGATATGGACCAGCTAACACAACAAAATCATGAAACAAGAGAAGAGCCAAGAGCACACAACTATAATACCAATGACCATGATAATAATGAGGAACCAAGAACACATCACCATAATAACCAGGATGAAAATGATCCTTTGGATGCATTAACACAACAAATCCAAGATCTTCAACAATAGATGCAAGACATGCAACAACAGACAACAAGAAGATATTTCTTATAGGATATTTTGATGAATACTAAGAGGGGGGGGGTGAATTAGTATGCCAAAATCTCTGTACTTAAACACTTACACATGTTGAAGATAAACCAGTAAAATAGTCTAACAGACAGACCGGTTATCACACATGCAAACCAAAATGCAAATAAAGTATTCACCCACAAAAGCAATACAACCATAACATAAGATATTTGACATGGAAACCCAATTGGGAAAAACCATGGTGAGATGGAACTCACAAGTCACTATCTGCAGAATAGAAACTAGACCGTTTAAGGTCTTACAATGTTCTTCACCAGAACAGATCCTGTTAGGAATCTCAATCTCTGTTAGGAGATAAGTCCGATTAAAGACTACCTTGTTAGATGATTTCAGATTCACAGAAGTGAACCACCTTGTTAGAGGATTTTACAAAGGCTTTGAGGCCTACCCAGTTAAGGGCTACAGACTTGTCAAAGATGTGAGTAATCAACAAGTGTTTGATCTATCTTATAGCACAAACTGCTTGATTAGATCCAGTATAGTTCACTGCTAATGCACTCCAACATTACTTCAGTCTTCTCTATCTCTTTCTATTTACAACTCGATCTTCTCAGATAAGATCGCTCTTACAACAACTCAACAATCACCTACATAAACCCTTTCAGCAACAGTTTCAACAACTCAAAACCCTAGACATGATGTCCTTTTAAAGGAATCTGATTTCATGTCGGTCCAATAGGATTACATTACAAATTCCTAGGTTTAATGAATCTAGACATACTCAGTAACACGGCACAAAAAGCACCATCAGTGTGTCAGCACCGTCAATCAATTGGTGGGTTGGTAACTCATCACAAAATGTCAGTTGGTAACTCATCACAAAATGTCGGATGGTAACTCATCACAGAGTACTACTGGTTCATACAAAATACCGATTGCCAGTTTGACAAAAATGAAGACTCGTAAGAATGTGTTATGCCGCTTTGCTCCCTTGTACTGATTGAGATCTACGAACTGCTTGGGGTCATCATGCCGCTTCAGACTGGGAAACACATTCTGTAAAATCATTAGTCTAAAGACTAGAATACAACATACCGGTTGGGTCAAATACTGGTTGAGCTATAGCTCATACATATAAAGGGGTTCTTAGTACAAGTGTGTGTCCATCAATGACAATCACAACATAAACATAAAAAATGCCAACAATCTCCCCCTTTGGCATTGATTGCAACACTTAGGAAAATAAAATTTTGACATCTAAGTGTTTTACAACAAAAACTTGCCATTAACAAAATTGCTCCCCCTAAGCATATACACTATCCCTTAATCAACACAATGTATATCAATTTTGCATACAGAGCATAATCATGAAGACATCAGAGCATATAGCATATATCAAAATTTTGAAAATAGATGCTTCTCCCTATTTGTCTTCAAAATAGATAGAGTACTTCTCCCCCTATATCAGAAGATCAAAATTTTAAAACCAAAAACAGATACTTCTCCCCCTTTGCCAACAATGACAAAGTACCGCTGAACAACCCTGTTTCCATTTGATATAAATAAAAAGTTTATGACAACAATGAATAATATTTGTCAAAAACTAATTTATAGTCCTACAAAAATTGTTTCATGGATAGAGACCAGGACTCAAGTAAAGAGGTGGCCACTTCTTTTTCTGTTTGCATCTGGTATACCTGTTCCTCCATGGCATCAATTATGCTCAACTCCTGCGTAATTGTCAAGGCATCCAGGTTCAGATAACACTTCTGAAGAATTTGTAGACGTGGAAGTAAAACCAGTTGTAGCTCCTGCAAATCTTTAGATCGTGTACTGATCTCTTGCTCCATTTTGGCTGACTAGATCTGGAACCGGTGAACGGTTTGCCCATATGTTGCAAAGGAATCATAAGGTGTCTTAAATGTGCCCAAGTAGGACTGTAAGTCCATTTGAAGCTTTTGCTTCTTGGCTAGCACATCATCATAGAACAAATGAGATTGACAGATTTTGCTTAGTAGCAAGTTTCCCTCATCCAAGGCATTCCTTATGTCCTTTTGATCTTTCAGCAGTTCAGTCCTAAGCTCATTCATCTTTTTCACCAGAGCAACATTAAGAGCCTTTTGGTGCTCTTTCTTGACATTTGCCTCAGCTGCTTCTTCTAGGCTCTGCACCTGATCATCCACTACAATACACAATAGTTTGAACTGTGCTAGTGATGATTCAATGTCAGGAAGATTGGTACCGGGGATTAAACTGGTAAGGATGTCTACAGCCGCCTGAATTATGTCTTGTTTCTTTTTCCTGTTAATGATCTCAAGGTGCTCTTGAGCAACCTTGATGCTTTGCATAAGCTCTAACTCACTTGCAGATTGGAGATCGATAGGACTGGAGATATCAACCAGTTTGGCTTGACTCCCGGTTGCCTTCGGAGTCTCCATCTGAGTGCTCTCCATTTCTTTTGCTGCCTTGTCTTCTTCTACCTTCTTCCTTTTCTCTGCTTCTTTCTTTTTCCTGTCTTCTTCTTTCCTCTTTTCCTCTTCTTTCTCTTTTTCTTCCTTCTTCTTTTCTTCTTCTTCCATCTTTTTCTTCTCTTCCTCTTCCTTCTTCTTCTTCTCTTCCTCTTCCTTCTTCTTCTTTTCTTCCTCTTCCTTCTTCTTCTTTTCTTCCTCTTCCTTCTTCTCTTCCTCTTCCCTCTTCTTCTTTTCTCCATCTTCCTTCTTCTTCTTTTCTTCCTCTTCTCTCTTCCTCTTCTCTTCCCATCCTCTTCTTGCTTCTTCTCCTCTTCATCTTTTCATTTCTCCTCTTCCTCTTTTCTCTTCTCTTCCTCTTTTCTCTTTTTCTCATTTTCATCCCTCTTCTTCTTCTCTTCCTGTTCTTGAGTCGCTTCCTGTTTGTCCTTAGCTTGCTCACCACCCTGTTCGGCTTGTTGCCCCTATTCTATTCCCTTAGAAGGTATGTCCTGAGTGACATCTTCTACATCCAGGGCATCGACATCAATAGTGTCGATTGGTTCTTCAACCAGGTTTCCTTCCTCATCAAAGACTTCATCCGGTTTGGAAACAGCTGGTTCTTTTTTCGCTTGGAGGTTGACCATTTTTGCTTTGTGAGAGTTGATAGCATAATCCATATGCTGATGAGTATCTTTTTCAACATCATCAATTCTCCCCTCCAACAGCCAGAGTCTTCTTCTCCTTGTGAAGAAGAGACCTTTATTTTGGTCCAACACATCAAACAATTCTGAATTTGAGAGGTCGGGAAAGTACCGTGTAAAGACTTTCTCCCTAATATCCTATTCCTTTTTAATGGAAATGCACCATTTATTATCTAATGCTTTAAATAAAGAATCTGGTGTCTGAGATTTAATCTCTGATGGCGACCGGTCATTTTTACACAAATAAATGATGATTTCCTGTAATACTTCTTCCTTTTCCTCATCACTAAAATCATCATAATAATCTACTAAATCATGAAGCAATTTTCTCCTAATATTCTTAACTGTCCTTTGAAAATGTGTCAAAGGTTTGTATGAGGAGATATCAATATTTACCGATGCGGATGCTGCCAGTTCATTCTTCTTCATTTTCTTTGTCTGTTTGGCCTTCTTTGGCTTTTCATCAGACTAGGTCTCTTCAGAGTCTGGTTCATTTGTCTTCATCTTCCTTTTTCTTTCAAATACTTTTGCCGGTGTCTCCTCTGGTTTCTTCTTTGCCGGTGACCACTTGGTCACTCTTGGAGTTGCAGTGGTAGCTGATACCAATGCTGCAGGCACTGCTTTGGCTTTCTTTGCTACTAGTTCTTTTCCTTTCTTAACCGATGGTTCTTCAGCTGGTGCAATCCTCTCCAAGTAGGTTCTGGTCCTTTTAGCATTTGGATCAAGAGGCGAGGCAATAAGGGTTGAGGCATACCCTTCCAGCATATCATACATAACTTCATAGCCCATTGGCTCTACTTCCTCCATTCTAGGCTCAACAGCCTCCATTAAACATTTGTCCACCTGAATGGTGAAACAGATGTCATCTTCATATTTCTTAACTATATCACCTTATATCCTTACCCTTTGACTCATCTTTCTTCTGAACTCATCAAAATACTTGTTCAGTACTTCAGGGTAACCGGTTCCAATGGCTTGTATGCTTTCCTTGATCTGCTTGGTTACCAGTTGGTCAGGAGACCATTGGACATCTCCTACTCCAGGAAAGTAGCCTTGGAAATAGAAGAACAACCCTATCAGTAGTTGTCCAAACTTAAACCTCAATGCATTGTCCTATTTAATCACCTTTAGATTCAACAGGAGTTGCCTCTACATACCGGTGCATAAGTCAAAAGATGCATCCTCTTTAATCATCCGGTAAGTGACATTTACCACTGCAATAGATACAGAATTAATCCTGCTGGCTGAAAACATTCTATAGCCTATCACCATGTAGGTGTATTTCACCAGATCATCCTTGATAGGATTAACTATCATACCTCATGAGTCACTTGTTGAACCGGTGAGCTTAGCCATTTTGGTTTTGCTTACCATTCTTAGGGCTGACACTTCCCCTATGTTGCAAAAACTGATGATTACATGAATTGCCCGAGGTGTGATATCATGCGTCCTCTCCAGGTACATCTTGTCAGCGTGGAATCTGCTCAGAATGATCCTGATGTGATCCTCCGTAAAATCTTCTAGAAAGTATACTGCATTATGGAGTTTCTTCTTCTCTAGGATACTAAACTTCGGTTTGATCTTTTTATCCTTGCCGCAAAACAAACCTAACTGGGTGTGAATAGCTAAAGACCCTAGGTCTTCTATTTTGCAATCAATATAATCAGAAATTCCTTCCTCAACTATGACTCCAATCAGAACTTGTGATAAGGCATTATATTTGGACTTCCTCTGAATAAAACTTTCTGACTCAATGGATGTATTAGAACTGGTATGAGATGCGAAAGCCATTGTTGAGTATTTTCAAGAACACGAAAAATACCTTTACAACGCGAATTTAGGGCTTCCTGATTCTGCTTCACTCCACTCTCTGTTGGTTGCCAAATCACTGCTTTGTGTTCTCCACGACCGCTTGCAAACTGGATTTGAATCTCCTTCAAGATTTATCAATTTCTTGAAATCTTAGCTCAAATCACCTTTTCTTCGCTCTGCACTTGAAAACTTTTCTTCGCTTGAAAATAGATAGTGAGAAATGATTTAAAATATGCTTTTATACATGTCTCTCACCTATCGCCATTAATGCTCCTCTATTAGGGCAAAAAACCTAATTTGCCTCCTTTACCATTTCTGGTCTTCTACCAAGCAACAGGTATCACATACCGGTTAAGGTCTTTTACTGGTGTGACTGGGGGTTTACAATCATTTCACCATTTTCTCCCCCTAAGCTTCTTTGGAGCTTAGTTTATCGGTTCCGATATTTCCACACTAGGTGCAGAAACTAGTTCCTCTTCCAACATTGTTGGTTTCTTCCTCCAGGTTTTGTTCATGTCTGCTTGAAGTTTTTCAACATCAACTTCTCCTTTCTGAGTGACTGGTATATCATCAGATATACTCTTTCTGCTTCTACAGAATCTTGCAACGTGACCTGGTTTATTGTAGTGATAGAAAACCAATCTAGGTGCTCTCCAAGGTCCATTGTTCATATTTCAATTCTTCCTTCTGCATGTAGCCGCAGTGTGTCCATGTCCATGAAAAATCCAACAATTTTCTCTCCATCCGGTTGCTAGTTGATAACCATTGTTGCTTGACTGATAATTATAGGCATCTAACCGGTTAGGGTTCTGGTTTACAAAAGATTCCAAACCAGCTCCTTGGGTCCTCTGAGGATATCTTCTGGTATTGTTCATGACAGACCTGCATTCAGATGCTTTGTGCCCAAACTTGTTGCATGCATAACAATGACCATTGAACTTATTGGATCTAGGTACATTGTTGATAAAATATGGAAAATTATTATAGGCTTTTCTCCTACATACATTGGCAGTGTGTCCTTCTTTAAGATAGCTAAAGAAAATAGGTTTGAATTTTTGCTTACCTTTTCCTTTGAGTGTCAGTTGCTTCTTTGATGCTTCAACATTTGTTCCTGAGGATTCTCCTTCCTCATGTCCAGAGAAACCAAGACCATTGGTATTCTTTGCCGATCTAGATGACTCAAGCTTTTGCTCTAGCTTGACAGTACTTTTGCCAAACTTAGCAAGTATTTCCTTTGACTCAGAGAGTTCTTTGGAAATAGCAGTATTTGTCTCCATTAGACTTGCATTTTCAGAGATGGCTATGTTTAGTTCACCTTGCATGTCTTCCTTTTCCATCCTGGTCTCATGAAGGTGAGCAGTCAGTGCACTAATCTCTTGTTTCAACTTGGAAATCTCATGATCTTTGACCTTTACTCGATCTTCAGCTTTCCTATGGTTTTCAAGCTCTTGACTAAACTGAATAGTCAATCCTTCCAACTCCTTTCTCAGATTGGAGTTTGAATCATTCAGCTTATTCACTTTTGCAATCATGGCTTCCATATTAGCTTCATCTTCAGAACTACTTTTAGATAGCTCCATCAACTTTTTTGCATGTTCTCTCCTTTTTGCTTGAGATGCCTTGTATTTGACCATAAGATCATCATAGGCTTGCTCAGACTTAGTGAGCCATTGAGTAAGTTCCCTCAAAGTGTATTCCCCCATATCTCTTTCCAAGTGGTTAAACTTATAGAAAGGTAGGCTCTGATACCAATTGATGAATACTAAGAGGGGGGGATGAATTAGTATGCCAAAAATCTTTGTACTTAAACACTTACACAATCTGAAGATAAACTGATAAAATAGTCTAATAGACAGACCGATTATCACACATGCAAACCAAAATGCGAATAAAGCATTCACCCACAAAAGGAATACAACCATAACACAATATATTTGATGTGGAAACCCAACTGGGAAAAACCACACTGAGATGGAACTCACAAGTCACTATCTGTAGAATAGAAACCAGACCGGTTAAGGTCTTACAATGTTCTTCACCAGAACAGATCCTGTTAGGAATCTCAATCTCTGTTAGGAGATAAGTCCGATTAAAGACTACCTTGTTAGAGGATTTCAGATTCACAGAAGTGAACCACCTTGTTAGAGGATTTTAAAAAGGCTTTGAGGCCTACCCGATTAAGGGCTACAGACTTGTCAAAGATGTGAGTAATCAACAAGTGTTTGATCTATCTTATAACACAAACTGCTTGATTAGATCCAGTATAGTTCACTGCTAATGCACTCCAGCATTACTTCAGTCTTCTCTATCTCTTTTTATTTACAACTCGATCTTCTCAGATAAGATCGCTCTTACAACAACTCAACAATCACCTTAAACCCTAGCCACAACATAAACCCTTTCAGCAATAGTTTCAACAACTCAAAACCCTAGACATGATGTCATTTTAAAGGAATCTGATTTCATGTTGGTCCAATAGGATTACATTACAATTTCCTAGGTTCAATGAATCTAGTCATACTCAGTAACACGACACAAAAAGCACCATCAGTGTGTTGGCATCGTCAATCAATCGGTGGGTTGGTAACTCATCACAAAATGCCGATTGGTAACTCATCACAAAATGCCGGTTGGTAACTCATCACAGAGTACTATCGGTTCATACAAAATACCGGTTGCCGGTTTGACAAAAATGAAGACTGGTAAGAATGTGTTATGCTGCTTTGCTCCCTTGTATCGGTTGAGATCTACAAACTACTTGGGGTCGTCATGCCGCTTCAGACCGGGAAACACATTTTGCAAAATCATTAGTCTAAAGACTAGAATACAACATACCGGTTGGGACAAATACCAGTTGAGCTCTAGCTCATACATATAAAGGGGTTCTTAGTACAAGTGTGTGTCCATCAATGACAATCACAACATAAACATAAAAAATGCCAACATATTTGCCACTACCCATTCAATAGAAGCTTGAACATGATACCATATCCCCCCAATTACAAAATTCCCAAGTATGACAAATATAATGGCTCAACTAACCCCAAAGATCATGTAAGGGAATTTTGCACCATGATTTTGGAATTCATACATAATGACACCTATATAATGAGATTATATCTAAGAAGTCTAGGTGGACAAACTATAGAATGGCTCTCAAAACTCACATAGGCCCTAAGATCATTTGAAGAGTTAGTGAACAAATTTGTGTCACAATACTCTTACAATATCCAACATGAGATAACCATGCTCAATATTTGCAATACCAAATAGAAAAATAATTAACAATTCATGATATTCCTACAAAGATGGGGATGATTGATTTCTAGATACCCCCGTCTAGTACCTGAAAAGGAAAAGATGTATATCTTTATGGACAATATTAGTAGCGAAATGAGTTATCAACTTCAATTGCAATGTCCACCTAGCTTCCAAAAGCTGATCGATAACAGTATCAAAATAGAATAAACCTTGATTAAAAGGGGAACCTTAAAAATCTCTAAGGAAGGTACCAGTTTTTTGAGCAACTATAACCACAATAACAATAACACCAACAACAATGTCGACAAGTCCATATTCTAGACAAGAAACAAGTACATTGTCAATGATGGTGTAGTCGACATTCATAATGTAAAACCAAAACAACTTGTGTTAAACTTATCAGGAACTACATGAGTCAACAATCCAGAAAACAACAAACCAAAACCATCCCCTGCACCATATCGAAGGAAATTCTCACCTTTGGGGAAATCACTTGAATCGGCATTAAAAGAACTTTTGGAAAATAAAATCATAACATTAACCAACACAAGATATTTTGAACCACAAGTCAAACCACCATGGTGGAATGACACACATCATTGTGAGTATCATCAAAACAAAGGTCACCCAACTAACGATTGCCAAAGATTGAATAACTTGGTTCAAGATTTACTAGACAAAGGTTACATAATGGTGGATAGACATAAAACCAATTATGATCATGAAGCGTTCAAAAATCCCCTTCCTAATTATGAAAAGGGAGCATCATCTTCATCAAGCAACAAAGGGGCCAATATCACTCATATTTAGGACAATACTATCAATCACATATCGACATATGACAATCAAATCAATGTTATTAAGATCAAAGATAAACAAGAGCACGTCCTAGTAAATGCGACCACATGAGCTCAATCCAAGTATGTATTGAAAGGAAATACATCCAATACACCTATTCCTTCTAAAAATCAATATAGTTTGGTAGATCAATTGTAGAAGACACCAACACACATATCAATATTAGAACTTCTCAAAATCTCACCAGCACACAAATAAATTCTAGAGAAAGCTCTTGTTGACACTACAATTCCAAATAACCTGGACATTGATCGATTCCAAGCCATGGTGGGCCAGTTAACCATGCCTCACAATTTATCATTTTTTTAACATGATAATGTCTCTTTGAGTCATCTGCATAATATTATGCTCCATATTGAATTTTTGATCTATAAAAATTGAGTGAAACATGTACTAATAGATGGAGGAGTCGGCCTAAACATCTATACTCTGAAACTTATCCGTGCATTGGGTTTCTCATAAATAGCCACTGATCCTAGAAAATGAAGAATGATAATCAAAAGGGCTGGTGGTACTACCCATTCAAGTAGGACTAGTCTAGAAGGACACTCTCTATCAAGTCTTGGACATAGACTTATCTTATAACATACTCTTGGGTTGTCCTTGGATCCATGAAATGCAAGTGGTGCCATCTACATACCACCAGTGCCTAAAATTTACATATGATGGATGGGAAATTTCCATCTTAGCAGACACTAATCCTTTTCAGTACTACAACAATCTCAAGGCAACTCAAAATGTCAGTGTACCACACAATAGGAAAGCTCTCACTTCGACATCATCAAATAGTAAAGATCGGCTCAAATCTCTATCCATAGATTTTGAGAAAAATATGTAGTTAAAGGACAAAGGCATGGGAGAATACTCTTTTGGACTATCATTTTGTCTATCAAAGTTATCAATTTCACCAAGGTCTCATGGACAACCATCAACATCCAAGCAAAAATCTTCACAACCCATCAAAGAGATTGTGTGTTTATTCAAGAAGGAATTAGTAGATGAAATAGAGGATAAATATTTTTTGAATTGGTTATACAAGGATGAAGAGGACACACAAGGAACAATGTTAAGTGTCACAATCCCAATATAACAATATGGCAATGGATTTAGGATCATGCAAAGGATGGGATACATAAGAAAAGGTCCTATTGGCAAAATAAAAGAGGGCATTCTAGAGCCCATACACCTTCCTACTCAAAATAATAAAGACAAATTAGGGATAGGCCTTGGTCAAAATATCCCAGTTCACAAGCAACAAAATCAATGACAAAAATCTACATGGCAACAAAATCAACAAGAATCTACACAATTAAAGCAACAAAAACAAGGAATAACACAACAACAAGAAGTAGAAAAAGAAATCAAAAAGTGGCAAGAGGATGAATGTGCACAACAGAAAAAAAAAATTCCATCAGGACGACAAAAGCGACTCAAAATTTCTAAGCTATTCTGTAAACTACATGCCAGTTCTGAAATGGACTCTTGTTCTGATGAAACCTATAAAATTGATATAGATGTGGTTCATACATATACACTCACACTATGTGAAGGATAAGGCTCAGGGTCTCAATCATTTGAATTTGGACCACAATATATCTATGATGCTAGTGAGAAGGAGCAGATTCGATGCGAGATAGACAATCAAGAGGAGAGTACAATCATAGGCCTCGATCTTATTATTGACAACCTTGACAATTTTTTCATCATGACTCTTATAGAATTAGATCTTAACCCACTTAATGATTCCTTAAACCTCATATATCTTGAACTCATTAACTGGGAATAAACTGAACCCTTCACTATACCCATCTTTCAAGATGATGATGCCATTGTCCATTACCTCTGTGTAGTAAATCCACACATATGCTCCACGAGTGAATATCCTAATGATGTCTTCAACTAGGGGAATGCCAAATCTTTCAGTCACAAAAAACAAACATAAAATAGATCTAATGGTGAAAACCATCTAATGACAGTATTAGATCACAAAAAAGTAAAAATAAAGGACGTGTCCAATAGTGAAAACATCTTTGAGGCGTTGACAGATGAAATACTTGACACTCTCCCTGAGCACTCTCAGGAGAGATCACCAATATTGATTGAGCCAACACAATCAATAAATATCGGGACTACAAAAACAATAAAGACATTGCATCTGGTGGCATCCTTAACAAATGAAGAGAAACCAAGTTTCACAAGGTTTTTTGAAGAAAAGCAAATCAACTTTGCTTGATCATATTCATATATGCCAGGGATAGATCCAGAATTGATCATGCACCATGTCACCAAACTTTTGGGCACGAACGGAATAATTTGTTTTTTTAAAACATAGCCTAATGAAGCTAAGTTTATTAAAAATAACATAGTATCAATTCTTGTCTTAACTACGTTTGAATTCTTCTTCAACTAAACTTAATTTAAACAACTACATTAAGTAAGCGGGATAATCTAAATTACATGCGAAAAATTAATTCTCCAAAGAATTAATTATTATCTCATCGATTAATAAATAATAAATTCATTTAAGCAAAACCCCTAAATTAATTGACAAGAGATATTATTACTCTCAATTAATCTTTTTAATTATAGTAGGAATTAATTAAATTAACTCTGGCAATTGGATTTTTTAAATCCCATGAATTATTTTAACAATAATTATAATGTGTCTAAAATCTGACTAAAGGGCTAAATAGATCCATAATAAAATTTGCCCTATAAAGTTTATTCTCGACAAGCCTAAATTTAGGTGAACTAAAAAAAAATCCCCTATGGCCTAAATTGTGGAGACCTGGAAACTTACTTTGTCGATTGTTATTAGGAATATCTAGAAAGAGTGCAACAATAGGATTTTTAGGGATAAAAGGGCTTTCCCTGAAGTGGTTGCAGATAAAATCTTTAGGAGTATCTTTGAAAGCCTCTACTACATTGATCAGGGACCAGCTGCTAAAGATGATTTTAAAGACAGGTGGAACCTTTCTACTACTACCACTAGCAAGGAGACTGGAAGAGAAGGTCTAGTCTGGTGTTTCCCCCTGTAGGGATGGATTAAGGCTAACTTTGATGGGGCCTCTAAAGGGAATCCGGGTAAAGCTGGATATGGGGGCATTATCAGGAATTTTGCTGGAAGTTGTCTCAAGGCGGTGGCTAGTCCTCTAGGGAATCAAACTAGCTTTTTTGCTGAAGCCTCTGCAGCCTTGAATACCTTAATTATTGCCAAAAGTCTAAATTATGATAAAATATGGCTTGAGGGAGATTCACTCAATATCATAAAGTGCCTAAAGGGGGAATCGAAGCCTTCCTAGCCTATTGAAAATATCATCATGAAAGCTAGGGAGATCATTGCTAGTTTCAAAGAAAACATTATTCAACATGCCTTCAGAGAGCAAAACAGCATGGCGGATTGCTTAGCGAACACTGGAGTTAACTCTAACTCCCAAATGATTTGGCATGAGGAGGATCTCAATTTAAATATCAAAGAGCTCATCAAAAAGGACAGTTATACGGGGAGAGAAGGACAATTTAATCATGACAAGTAAAAAGCATCATTTATGCCCTGCTGGAAAGGCCATCATTACATGGCGCCGTGACAGATCCTCTATTATTTCTAATAAAGTGTCGCACGTTTTGTGGGTTACCCAGCTCAAAAACTTTAGCAACATCAGAAAAGAAGGTGATAACTTGCAGATAAATAGAGCAAACAACCCATATCCGAAGATGGGCGGAGACCTAAGGCAGGAAGAACTAGACAATACGTCGACCTGGAAAGTGAAGCCTAAAGTCTGGGCAAAATTGGAGAAGGGCTCTCTTACTAGCTTCATGGAGAAACTTGAGGACTATGACAAAGGTAGGGTTAACTTAGCCGTTTCCAAGATTTCTGAAAACTGGTCTAATGGCTCTTTTAAACTTTATGGTGTTAAGTTTAAGTTGGACGCTAGGCTCATTTCCACTATGACCAGAATGCCCCACTCTAGGCTTAATTTCTTTCGAGACCTCAAGGTCTCCAACAACGTGGTTAACCTATTCCTGTGAAAAGAGAAAGAGAGAGATAAAATTGGCAAGGCTACTGGGGGCTACTACGAAGCTACAAACATCAAGAAGTTGTGGGGCTGGGTTCTGAATGCAATTATGGAGTACATCATGGTTGAAGGCCATTTTTCTAGGGCCCACACCTACCACTTCATTCTCTTAAACCATTTCAGACACGACAAAAAGGTGTCCCTTCCATACTACCTCTTTCGGTCCCTCTCCAGGTCCCTCAACAAACACAAGACTAACCCTTCTAGCTTGATACTCCACTACGAGCTTCTGCTGCTCATCTATGAGCATTGCAAAACCCTCGCCCTGCTAGAGAATAAGAGGATTTTTGCCTCTTCGGGCAAGAGAAAGATGGAAGAGGGAGAAACTAGCAAGGAGAAGGCATCCTCCAGCAAAAAAAGGAAAAGCGTCCCTGGGTTGGAAATAGAGGACATTGTCAAGGAAAGTAGTGGTATGAAAATAGACGACTCCAACGGTGAAGATGGCTGGAAAGATGAGGAGCTGGGCAATGAGGAAGAAAGCGACAATAATGAGCCTAGTCAAGAAAGCCCTACCCTCAGTGAACACCCTGGTAAGGACAACAACCATTTGATGGAAGAAGCGAAACCCAAGGATAACGAGGAAACCAAAGGGAACTCCAAGAAGGAAATGAACAAAGACTCTGAGAAGGACCTGACTGAGGATAGAGATAGCAAGGTCAAGGAAAATGCTAGTAAAGGGCTTATCCTGGATAACCTCAAGAAGCTCTCTGAGGCCAGAATGGATTTTGATAGATGGACCTATGAGACCTTGAAAAACCTGGACAAGAAAGGGATTAAAATGGATGATAAGAGGGAGGATGAAAATAGAGAGCAGATTAATTGGAAGCAGAAAATGGAGAATAAGGTAAAATCGCTGGAAGAGGGAAAAGAAGCGATGAAAAATCTGATGGGAGTTATCCCAAGTATCCTCTTTGCTGTCATCAAAAACCTGGAGGACATCGCTAAGGTCGTTGATCACACCTGCACTCCTAAGTCGATTGTGGATCTTGACCTGGAAGAAGAGACCATCCAAACTGGAAGTGGTGATGCTAATCTGGTGGGCGGTACTGTGAAGAGAACCAGGGCCAGTATCAAGAAAGTTGTGGCTGCCTAAGAAAAGGATCCCCCCAACTTCAAAGACAACATCAAAGAGCTATATGATATCAGCAACACCCTGGCTAAAGCCTTGGAAAAAATCTGAATGTTGGAAGGTCTGCTGGCTTTTTGGGGCTTTTTTGGGTTTTCTTCGGTTTCCACTGGTTTTTTTGTGGTTTCTGTTCTTTTCTGTCTCTTGTAGCTTTGCTGTTTAAGTTCTGCTTGTAAAGGGTTTCGGGGCCCCTTCAAAACCTACTTTTCCTTAATAAAAAACTTATGAAGTCATTATAAAATTCCTAAAAGATTAAACTCCAAAATAATTTAAAATTTAAAAACATCATATTTAAATGTTTATATAACATATATATAAAATATGAATGGTTAAATAAAATAATTAAACTCAAGTTAATTTTATACATTCATATTTTAAACTATATATATATATTTTCTTTTAACACATATATATTCATACATGAGGATATTTATTTTCTACACAAACATTATTATAAAAGTATTCATGTAATCTAATTAAAATTTTTATTAAATACCCTTGCAATCTATATTTTTTTTCTTTACCACTTCAAAACTACCCTAACCCGAACCGGGTTAGGGTTTTACGTTTTTGTGCAACGCTGAAGTGGGAGACTAGGCGGAGGGGTTTTAGAGTGGCCGCAGGGTTTAATGGAGGTGCGGTGAGGGGAGGTCATGGGGGGCTCCCCACAGGACGCCACCCACAGGGGAGGGCCGAAGCCTTCCCTGCTGTGGTTGCGGCCCATAGTGCGGCTGCGGTCGCTACTGGGGGTCGCCGCCCACAGCATACATATATATATATATATATATATATATATATATATATATATATATATATATATATATATATATATATATATATATATATATATATATGAATTTATTTTCTTTGCTTTCTAAAATTATACAAAAATTAACAAAGTATGGACAGCATGGAAATAGAGGCAAAATTTCTTTTATTTACTTTAATCAATCTGTTTATATATATTTTTTTCTTCTAAAATCACATAAAGCAAGTTTTCAAAACTAACAGATTTAAATAAAGCATTTATTTTTTCTATTGACAATCCAGATGCTAACTTTAGACATAGACTGCTAATTTTAGATTTATTTTCTGCGATAAATAAAAGGGAAAATGACAGAATTTAATAAACTATATTCAACAACTACATTAATCTAGAATTATTTAAATTAACCTTAGAGATAGGCATGTTAAATCTATTAAACCATGATATGTATTTGAGAATAAATGATTAGGACTAAATGCTTAATTTTCTCTTACTAACATGCAAGCTTACTACTTTACTCGTTTCCATTATTTCAATATGCATAAGGAAATAAACTAAACTTTTATTTTCTGAAATAACATGCATACAACAAGTATTATTTCCATAACTATAGGAACTTAATCCAAAAATAAACATTTCAATTTTGCAGTAATAGCTTAATAAAAGTAATGCATTTCTTTAAAGCATATTTAAAATACAATATAGTCAACATAACAAATGGGTGAGATACCTATCTAGTCTCTCATTTCTATTAAATGAGGACTTTAAACAAAATGAATACATTTCTTTTTCAAATAAATACAACATATAGCTTTCCCTTTACATTGCTGCAACTAAAATATAAAATATCCCATTTCCTAATCTTTTTCTGCAAATCAAGTAAATCCAACAACTCCTAGCTTGTCTTTTTCTTTTCTTTCCAAGCAACTTGCAAGTAAATCATGAGGCTATGACCATGGAGAGCTCACCTCCTAGCCTAGGCTTACTAGAAGCCACCCCCGAGCTTGGAGAACCAAGCCCTAGACAGGTTACACACATGCAACACAACAAGCAAGGAAAAAACACACATCAACACTTTCCCAACCAAGGCTACACTTCATCACAAAATATGATGTTTTTACATGGGTGGTAGTGGACCAAATACCTTGAGGACACTGCAAGAATGGTAGATCACAAAGCCACCTCATGGCAAACAAAGATATATCATAAGTTCATTAACCCCACATCCTTATGCCCCCCCAAGGCATTCATGTCATACTTTCTCTCCTTATGACCCCCAAATGCATAAACCAGGCCATGCAGCAAGGGTCACATATACACCCCTTGAGATCACTCTCATAATGAGAGCCTCTCACTCGAGGGTTGTCAAACTCCTACCACCCGCAAGACCATCCTACTCTCCCAAGAGTAGAAGGCCTTGGTTACTCCCAAATCACAGGAAATGCATAAAAGAATAAAAGATAGGTTGCGTAATAATTTTCACAAAAGAAAATACAAGAAAACAACTTTTACATACAAACAATCTTTCCAACATAAACATGCAACGTAAAAAGAAACAAAAGGAGAAGATGAACCAACCTTCAATCTGCCCAAAGGATGAGTAGCCCAATTCCACAAATCCTTTCTTCTACACTTAGCCAAAATTCTATCCCAAAACTATTCTTTTCAAAATTGCATGATCTCCAAAAATGGAGAGTGGGTGATTACCCACAAAATCTCTAATCCTTGCCTAAAAAGACCTCAGTGAGAGTTCTCACAGGTTACTAAAACTGAAAAAGGAAAAAGTAAGAGAAAGTGGAAAAAGGATCTCAGATCAAAAAGGAAGGTTATCTAACCTAGATGGCACCTACTAATTTTGAATTTTCGCTCACCTTAGGAAACTCACTTTTTGAGGTGACTAAACAGTCACATGGGAGTAGACACATGCCTAAAAATACTCCTAACCCATAGGTATACCTTATGGACTTTAAGAAACACCTTTAAACTACCCCTAGGAGTCCATTTGACCCCTTATAAACCCATCTGAAGTTAACTTTCGGGTCAAACCTGAGTTGCCCGCTCCAAAGACTCTCTACCCAAGGAAAATTTGGAACCACATTCAAATGTTTGAAAAAACTATGGTTGAAACAACTCCCTCCAAGAGACAAGTCAAAAATCAAGACATAAATCAACACATGTGTCAAGTGACACAATAAAATACTTTACAAAATTACACATGAAATTTGTCTCTTGTTAGATTTACACAAATTAATAATTCAATTTAACACACATGCAACATTTACTTTCACAAATAAAATATGATACATACGGGGTGTTGTCTCTCCAAATAGACAAACCCTGGTTTTACGAATGTACATAGGTCTAGGTTTGGTTCTCCATAATGTTTCCATGGTCACATGGATAATTTTCCTGCGCATCTCAATTACACATTAGTAATTCCAAATAACCTCATATAATATTAAACACATGAATAAGAATACACATCAAACACTCTGCATACAATTTACTTATAAACAAATCGATATATCTTATATCCAAATAAATCCACATAAGCAATTATCATAATCCTCATAATTTTGATCCATACATAAGACATGCATCCTATTTCTATCATCATAGTAAAGTCCTGCAAATCCAATAATGACATACATCATCTCTAATTTATCCTATTCTAGAATCATATAGAGTTCTATATCTATAATGCATAGAAATGAACGTTGTCATCAATATGGCCTGTGGACAGAGAAATTCCAAAATCTGATTTTGTGTAGAGCGTCTTGCATGTGGAATTTGTTCATCGCCTGCACACACTAGAATGGAGAAAATTATTGGGGTTGTAGAGGGGCCTGCCTCAGTCAGACCCCCACTTAGGTGTTTCCACTGCCACGAACAACCAGATAGATAGATTGGTAAAAGATAAATAAAGTTGGAAGCAAATAGAAACTATACTTTGCTTAATGGAAGCAAACCCCTATTGCATGCAATGTAAATATATTGGAATATTCAAAATATTGGAAATAACAAATGCACCTAGATGATAGATACAATCAATAATGCAAAGGACTCATTGCATGTAAATGAAATAGATAAAATAGAAGACAAGGCGTGAAGCCAAACCCCTCTTTGTTGAAGATACAAGCGTGACGAAGCCCGCAATAGTGTTCATTGGTAGAATCCAGCACAAGATAGTTGTAGCTTGATATTGGTAGAGTGTGTATCCAAAATCATGAAGAGAGAAATATGATATCAAGAGCATAAAAAGAGCTAAGAGCCAAGAATCCAAAGTGGGAACCCTTCAAAATGAGCTAGGAAGGGTTTTTTAAATCAGAAGAGGTGTGGAGAGCCATTACAGTGAAACACGAGCCAAAGGACACACGTTGGCCAGTGTCCGACTCTGCTATATTTGAGATTCCACCAACTTTTTAGGACATTAGCACGGTACGAGGACGTCCTCGTGTCATGTTGTCATCCGCACAAAAATGGGCCCAAAGGGACTTTCAAGTCGTTCCAAGGCACTTTGTCTTTTGAGCCTATGATGCCAAAATGATGCAATTTTGATCATAGGTTCATCATTAATGCAATAGGCATCATGCATAAGTGTCATAAATACACTGGCATAATTACACTACATTTTTCCCCCACTTTAGTGGATTGATTGATCATAGGAATCGGTCGCACTAAAGTAGTTTGGAAATATGTGTTCATTAATCCCATGCAGTCCAATAATGAAGTGAATGCAATAAATGCTTAGCTAAAAAGGATACTATAGAAACCACAAAGGTCAAGTCGATGATCATGAGTGATGCCTCCAAGTATCCAAGAGAAAACCCAGTATTTGTTGTGACGAATTCCATACTGCAAAACTAGAAAATTTGTCAAAACGAAAAAATGGAGGAAGCTACTTCAGTGAGAAGAATGCTTAAGGAGCATTAGTATGGATAGAAGAGAAAAATCAGATGAAGGCAATTATATGCCCCCTCGTGTTTTTCCCCCAACAAGGTGGGGAAAACAAGAAGGAAAACGAGCCAAAATTTTCCAAAAATAGGCAAAAGCCATTTTAGGCAAAAACTAGGCTATATACTCAAAAGTGGGCCCCAAGAAGGGTCATTTCACTATTCACTACAGGAATTCGAGTGAAGATTTGAATAGAAACTGAGCAAAAAAACCATGCAGATGAGAGCACTGAGCTAGCAAGTTAGAGGAGTTGTGGACCACAGTCAAGTAGGGCGATGAGCCCGACCAGGTATGGTTCGAAACATGCTTTGTTTTATCTTTTAATGCATTTTTTGAACATTTTAGTTGGGATGACTACAAAGGCATCTATGGGATGCACTGTCATCTGGGAAGTGCATCATAGTCACTGACGGGCACATTCATTTGAATGATGCATTGTCATCTTGAATGGGCGCTGGCATCTAGAAGATGCGATGTCATCTTTTGGGCATGTAGGTGTCGAATTGGAAAGATGAATCGAAACTGATGAAAAATTATTTGTGTGTAGACATTACCCAATATGCGGGAGCATATGTCTAGGCACCTGTTGCAAATGTTGTGTATTCGGGCAGAGGAGTTGTTGGTGGCCAACCAACAACTTCTTTGTAGAGTAGGTCTATGGTGGATGTTCACCTTGCCCGAGTTTCAGTTTCATGCCCCAATGCTACGAGCGTTGATGGAGAGGTGGGATGCAGACACCATGTCCTTCCAGCTGCCCATAAGAGAGATGACTATCACATTGATCAATGTATATTGCATTATATGACTTCCCATCCAAGGGGAGCGAGTATCACCAGCTATCCTATCCACAGTGGAGCTGGTCAAACAACGAGAGTGGGCCTTGTGGAGGATAGACACCACAGGACATGTCTACCTACAAGCTCTTGGCCAGGAATGAGTGTTGATTCTCCTGGTATAATGCATCATGATTGCAACTCTCGTACGGTGGGTACTGATAGATGGCCATGGTTCAGAGCTGATTGTAGGGTTTGTCCCCTTGATCCAAGAGATGGACAAGTGACAAACAATATACGCGTGGAGATGCAGCATATGCATGGAGTCTGACGACAAGTGGATGCTTCTTAGCAGGGCATCGCAGGTCACTTAGACCACCTCCGAGTGCACCAATTGATGGCAGACCTTGAGGCATCATGCTAGTGAGAGATGGCAACACTAGAGGAGCTAATGACACAGCGAGAGATTGTTGTTGAGTTATGAGGAGAGCTAAGGGTCCTGCGGTCGTGGAGTACTACTGATGCATGATCGCAGTTGACCTTAATTAGACAACCTCTTTGCTAGGACCGGGATCCTCTAGTACCAGTGACCTTAGGGAATCGCCCACCAGAGCAGTCATGAGATATTTTTTGATTCATTTCATGCACATCATTTTTGTGGTATATATGCATGCATGTATTGATGTATATTAGAGACACATATGACAACATCATGTGTTTTTGTAGTGATGTGATACATGTACATTGACATAATACATTATACACACACACACATATATGTATAAGATTGAACATTGTTATTCCATCTTAGGTTCTTATGTATGGATGTTGTTGTTATTTTATATGCTTATGTGATGGATGGTTTAGATTTAGATGCTTATCATGATTTAATTTACATATGTTCATATGCATGATTAAATCTTATGATGATCTATGTAGAGATATAACACATGTACATGTGTGCACACACACACATGGATGTAACAATGCATAGACCTTATAACACAGAGATGAATGTTGTGTCAATGAAGGATATGTGTCAAGACATGACCCCCCATAGGCATCTAGGTATCATGCGTAAGACACATACTGCACATTTTCTATGCATAGTATCTACGCAGGTGTGTGATATTAATAGGTTCTTTGAGAGGAGTTCCATCCATGGAGGTTGAACCATAGGCACTAGAACCATAAGAAAAGGTGACAATGTATGAACCTAACCAATTCAGGCTAAATTTCCCTCTTTGGTCAGGTGGTGCGTTAACGTTTCTCTAGTTCTCATAAAGAACCAAGTCACCTATATTAAAGATCCTGGGTAGCACACTTTTGTTATACTGTTTAGATAGAGATTTTTCATACTCTTAAAGATGTTGAAGGGCCTTTAAGCGGCACTCATCTAACAACTCAAGCTGATTCAAATGAAGAGTGCGATAGGATTCATCATCAATAACCCCTTTTAAGGATACCTGCAAACAGGAGATCTCTAATTCAAGAGGCATAATAGCATCAAAACTATACACAAGGTTATAGGGTGTCATTCTTTTAGCCATACGAACACTCGCGTGATAGGCCCTGTTGGGACTCATTAAAATTGAGTCAATTTTAGAGGCCCAATCCAAAAATTTGCTTTGCATACCTAAATGAGTTAGTTTGAAGGGCCTAGTTTGCGAGAGGGTAAAATGGAGCCAGTTGATTTTCAGGGGGTAAGGCTGGGATTCATGTCCCACACCTTTCATTTGGCCTATTCAGTGATGTGAAAATTTCAAAATTCAATTTGGATAAGTTTATGAGGTACCCATTTTGAGGGGTGAGCTGAAAGTGCATTTTAGGCATCAAATGCAGATTTTATTAAGTAGCCTACTTTGAGCGATTACATCTTTTGCCTTGTTGATCATCATGGAGAATTTAAAAATGGATTCAATTATATGCATAAATTTGAGTCAGTCTACAAAATTTCAAGTTCTAACGAATCCATTTGCTCAGTTTTCCAAGTCAAATCCATTTGCAGTTTCTATGTTTTGGCAAGTCCCTATTTCAATAGCTAGTCGGAGCCCTGTTTCACATAAATGTAAAAGTTGCCTCAGTAAGCGTCATGTCATAATGTTTTCTCCGAGTTATTACTAGTATAAATGATGAGCTACATTTCAAATTTCAAGCCTCTGTCAATCCATTTGATTGGTTTTCAAAAGGGTTCATTTAGCTATCATTCTCAGTTATCCATATTTTCAGTGCTGTTTCAGTTAAAGTAGCCATTTTTGTGAGTGTACCATTTGCATCCTGTCAGTCTTGTGATCAAAATAAGATTTTTAAGTTTTAATATGTACTTAAAGGTACCTGTGTTTCAAATTTGGGGGCCTACGGAGGTCATTTGGTATTTTTGAGAAAGGCGTCATGTGTTGCCAGAACATTGACTTCATCAGGCCCGCAGTGTCGACAAAGCCAGTTGGGCATTTTTGCCAATTAATATCTCTTCGCTCGGGACTCGTCTTGAGAAACCGTTTGGTAGAAGTCATCCTTGTATATTAGATTACACGCTTGTCAGATGGCGAGGTCCAGAAAGGTGTTCTGACCGGCTTGAAAAATACGTCTTTGCAATTAAATGCGAAAATGTGGCGTAATTGCCTGAAGGTTGCAAAATTCAGTCCGATGATCTGAAAACGATGCCGATCATTTCCAGAGGTATAGGTAAGGTACCTGAAGCATTTCGAAGGCCAGTGGCATGAAAACAAATTTTTTTTTAGTCGGACCCACTCTGGGGCCCGACCTGGCTCACGCCCATTCATTATTTTTAATGACATAATGCTTAATCCTCCCGGCAAATGGCGTGTGATGGACAAGAGTTTAGAAGTTTCAGTAAATTTATTTGCTAGTCCACTTTAACAAATTGATATTAATTGTGGGTATAATGCCAATCATTGGTCTAGAGGGTTTTCTATTGGCCAGGGCATCTTCACAAGTAAAAACACATGACTTGATGGCACATTCACTTTCACCAGTATCTTTGGAGCAGTCTGTTGTCAACCATGGGGGAACAAGATGTAATATTATAAGATATAAGACGACCATACAAATATGCCAGTTTTCACCTCAAGTTGCTGAAACCGTGTGGTTAGCTGATCTCGAAAGTAAAGCTCAGTTGATGGCTTGTCTAATCAAACATAAGTTAAAAATGAAAGAAGTTTCCCTACTGAATGTACTCATGTGATTGGTAGTTCCTAGGCATTTAAGTCATGTAATGACATTTGAAGTCCATTAAACTAGAAGCTTTGGATATTTCAAAATCTTCTATAGAAGTTCAACCAAAAGAATGCCCTGCAGATTCAGTGGGTTACACAGCAGCAAACCATCCTTTTTCTCCTCCTTGCGTGGTGTTCAAACCTGGGCGTTGAAATGGTATTGAGGAAAGTGCAGAAAGCTTTCAGCTCCTTCTGTGTGGGCCTGTGTAAAGTTAAGAACTTTGCCAACATCCTCCATGTGCGTGGCATGTGAAGACAACAGTTTGAAATAAAATTCAAAGTGCAAATCAAACAAAGAGACCCCCCCCAGCGATGGTTTATTCACAGCAAACACCAATGCAATATTGGCAATCTTTTATGCCATTCTCCTCCCCCACGTGAGTAGAGACATTGGTGTCTGAGCAGCAGCTAGAGTTTTTTTGAAGGGAATGCAAATTAGTTAAATCCAATCTCCTTCCCCTGCGTAGTGTTCAGCAAGGCATTAAAAACCAACAACCTTACCTTCTCCTTTGGTCACATGGGGGTTTTAAAGCAACAAAGTGGAATGAAAATGGCAATGCCAATGCCCATCCAGCTCCTCCCTGCTGCGTTGGAGTAGAGTTTGAAGAAGGGAGCATGTAAAAGCCTCCACGCATAAGCAAACTAGCAGGCTTAAAGCCTTGCCATCATTCACCTTCCCTTATGTGCAGTTCACGTGGTATGCAGAGGGAGTTGCAGAAGACTTCAGTAAGTCTCATGTGGCATGTTCAAGGGGGGGGTTTTTCAAAGAGTTTTTTTAAAAAAGAAAAGGGCAATCAGGCAGAAATTACCATACCAAATTGTAGATTTGGCAAATGGAAATGCCAATGAAACCTCTAGCATCCTCCCTTGCAGCGTGGCGTGGTTGGAAAGACCATTGATTTCCAAGCAATGACAAAAATCGTCATTAAAGCTCAGGTAAACCTTAAAAAATGAAGTTCCAGGCTAAAACTCATTATCCCACATTGGCTGGGAAGTGGACCATTTTGATATTTATATTCAAAACCTTACCAATGTAATATGTCTAAGCCATAAAGGCTTTTGACGGACGGTGCCTATGGGCGCCCAAGGTAGGTGCACGCGTGGGTGTGGATCTCGAGGCGACGGAGAAGGTGACTGAGAAACGACTAGGTGGACCCCACGTAGGCATGCTTCCTGAGGCAAATAGGCAAATTTTGCAGAGAAAGGTCCACTTAACCGGTGAGTAGGTCCGAGATGATCCGACGAAGTGCGTGATTTCACGGGCCGAAGATGCACACGAGTTACACCTTGTGAAATGGCAAAAAAGGTAAAGATCATGCAGGTTCCAGCCGATCGGATGGTCCATGCAGTTTCGTAGGCCGAAGTTGCTCACCAGTTAAGCCTTGGGAAACAGCGAAACGCGAAATGGCAAAAATGGCGAAAATGTAGCATGGTAAAGAGTGAGCAAGTTTGATGAAGATCAACGGTTTGCACGGTTTCGTGGAGTGAAGATGCACACCAAATAAACCCTATGAAATGGCGAAAGCCAGGTGGCCCACAAGTGGTAGGTCCAGTCAGCAGTCCAGCAGGCGGGTCCCGGTGAGGTGGCAATGACGTGGCGCAAAGGTGGTGATGAGGTGGACGACAAGCAAGTGGACACGTGGCAGAGTGACGAGGTGTCATCCCAGGTGGTGCCCAATGGACCCCATTGACCAATCAGAGGCCACCATGTGGCAAAGCATCAGGGCACAAACAGAGAAAAAATCAAAATTAAAATCAGTAAATTACATAGTGCAAACTATATCAAATAAATGAAAAATTTAAATGATGTGCACAAATGGGGAATGAATTTGCCCAGGGCTCATTTTTTGGGCAAAATATGAAGTGTTATATGTTTCTGGAAAGCTCTTAGAATGAGGAATCTGGTAAGGTAGTTAATTTTGACAGATGTGGGATATTTTGGGAGTAGTTTCCATGGGAGTAAAATTTAGTTAGAGAGAAGATATTTGATAATTTTAGTTGCAAATCTGATTTTGTTCCCTCTCCTTATTCCCAATTCTTCTCATTTTGTAAGGGTTCCAGAAATTTGGAGAATGGCTCCATTTTTTCATGGCTTCCAATTCTGAGTATTCTTCAAGATTGTATAGAGCAGGGCTATCCTTTCAGTAATGGAGTTCAATTCTTTGCTATAGGTGATTTTAGTTGTAGGTTCTTGTGTATGTAAGGCATGCACAAATTCACACAGAACCTATCTCTGGATTTATATTTTCATTATATTCAAATCAGATCCTCAAGGAGGCTGAGATTTGTTATCTCAAGGAGGTAATTGTGATTGTTTGCATGGATTCTTCAAGGAAGAATTTAAATTCTGTAATAAATCATGAATAATGGAATATGGTTTCTGAATTTGATATTTTCTGTGAGTGAGCTGAGTAATGCATTTATGCAAGGCATTAAATGCATGAATATTTAATAATGAAGATGGATTTGTAGTATAAGCTTTCATTTATAGTTTGATATGTGACTCTATTGCCCTTGGATAAGGCATTGGTCTTGCAAGTTTTGGGGATGTTCTCAGAGCAATACAAATTAAAAGACAAATCTATTTCCCTTTATGTTTAGGGGTGTATCCTTCTCATTCCAAGCTCTATTTTCATTCATGATTTATACAGATCTAGCCAATCTGTAGTGTGTTTCCAGATTTGGTGAGTTTGTGGAATGATCTATCTGCTTAGTGTTGATGCAGTTATGTGTCTATAATTGTTGTATTTAATGCATAAAAAGGGTGTCCCCCCCCTAGGTCTAGCAGAACTTGATGTGTAGGAGGATCATTAGGATCCTATGTTATGTTGTCCAAGCCCTGAGGTGTTTCATTGATTGAGATCGGTTGTCTCATAGATAGATTTGTAGGTGTCTTGGGTTATCACTTTTGGTGAACAACAAAAATGGCGACTCTACTGGGGACCTGAAATAGAAATTGCATAATTTCATTCAGTTTGTTAGTCCATTGAGAATGCACAGGGTTGAAAATGTCTTTTATGGTTGAGGGATTTAGTATTATGTTCTGAGGTTGTAATGGTATTGTCTGCTATCAGAGAAAATATACATTGTTCAGAGTTGTAAGAGGTTCTTATAGCTATTTATGAATTCTCCCCAAAGTCATAATTAGGTGGCGACTCTAGTCTCTGTACCGGTGCTTGTAGGAAGTTTTTATTCCAATATTTTCATAAGATTAGTTGATAATCTTATGAATCATATTAAGATGCAAATGGATCTAAGTAGCAGATGATCAGACATGGTGCTTTCATCATAAAAGTTTTACAAAAGGTGCAGTAAAAGATTTCAGTCACACATAAGTCTGGTGTATTTTCCAGATTTGTGTTAAATAGCCCGGAGTAAATTGGGTGTAGCGAGATTGAAGGAGAAACAAAGAAATTAAGTGTTGGATGACATTCTGCTGTTCAAAATATCCTCTATGCAAGAGGTGGCAACTCTGATGTAAAAGACAGTGCTAAAGTGTGAAGTAAATCTCCAGATCTACAAGTCTTACAGCAGCAAATCTCTAGGTATTTTCAAAGGTTTCAAATGCAAAGATGTTTGTTCTGAAAATCTGAATGTGTAATGTAGTTTTCCCATTAAGTGAACAACACTAATAAAGAGGGAAAGAGAGGATTTTGAATTAGTTTGCATATCTATTCTGTTGAAATATCCAGAATATATGTTCTTTTGTTATAGTATGCAAAATTTGGAAAAGTTCTGTGTCAAGCAATGTTATGAACAGTTTCAGTATAAGGATGTGTGCTTGAAGTGTTTCATTCTTTTATCCAAGGTTGTATAATCATTTGTGGGAGTAAGAAAAAATGAATAGTGAAGTTTTTCAACCTTGTGTATTTCCACATACAGCCATGCCTGGTGAAGTGTCACAGCCGTATAATAAGAGAAGTTTCATCATGAACCATTATGCTGCTCTAAATTTCAGAGATATTCTGGGTTACCCAAATCCCATACCCACAGAAATTAGGAAGTATTTGCCAAATTTCAATGAGAAGAAATCAGAATCAGCATGTCAACATGTTAAAAGATTTTCAGATTTGGTAGGAGAATTTGAAATTTGTCAGGAAGATGTATGCATGAAATTGTTAATTCAGTCATTGAAAGAGGATGCAAGAGATTGGTTTTCTTTCTTGCCAGTGAATTCTATTACCTCATGGGAAGAATTGATTTCAGATTTCATGGATCAATTCAATGAGAAGGTGAGTGATTCTGACTTGCTGAAAGAATTCACTTATATACAAATCAGGGAAGAGGAATTGGTACCAACATTTAATATTAGATTTTCACAAGCTTTGTCCAAAATTTCTAGAAAGTATAAACTTGATGATAAAGTGTGTTTGGATGTTTACATGAGTGCATTTGATGAGAAGATGGGTTTCCTATTGAGAAACAAAGAACCCAAAACCTTGTATGAAGCTTTTAACACATGTAGGGACATTGAAAACAATTTGAAATTCGGGATAGCCAAGAAATTTGTGTCTGCTGTAGTTTCTTATCAAAGCACCTTCAATGGTGAAATACCATGTGAAGCTGAGAAAATCATTCCTTGTCTAGGTGCATCAAGCTCTGCAGTTTTGAATGGTTTTGTTGATGCATGTGTTTCATATTTGAATGAGAGTCAAGAACCTCTGCTGTTAATGTCAATTGTCTCTCACAGTAATGATGGAGTGATTAGTGGGAAATGTTGTGAAAATGTTGATACAGGGATAGATATATACAAGGGATATGTACCATTTGATTTGTATGTCGGTTATGCCGATTATGTGGCTGCCAGTTACCAAGTGAATCATGCATCTCTCCAGGATAATATTAATGAAAATAATGATGGTGATGACCATCAATCTTTACATGTTGCTGATGTATTTGATGTTGAAATTCCAAATACAAAGGGATTACTAAGTGTTGTTGTTTGTGCAAGTGAGAGTGTGCAGTATGATGAAAATCAGAATTGTTTAGTGCAAACAATAGTTGATCCTCACTTAGATATTGATAATCTTAATTGTGTTGAGGATGAAGTAAATCTACTTTCAGATTTCACTTCAAATTTCACTTCTTCTAATCATGTTGATAATCTTTCTATTTTGAAAGTTATGCACAATGTTAATTCAGAAAATTTCAAGGGTGCACATGATTGCAATGAAGATATAGCACACATGGATGGACAAATTTTTACGGAATCTCAAATGGAACAGCAAAGTGCAATGCAAGTTGAAAAGGTTGTAAAACTTAAGACAGCTCTTGAGGTTGTGGATAGGAAGGTTCAGATATTGGAGAGCCTTCGAGCTATCGATGAAGACCTTCTGCAATATAGTGAAGAGAATTCTTTACAAAAGGACTATGAATTGAATGCTTGTTCACTTGATGAACATGGTGATCTAATAGATGGTTTTATAAGAGAAAATTTTAGTGAACATGCTGAAAACTCATATGATGAAGTAAATTGCAGCGATGTTCATTTTCATTCTTTCGCTGATGAAGAGTGTTCTATTGGCGAAGAAGATCAGTTGTGGCAAGATATGTATGATTATCTTGATTTTCAAAATGATGGTCATAGGATAAAATCTTATGAATGTGAAACATGGAACACTGAGGATTATTCCAGCCAAGTGTCAATTTCTTCTTTGCTTGATGAAGATGATTATGATGATCGAATGGATGGTGTCTTTTGCAATTTTACTAATGCTTTATTCAATGCTGATATAGATATGGACCAGCCACTTCAGTGTCATAATGTTCATAAGGGGGTTCTTCATTTTGTTTCTAACCCTTTGTATGAAGAAATAACTGATCAGCCAAATGTTGTAAATGATGAACCAGTCCATAATACTAATGGAATTCTGAATAGCAATAGCATGGGTTGTGAAAAATTATTTCATGATGAAGGTAAGAGGAATGGGTTATGTGATGACTTTTTCAAACCACAAATGAAAGTGTTTTAGGTGGATGTAAGCCTGAAAGAGAAAGAGTTAGCTGATGATTTGCTTCAGCCGGAGGTATGCATTCTTTTCCATGAAGGGGATGTTGAGAATGCAAAGGTATTCAGTTTGATAAGCAAGGATAGTATGAGGTGTGATCAGCGTAGTGAAGTATCACATCTGGATGGTAATGTTCATGTTGTTTGCATCAGCTGGTTAGTAGTGCCCCTCATTCTATAAATTTAAATGGTAATAAGGCATGTGCTGATAGGAATTGCAATGTTGAAAATGAGTGTTTTATTTTTCAAGTTCAACATGATGATGTCCTTGCAAATGATAGAATTGATTGGGATAGTGAAATGTATGGTATCTTGTGGGAAAGCCTCTCTAGTGAGTTTTCTCATGTTTTTACTTTTATTGAAGTAGTGTGTGATTACAAAGTTCAAAATCAAACAAGAGGTAAGCACACTAGTTGTTTCAGTAATGAGACAAAAGAGGTGGATTTTAAAAGTTATGCTCAGTTGTTATTGAAAAATGCCTTTGTTTGGATCATGATATCAAGAGATGAGAATCAGATTTTTGACAGAGGTAAATGTTTGTAAGTGGAGCAGTTATGATCAGTTGTGAGTTTGTTTGTATATATTGTATAGTTGCTTTGCTTCAGTTGTGTGGTTTTCAATAAAGTTCCCTGTTGTTTGGGTAGAATAGGGAAGCCCTATTTTTGAAATGAGATGAGAAGAGAAGAATTGAGAGAAGAATGATCCATTTTTGAGTGGTCTGCTTAACCATTGATATTTGGATTCTTGTGTTGATCTTGCAAATCAACCATCCCCAGTTAGAGCCACTATTGGGACTCATTAAAATTTAGTCAAGTTTAGAGGCCCAATCCAAAAATTTGCTTTGCATACCTAAATGAGTCAGTTTGAAGGGCCTAGTTTGCGAAAGGGTAAAATGGAGCCAGTTGATTTTAAGGGGGTAAGGCTCGGGATTCATGTCCCGAACCTTTCATTTGGCCTATTCAGTGATTTGCAACTTTCAAAATTCAATTTGGATAAGTTTATGAGGTACCCATTTCGAGGGGTGAGCTGAAAGTGCATTTTAGGCATCAAATGCATATTTTATTGAGTAGCCTACTTTGAGCGATTACATCTTTTTCCCTATTGATCGTCATGGATAATTTCAAAATGGATTCAATTATATGCATAAATGTGAGTCAGTCTACAAAATTTCAAGTTCTAACGAATCCATTTGCTCAGTTTTCCAAGTCAAATCCATTTGCAGTTTCTATGTTTTGGCAAGTCCCTGTTTCGACAGCTAGTCGGAGCCCTGTTTCGCATAAGTGTAAAAGTTGCCTCAGTAAGCGTCATCCCATAATGTTTGCTCCAAGTTATTACTGGTAAAAATGATGAGCTACATTTCAAATTTCAAGCCTCTGTCAATCCGTTTGATTGGTTTTCAAAAGGGTTCATTTAGCTATCATTCTCAGTTATTCGTACTTTCAGTGCCGTATTAGTTAATCTAGCCATTTTTGTGAGTGCACCATTTGCATCCTGTCAGTCTTGTGATCAAACTGAGATTTCCAAGTTTTAATATGTACTTAAAGGTACCTGTGTTTCAAATTTGGGGGCCTACGGAGGTCGTTTGGTATTTTTGAGAAAGGCGTCATGTGTTGCCAGAACATTGACTTCATCAGGTCCACAGTGTCGACAAAGCCAGTTGGGCATTTTCGCCAATTAATATCTCTTCGCTCGGGACTCGTCTTGAGAAACCATTTGGTAGACGTCATCCTTGTATATCAGAGTACACACCTGTCAGATGGCGAGGTCCAAAAAGGTGTTCTGATCGGCTTGAAAAATACGTCTTCGCAATTAAATGCGAAAATGTGGCGTAATTGCCTGAAGGTTGCAAAATTCAGTCTGATGATTTGAAAATGATGCCGATCGTTTCCAGAGGTATAGGTAAGGTACCTGAAGCATTTCGAAGGCCAATGGCATGAAAACGAAATTTTTTTTAGTTGGACCCACTCTGGGGCCCGACCTGGCTCACGCCCATTCATTATTTTTAATGACATAATGCTTAATCCTCCTAGCAAATGGTGTGTGATGGACAAGAGTTTAGAAGTTTCAGTAAATTGATTTGCTAGTCCACTTTAACAAATTGATATTAATTGTGGGTATAATGCCAATCATTGGTTTGGAGGGTTTTCTATTGGCTAGGGCATCTTCACAAGTAAAAACACATGACTTGATGGCACATTCACTTTCACCAGTATCTTTGGAGAAGTCTGTTGTCAACCATGGGGGAACAAGATGTAATATTATAAGATATAAGCCGACCATACAAATATGCCAGTTTTCACCTCAAGTTGTTGAAACCGTGTGGTTAGCTGACCTCGAAAGTAAAGCTCAGTTGATGGCTTGTCTAATCAAACATTAGTTAAAAATGAAAGAAGTTTCCCTAATGATTGTACTCCTGTGATTGGTAGTTCCCAGGCATTTAAGTCATGTAATGACATTTGAAGTCCATTAAACCAGAAGCTTTGGATATTTCAAAATCTTCTATAGAAGTTCAACCAAAAGAATGCCCTGCAGATTCAGTGGGTTACACAGCATCAAACCATCCTTTTTCTCCTCCTTGCGTGGTGTTCAAACTGGGTGTTGAAATGGTATTGAGGAAAGTGCAGAAAGCTTTCAGCTCCTTCTGTGTGGGCCTGTGCAAAGTTAAGAACTCTGCCATCATCCTCCATGTGCGTGGCATGTGAAGACAACAGTTTGAAATAAAATTCAAAGTGCAAATCAAACAAAGAGACCCCCCCCAGCGATGGTTTATTCACAGCAAACACCAATGCAATATTGGCAATATTTTATGCCATTCTCCTCCCCCACGTGAGTAGAGACATTGGTGTCTGAGCAACAGCTGGAGTTTTTTTGAAGGGAATGCAAATTAGTTAAATCCAATCTCCTTCCCCTGCGTAGTGTTCAGCAAGGCATTAAAACCCAACAACTTTACCTTCTCCTTTGGACACATGGGGGTTTTAAAGCAGCAAAGTGGAATGAAAATGGAAATGCCAATGCCCATCCAGCTCCTCCCTGCTGCGTTGGAGTAGAGTTTGAAGAAGGGAGCATGTAAAAGCCTCCACGCATAAGCAAACCAACAGGCTTAATGCCTTGCCATCATTCACCTTCCCTTATGTGTAGTTCACGTGGTATGCAGAGGGAGTTGTAGAAGACTTGAGTAAGTCTCACGTGGCGTGTTCAAGGGGGGGGTTTTTCAGAGAGTTTTTTTAAAAAACAAAAGGGCAATCAGGCAGAAATCACCATACCAAATTGTAGATTTGGCAAATGGAAATGCCAATGAAACCTTTAGCATCCTCCCTTGTAGCGTGGCATGGTTGGAAAGACCATTGATTTCCAAGCAATGTCAAAAATCGCCATTAAAGCTTAGGAAAACCTTAAAAAATGAAGTTCTAGGCTAAAACTCATTGTCCCACATTGGCTGGGAAGTGGACCATTTTGATATTTATATTCAAAACCTTACTAATGTAATATATCTAAGCCATAAAGGCTTTTGATGAATGGTGCCTATGGATGCCCAAGGTGGGCCCACATGTGAGTGGGATCTCAAGGCGATGGAGGAGGTGACTGAGAAGCGACCAGGTGGACCCCACGTCGGCACGCTTCTCAAGGCAAACAGACAATTTTTGTAGAGAAAGGTCGGCTTAACCAGTGAGCAGGTCCGAGATGATCTGATGAAGCGCGTGATTTCGCGGGCTGAAGATGCACGCGAGTTACACCCTATGAAATGGCAAAAAAGGTAAAGATCATGCAAGTTCCAGCCGATCGGATAGTCTGCACGATTTCGCAAGCTGAAGTTGCTCGCCAATTAAGCCCTGCGAAACAACGAAACGTGAAATGGCAAAAAATGGTGAAAATGTAGCATGGTAAAGAGTGAGCAAGTTTAACAAAGATCAATGGCCTGCGTGGTTTCGTGGAGTGAAGATGCACGCCAGATAAACCCTGCAAAATGGCAAAAGCCAGCTGACGCACAAGTGGCAGGTCCAGTCAGCGGTCGAGTAGGCGGGTCCCGGTGAGGTGGCAATGACGTGGTGCAGAGGTGGCGATGAGGTGGACGACAAGAAAGAGGACACGTGGTGGAGTGACGAGGTGTCATCCTAGGTGGCGCCCAGTGGATTCTTCAAGGAAGAATTTAAATTCTATAATAAATCATGAGTAATGGAATATAATTTCTAGATTTGATATTTCTGTGAGTGAGCTGAGTAATGCATTTATGCAAGGCATTGAATGCATGAATATTTAATAATGAAGATGGATTTTCAGTATAAGCTTTCATTTATAGTTTGATGTGTGACTCTATTGCCCTTGGATAAGGCACTAGTCTTGCAAGTATTGGGGATGTTCTCAGAGCAATACAAATTAAAAGACAAATCTATTTCCCTTTATGTTTAGGGGTGTATCCTTCTCATTCCAAGCTCTGTTTTCATTTATGATTTATATAGATCTAGCCAATCTGTAGTGTGTTTCTAGATTTGGTGAGTTTGTGGAATGATCTATCTGCTTAGTGTTGATGCAGTTATGTGTCTATAATTGTTGTATTTAATGCATAAAAAGGGTGTCCCCCCCTAGGTCTAGCAGAACCTAAAGTGCAGGAGGATCATTAGGATCCTATGTTATGTTGTCCAAGCCCTGAGGTGTTTCATTGATTGAGATCGACTGTCTCATAGATAGATTTGCAGGTGTCTTGGGTTATCACTTTTGGTGAACAACTGGCCCATAACACATATATACTAACTGTACATGCCAATCTTTACCATGTATAGTAACAGTCTTACATAAGATCTGTTCAATAGTCTTGTTAGATGCTTATGATTGACTATTAGATTACACATAGTAAATTGTAGATAATCATGTTGAATGTGAAATTTTTCAAGAAACTGCTTAATCTCCTTGTTCTTAAAAGGCGTACCATTATCAGAAACAAGGGTAGCAGGCAAGCCAAATCGAGAGATGATATTATCCATGATGAAGACAAAAATATATGAGTGGTAGCCAATCTCAGCGACACCGCCTTGACCCACTTCATGAAGTAATATGTAGCAGTGATAATGAAGACGTGACCCTTAGATGAAGGGGGAGATATCTTTCTAATGATGTCCAAACCCCAAGTCTGAAAAGGCCACTGGTTGAACTGACTATGGATCTCTTGTGCAAGGGCTTGAATCAGGTTGCTATGTTGTTGACATTGGGGGCACTTTTTGACAAAGGCAAAGGAGTCTTGTTCCATCATTTCCCAATAGTACCTCATGTGGATCAGTTTGTGTATCAAAGATTTTCCTCCAAAATGCCCACCTCTAGAGCCTAAATGGACTTCCTAAAGGGAAAGGGGGATCTTGACTTTTATTAGACAATGCAAAAGAAGACCATTTTATGATCTCCTATAAAGCACACTAGATAAGAGAATATATCAAGTGGCCAGCTTCCCAATCTGCACATGCAAACTTTTGTTGGCGTCATCGGGAAAACTTCTGGTCTTTAGATAATTGAAGATGTGTGCCAACCATTCTCTCGAATCGACATGGGTACACATAAGGCTACCGGATTGAGTTTGATCAGATATGACAAGAGAGAAGAGGACATGTACCACAAAGTGGTATTCATCCTGACCAAATTCTGGGCCTACAAGGGAAGCAACACCTACCATTGCATCTGCAAGACAATTTTCCCTTTGAGAGATGCTATCAATCGTGTAATTAGCGAGTTGCTTCAGTATGGTCAATACCAAATCCTTATATTGAGATAATTTCAAGTGCTTAACATGATAGGCACCCATCACTTGGTTTATAATAAGCTCAGAATCACCATGGATATGGATGTTCTTCACACCTATGGAAATCGTGGCATGGAGTCCCGCAATCAAGGCCTCATACTCAGTGATGTTATTGGTACAGTGAAATTCCAAATGAAAAGAGAGAGGAACTAGTTTTCCTTCGGGTGAGACAAAAACTACACTGGCGCCTGAGCTAGTTTGACACCTCGAACTGTCAAAATACATGTCAAACAGGGAGTCCAAATCAATTATCAAAACATCCTCATCAGGGAAGAGATCTAAGGTGGGAAACGATTTGTTTGAGGGAGCATCAACCGACTAATCAATGATGACCTGCCCTTTGATTGACTTCTGAGTTATGAATTGTAGGTCAAACTCAGAGAGCAGCATTACCCACTTGGCTTGCCTTCTAGAGAGGTTAGACTTTGCAAAGAGGTGCTTGAGGATATCATTTTTGGCAATGACCCATGTTTCTACATGGAGGATGTAATGTCTCAGCTTTTGAGTCACGAAGACAAGGGCTAAGCACTATTTTTCCATAGTAGAATATCGAGTTCCATACTCTATAAAAGTACGGCTGATATAATAGATTACTCTTTCCCGACCTTTATCATCATGTTGGGCTAAAAATGCTGCTAAAGTGTGAGATGAGGCAAAAACATACAGGAAGAAAGGTCTATCAGACATAGATGGAATTAGAATAGGAGGATTAGCTATGTAATCCTTGATGGAATTAAATGTCTTTTGACATTCTTCATTCCATTTGATACTGGTATCTTTCTTTAGTAATCACGTAAAGGGGATGGTACGATCAACCAATTGTGCCACAAACCGATGAATGGCCTGGATCTTCCCCTATAGGCTATGAAGCTGTGAGATAATTTTTAGGTGGAGGCATGTTCACAATAGCATCAATCTTATCTGTATCTACTTTGATTCCTCGATGGGAGATGATGAATCCTAGGAGCTTCCCAACATCAACACCGAAGACACACTTGAGGGGATTCAGTCTCATCTTATACACTTGAAGTCTTTCAAAGACTAGATGGAGATTTTCAGTATGCATTCCATGTGCTAAGGACTTTACCAAGATATCATCAACATAGTCTTCTAAGACCTTATGGATGAAATCATGGAATATCAAGGTCAAGGCTCGTTGATAGGTCACTCCCATGTTCTTCAACCCAAACAACATGATGACATAGAAAATGGTTCCCGAATGGGGTTTTGAAAGCAGTTTTATATTGATCTTCTGGGTTAATATGGATCTAGTTATAACCCAAGAAGTCATCCATGAATGAGAGAAAAGCATACCCCACAGTTGAATCCATGATCATATCAACATTCAGGAGAGGAAAGTCATCCTTGAGGGAGGCTTTGCTCACATCCTAAAAATCTATGCAAATGCAAATTTGACCATTAGGTTTGCTTACCAAGACAATGTTTGAGATCCAAGGTGAATAGTCAATGGGTGGATAAAGCCATCTTTTAAGAGCTTCTCTATCTCAGCCTTGACTAATAAAGCCACCTTAGGATTCATTTTTTGAATCTTTTGCTTCATTGACTTAGCATCAGGACTAAGAACAATGTTGTGTACCACAATGGACTCATCAATGCCAAGAATTTCTTCGTAAGACAAAGAAAAGATGTCAGGAAATTGATGTAGCAAGTCGAAATGTCCTTTGAATATTTTGGGGGATAAGCATTTCCCTACTTTTATGACCTTGTCAGGAGTCTTATCGTTCATGATGACATCAATAGTTTCTCCACTAAGGAGCGCACTACGGTCTTTTGGATGAGGGATAGACATTTGTTCTTCATTGTGAGATAGAGGTGCCCCCTATGAAATGGATTCCCCAAAGTATGCCTGGGTATTCAATAAATATGGGAATCAATATTTATGATGAAAAATGAGGGCAGCCCATTGCATGCACCCAAAAATTCCTTCAAGGATTATTTTGAAGTAAAAGAAACCAAGGGAATTTCATTAGGTGATACACTAGTGTCAATGAGTTCTAGATGAACAAGCTTTAAAGGAAGGGGATCAGTCAAAATTATGTTAATAGTCATCCATGGCTTCGCCTTTTGATCTGTATGATGGTATCCTAGTCCGGTGTTGTGGTGACAAGGTCCGGCCTCTAAAGGAATCTAGATACCTTTCTTATTAGGTCCACAACCCTTTCCATAATATCCAAGTTGAGACACAAACTTGTATCCAAGACCATAGATGTTTTGTAATTCCTTGAATGATGATGGTTTCACATAGAAGAGGTGATCGACATGATAAGTATCACCTGGCTTTATAGATGCATAATCATCTTTGGTAGCTGAGGTGAATGAGATCTTGGAAAACCTTAAATAGGCGAGGTCTACTTTGTAATCACCAACATGAGAGTCAGTAAAATCCAAAAAACTCCAATCATCACCCAAACATGCATTCACTTTTGATGAAGAAGATGATTTAGCTAGGGAAGGTTTTACAGGTGTAGACTCTAGCATTTTCACCTTAGGAGTATCTACCTTTGGGTTTTTTTTTTTGAAGAATCCTTCTTCTCAGGTGATTTCTCATTTTTAATGACTTCCTTAGTTACTTCTTCCGTCCTACGCTCTTCCTTATTAGGGGATGAGATAGAAGAATAAGTTACAATTGAAGAAGACAAAGTAGGTACATAATTTTGAAATGAAGGTGTAATAGAAGCCTGATTGATGATGGCTATTTGACATAACTGCATAGCCTCAAGGTCAGCCTTAACTATGAGCACCTGATTATTAGCCACAAACTTCATGGATCCATGAAGTGTAGATGAAACAACTCCCAAAGCATGTAGCCATGATCGGCCTAAAAGAAGATTGTATGATAAATGGCCTACCATAACATGCACAAGGGTTGGAAAAGTGACTGGTCCAACTTTCAAGGATAGTATGACAATCCCTATAGCAGTCTTACCACTATTATTGAAACCTTGAATGAACAAGGAGGAGGTTGCTAAAGAATTTGGATCCACCTTAATCTTTGGTAACAAGTCTAAACCACAAACATTTAGCACTGACCATGTATCAACAAGAATTCATCTAATACCAACACAATTCACATGACAAATGATCATCAACAGATTTGCTAGATTCCTCACTTCAAGTGGTGGATAGAAGGTAATATATGGTGATTCCGCATGAATATGATCTATCAGCGCATTCACATCAGCCGGTCTTGCAACAGAAGGTAACAAAATCTATTGTAAAGCTTCATGTAACATACCTTGGTACATCAGAGCGGTTTGAAGAAAATCCCAAAGTGAGATCTTAGTCGGAGTAACCTTAAGTTGCTTGATAAGGTCATAATCACTTGGTCGCTTATCCAGCAGCAAAGGTGCCTTAGGAAGAACAAATTGGGAAGGAGGTAAAGAAGTTTGAGGTGGTTCGGGAACTTGTTTTTTTTTCTGAGTACTATACATGTGAACAATAGTATTATAAGATGATTGTTTGGATTGCATAAATCTAGTATATAAGTCAGAAACTCTTCCTTTGAAAGGTTTTCCATTAATGGTCTTGACATTCTTAGGAGAAGGACTTGTCTCTATCACATGGATGTATGGTCTCTTAGGCCTTTTTGGGGTTGTAGAGACAACAATAACATTCACAGACTCTTCATTCTTGCATGAGGATGTTGTGGAAGATGACTCACCCTTTACACCTCGTTTAGGAGGAGGTGCTTCAAGGAAGTCATCTAAGACTTTATCCAACATTTCAAAATGATCCTTTGAGAATGCCTTATCAAAGGCATTGAACTCTAAAAGGAAAAGATTCAACTTTAGGCATTCACATTGGGTTCACCAAAATGTAGGGGAGGAGATTTTTCTCCTCCAAGATGATGAATCTTAGAAGGAAAATAAGTCCACCACTACCTCCTTGAACTGGCGCTAAGATGAGCCAGGGGATAACAAATAGCCAAACTAACTATGTTATAGAAATAAATGATAGAATTACAGTATCTGAATAATAAAATAGAGAAACAAGATTTACAGAATGATAAAGCATCAAAAGTGGATTATACCTGCCAACTAGGAAGCTCTCAGGTTTTGGACACCAGTGCGGGGCACAAATGGTAGTGTAGCGCGTTGTCGTTTGTATGGCTCGCAAACAAAGAAGTTCCAAAATTTGATTATGTGTAGAGCGTCTTGCACGCAGAATCTGTTCGTCACATGCAAACACTCGAATAGGGAAAATTGTTGGGGCTGTATAGGGGCCTACCTCAGTCAAACCCCCATTTAGGTGTTTCCACTGCCACAGACAATCATATAGATAGATTGGAAAAAGATAAATAAACTTGGAAACTTGGTAAATTGGAAACGATGTAAATTGAAACTATACTCCGCTTAATGGAAGAAAACCCCTATTGCATGCAATGTAAATATATTGGAATATTGGAAATATTAGAAATAATGAATGCACCTAAATGATAGCTACAATCAATAATGCAAAGGACTCATTGCATGTAAATGAAATAGATAAAAGAGAAGACAAGGCGTGAATCCAAATCACTCTTTGTTGAAGATACGAGCATGATGAAGCTCGCAATAGTGTTTGTTGGTAGAAGCCACCACAAGATAGTTGTAGCTTGATATTGGTAGAATGTGTATCCAAAATCATGAAGAGAGAAATGCAATATCAAAAGAATAACAAGAGATAAGAGCCAAGAACCCAAAGTGGGAACCCTTCAAAATGAGCTAGGAAGGGGTTTTAAACTTGAAAGAGGTATGGAGAGCCATAAAAGTGAAATGTGAGCCAAAGGACAAGCATTGACCAGAGTTTGACTCTCTGCCAGATTCAAGATTCTGCCAACTTTTTGGGACGTTAGCATGGTGCAAATATGTACCCACGTCGCATTATCGTCCACAAAAAAATGGGCCCAAAGGGACTTTCAAGGAATTTTGAGGCACTTTGTCTTTCGAGCCTATGATATCAAAATGATGCAATTTTTATCATAGGTTCCTCATTAATGCACTAGGCATCATGTGTAAGTGTCATAAATACATTAGGCGCAATTTAGGACACTAGACTAAGATCTCTATAGGGACGACTACAATCCATCAGAAGATTCATCACTCAAATAGCCGACAAGTTCCTCCCTTTCACTCACCTACTCCAAAATAATGTTCCTTTCAGATGGGAGGATCAATGTGAAGAATTATTCCACCAATTAAAGAAGTACCTAATGAATCCACCCATATTGGTGCCACCAATAGCAGATAAACCTCTACTTCTCTACATATCAGCCATAGAGATATCTTTAGGAGGTTTATTAGCACAAGAAGATTCAACAGACAAAGAGAGAGTGATCTAATACATCAGTCAAACATTGAATGTATATGAGATCAACTATACCCTCATTGAAAAAGCTTGTTTAGTTGTGGCGTTTGCTTCCCAAAAGTTTTGACACTATATGCTAGCTCACACAATCAAGCTAATAGAAAAAATAGACCCATTAAAGTATCTACTCATAAAAGTTTCTTTAACAGGAAGACTAGCTAAATGGGTGATGATTTTGAGTGAGTTTGATATTCAATACACTGGTAGAAGAGAAATCAAAGGTCAAGCTATAGCAGATTAGTTAGTAGAGCCACCATTACAAGAAAATCATATGTTGCATGTTGAATTTCCTCAGATGGATGTTCTCACAATCACAACACAATCATGGGTCTTGTACTTTGATGGACTATACACACAGCATGGATCAGGTGCCAACATCCTATTCTTCACTCCCCAGGGACACACCATCCCAAGATCTTACAGATTAATGTTCCCTTGCACAAACAACATAGCTGAGTATGAAGCTCTAGTTACAAGAATCAAGGTAATAGTAGAATGGAATATCATGATGTTACAGGTCTTTGGAGACTCACAATTAGCCATCAATCAGGTTAATGATGACTATCAAACCAAGGATGCCAAATTGATGCCATATAAAAGGATGGTGGATGACTTCAAGAAATACTTTATGGATATCAAATTGGAGAAGATACCCAAACTGGATAACAAATCTGTAGATGCCATGGCAACCATTGCCTCTCCTACAAATACCAAAAAAATAGAGTCATTATGAGTTCATGGTGGAGCAATTATTTTTCCCTGCTCACAAAAATCTCGAATCCCAAGTCATATGCTACCTAATCAGTTTTGACTCACCACTCCATGGATCTATGCTTACCTAAAGGATATACCCTTCCACCAGATCTATCCTGAAACCAAAAATGTAACTTTATATGTCAAGTAGCCCGTTATACCATAACCATTGATACAATTTATCGACAGAGTCTTGATGGTACTCTTCTCCAGTGTCTTGATAGTAACAAATCTAAAACTGCCTTGCAAGAAGTTCATGAAGGTATTTGTGGTACACATTCAAGTGGTCCTACTCTAGCCAAGAAACTTCTAAGACTAGGATACTACTGGCCAAAAATGGAAAAAGAATCCTATCAGATTTCTAAGAAGTGTCAAAAATTCCAAATCCATGGCAATCTGATACATGCACCAACACAATAATTATAACCATTCACTACATCATGGCCATTATGTCAATGGGGACTTGACCTCGTGGGTAAGATTCATGCCTCTTCCTCAAATGGGCACAATTTTATAATCACAACCACTAAGTATTTTAAAAACTGGATTGAAGCTATTCCATTGACTACTGTTACCGGCAAGCAAATATCCTCTTTCATCCTGAACTATCTCATTTGTTGGTATGGCATCCCCAATTCCATTATCACTAATAATAGTAGACCTTTCAAGAATCGAGATGTGCGAGAAATTTGTGAAAGATTTCATATCCAACATCGCTTCTCCACACCTTATTATCCTCAAGTGAATGGCCAAGTGGAGGCTTCAAACAAAACCATCCTAAAAATCCTAAAGAAGATAGTGAATGATGCTAGTCGTGATTGGCATGTCCAACTAAACCTTGCCTTATGGACATACCGCACTAGAATCCGCACACCTACAGGAGTCACACAATATTCTCTTATATATGTCTCAGAAGCTATCTTACCCATTAAGGTAAAAATTCCATCACTCAGAGTATCATTGAAAGGACTCATTCCAGATGAGGAGTACAGTGTAAACCGACTGCAAGAATAAGAGTTTCTAGATGAACGTCGTCAACATGCTTTTGATCACCTCAATGCATACTAGCAATGCATGTTCAGGATCTACAACCACATTGTAAACCCAAGGTAATTTCAAATTGATGACTTAGTACTAAAGGAAAATCCCCGCAATCAATAGGATTGAAAAAAGAAAGGCAAGTTTGAACCAAACTGGCTAGGTCCTTTCGTCATCGTATCAACCTATTGATCAGGGGCATATCAACTATCTACATCATAAGGGAAGTTGTTTGATGAACCTATTAATAGAATCTATCTCAAAGTGTTCTACACATGAGTCATCCAATGCACACAAAAACAAAAAATCAAAAAACAAAAAAAAAGAGAAAAATCAAGAAAAATACAAAAAAAATCATAAAAATAAAAAAGTGCAATAAAAGCAAGTGGTGAAAACCTGGCAATAGGTTATATTTGTGATAGAATGTCTCTTCTATTTATCAATACATATATAATACCTTTTACATCCATCTCATCTAAGCCATCGACAAGTATGCACAGCTAGTAAATCTCTTTAACGCAGTATAATCTTGGGCACACTTAGCATAGTCACTATCCTTTATTGTCTACAATAGTTTATCTGTATACTATCTCACCATGGCTTGGTATTCAATGTATATATCCATATCAATAGTTGTGTCTAGGGCTAGGGGCAAAATCCTAACCTCGCTGGGGGCAATTCACCTTTTTGGGTTTAAACAAGCAAACAAACCACATAAACAAAGACATATCTCGCAAAACAATGATCATGAAACTCAATGATGAACATCAAAATAAGATCCAAACACACCAAGTGATATTCATAACAAAACCAAACAAAGCTCTATCTAGCAAGATGCTTTTATCTGACAAGTAACATGGGTAAGCATGCATGATCATCTATGGTAGTTTGATTTTGGTTACCAAATCTCCTATGCGACTCAAGGATCTCTTGAAACTAAAGAAGCAAGGAAGGAGTTTGAAATTTTGATTTGTTTGTTGTTTGTGAGTGAATCCTTAATACTATACAAATTTGTCTCAAGAAATGATTGGTAACACATCATCGAGGACATTTCAGATTTACACAAGATGAAGGTTAACTCTTACGTGTTTTACGCAAGAAACACTCAAGTTATCTTGGTTCAATTATACCTCAAGGCTTGTGTCATCTTGCAATATCAAAATCCATTTAAGTTATACTCAGGTCATCATGGTTCAATTATACCATTGATGTTTTCAATAACTTTCAACATTTTAAATAGTTCAATGATAATAAAAGGGGCACAATAATTTGATCAACATAATAACTATCTCTGCATCATTGCATTAGTTGCATATGATTTTTAAATCATAGTCATTAGTTGTATATCATTTTCTAAATCTTCACATTAGATGCATATCATTTTTTAATCTTCACATTAGTTGCATTTCATTTAAACATTAGTTACATATCATTTTTTATCTTTAGTTGCATATCATTGTAAGTCATTATATATAAATGCATTTAGTTGCATGTCATATAGATTGCATTTAATTGCATTTGTCATAATCATTTACATCATCATTCCAATTACATTTAACTGCATTTATCATTCTCATTCTAGACACATATGCATTCATTCGCATTAGTACACAAGGATCATTTATCCATACCATTAGGGGAATTTGCATTAAAACATCATCATACCGAATCATATAAACACTCATCCATGCATAAATGCATTACATCACATTATATCATCATTTGGAATCACATACATATAAACATCTATCCATCGTATCACAAAAAATTATCATATATATAAATCAATGTATCGCATCACAACAAATCATCATATAGGCATATATCACCTTCAAAACATATATCTCACATCCTCATAAATCAATGCATTACATCATATAAGCATAATCACATGGTATTCATTCATAAAATTGTAAATAATCATATCATAGAACATAATCCATATTCATATGCATTATCATCATCATACATAAGTATGAAACATAGCACATCATCATATAAGCATCATTTGCATCCATATATTGGCAACAACAAGTAAAACTGAGAGGGGGGGGGTTGAAATAGTTTTCAACAAATTAAACCAATTAAGCAATATCAGATGTAATCAATTGCAACAGAAAGAAATACAACAATAATGATAGTAACACACGTAAAACCAATATTTTTGATGTGGAAAACCCAGTTAAGGGAAAGACCACGGTGGGAACCGTAGTATGTGTAAATATTATAATGGGGAATGCACATGCATTCAGGCTCACTACCTAGAGCTCAGTACTCAAATTACAATGACCTAGAAGGCTTCAACCCTTAGGAAAGGTTCACTACCTTACAAAAAGATTCAGACTATAATCCGAAAAGAATGAACTACAAAAATAGCATCTGCTAATGCTGATGACAATTCCAATTAAGCTCAAATGTCTTTCTTCCACCATTTTTCTTCTCAACACAGCACATCAAAAGATAAATTCACTTGATTGCACATACACAACTCTCTGATAATGCAGACTCAACAACCACACATCACTGAGCCACAAATATAACACATATTTATACAAATCATCAACCTTGTCTACAAAGTCGACCGAACCCATAACACCTAATTACAAAATTACATCATATGAAACATAAATCAACAACCAAACCAATACAGTTCCATAGGCATCATAATATGAACCTAAATCAATTCCTCAAACACACACCAACACCAGAAATCTCTCCAAGATCAACTGCAACATGTTACACCACCAAAGAACCATATAACATGAAGAATGTCACCAGACCAAGAGGATTATCAAGAAATCATACAATAATCAATGTGGACCACCAAAACAAAGAGTACATGATTAGGAAACACCAACAAGAACGCTAGAACCATTTGCAATAGCTGCACCAACACCACTTATTCAAATCTTCATCGACCAACATGCTAACACTCAAGAATAATCAATAACAACAACCCGGATAAGAAAGATAGCTTCTAGAGCACCAAATAATGAACCATTTGAAATGAATATACACATGATCATCTCAAACACTCTCCCAAATCCGCAACATAAGATATGATCATACTAGAGTACAACGGATCAAACATTGCAACACTGAAAAACTAGTCTCCATACCAGAATCCACAATACAAACAAATCATGACATAGAATCATGGAATCAACAAATAATGAGGTATCTCTAGTTGATTCATCATCCCAAATAGATAAGCTAATTAGATCAACTCACTGCAATCACCAGATCACCAAAACAATTCTCTGCAACACCCAAACACAGAAATATGTTGACATCAATGACAATAACATATCCTGGTAGCAACAATATCCAACAATATCCCCCTTTGGCATTGATGGAAACATATTAATGTGAAAAAACAATCAATGCAAAGGAATAAATTAACACCAACAAAACTCCAACGGACTCCCCCTGAGGTTATGCACATAAAGCTCCAAAGATAAAGTAGTTTTTCACATGCATCTCTCCCCCTTTGACAACAATACCAAAGATATAAACTGAACAAGAAACATAATCTCTCCTATTAGGATAAAATCACGACTCTGAACAATACACTAACTACTCCGGCTGAGTCATAGCATCAACTCATCAACCTAGATAAATAAATAAGGCTATGAAGTCCACCGAATTGATGCATATCAATGCACCTAGTTCTCATCAGGTGGGTTAGAGACCCCTAACTTGTCTCTCAAATACAAAAATGTATATGCAGACAAAGGCTTAGTGAAAATATCTACAATCTGATCTTTTGCATATACATACTCCAGTTTTACTTCTTCATCACTAACTTTCTCCCTCAAGAAATGGTACTTAATTGATATATGCTTTGTTTTAGAAAGTAGTATTGGATTCTTGGAAATATTAATAGCACTTGAATTGTCACAATAAATAATAGTAGGCTCAACATACACAACTCTAATGTCTTACAACATCTATTTTATCCAAACTATCTAAGAACAGTTACTATCAACATCATTGTATTCAGCTTCAGTAGTAGATAGAGATATAGCATCTTGTTTCTTGCTTGCCCATGAAACCAACTTCTTCCCCCAAAAGAAATCTCCACCAGTAGTACTCTTCTGATCATCTACATCACCTTCCCAATCAGCATCAGTATAGGCACATAACATGAAATCATTATTCTTCGGGTACCATAAACCATAGTCAATTGTCCCCTTCAACATCACATCACTCATTGTGAGCGGGATGTGTCATTGCGATATACCTCCACTTGCCTATTATGTATATATCATATACACATATATATGTATATATATGTACATATATATGTACATATATATATATATGTATATATGTATATGTACATATATATATATATATATATGTATGTATATATATATATATGTGTATATGTATATATATGTATATGTATGTATGCACATGTATCATCGTTGTGGTTGCAAGGTTGCAGGTACTAAGACACTTATTCCTCCCAGGCAACCAAGTGCGAGCTCCCCTGGCTTTGCAGGAGCGAACGTGTCTCTTCCCGATGGCAAATATGTGGTTTGGAGGTGTCGTCGGTTCCCTGCCCACACTCTAGGTCTAGGTTGTCATTGAGTACTTGTCGTCAGTCTTGGCAAATTTCCCCATGTCGTCTTAGTTGTCATGATTTGTGAGTAAGTGGCATGGTGAGTTTGATTATTTAATTTATTTAAATTATGGTTTCTTGACTATAGTAATATATTAATTATTTAATCTATTTAATCGCGATTTATTGATTTAGTAATGGATTGATTGTTTAATTTATTTAATTGGCGATAAATGATTTATTGTGATTAAGTAATTATTTAATAATAATTTATGATTTTATTAGTGGTAGTGTTATTTTAATTTATTAAGATTTAATGGTTTTTTATTAGTTAATTATTTCTTGGGATTGAATTTAAATTAATATTTATTTGGATTATTGAGATTTTATTTAATAATTAATATCTTTAGTCGATTTGGTTTATTGGGTTATTTAATTTAATTTTATTTTTTGATAAAAGTGGACAAGCCACTAAACTTATATTTTATTATATTTAAGAGTTGAAAATATATAACGAGATCAAAGGGCATACCGGTAGGAAAGAACCCGCAAGAAAACCTCCGGTTGTGGCCCGAAAAAGAGAAAAAACTAAAATTTAGATCCCCATATACCCAATTACATATCTGAGTTTGATCACCCTCTTGTTACAAAGCTTTATCAGAATATACCTGACATCATCCAAAAAAACCCCATAGACCCATTACATACTTGATATAAACACCCTCCCCTTACATGATTCTTCGAAGATGCTTATCATTCTCCATAGGACCCAAAAAGAATTTTGAAGAATAAACTTGTAAAAAAGGGGAAGACAGCATGCTTCCATTCTTGACAAGATTTTGTAGCACCCGCTCAACACCATAATATCCAATAGGCGTGTAGAAAACCACCCCTTATGTCCCACGAACAACAATACTGCTTGCCAAAAAGAGGGAAGAACCAGATGGAAGCATACCCCTTCTCAAAAAACCTACAGGCAAAACCTATTACACTCAAACAGAAACCCAAGATCATGCTGTCAAGTAAATGAGAGCCATGAGATAGGCCCTTCTAATGGCAGAGAGGAAGGAGGCACCATCTGTATAGGAGGAATCCAGACTGGCAAAGCTTGAACATTAGACAATGCTTCTAAAAGAAAATGCAATCCTGCAAAAACATTAACCGCTGCAGCCAGACAATCTGGTGATATATGATCTAAAAGGGCTGCCAATTCAAATAATGTGTCATCATATATGTTAGATATTAGCCCATTCCTTAAAACTGAAAGGAGTTCCCCATGCCACCCAGAGGATAATAACTGAGAACGAGTAATAAAACCATCATATGCAAAATTACCAAAATCAAAGCGGTAATTAGAGAGAGCATTATCCAAATCAACCGAAGAGTAAAAGTGTGGGTTGAAATATGTATCACAAATTGCCCTAACCATAGTAGAATCCAGAAGCACATCCATACATACAGTGAGAAACCGAGATGCAATATCAGCAAGGAAACAACCTAGGTTATCCACAAGCCATCGCTTTCCCAAAACTTTGCGAATAGCCAGAGAAAAATCCACCGAATGAATTTGAAACAAACGCCCGAGCTTCTCATCATCCAAAACAAAAGAGTCTTGAAAATCATAGTGTTTGTGGGGCAATGGAATGCGGTAACCCACTATTTCCATTAGAAAAGAAAATGCAAAGCCAGGAGAGCCGAGGAGAATTAAAGAACCCAATGCCATCATAAGACAGTAAAAACAACCACAAGAGGACGACACACTAATAAAAAATGTTGTCATTATCCAAGCCGCCACCCTAAACAAATAATGATGATATTTAATTATTGGTGAATTTAACCTTTATTCATTTATTTATCTTGCTTACTTTAATTACTTTATTTATTTAATGTTGAAATTTAACCTTTATTTAATTATTATGGGGTTGATTATTTAAATGAGTTTTATTAATAGCGATATTTTGAATATTTGGAAATAATGATAATGATAATAATGGTAAATATTAAATAACTACCCTATCTATTATATTATAATGTCGTAATAATATTTTGGTTATTATTACGTTGATGAGAGTAATATATTTTTATTTGGTTCTGGCTCAATGTTGAACCTGACTTACCAACTCTTTGATTACTACTAGGTTCTTATATACTACTACTACCCTGATTACTTCCAGTCACTGGAATTCCACTCTGCCCACTATTATTACTCACACCTTGTACTATAGGAAAAGAGAAAATAGGGGTTTTTCTAGGAAATACCTTATAAGCAAGATTAGAACCGGTTCCGACCAAACGATGCTCAAAAAAAGGAAAACAAGGATGCCACCTCTATGTGAAAATTTTATTAGACTACCCCCGGTCTGCAATGATCCTACCTAATAAAGTAGTTGTGGGTACCCTCTCTGTGCCCACGATGAACCAACCAAAGCCACCCCCAGGGTTTTTATTTCAATTTGATTTTTTTGAAATCCCATTTAATAAATGAGAAAACTAAGTTTATTGTATTACCATAGTTGAAGGGGAAATATTTTCAAAATAAAATAATCCCATTGGCTAAATGGGAGGCTAGGGCTTTATTGGTTTCTTTTTGTTTTGTTTTTTTTAAATTTGTCGTGAAAGCTTTTTTGGGGGGTTCTTCTTCTTCTTCTGCAATTTTCTCCTTCTACAAACTTAGTGAATTTGGGGGTTTTTTTGTCCGCAATCGGAACTTGGTTTTGGAGTGGAATTGTGCTGATTGCTAGAGGTTGTGAGTAGGGTGACCATTAGATATTTCCCTTCCATCACTCAGGGAAGAGGTTGGTCTCCGTTATTCCTTCTTCTTTCATGTCTTTTTCTTCAGATTTGGAACCATGTGTGTGTATTCTTTGTGATTGTAGGGTTTATATTTTGTAATGTGAATTGAAATTAATAGGGGGTGTTGTTATTTTAATGGTAGTTGGGTGAAAACATTGTATATGAAATCTGCAATTTGTTATAGTTTCCATGTTCACGATTTGGAATCAAGTGAAATGTAAGGTCTGGGTTTTCTATTGCCTGTATTTAGCAATTTGATAATTATATATTATTCTAGATTCTTTGTCATTGTGTTTGTAGAACCTTTGTTATTTTGGGGTGTAAAGTGGAAAATTGACCCCTAGTGACTCCCCACCTAGGAGAGAGAAAGGACATCACTAGGGTGATTTTCACTTGGGGGAAACTTAACATTCAAAAGAGGGGCTTGAATCCACTAGATCCAAATCCAAGGGAGGCAAGGATGTGAATTCCAGGTGGATTGCAAGGGTTGAAGTGTGTTTTTCCGTCTTTTGTAAATAGGAATCTTGACTTGTTGACTATGTGGAACAAAGAGATAAAATGAGTGAAATGAGGAGCTACCGGTTTGGGATCACGTTGTAATTTCAGATCTCACCTAATTAGATTGATAAGAATATGACCTGCAAATTTGGAGAAAATTTGTCGAGACCGTGGCGAAAGTGTACATGGTCCTCCGAAAAACCCCGGTTGAGGAGTCAACCTTGAAAGAAAGTAATTGTAAATGTTGAAATGTAAATAATGGAATTGTATACCTTGTAGATATGAAATTTATCGATGATGATTGCTTTACTTCTTGAATATAATCACAAGTGTTGCATGAAATGGCATGTAACATGTCAAAACCCTAACACACACGCATGCTTGCAAATGAATGTTGTAATATTGCTCCAATGGATGAATGAAGAAGAGTTGAATACTTGAATGCTTGATAATGATGATGGAGGTTTCCTAGCTTGAACTTTGCCCATATTGTATCTCATGTATGTTTTCCTCCTTATGTAAATGAGAAAACCAAATCCCTTTTATACATGCCTAGAGGATTAATTTTCATTCACCAAAGGCTGAAAAAGAGGAGTGTGAACCCTGAAGGTCAAATTATGCATAGGGGACCAGGCAAACCCATCTTAGGGCCACCCTAAGGAATGGGGACAGGGGTACCACGCCCCTATCATGCCCTATTTTGGGGCCCAAATAGGGTCTAAGGCAAAAAAATAGCCTAGACAAGGAGGGTTTCAAGGGTGAAAATGCAAGAAAGAGGTCTTGGTTAGGAAGGACGATGTCATCGCTAAGGTGAGGACCTCAAATGTGGTTAAAATTGCTAGGGTTGCAATTTTATGACACTACATTTAGCCCCCACTTTAGCGGGAGTACGACTTACACCAATACTACTGATAAAGTATAAGAAATAGAGATGAAGATGAGAGATGCGGAGCAATAGCACAAGGAGTATAAGACGTCACTAATCTTGAGGAACAAAAAACCCCAATCATAGGATCTTAACTCACTCAAACATATGCAAGAGCATACAAAACAAAAAAAGAACAAGACACCCAAAACAAAAACAAAGACAAAAACAAGACACAAGATGACAAACCAACTAGCCGAAGAGACCTCGATACTCAGATGTCTCAACAACTACTCAGGACACAAAGACTAATACCATCACATAAACACAAGTGATCACATAAAAGAGAAAAGCTGACATCATCCATGAACCATTAATAGCAAAACTATGGGTTCATGAGAGGAAGGAGAGAGAGAGGACATGAATACACACTTTGGTGATCCATGAGAAGAAAGGCAAACAAGAGAGAAACCATGGAAATCTTGCCCCTAAAACTAGGTGATCCATGGTAAGGAGGACATGAAAAACTAGACCCTAGAGTCTTTCTAAATGATCCATGTAAGGGAGGAGAGTGAGAACACCGTTAGTTCCACCCAAACTGAAGTGCATGTGTACAAGTGAGGTTCAAAGCACCTCATAGGAGTCCATGCCCAAGTATGCTACAACCTATTATGGAATGTATAATACAACTATCAAAAAAGGTGTGATATCTCGCTCTAAGATTCTATGCTCTGGTTCCAAGAATAACCCACTATACAAGAAAAGAAGAAGTGAATACATCTCGCTCTAAGAGTCTACGCTCTAGTTCCAAGAATGATCCACTATACTAGGAAAAGTAGCATCATATCGCTCTAAGAGTCTGTCCTTTGATTTTGAGAATGACCTATTGTACAAGAGAAAAGTGACTACATCTTTCTCTAAGAGGCTTCCCTATGGTTCCAAGAATGTCCCATTGTACAAAAAAAGTGATGACACCTTGCTCTAAGAGGTCGCCCTCTGGTTCCAAGAATGTCCCACTGCACAATGCACAAGAAAAGTATGTGCAAAGGAGCAGTGTGGGTGCCCCCCACTTAAGATGTCAACATAGGTTGATGTTGATATCTTAAGTAAAATAGAACAAAAGATACCTACCTTCATCACAAAGAAGATATCCGCAATGCAATAATGTCATAAATCCAAGCAAGAGAGTGAATACTCTTCAAGAAAGGATAGGATAGTTGAAAATAGATATCTTGTTGTAAGTGTAAAGGTGATCCTTGGAGGAGAAGAGATCTTTGTTCAAAAGACATCTTGCTCCAAGAGGATTTGTCTTAGACAAATATAACATCTTCTAGAACAAGAATGAAATCCTTCCTCCTATTCCTAGGTGAAAGGGATTCTTGATGAGGGATGAATCACTTTTAGACCCAAGAGGGATGGTTGAACTTATCGTAGATGTGCATTACCAAGTGTGAAAGAGGTTGTAGTCAAGGATCTACACCTCTTGTATAAGGGAGAACTTTTGAGAAAACTACCAACAATTTCACACAAGGAATGACATCAAGTAATATAACTCACACAATCCACAAAATAGGGCAAAGTGGATCCATAGAGAAAGAGAGAGAGATATCATTTCCCCCCAAGTGTAGGGAGAATGAGAAGAGCTTATAGAATCTTCTAGAGATAGATTAACATAATAAAATACATAATGTACTTTCATGAATGCATGCAAGAAAATACATTAGTATATGTAAAATACATGTCTGAAGAAGTGGTAATATTCGAAAGGAAGAAAAGGTATCAGATATTCCCCAAGGGGGATTAAGCATATATAAATGATAATCATATATGAAAAATGCAACCCCTAAAGGAAATAGTGATACACGAGATAGAAAGAAAGGGATAGGAGTGAAAATCCTTGCTCCCCAAGTAAGAAGGACAAGGGGAAAAGGGGTACACATTTTTGAATGGTGTTTATTTTCAAGTGATATGCCTTCCTCATGGAACAAATTCTCTAAAGGAAGGAATATGCACTTCTTGATAGATCATTCCATGCAAGGAGGCATATCACGCTTGAGAATAATCACAACCATAGATAAGATATGTTTTCCAAGAGAATGAAAGAAAGAGAAGAGGTGCATTACTTTTTAAAGAAACTCCTCTCTAAGAAAAGTGAAAAACCAAAGAACAATTACCTGCTCACTCACACCGTGTCGATCGGCAAAACTCACACCGATGAGTCCTATGATGTTTTCTCAAGGTGCGATTAGCAGGAAGAAGTTTGGCAAGTTAGTGACCCATTGAGAGGAGCTACACTGATAGCATAACAAGAAGGTGGAGTCATCAGAATAGTGTTCACTATCGGAGGCATGGAGAAAAAGTTACCCTGATACCCGATGAGGTTATCGGTGGAACTTATGCCAATGTCGGATGGAGCAGACACTTGCTGGCGATGTCATCGGGTCATCGAAAAGCATCATCTTATGCTACCTCGATACTCGATGGACTAGGTGGTGGAGGCAGTGTTATTAGACAAACCTACTCCGGTGAGGTGATACCAAAAGGAGGAGAATACTGAGTCATCAGGGTAACTTAAGCCATCGGGGAGAGGTGTTTCAGGTTATGTCGATACCTGATGAGGAAGACAAGCCATGCATAGAGAAGGAGACTTGATCGGGATAAGTTACATCGATCAAAGTTGAAGTCATCGGGATATCATTGTCTCATTGGGAGGAGACATTTTTCGTTACACCGATACTCGATGAGAAAGAAGAGATGGGTGCGAGCAAGGAGATCTCATTGGGGAAACATATGTTGATAGACTGGAGAAGTAAAAAGATACACAAGTATGAGGTCGATGTCATCGGGTCATTGGAGAAACATAAAATGAGTTGTCCCGATACTCTATAAGGTAACCCGATGTAACAAACGAGATGCAAACTACGAAGGAGGACTCATCAAAATAACTTCTAACCATCAGAGGAACATATTTGGAGCTATGCTAATACCCAATAGGAAGAATTCCATGGATGAATAGAAGGAGGGTACATCAGAATGGCCTATGTCGATATGACATAAAGGTCAAAGTAAAACCTAGCTAGAAGGCGGAGCCATTGGGGAAGTTGTAACCATTCAAATGAGGGAAAATAAGCTACACCGAAGCTTGATGGATTGATCAGGGAGACCTATGCCGATCAAAAAAATGAAAATTTGCATCATCATTGCATGTACAAATTGGAAAAGAATACAAGATGGGTGGCGCCAAGTGATTGAATCATCAGGAGGAGTTGTGCCGACTAGCCATTGTAAAATATGATTTGAACGAATCCACCCGCCATTATTAAATGCAAAAAATGGATAGGTTTTAGTTTGCATGAGGAAAATCATGGCACAATTTCAATTAAGTAAATGATCCTAATGTATTAAATCTATATATGGAAGTTTGTATAAGTAATTTGCATAACAGATTGAAGTGAATAGAAAGATTGAAGCGAAACTAAACTGTAGAAAATTGAATTTCAGAAAGCTTGAAGGATTCAAATATGGAGGGTTCTAGTTCCAAAGGAAAGAGGAAGGTCACTGAAGTTTTTGATAGTGCCTCAAAGAAGTCTAAAGGTGGAGAAAGTGTATAGAAGTGGAAGTTAAATCAGGACATGATTGACCAGATGAGCTCACCAGGAGCCAAGTCTTGAAGGTCTAAGGTTAATTTTCCTATTCCTGACCAGTGAGAGGATGATTTTAAGGAAATTGGTGATGTCTAGACTAGGGTTAGAGGCCACGAATTGTTCTTATATCATTACTCATGAAGGATCAAGCCAACCCAGTCTCAAACCCATGGATGACTGGATTGGGTAAGCTAGTGGTCCCTAATATTCAATTGATGAAAACCTTGACTAGGGCTTATAATTCCACGAAAAGATGTATCCAATTACCAAGTGGTGATGCATTCATTCATCTTTCAGTAGCTACCATTCATGAGGTTTTTGGTCTTGGTTTCGAATCCTATGTGCCTCTATCTAGTGAGAAGCTGGAAGAAGAATATACAAAGATGGATACTATATACAACGGGTGGAATTTGGCCATCCATAAGGTTGAGAAAGGGAAGTTGATAGATGAAGATGGGCCCCCTTTCGACATAAACATTTTCAGATAGTATCTGCAGTATATGTACATTGCATGCAGTCAAGTAGGAGGAGTTGAGGTTCAAGATGTGGCTCGAATAGGACCTTTAGTACTTGCTGTAGATATACAAATGCATGAGCCAAGACAGTTTGATTATGCTGCCTACATTGTGGAAAAAATGCACGAGGGTTTCTTAGATCTTCAGAATAACCCTGATAAATATTTAAAATTTTATTCATTATTAATGCATATCATCTTGTTTTATAGACGACCCAGGGGGTTGTGGCCTGAAGAATTGAAATTAAAAGTTTATGGTAAGGATGGGTAAGAGTAGCCAATACAATTATGGGTATCACTGTGGGATTCTTGATTCATGAGATCCCATTATGTCAAATTTGAAGAGCTTTATGTTCAACCACTATACAGAGCTTTTGGAGTTTCTTATGATGGATCATTCTCAAAAGAAATTAAGATTTCTTACACCCCATGAGTATGGAGATACAAGGGTGAATCATAATTGGGGTGATTGGTACGTATGCCAATATTTATCATATGTTAGAATTTATGGGTTTGAAGGTGCCCCTTATATGTTACAAAAATTGGTTCCTGATAGAATTGCATATCTAGAAATTGTAAGGAAGTTAAGTGTGTCAAATGATATGCATGTTGTGGGTGCACATAAACAGGAATCTCTACCTGGAACTCTGCATTTTGGCAATTTCACCATTGTATCAACAAAGGCTTATGAAGTTATTGACAAAAATTTACTAGAGGATTATAATCTATATGAGCACACAAGCAGGAAAAAATTATGACCGGGAGAGCTATATACACCAGTGCAAAACAAAGAAGAATCTTGGTGATTACTTGCATGAGCATATTGAAGCTTTGGATATCTTCAGAAACAAGGAGTTTGAAGAAGCTACGCAAATTTTTCAGGATTTGAATCAGAAAATAGAATAAAGAAGACAGAGACTGCAGGAAATGGAGGAAGACAAAGAAGTTGAAAGTGAATCAGGTGAAGATGAGGTTGTCTCAGGATTTAAAATGCTTGAAAGAGAAGAGGAACTTGAAGCATAGGATCAAATTGTTGCAAGGATGAGGGCTGATGTTGATGCTAGATTGGAGGAGCATAACACCTTTTTGTCTGATGATGTTTTTGTTAAGTCTAAAGAGTTTAGGACCTTTTTGTATCAATTCAAAGGCAAAAGATTGAGGGATGCAATCCCTGATATCACCCCAGATAGTGAGGCAGAGTTAACATGGAGGCTAAAAGATGATATTGATGTAGAGATGGTTGTGATGACCCCTCAAAGAGGGAGACAATTTCTTTCAAAGGAAGGGATTATTATTTTTCTTGGCTGGGATTTGAGTGCCTTATACATTTTTGACAATTTATTAAATTCAAAAAATAAAGAATTCAAATTGGATATTCAGGGAGTTGATGATATTTTCATTGGGTCAAGGTACGACCAAGATGAGGAAGCTATGTTGTTGTGGGATCTTTATCCTCCAAACAAAAGGCCACAGATAATTGATGTTGACAAAGCTTTCGGTCATACGATGAAGCTAAAAGTTGGTGAACTGGATCCAATGGTCACAACAGATATGGGGATTGATATTTCCAAATTGAATAAGGCACAGATGAAGATGTTAGCAAAAGAAGTAGGGAAATACAAGTCATTGTATGAAAAGCTCTTGCAAAGTAGAGGTCAGCCTGTACCCCAAATAACAGATGAATCAAAATTGAAGAAAAAGTGTGAGGAATTGCATAAAGAAAATAAGAAGTTGAAAGAGAAAATGCAGAACATAAGGGCAGACACAGCATGTGTCTTATTGTCAAAAAGATTTGAAAACTTAAATGGAATTCTTGAAGACATCTAGACAGTTTACTAGAAGAATATGGATAATAGTATGTCACATAAGAGAATCTCTAATAGATTACATATGCTCTTGCAGGATAAGAAGGCTAGTTAGGCAGACAATGCAATTATTGAGAAAATACAGCGACTGATAAAAAGGCATGAGAAGTTTGATGCAGACTTAAAGGTTGAATATGATAATTGTCAGGGAATTATGTGGCATGGTATTCCAAAAGTGATAGATGAAATAGGACAAATTAAGGACATGAATGTGTGGATCACAGAATGTCAATCATTACTTCATGCTTCCCTAGATATTGCACGGGCTGACACCTTGGACATGGTAGAGACAGTGGACCGATTGGAAAACTTTGTAACTATAGAGATTACAGTGCAGGATATCATCTTCAACGCCAGCACTTACAAGGATGAGGCCTACCTCCGACATGTTCAGAAATGTGGCTTGGTCTTGGATGGCCAGAGTTAATTTGTGTCAATTGTAATATGTTTTGTAATATTGTTAGTTGTTATAGTAGTTAGGGAGTTATTAGTTAGGTTTTTGTCAGTTTTTCGTTGGTACTAACGAAAGGGTGTGTCCTTTCATTTGTGTTTTTTGAGTTGCATATGTATAGGGAGTCATTTTTTTATACAAGGGGGGAGTTCACAATTTACAAACTCCTATCTTTCAGATTGTTTGTTGGGACTAGTATTGTTATGTTAAGGCAAGTCTACACAAATGAAAAGTCATTTTTGTGCAAACATGAATATCATGAAGTACTTGTGAGTCTGTAGCTTTTGTATATCTTTTTATTTCAAAATTAATATATAAGATTCACTGTCTTTATCTTCAGATCATTTTATGCTACATGGTGTTGATGAATCAAGTTCTTTGGATAAATAAATTTAAGATTAGTTGCAGTGTGCCATCACATGTTGTTGTGTAGGAAGCATAATTGTTTTTGTTATTCTTGCAACACATAAGGAGACCATTGTAGTGATAGTCTTGCATATTTGTGAGTTTTTCAAATTGTCTCCAAAGTTGATTACAAATATTCATCCACTAAGTAACATATAAATTGTCAGATAAGGCATTGGTCTATTGTTAGTTTTTTATGAGTAAATTTGGTGTGCATAAGGTCCTCATCAAGGAAACATACTTCTTATTTCTATTAGTATTGTTCTTTCACAATTACTTAAGGTTCCAACAACATTCTTTAATAAGCATTCATTCACTATTAATCACATTCAAGTTTTTAGATTAAAGCAAGTTAAATCACATAATAAAGCATAGTTGCAGGAAACATTTTTCCATTCTTGCAAACAACTAATTTGACAAGTTTAAATTCACTATAAAGAAGTCTCTTTGTGCTTTGGAGATTAAGGTATACCCGCCTAGGTCTAGTGGAGCCTAAAGTGCAAAAGAATTTGGTCTTTGATCATTCCTGTACTTTGGCCAAGATTGATTGAGGAATTAGTAGGAGATTTAGAAAAGCTCTAGGATTTCCAATCTATGGTTTTGGGAACCAATAGGGTGAAGAACAACATGAAGGGAAAAGAAGTGCTAAGGCACTATGTTTTTACCAAGAAATAACCTTAGAGAGTGTTAAAATTTATAAAGTACGTTGATTTTATGGATTTGAGAAGAAAAATACAATCAACTCCGTCTCCCAAAATTTAGGGAAAAAAGATGAGGACCATGGTGAAAGCGCACATGGTCCAACCAACTTTTTTCAAAAAATTTCAGGAATTATAGGTATTATGATATTATTGCAAAATAAAAAAAAATAGTTGATTTGGAGATGTCTAGATCAGTGAAATTTGCAGTCAAAGGTCGAAAAATAGAAGAATCTTAAAAATTAGGGTTTTATCATTTAACCACTGAATTTTTAGAATAAAGAGACAGATTTGAATTACAATTTTGAAATAGAAATCAGATCTGAAACAAGTAATTAAAATTTTACACTTCACAAGCTTAATTTTCTCAAAATAAAAAATTAGAGTTTTTATGCCATTAACCTCTAAAATTTGCAAATAGATCAAACTTGGAAATAAAAATTTGAAATTAAAATTGAAATTAATCAGATCTAATAATGAGAAATCAGAATTAATTTGTAAGACGTTGGGTTCACCAAAATGTAAAGGGGAAAATTGAACCCTAGTGACTCCCAACCTAGGAGAGAGAAAGGAAGTCACTAGGATGATTTTCACTTGGTGGAAACTTTACATTAAAAAGAGGGACTTGAATCCACTAGATCCAAATCCAAGGGAGGCAAGGATGTGAATTCCAAGTGGATTGGAAGGGTTGAAGTGTGTTTTTCCCTCTTTTGTAAATAGGAATGTTGACTTGTTGACTATGTGGAACAAAGAGAGAAAATGAGTGAAATGAGGAGCTATCTGTTCGAGATCGCACTGTAACTTTGGATCTAAGCTAATTAGGTTAATAAGAATCTTCCCTACAAATTTAGATAAAATTTGTTAGGACCGTGGTGTACATGGTCCTCTGAAAAATCCGTGAAATGAAATGGGGTTTTCTGCCTCTGTAAGTGGAGTTCAAATCTGAAAATATAGCTATGCACCTGCAACCTACACACATAAAAGAAGGGGAGAAGGTTTGTGGATAGTGGTTTTCCTTAGTCAAACCCCAGTTGAGGAATCAACCTTGAAAGAAAGTAACTGCAAATGCTGAAATGTAAATAATGGAATTGTATACCTTGTAGATCTGCAATTTGTCGATGATGATTTCTTTGCTTCTTGAATGTAATCACAAGTGTTGCATGAAATGGCATGTAACATGACAAAACCCTAACACACACACACATCCTTGCAAATGAATGTTGTAATATTGCTCCAATGGATGAATGAAGAAGACTTGAATGCTTGATAATGATGATGGAGGTTGCCTAGATTGAAAGTTGCCTATAGTGTATCTCATGTATGTTTTCCTCCTTATGTAAATGAGAAAACCAACTCCCTTTTATACATGCCTAAAGGATTAATTTTCATTCATCGAAGGCCAACAAAGAGGAGTGAAAACCCTGAAGGTCAAATTATGCATAGGGGACCGGGCATACCCATCTTACGGCCACCCTAAGGAGTGGGGACAGGGGTGCCAAGCCCCTGTCTTGCCATATTTTGGGGCCCAGACAGGGTCTAAGGCAGAAAAAAAGCCTAGACAAGGAGGGTTTCAAGGGTGAAAATACAAGAAAGAGGTCTTGGTTAGGAAGGAGGATGTCGTCACCAAGATGAGGACCTCAAATGTGGTTAAAATTACTAGGGTTGCAATTTTATGACACTACATTAGGATTTACTGTATTTTACTTTAACAAAACTTTGGATGGGTTGTTGGCCTATTATGTCGCCCCCTCTCTTCTTTAATTTTTTTGCTGATTGTTTAACCCATATCATGGGTTTGGTGCCAACACCACCCACGACATGGTGGATGGTGTTGCACCACCCATGTCATGGTGATGCATAGCACCCTCCCCATGACATGGTGGGTACACTACCATCACCCATGTCATGGTGGTAATAGAACCAGCCATGGCATGGTTTGTGCACTACACCACCGATGTCGTGGTGGTGCTAAGCACACCCATGACATGGTGGGTGCTTTGCACCAACAATGTCATGGTGGTCCATAGCACCACTCATAGCTTGGGGGTGAATCAACACCACCATGGCGTGGTGGTTCCTAGCACCACCCATGACATGGTAGGTGCAACAACACCACCAATAATATGGTGGGTGCATTGCACCACCCATGTCATGGTGGGTGCACAACACAACAACACCATGATTTTTGGTGCTAGGATTGTTGTCTAATTCCACCTGCTGCTAGGAATATGCCATATTTGAATGGTGTTAAACACCCATTTGATGGGTTTGATACATTTGTCATCCGTAATTAGTATGTTGGGTAGTTTTGGAAAATATATGTACTTAGTATTCAAATGTTGTAAATGTACTATTTTATTTGATAATTTTAGTTATTGAGCATATGATTCTATGCAATGGATCTGTTTAGGTTAGAGGTTGGAATATTAAGTTTTGTTATGATTTGGGGGAAGCCCGCGAGTAACAGCGCGGGCCAAGTGTAATGCAAACACTGTCCCGTCTTATTCTTTTGTCTTCCTTTGTGGACATCATTTTTATGCCATGTGTTATGTTGCGTTTTAGTACCAGAGGCCATCTTTCTCATGTTGTATTTTAGATTGATCTTAGTTTCAATTTTTGATGCCACCGTCAGAATGTGAGATTATAATGTTATTTTGTATTGTCTCGTGATGTTTTTCCATGAGAAGTTGGTTTGTTTATGCTGCTGATTTTATGACAGCAAGTGTGAAGACCTTGTTGGGTTGTCTTTAATTTGGTTGCAATAGTGTTACAACTTGGTTTATGTACTCCTTGGGTCAAGAGGCTCATCCATTCTTATATGTTGATGTTTGATCTTCTTGAGCATGTGTCTATGCATGGTTTTCTATTGTAAGATGCCTTATTTCAGATTTACTTATTTAACTTAAAGCCTCATGTAATGTTGTTTATGGTTCCATGTAAGGGAGTGGGCTCCTTTGCGACACATGGGGTCATCAGAGATGGACTATCATGAGCTTCCTTTTAAGGATGCATGAAGTCCAAACCTCATGGGCATAAGGGATTTTACCTTGTTTTAATCAAGTGACAACTATTTAAAGAATGGGAATGGGTAGATAGACAATCAAAAAGATAATAATTGATAGTGCCTCATGACTTAGTCCTAGGGACGATGTTTTAGGATGAGCATGAGAAGAATGTGGAGACAGTAAGCCACACTCCCTTGGTCTCTCAAAGTTTGAGATATCTTCGCATGCCCTTAGGAAAGAGCCTTGTGTTTATTATGGCATGTGATGAGACTCCCTTGTACATGTGTTTCCCTTGTGTTTTACATTGGCATTTATGTCTTGATGATGTGTTAGCCTCTAAGAGTTACTTTGGTTGTTGATTGCTTTTGTATTTAGTCCATGTGTGTGGAAGTCTTCCTTGGTGTTATTCCCTTTGGTCTTAAGCGTCAACATAGGTGTAGTGTGTGTGTTGGTACCTAGTGATATCTCCTAGCTTGAGGGGTGTTTCCTTGTAGGTTCAACATTGGTTGGGTGGTTGGAGCTTTTTGCCATTGGTCTTTTTCCCTTCTTGTTGTTGTTCTTCTTATGCATGGATTTGGATCTTTCTTCGTGATGGCTATGGATTATATGGAGAAGATTAATGTACTAAAAATTCGTGTCATAGGCACTGTAATGTTATGTAATAGTGTAGAGACATTTGGAAGGATGAGTAAATCTCATTACCATGTGGACTATGTAGTAGTAGCATGTAGTGTATTCATGATTATACATTAGACTTGGGATTCTATGGAGTTATTCATATGATTTTGTTATGTGGTAGTTCAAATGTAACATTGAGTTATGAATGGTTATGCCACCTTTTGGATAGCATTGTAAAAGTGTGTAAAGACTTAAAAACTTGTGATGAGACTATCATACTTATGTTGTAATGTACTTAGTAAGTTGTATCTTATGTGTTCATCATTGGAATAGTCTTGGAGCAGCAATTTAAATATTTATGTGATATTACCATGATATGTAATGGATATGTACACAAACTTAGATCCATGTTGCAATGAAGAAAAGATGTATTTGTTTACTTTCATCATGTTATGCTCAAAACTATCAAATGAACTTTTGAACGGGAATGAGGTATTTTCATGTATATGTGGATGCAATATAGTTAGATGTTAGATCTTGACTGTGAGACTCTAAAACTTGTGTAATGACTATTAAACAAGACCTCATCAAGCCATTAGTGATAGAGGTAGAAAATATGACATACACAATAAAGACATTAGTTAGCATCATAGAAACTAAATTAGCCAAGGGGCTGGAAATTAAAGCAAGACTTAGAAGATTAATTATATTAAGGGATATAAATGATTATAAACTCATTATTATGGCATCAACAATAAAACAATCAATGTGAGGACAATGTCAATGTTCATAAAGAAGTATAGATAAGCTAGTATGCATGTGTTTTATGGCAGCACTAGTTAGAATGGCTTATAGGTAATGCATTATGTGTATGGGCAGCAATAGTTTAGTTAACATCATGGTAGTCCAAGGTTGTATAACATTCAAGTGATGCATTTTACTTGTGGGCAGTGATAGAAACATTAAGATAATGGTAGTAGGAGCTATCCCTTAGCATGATAACGCATAATTATTTAGTAGCATGAATGTTGTAGGATGATAGGTTAGTGATTATGCATTTCCTTAATCATAAGTAATATGCATATGATAAAAGCTTCCATTTATTTGTCATGCACAAGGAAGGGTATGTAGTATCAATGCATTAGGTAAGCTAAGGCATGTATATTTTTAGGATGGAATGGTTTGGGTTCCTAAAAGGAGCTAGTGTATAGAGGGGTTCATTTCATATGTAGTTAAGTAGGTTCTAAACATTATGAATAGTAGAATGCATTAGAAATTAGAGGGCAGCCTATATACCATACCCTTGTGTGGAGACATTATAATAGCTATATTATTAAGTGCATACATGCATTGTCATGTTGATTGTAAATCTAAAGCATGGATTAAGAATCATAAAGTTAGTATGGAATTTAAGTAGTGGCGTCAATATGCCCCAGGGAGCTATATGTGACTATATATTCATGTTTCCGCTTATACAAGATACTAATTGGACAATCATTGTTTAAGATCCAACACTAAGATGAAATTAAGTGAACTAATTCTTAATCACGTAGCCTAGAGTATGTGTACTTGAAACTTAATTAGTAAACCAAAAAAAATTACTCCATTTCTAGGTTGTTAGTGTAAGTTCCCTGGGGTTTGTTGGTGGGCGCTACACATTTTGGTATCAAAGCATAACTCACAAGTTCCAGGTTCTACACTGGGTACTCTGGTTATGTGTAAGACCATTATGCTAGTTAAATGTTTAGCGTGGGATAGCCTAGCAGTTTTGTCCTTGCTATTTATTTTGTTGTAGTTTTCTAGTTTAGTGGCTTATAGTATTGCCTTGCATCTTGTCCACTCATGATGCCTGCTAGGCGTAGAGGATGTGGACCTAGACGTGGTTGTGGCGATCACATTGGGACCTATAGGAATCCTTGCCCTGAGGTTTTGATGGAGTCACACCATAGTGAGTCATGCCAAGATCAGACTGGTGGTGATGCGATACTGCAGTTAGTTGCAGTGCTAGAGGAGCTTCTTGGTCGTTTAGGTCCAAGGCAGGAGGAGGATAGACAAGGTGAGTATAAACAAGTGGAGTCACACCAGTCCAAGCATCAAAAGTGAGAGAGAGAGAGATTACATTCTCCTAGGAGGAGAGTTGTTGATGGTCACATTCTCCTAGGAGGAGAGTTGTTGATGGTCAAGAGGAGATAGCAGCCAGTCATATGAGAGACTTATAAAGAGCTCTTCCTCCCACCTTTGATGGTTTAGGTACCAGTATGGAGGCAGAGACTTGGCTATTAGAATTGAGTCGGTGTTTTGCGATGCATCCATATAGCAGTAACACCAAGGCTAGGTGTGCCATTATGCACCTACACGACTTTGCTTCTACATGGTGGTGCACTAAGGAGAGGAAGCTACAGCTGGAGATTACTATAGTTACATGGGAGTTGTTTATAGAGTGTTTCTGAGTTAGATTCCTTTCAGGTAGCATAAGGTTGATGAGTTCCATAACCTTAGATAGAACAAGATGATAGTAGATGAGTATCAGCGGAAATTATTTGAGCTCAGATAGTATGCAGGGATAGTAGAGGATGAGATGATGCTCATACAACACTTTGTGTGGGGACTCAGAGACTACATTTGTAGAGAGGTTTGCATGCATGAACCTAAGCCTTTAGAGGCCATTGTAGAGAAGGAAAGGATTGTCAAGGAGAACCACTCTTTGAGTATAAAAGGTGCTCCAAGAGGATAGGTAGCTAGTGCTCCAGTTACAAGTACATCTGTAAGAGGTCCTCAGTAGGAGTCTGCAGGTGTGGATAGGAGCCATCCCACCTATTTATGTAGTAGCTAGCGGTTTAAGAGGAGACAGTCATAGGGTCAAAATTTTGTGAGAGGTGCTAGAATTCCAACTGATAGGATTCACAATCATCAGTAGCGTAATAGGAGACCCACTTCTTCTTAGCCAGCCTCTAGTAGACGCAGTGTTCAATAGCCAAGTACTACATCTGGTAGTAGGGTACATGACAAGAGAGGATATTTTGCATGTGGACAATAGGGACACCTAGCAGTTCATTATCCTCAATGTATATCATAGACATCAGGATAGTAGAGGGCAGCACCAATAGAGCCCATTGTTAGAGATTCAGACAAGTCTCACCAAGTATTTGCAATGGTAGATAACCGTTAGGCCAAGCACCAGGCCACAGTTGTGGAGGCATCAGGTGTGATAGGTGGTATCCTTTGTTTTGTGTTATTTGATTCAGGAGCATCAGATTCATTTATTTCTCCTTATTTATTAGAGAGATGTGGGCTTGCTACGACAAAGCAGGATGATAGGTGGTAGGTAGAGCTAGCTACGGGATCCAGGGCCATAGTGGATTCCCTTGTTCTTAGGTGTCCTCTAGTATTGGGAGATTTTCATACCTTAGTGGATCTACGTACTATGCCCTCGGGTTCCTATGACATGGTTCTTGGCATGGATTGGCTTGGGTTCTACCTGGCACAAATAGATTGTAGGAGCAAGAGGGTGTAGTGTGTAGATGACAATAGAAAGAGTGCGGAGATTGTAGGCATTCAAAGGCCTATATCTCTTCGTATGATTTCCGCTATGCAGATGAAGAGATGTGTACATAAGGGTTGTCATCTATTTGTAGTCAGATTGAGGGATGTGGATGAGGAGATTAGTACAAAGGAGTTATTGTAGCAACATCCTATCCTTTAGGAGTTTGTAGATGTGTTCCCTAGTGAGGTTCTAGGAATGCCCCCATAGTGAGATATAGATTTCAGGATTGATCTTGTGCCAGGAGATGAGCCTATCTCAAGAGATGACCACTTAGGAGTTGAGTGAGATGAGAATACAGCTTGAGGAGTTGTTAGAAAGGGGATTCATCCATCCTAGTGTATTCCCATGTGGTGCACCGGTATAATTTGTGAAGAATAAGGATGGTTCTCTCCATTTATGCATTGATTACAGATAACTGAATAAGGTGATGGTGAAGAATAGGTATCCCTTGCCTCATATATATGACTTATTTTACCAAATTAAGGATGCAAAGGTCTTTTCTAAAATTGACCTTAAGTCCAGATATCATCAATTGATGATCCATGAGATGGATATACATTGTACAACTTTTTGCACCAGGTATGGGCACTATGAGTTTACAGTTGTGTCAATCGGTCTCACGAATGCACCATCAGTCTTCATGAGCCTAATGAATGGTGTGTTCAGGACATACTTGGATAGATTTGTGCTAGTTTTCTTAGCTGACATTTTTATTTATTCCAGATCAGTGGAGGAGCATGAGGATCATGTTAGGTAAGTCTTGCAGTATCTTAGGGAGAATCTACTATACGCCAATTTGGCAAAGTGTGAGTTTTTCTGGTTAGAGGTCATATACTTGGGCCATGTTATTTCTGGAGTGGGTATCATAGTTGATCCCTCAAAGATTCAGGCAATAGTGGATTGGCCGGCACCCACTAATGTGGGTGAGGTGTGCAATTTCATGGGTTTAGCTAGTTATTACCATAGATATGTGAAGAATTTCTCCTCGATTGCTCACCCTATTACTTCTCTTTAGAGGAAAGAGAATAAATTCATTTGGTCAGAGCATTGTGAGGCAGCATTCAGGATACTTAAGGAGAAGTTGACTACTGCACCGATTCTTGTAGTTCCATATCCATTAGGTGACTTTCTGGTGTGTATAGATGCATAGTACATGCATTGGTTTATTGGAGGCATTTTCTCTTAGGTCATCGGTCTAAGTTGTACACAGATCATCATAGTTTAAAATATATATTTACGCAACCAAATTTGAATTCTAGGCAGAGGCATTGGATGGATCTCTTGTGTGAGAATAACTTCGAGATGAAGTTCATCCAGGGTAAGGAGAATGTGGTAGTAGATGCATTAAGCTACAAGAGACGTGCACTACTAGCAGATACTTGGTACCACATTTTGAGGTGGATTTGAGGAGTCACATTTTTAGTGCACTACTAGCAGATACTTGGTACTAGGAGATTAGCTCAGATATAGCATTAGGTAGAGCCTTGGATGATAGATATATAGGTTATTCAATGGACACAGATGGCATTCTTAGGCATATAGGATGCATTTATGTTCCACCATCTGATGGACTTCATAAATTGAACATGAAAGAGGCTCATCGTGTACCTTACTTGGCACATCCTGGTGTCAAGAATATGCACGTAAACTTGAGATAGCTTTAATTTTGGGTAAGAATGGGGAGAGACATAGTAGATTTTGTGGTGTAGGGGAACCCCTTCAACATGATAATTCAAGCTTAGAGGAGGAAGGATAAGACCTTAAACATGTCTTAGGATGTTTTCCTTGTGTTTCAATCATGCATTTTGTGTTTGTAATAAAGGACCCCATCTTGTGAGCCAGACTCCTATTTTGGCATCTTGAGAAGCCAATTAGGACTTTTGGACAAAAGGGGAATAAGTATGCTTAGGATATGTTTGTCCTAGTGGTTTTAGATGTTTTACATTCTTCTAGGGTGTTTAGAGGTGTTAGTCTTGACCCAAGTCATTTAGGTGCAAGAAATGACATTTTTGATAACTATGTCAAAAGTTGTCATAAGCAACTTTTGTGCAAATTTTTGAATTCTTGTTGGTCTAACTCCTCCAATAGCTCTAACCTCTTGTTTTCAATTAAGAGAAGTTGTAGAGGGGTATAAACACCTTTATAACACAATTTCCAATGGGAAACTGTACGGAGAAAGATTTTATGATTGCAAACAATAAGAAATTTTGAGTTTTTCCTACAAATATGAAGTTTTGGCACCGTGTACGAAGTTGTACGAATTGGGACCAATCCCCAATGTTGTGATTTTTTTAGTGAAATGAGTTACCAATGAATTGGTCTTGATTTTAGGTCTTAATCATTTGTTTTGCTCTAGATATCCAAGTTTTGTTGTAGGTACCCAAAAAACCAGGGTTTACCTAGGGTTTTTCCTTTCCATGGCCATAACTTGCAACCTGTCCATCTAAATTTCATGGAAGTGGGTGGAATGAAAGTGTGGCCAATTTACTCTATGATTTCAAAAGCATTTTTCAGGAGGAGCAAGGGCAATGTGTGTTTGATCAGGCGCTAGGTAGACATCTCTATGTGGCTACCTAGCCCTTAGACTACAATAGTTACCCTAGAAGACAATTGGTGATGATTGCGTGTAACCCTGGAATCTATAATGGTTTAGGTTTCCCCATAGGCTCATGTGGTTTTGGTTGTAAGGTGTGTCCATTTTACTATAGTTGCTTCACAAATGGAGGCCCAATTAGCCCTTTAGGACAGTTGGTCATCACCGGGTTCAGACCTTTCCTTGTTAGATCTTGACTTCTCCTCTTGGGGGATTGTGTAAGACCATAAAGGGTATCTGAATCAATGATTTGTTTTCTAGGATGTTTGTAAAATTTTGGACTTAAGGTCCCATTACCCATCTCCAAGGGCTACAAGCAAATAGGCCTAATTGTGAAGGTGTCATAGGGAATTGGATTAAATCCTTGAAACCAGTGTTTTGTCTAGTCCATGTGAGTATTCTATGATCCAAAATAGGTGTTGTGAAGGTCAGGAACCTTAGGAGGCTTCATGATGCATAATGGAGCAACTTACCCAATTTGAGTAGTATGAATCTTAGAGTGAAATGAGAAGTTGGAACTAAGATTATAGAGCCTTGCTTTGTAGGATCCTATTGGTGTTTTGAGGGGTCAATGTCATACATCTTGAAGTGTTTGACAAGATACAAGGAGGGTTATGCATCAAGTGGTATCAAAGCTAGTAACAGCTTTGGTAAAGAGATAGTGATTTTGAGAAAATGGCAGATGGAGAGGAAGAAGTCCCTAGGGGACCAATCACCAACATGGAATTGGAAAATATTGTGAGAGAGAAGGCCAATGCTTGTAAGGCCATGCAGAAGGAGATAGAGAGGTTGAGAGGTAGAGTACATGGGAAGGAAGATGGAGGCATTGGTAGCGGTGAAGAAGGGGATGAAGATGAGATCCCTATGCCAAAGGAAGAGGTGATTCCTCCTTACCAGAGGCACTTCCTTAATGCCCTCAAGTCCATGGAGAGAAGAACCATGGAGTAGAAGATTGATTTGCCAACTTTAACTGGGAAGATGGAACCAGATGTAGTGGTGGATTGGATAGACTCCCTATCCAGTTTCTTTGAATGTGAAGACATTCTAGGGCAACAGAAGGTGAAGATTGCTAAATCCAAGTTGAAGGGAGCCACCCTAACTTGGTGGAACTTTGTCTAGGAGGAGAGAGAAAAGATCAACAAACCCAAGATTGTTTCTTGGAAAAAGATGGTTGTCTTAGTAAAGGAGGCTTGTGTACCCAAGGATTATGAAGTTCAACTTAACAAGAGGAGGCAAAATCTCAAGAAGAAGGAGATGGATGTGAACTCTTACACTGAGGAGTTACAAAGGCTATGTATGAATTCTAAGACAAAGGAGGAGAGTGAAAAAGTTGCTCAGTGCCTAAATGGATTAAGGTACAACATCCAAGAAGAACTAAACCTCCTTAGCCCGGATACAATTGGTGAATGCCATCAAATTGCCATCAAGGTGGAAGAGAAAATCAAAAGGAGACAAGATCATAACAATAAAGGAAGAGGAAGACGTTAGGATTCCCACAGATACTGAGAGGGGGGGTGAATTAGTATCTAACTGATAAATTGATTTTCTTGACTTAAAACATGTAAAGTATATTAATATTGTATACTGATAAACAAGAAATAATGCAATGAATAGAGATAACAGCAACCACGTGAAAAACACACCATAACAAAGTAGTTTAACGAGGAAACCCGATGTGGGAAAAACCTCGGTGGGATTTGTGACCCACAATATTCACTTACTGGCCAATAAGAGAATATTACTGCTAAAAGAGGGGCCTACACATGCAGGAAGGCCAAGTGCCTAGAGCTCGCTGCTTAATTACAAAATAGGAAGTCTCACTAACTTACAAAATGGATTATATAAATCCAATGTCTTGTACTGCTTCAAAATAGCATCTACTATGCCAGATCGAGTACCGGTTTATAGCTCTACTTCATACATAAACCCTTAACCTATAATTCGCATAATAGGTCTGCCTTATTTTGCCTAATTACATACCTAATTGTTCTACAATGATCTCTTATATATATGAGTCATTTTACAATTTGCCAAGTTAGCTTATAATGATTTTACAATAATAAACAAATAAATGACAATCAAAATTCATGTCAGCTTCTATGCCGGTATGCTTCCTTTTACTGTCGGTGCCAGTGTAGAATCGGACTTTGCTGGTGCCAGTGGATTGCCTTGTCAGGTCATAGGATTGTAAGGTTGCCATCAATGACAAAACCTTCAATCACCTACAATGTCTCATTGGAGTGTGCATTTGCCAACAATCTCCCCCTTTGGCATTGATGGCAACACTCATGAGAAAAATTCAGAAGTGTATCAAAAAATTGAAGTCCAAAAATTGTTACCAAAATTGTGTGTTGCCCCTTAGCAGATGATCCCTAAGTTATTGGATTTTTCTCATACCACTACTCCCCCTTTAGCATCAATGACAAAGGTTGTCAAAGTGTCAATAGAGTGTAGTTTCCTGTTTCAACCTTGTAACCGGTTGGTTACAATCTGAAAAAGATATGCCAAAACCAGATTCAAGCTCTCAATGAACTTTTTACTATCTTTTATTGCGGCCTCTGTCCTCTGAACTGTACCAGTGAGGTGTTGCATTTGCTCTACCAGTGTTTTCTGTCCTTCAACTAGGGCATTAGATATTTCTTTCCTTAAGGTGGCGAGGTAGTCCAGTTGTGGACTTAGTCTCCATTTAAGATCCTTAGCCTTACCTTTAATTCTTTCCTTTTCTCTTTCCATCTTTAATAGTTCTTCCTCAAAACCTGTTATCTTCTGCTCAAAAACTGATAATGAATCAGATGAGTTAATGAAATTGTCAGCTAGTTGATTTATTTCCTCCTGTATCTTGCTGATCTTCTTGTCTATATCAACTGTCAAAAAGTTAGTCTTACAAGTATCTCTGTACAAAGTTTTGAATTCCTTTAATGTGCTACATAATTCCGGTAGAAGTGTGTCAAACTGCCTTGTACACTTCTTTATTTATTCCTCAAAGAATTTGTGTTTTTCCTTCTCTAATCTCTCCTTGAATGCGTCCTCTTTTATTTGTTCAATTATCACAGTGTTTTTAGTAATATACTTAGACAAAGTGTCAAGTTGACTCAAAGAATCTTTATTATCTACATTACATTTTGGAGCTATCATCTTCAGAATTGGAATTGTATCATCTATAGCCTTGTATACTTGTGAGCTACAATCTGTTATTTTCTTTAAGGAGTCCAAAAGAACTTCTGTTACATTAGTTGATCTGAATCCTACAGTTGAAGTGCCAACACTCTGTATCCCGCCAGTGGGAGCAATATCCTTGCTTGTGGTGACCTCTGGTAGGTTAGTTTGTGTTTCCATTTCCTTAAGAAAAGGTTTATCTTGCTCATCTGATGTCGGTGGTACTAACTCTATGTGAACCTATTGTGGTGATGGAGACTTTTGCTCTGCTTGTTGTTCTATGTTACCTTCTGTCGGATTACCTTCTATGTTATCTGTTACTGGTGACTCACTAGCCATATCTGTCTTTCCAGTTGTGTCCTTATCTACCAAAATGTTAACTTTTTGAGTATCAATGTCAACTATGTATAACACCTCAGAGTTTGGATTAGTGTCCTCTTGTGGTATCTCCATACTCTCATTAGCCGGTATGCTTTCAGTTGTAACTACCGATGGAGTATTCAGAGGTGGTGGGGATAAGTTGTCTTTTATTTTTATGCTCGGAGGTCCACCAACCTTGCCTTTTCCCTTATCCTTATCTTTCTAATATACTTTGATAGGTTTAGGATTTCTATACTCTTCCTGCTTTTCTTTCTCAACAAGGAATATGTCCCATGCATTAGCAGTTTCCTCTACAACCTCATTTACTCTACCAACCATAAGTGCTACATGCTAGTGTGCAGTTGAGATTATAGTCTAGTTAGCCTTTGAGATCATATCATCTATCTCCTTTGGTGAGTTAACAGGATAAACAACAAGTAGTTTCTCAATTTTTATTTTCTTGTCAAGTTCTACAACAGCTTGCCTTCTAGCTTCAAGTCTCTTAAACAGTTCTACTGGTAATTCATCTACAACTTGCATCAAAAATTTCTTATAGATATCCAAGTGTAGAATTACACTATTTTCAACTTTCTCCTTGTCATCAACTAATAATGAATCATAAAATTTGTTGATGTTTTTCGGTTGTCCATCCTCTATTATTTCATCTAGTAGTTTGTCAATTGGAGCAATGTTTTATTGAGTCTTTTTCTTTGGTGTTAACTTTTTCTTCTTTGGAGTTGTCTTCTTAGCTGGGGGCCTTACTACCTGTTGTTTTTGTTAGGTTCTTCTAGGCAAAGGTGTGGATACCGGTGAAGGTTCACTTTTACTCACAACTCTTTTAAATGTAGCTGACATGTCACTTTCCGAAGAAGTTGCTACCAGTGAAAGGTGAGTTTCTAGCTATTGTGCTTGTAACTCATCTTCAGTGATACCAATTTGTTTAAGTACATCTTCTTTGATAGCCTTTGCTTGCCTAGATCCTCTTCTTATTGTTGCTTCTACCTTCTTTACTCTTTTCTTTGATTGAATTTGATTCTCAATAGTCTCAGCACTACCAAATACCTCTTCTTTTGGTCCCTTAGGTGCTTCCAGAAGGGCTTTTGCATATGTTTCAATTATGTTGTCATCGGTTTCATAACCCATTTCAGTAACCCAAATGGTTCTTGGGACAACTGCCTCCATCCAAATCTCATCTTTCTTAATAACAAAGCATATGTCATCCTTAATTTACAATTGCTTGTCAAAGTCTGACTCTAGTATTCATCCAGGCCTTTAACGCCTGAAAGTACTCATTTATATTCTTTTCTCTATTTTCACCCATGTTGTGCAGTAAATCAGACAGTTGTTTGCCTACTGGTATGTAAAAACCTAGATTTTTGTTGCCAATACTAGGCACCTATTTTGTTATGTGTAGCATTAAATAGACAAGCAGGTTACCAAATCTAAATGTCCCCTTTTTGTCTTTCTTGATCTTTCCAAGATTATCAATCAGTTCATCCTTCAACCATTCACACACATCTATTTTTGCATTATCCTTGATCATATCATAAGAAATCTTTATGCATAAACTAAAAACTAAGTTTAACCTATTTGCATGTGTTGTTTTATACCCTAAAATAATGCTAATGAATCTGACATTGATGTCAGTTACATCATTCACTCTTAAAGATCTCTTGTCAGATGTTTCTCTTGTCAGGTTGATCACTAGGTCATTTGAGACCACCTTTGTCTTATCAGATCTATTACTGGTGGAGGGTAACCCTGTCACAGCCTTTACTACCTCTTTAGTTATTTTGTGAACTGATTCTAACCAGAAAAATTCACCATGAACCCTACTTAAAAATATCCTTATAACATCCTTAGGGAATTCTGGAATACTAAGGATTTCAGTGAATCCTAGGGTTTCGACTATTTTGTGTTCAGGTTTCACATTACTGGAATTATCACAACTTACAGTCTTATACACGTTCTTAATTTCCTAAACACCTAATTCTTTTATGTGACAATGAATGTACATTCTAGGGTCTTCTGCAAAAACCAGTCCTTTGCGAATTTGAGAAAATGCACCAACATTATCATCCTTCTTAGCTATTTCAGGAACTAACTGAAATACGGGCCTAGGGTGTTTGATTACTTCGACTACAATAGGGTTTGCTATGAATTCAGGTATAAAAGAAGATGCCATGATTATAAATACCTTTCTCTGCCTTAGGAATGATTGATTACTGAATTGCTTTCCTACTTTGCTCGAAATGTCTTTGCTCAGAATTTTCGCGCTCTTTGAATGTTTGAATGCTCGATGAAGTAGAATGGAGCCAAAAACACTGATTTATAATGTTAATTTTGCCAACCACCACATTTAATGCTTACCGGTTAAGTAATGACTTAACTTATCTATCGGTATAGAAGTGATTTCAACTTCTTACCATCAACCGAGGGAATAATAGCATGTTTCACATTTGATTTGCCAAACCCTCAAAGTGATTTTCTTCAGTTAGATGAAGACTCTCCTGCTGGTGGAGTGTTACTTTCTTATGTCAGTGGAGTGTTACTCCGTTCTACCGGTGGAGGAGTATTCCTATCAACATTTAGTTCTGATTTCCTGATTCATTATTTTGAGAATTCCTCCTTTACTTCTTCAACCTTTTCTGTACCTTTCAAACTAGCACCATTGTTGTTTACTGATGAGGACTTGCTTCTACAAAATTTTGCAATATGTCCAATCTTGTTACAGGCATAACAAGTCACATTATTTTTCTGAATAGATTTCCCATAACCTATGCCAGTTTGTGTTCTGCATTGATTAGATAAGTGTCCAAATCTTCCACAAACATAACATCTCACATTCATTCTACAATTTTTAGAATTATGACCAACTTTGTTGCATTTTGAACATTGACCAGTGGGTGTATTGGTATTCTGATAATTTATAGATATTCATTGATTTTCTCTATGACCATACTTATTACAGTTAAAGCATTTGCCATTAAATTTATAAGCAGTAGGTTGTCTTACCGATTTGCCATGATCTCGTGTGTTTGCAGTACCAGAGCTTTCACCAGTTTCAAAGCCAAGACCATTAGTGTCACCATTAGGTTTCTGATTCTTCAACAAGTCACCAAGTTCTTCTAAGCTTTTCTTGAATTTTTCTTTATGTTGATTTGTAGCAGCCAGTTCTCCTTCCAAGATACCTTTTTGTCTCATGAGTTCATTTGAGTCATTTTGTGCATGCATTAGATCTATCTTCAACATATCATTTCCATAACTAAGTCTTGTGTTTTCATTTGTAGCATCATTCAGTCTTCTAGTAAAGTCTTCTTCATTCTTCTTTCTATCTTAAATTTCTTTACAAAATCTCATAGTCATATCCTGCATCTCATTCTTTGTTGTCATGTTTTCTTGTTTCAACTTATTCATCATATCACTAAGAGTTTCCTTTTCATCATTCTCATTTTGCATCTTTTCACAAAGTTCTCTTCTCTTATTTCTTGAAATGGTGAGATTTTCTTGAAGTGTTTGAATAATATCCTGTGCAGCTTTTAGATCATCTTCAAGTTTGATATTTTTTAATTTTTCTGCATCATAGTTTGAGAGAGCTGCTTCTAATTTCTTCAACAAGTTTTCCATCTCTACCGGTGTCAAGATCTTCCTCAAGTTGTTAGGCTTCTGAAAAAAGAGGACCAAGCTCTGATACCAATTGTTAGGATTCCCATAGATACTGAGAGGGGGGGGGGGGGGTGAATCAGTATCTAACTAGTAAATTAATTTTCTTGACTTAAAACATGTAAAGTATATTAATATTGTATACTGGTAAACAAGAAATAATACAATGAATAGAGATAACAGCAACCACATGAAAAACACACCATAACACAGTAGTTTAACGAGGAAACCCTGTGTGGGAAAAACCCCGGTGTGATTTGTGACCCACAATATTCACTTACTAGCCAATAAGAGAATATTACTGCTACAAGAGGGGCCTGCACATGCAAGAAGGCCAAGTGCCTAGAGCTCACTGCTCAATTACAAAATGGGAAGTCTCACTGATTTACAAAATGGATTATATAAATCCAATGTCTTGTAGTACTTCAAAATAGCATCTACTATGCTAGATCCAGTACCGGTTTATAGCTCTGCTTCATACATAAACCCTTAACCTATAATTCACATAATAGGTCTGCCTTATTTCGCCTAATTACATACCTAATTGTTCTACAATGATCTCTTATATATATGAGTCATTTTACAATTTGCCAAGTCGGCTTACAATGATTTTACAATAATAAACAAATAAATTACAATCAAAATTCCTATTGGCTTCTATGTCGGTATGCTTCCTTTTACTGCCAGTGCCGGTGTAGAATCTAACTTTGCTGGTGCCAATGGATTGCCTTGCCGGGTCACAGGATTGTAAGGTTGCCATCAATGACAAAACCTTCAATCACCTACAATGTCTCATTGGAGTGTGCATTTGCCAACAGAAGATAGCAGAGAGGGGGAAGAAGTTTTTTCAAAGGTAAGGGAAATGGTTTTGGAAACCAAGGTGAAACAAATCAAGAAGGCACTAAAGGAGAAAGTAGTCACAATAACAATGGAGGATACAATAAGAGGGGTAACTTCAGAGGAAGAAGACCACCATTTAGGGTAATATCTCAAGGTAGATATCCAATCAGATTCTATAACTACAATCAAGAAGGGCACATGGCCAATAGGTGTCCTGACAAGCCTACTAGTTCCATGAGGGAAAGAAAAAGTAACTTGGTCCAAGAATCTAATTGCCAAAGTGTGGCAAGTGCAAATACATACCAGAGTGTCAATACCCATGATAGTTATGGTTACCCTGAAAGAGGTGAAGCTTTGATGATCAGAAGAGCAGTAACTACCATGAACATGGCTGACAAAGAACCCCCACAAAGAAAGTCTTTATTCAAGACCACTTGCAAAGTGGGTGGAAAGGTATGCAAGGTTCTAATAGATTCTGGATCAACTGAAAACTTTGTGTCTCTAAAAATGGTGGAGAAGCTAGAATTGAGAAGACTACCTCACCCTTGCCCCTACAAGGTCTCATGGTTCACCCAAGGTCAGTAAGTTGTTGTGGAAGAGCAGGTTTGGGTAGAATTCCAGATTGGAGCCTATAAGGATAGGTTGTTTTTGTTGTTGGTATTATGGATGTGTTGCATTAGTTTTGTCATTGATGTCAACACTTATCAGCACTTATCCCTCTAGAGATCTTTGGTTATGTTCACCGGCAAGTTCAGTGACTTATGCACAGTCACCGGTATTTGGTTCACTGGTAGGTTATATTGTTCACCAGCACTAAGGATGACTTGTTATCATATGGAGATCACTTGGTTATGTCAAAGACATGGTTTTGACACTTGGTTTTGGTATTTTGGTTATTATCAGGTTGACATATTTGTTGTTACCGATAAATTGGTCTAGGTTATGGACCGGCATGCATTATCTATTCCAGATCGGCACGGCATGTTATGGAGATGATTTAATCAATTGGATATTATTGTAATTGCATTGAGCCAACATGATGCATTACATCTTGACTTATTTCTAATCAATTTAATTGTAATATTCTTCGTGAGCGGACCTACACATTTGGTCTTAGGTTTTGGTATATATGTAAGATCTCATTTGTGAGATGACATATGTGGTATGTAAGGTTATTGTATTGTAACATGGTATGTGCAAATATTGAAGATCATATGAGAAGACCATAGGGAAGGTTTGAAGGAGATTAATAGAGCTTAACCGGTACTGAATCTAGCATTGCAGATGCTACTTTGAGCAGTACATTATCATTGGATTTAACCATCCAATTGTAGTCAATGTGACTCTTATTTTGTGATTGAGCAGTGAGATCTATGTGGTTGGCATTTCTACATGTGTAGACCTCATTTGTACACACATACTATCTGTAGTAGTATCATCTGATTGTGGGTAAGGTTTCCCACCATGGTTTTTCCCCTTACAGGGTTTCCACGTACAAATCTTTGTGTTATGTGTTGTGGATGTTGTTTCTCTTTCTGTTATATGCAGTAAGTTTCACCGGTATTAATATTAACTGTTAATCTATTAACCGACATTAAGATTGGTTTACCGGTATTAAGTATCAAGTTTGATTAAGTTATATTTGGGATGAAATTAATAGATAACTGATTCACCCAACCCCCTTCTCAGTTGCCTCCAGGTCCTAACAATTGGTATCAGAGCCAAGTCCTCTTTTTGCAGAAGTTTAACAACTTGAGGAGATTCTATGGCAACTAACTTTTTCAAGAAGGACAGTCTGAAACTTGATGGAACTAACTATGGTATATGGAAGATCAAAATGGAGACACGTTTGAATTGCATTGGAAAAGACATATGGGATGTTACAAAGAATGGCTATGTTGGTCCTACACTGAATCAACCTAATCCAACAACCTTGGGTAAAGCTCAAGAGAATGATTGCAAAGAAAGAGAATCACTCTTAAGCACCTTGTCAGATCAACAAATCATGGGATTATCAGACCGATCTACTGCTAAAGCTATTTGGGATAAATTGGAGACATTGAATGAAGGAGATACAACTATCAAAATTGTAAAACTGGAATGCTTCCGGGTTAGGTATGAAAAATTGAAAATGGAAGAAGATGAAAGAATTCTAGCTTTTATGGAAAGGGTTAATGAAATTTTTCTGGGAATAAAATGTTGTGGAGGTTCCTTAAGTGAAGATGAAATTGTTTCTAAAGTTTTGAGAGCATTGCCACTGGCATACAAAATGAAAGTAACTACTATTAATGAGTTGAGAACAATGCCTAATACATCAGTATTTAGAGAAACATTGGTTGGAAAACTTTCAGCATTTGAGCTTGAGGAATTTGGTCTTGTTGCTACAATTAAGATAGATTTAGCCTTCAAAGCATCATCATCTGCATCATCATCATCATCATCATCATCTGATAAATCTGATTGGAAAGCACTTTATGCAAGAGAACTTGAATATATTAGGAGAGAAAATGAAGAACTGGAAGAACTTGAAGCACTATTTGCAAGGAAAATGCCTCAAGGTCCTATTGGAAGTAAGTATGAAGGTAAAGCACCATTTAAATGTTTTAACTACAATAAAATTGGTCATATAGAATCTAGATGTCCTAATAGACATGCAAGATTGAGAGAAGAAGATAAAAGAACACATAAGCCTAACCCTGAATATCAGAGATACAAATTTAAGAAGAATAGAGACAAATCATGTTACTATGTTGATGAAGGAGTTACTGATGAAGAACCGACAGACAATGGATGGGCTTTTGTTGCAATAACAAAAGATCAACTGACACCTATTGTTCCACTAGTAGAGCAGGCCCTGGTAGCTAAAATTGAAGAAAAGGATGAATGGGTTATAGATTCCAAATGTTCACATCATATGACTGGTTATAAAAGTAAATTCTTATCTTTTTAGGAATACAATGGAGGTCTAGTAAGATTTGGGGATGACAAAGCTTGTTTAATCAGAGGAAAAGGCACTATATCTTTTGATGGTAAGCACAACACTAACAATGTTTATTATGTTGAAGGTTTGAAGCATAATCTTTTGAGTGTTGGTCAGTTAGTTGAAAAGGGATTAAGTATGGTTTGGTAATATTCCTACTCTTAAATACTTCAGAATATTTGGAAGAAAATGCTACATTAGGAGAGATGAGTATATTGGCAAATTTAATCCTAGAAGTGACGAAGGTATATTTCTTGGTTATTCATCTAAGAGAAAATCATATAGATGTTTTAATAAAAGATTGCAAAAAATCATTTAGAGCACAAATGTGAAGATAGATTAACACTTTAGAGGAAATTCAAGTTCTATGGATTCTGAACCGGCAGTTGAGATGATCACAAATGAACCTATACAAAGTGCACTGATACAAAATGTTGATCCAGTCACACCGGCATCATCAGAAAATTCCATAGTGACTAAAGAACAGCAGCAAGTAAACACACCCAGGTATGTAAGGCTAAGTCACTCTAAAAGTCAGATAATTGGGAATAAGTATCAAGGAGTTATGATAAGAGGAAGACTGGCAAATGAAGAGGTATGTTTAATTTCTCAAATTGAACCAGCATCTGTTATTGAGGCATGTGAAGATAAACATTGGATTAAAGCTATGGAAGATGAATTAGAACAAATTGAAAAGAACAATACATGGACATTGGTTCCCCGGCCTAAAGACAAAAATGCAATTGGAACTAAATGGGTATTCAGAAATAAACTTAATGAAGATGGTAAGGTAATCAGAAACAAAGCAAGATTGGTGTGTAAATGATATTCACAAAAAGAGGGAATTGATTACAATGAAACCTTTGCACCGGTAGCTAGAATTGAGGCAGTCAGATTATTTCTTGCATTTGCAGCACTCAAAAACTATAAAGTATATCAAATGGATGTAAAATGTGTATTTTTGAATGGTGATCTTGAAGAGGAAGTTTACATTGAATAGCCTAATGCATTTTCATTGACAAATGATAAAGATATGGTTCGCAAATTAAGGAAAGCTTTATATGGATTGAAGCAAGCTCCTAGAGCTTTGTATGCTAGATTGGACAAATATCTTTTGAAGCTCGGTTATAATAAAGGTAATGCTGATAGCAACTTATATTTAAAAGTGACTAATGAAGACATCTTGGTTATTGAAGTTTTTGTTGATGACATTATTTTTGGAGGAGAAGATGGATTGTGTAAAGACTTTTGTAATAAGATGTGGGAAGAATTTGAAATGTCTATGATTGGGGAGACAAAATTCTTTTTAGGATTGCAGATTTCACAGACTAATAAAGGTATATTCATATGTCAAGCAAAGTAATTGAAGGAATTACTGAAGAAATTTGGTATGGAAAACTCTAAACTGGTAAGTACTCCTATGACTACAAATGATAAATTGTCATTGAAGGATGATTCAGCTCTCATTAATCTGACAAGATACAAATCTATGATTGGAGATTTACTATATTTGACACAAACAAGACCTAATATAATGAATGCAGTGTGTATTGTTTCAAGATTTCAGAGTAATCCTAGAGAAATTCATGAATCAGCAGTGAAAAGGATTTTCCTATATCTACAAGGCACAAAAATATTGGTTTATGGTATCCTAAAGATGAAAATTTTGATTTATGTGCATACACTGATGCTAATTGGGTAGGAGATGTAGATGACAGAAAGAGCGCCACCGGTGGGGCATTCTTTCTTAGTAGCAGATTGATTTCATGGTTGAGCAAGAAACAGAGTTGTACATCATTATCAACAACAGAATCAGAATATGTTGCAGCAACAACTAATTGTACTTAGGTATTATGGATTAAGCAAATGTTGAAGGACATAAAGGTAAAATGCAAAGAACCTATAATCATTTATTGTGATAATTCAGTAGTAATTGATAAATCTAAGAATCCAGTATTTCACTCTAAAACTAAACATGTTTCTATCAAATATAATTTTATGAAAGAGAATGTTGAAGCAAAAGAAGTGAGATTGGTTTATGTGAATACTAAAGAGCGGATTGCAGATATCTTTACTAAGCCTTTGCTTAAGGAAAATTTTGAGTATCTTAGAGAAAAGATTGGAGTTATACCCTCACCGGTAGAGACTTAGACAGCTGAAGATTGGTATCAAAATGACAGAATTAACAAAGAAATCTTTTTCTGGCTTTAATGGAGGAGAGCTACTTCTCAGGGGGAGTAGTTGGAGAAGTTGGTTATAACAATTGGTATTTATATTGCCTTGGCATTTGATGTCAAAGGGGGAGAGGTATCTATGGAAAAATAATCATTATCCTTTGGGGAGAGATTATTCTTTGGGGGAGAGACATATACTCTCTGAATTTGTATTTTGATTTCTGGTATTGATCTATTCTGGAGATTGTTGGTTTTTGGTTTTCGGCATTCTGTTTAAGCACTTAGATGTTTTTCCATCTTGTGTTGCCATCGATGCCAAAGGGGGAGTTTTTTGGTATACTGGATGTGTTGCATTATTTTTGTCATTAATGTCAACACTTATCAGCACTTATCCTTTTGGAGATCTTTGGTTATGTTAACCGGCAAGTTCAGTGACTTATGCACAGTCACTAATATTTGGTTCACCGACAGGTTATATTGTTCACCAGCACTAAGGATGACTTGTTATCATCTAGAGATCACTTGGTTATTTCAAAGACATGGTTTGGACACTTGGTTTTGGTATTTTGGTTATTAGTCTAATCGGGTTGACATATTTGTTGTTACCAGCAAATTGGTCTAGGTTATGGACCAACATGCATTATCTATTCAAGATCAGCATGACACGTTATGGAGATGATTTAATCAATTGGATATTATTGTAATTCCATTGAGCCAACATGATGCATCACATCTTGACTTATTTTTAATCAATTTAATTGTAATATTCTTTGTGAGCCGACCTACACATTTGGTCTTAGGTTTTGGTATATATGTAAGATCTTATTTGTGAGATGACATATGTGGTATGTAAGGTTATGGTATTGTAACATGGTATGTGCAAATATTGAAGATCATATGAGAAGACCATAGGGAAGGTTTGAAGGAGATTATTAGAGCTTAACTGGTACTGAATCTAGCATTGCAAATGCTACTTTGAGCAATACATTATCATTGGATTTAACCATCCAATTGTAGTAAGTGTGACTCTTATTTTGAGATTGAGCAGTGAGCTCTAGGCGGTTGGCCTTTCTGCATGTGCAGACCCCATTTGTACACACATACTATATGCAGGAGTATCATCTAATTGTGGGTAAGGTTTCCCACTGTGGTTTTTCCCCTTACAGGGTTTCCACGTAAAAATCTTTGTGTTATGTGTTGTGGATGTTGTTTCTCTTTCTCTTAAATGCATTAAGTTTCACCAGTATTAATATTAACTGTTAATCTGTTAACCAACATTAAGATTGGTTTATCGGTATTAAGTATCAAGTTTGATTAAGTTATATTTGGAATGAAATTAATAGACAACTGATTCACCCCCCCCTCTCAGTTGCCTTTGGTTCCTAACAGTTATTTAACATTGCAAAGATGGATGCTTGCCATCTCCTATTTGGGAGACCATGGCAATTTTATTTGAAGGCACAACTTGATGGTACTAGGAACATGTATTCAATCACCAAAGATGGTAAGGTGATAGTGTTGTTACCTTTGATGGACAGTTAGGAGGAAACAAAATCAAAGGAGGCCAAGGTGTTGGTGGTAGGAGGAGAGAAATTCATAAAGAAGATAGCAGATGAAGGCATTGTTTGTTATGCTCTTATTCCTACTCCTAAAGTGACAAAGGTGGAGAAGTATGAAGACAAGAAAGGAGACAGATTGAGGTTGGTTGACCCTATAGTATAGAAGTTACTAAACAAGTACAAAGGTGTCATCTCTAATGGCATGCCAAGGACACTACCTCCTACAAGGGATATAAATAATTGCATAGACCTTATACGTGGATCCACTCTGCCTAATAAACCAACATACAAGCTCACCCCAGATCAGAATGTTGAGATGGCAAAATAGATTGAAGAATTGTTGGAGTTCGGACTAATTGGAAAGAGTTTGAGCCCATGTGCAGTCCCTGTAGTCTTGGCACCCATAAAGTGTTAGGTCTCAGAGACAACTGAGAGGGGGGGGTGAATCAGTTGTCTAATAAATTCAAACCAAAAACCACTTAACCAACTTAATGCTTAATACCGGTAAACTAGTTAAGTATGTTGGTAGACAATGTTAACAGTAAATTGCTATAATGGTAAAGATTAATGCATGAAACATAAATACAAAGTCATCCACAACGCAACACCAATATTTGTACGTGGAAACCCTGTAAGGGGAAAAAACATGGTGGGAAACCTTACCCACAATCAGATGATACTACTGCAGATAGTAAGTGTACATAAATGGGGTCTGCACATGTAGAAAGGCCAACAGCCTAGAGTTCACTGCTCAATCACAAAATGGGAGTCACACTGACTACAGTTGGATGGTTAAATCCAATAAGAATGTACTACACAAAATAGCATTTTCATATGCTGGATTCAGTACTGGTGTAATGCTGATATGCTTTCACAAAAACCTAGCTTCACCTTCAAATGATGTCTTCGTGTATACCTCTGCTTAATCTCGCATATACCTTCACACAATCCTTTTTTGCATTCCACATTTGATCTTACAAATAAGATCTTACATTTATACCATAACCTAGGACTAATTTTGGTAGGTCGGCTCTACAAGATATTACAATAAAAACATTTTACAATCAATATAATATCTAATGAGATAATCGATTAAACATGTTGGCTTAATTCATTTACAACAATAATAAATCATCTTCATAGCATGCCATGTTGATCTGGAAAAGATAAACCTATCGGTGAAACCCTAGATAACCCTGGACCTATTTGCCGGTAAATGCAAATATGCAATTATGAATATACCAATGATTAATTCTTCAAAACAAAGTGTCCACACAATGTCTTCGACATTACCAGGTGTCTTCCATATCATTCCAAGTGTCGGTGATCATTATATCCTATCAGTGAACCATATACCAGTAACTATGCAATAGTTACTTGCTTGTCGGTGAATGTTGCTGGATCTTGAGAGTACTAGTGTTTTAGTAGGTGTTGACATCAATGACAAAACCATACCAAAATACCAACAATCTCCCCCTTTGGCATTCATGGCAACACAAGATGGAGAAACCATCAAAGTGCCAAAACAGAAATGCCAAAAACCAAAAACCAACAATCTCCTTTAAACAACAATCTCTCCCCCTGGGAACAACATGTGTTTATCTAAAGATTTTCATACCAATTTCTCCAAAAGATAATGTGTTTTTCCATAGATATCTCTCCCCCTTTGACATCAAGTGCCAAAGTTATAATAAGACCAAGTTCATATACAAAATACCAATCAATTCAATATACCAACTACTCCCCCTGAGAAGTAGCTTCCTCATCAAAGACCAGAGTAAAAGATTTGTCTTTCAATTCTGTTGGTTGATGACAATCATCAACTATCTAAGTTTCTACCAGTGGTGGTATTACTCCAAGCTGATCTCTGAGATTTTCAAAAGTCTTCTTAGGCAAAGGTTTTGTGAAAATATTTGCAAGTTGTTCTTTAGTATTCACATAAACCAGTTTTATCTCCTTTTCTTCAACTTTTTCCCTTCGAAAATTTAGTTTGATAGAAACATTTTTTGTTTTAGAATGTAATACCGGATTCTTAGATATATCAATTGCTGCAATGTTATCACATTATATAGTGATAGGTTTCTTGCATTTTACCTTTATGTCTTTCAACATTTGTTTAAGCCATAGAACCTGTGTACAGTTAGTTGTTGCTGCAACATATTCTGATTCTGTTGTTGATAAAGATGTACAACTTTGTATCTTACTCAACCAAGAAACTAATCTCTTTCCAAGAAATAATGCTCCGTCGGTGGTGCTTTTTCTATCATCCACATCTCCTACCCAATTTGCATCTGTGTATGCATATAGATCAAAATTTTCATCTCTAGGATACCATAATCCAAGATTTGCAGTGCCTTGTAAGTACCGAAAAAGCCTTTTTACTGTTGATTCATGATTTTCCCTAGGATTACTTTGAAATCTAGAAATAATTCAAACTACATTCATAATATAAGGTCTGGTTTGTGTCAAATACAGTAAACCTCCTATCATAGATTTGTATCTAGTTGGATTAACAGGTGTAGATTCATCCCTTTGAGATAATTTGTCATTTGTAGTCATCGGTGTGCTTACTGGTTTAGAGTTCTCCATTCCAAATTTCTTTAGTAACTCTTTCAGGTACTTGGATTGACTCAAAAATATACCTTTATCAGTCTGTGAAATCTGCAATCCTAAGAAGAATTTTATTTCTCCAATCATAGACATTTCAAATTCTTGCTGCATTTTAATAGAAAATTCCTTACATAATCCATCTTCTCCTCCAAAAATTATATCATCAACGAATACTTCTATAATCAAGATGTCATCATTAGTTATCTTGTATTATAAATTGTTGTCTACATTTCCTTTAGTAAAACCAATCTTTAAAAGATACTTATCCAACCTTGCATACCAAGCTCTTGGGGCTTGTTTCAATCCATACAGAGTTTTTCTTAACCTGCAAACCATATCATTGTCATCTGTCAAAGAAAATCCATCAGGTTGTTCAATATAGACTTCCTCTTCAAGATCTTCATTCAAAAATGCACATTTAATATCCATTTGATAAACTTTGTAGTTCTTGTGACCTGCAAAAGCCAATAATAATCTCACTGCCTCAATTCTAGCTACCAGTGCAAAGGTTTCATTGTAATCAACTCCTTTCTGAGAATATCCCTTACACACTAGTCTTGCTTTATTTCTGACAACCTTACCATCTTCATTAAGTTTGTTTCTAAATACCCATTTGGTTCCAATTACATTTTTATCCTTAGGCCGGGGAACTAATGTCCAAGTATTATTTTTCTCAATTTGTCCTAATTCTTCTTCCATAGCTTTAATCCAAAATTTATTTTCACATGCCTCATTAACAGATGATGGTTCAATTTGAGAAATAAGACATACCTCTTCATTTGCCAATCTTCCTCTTGTCATAACTGTAAATTTGTTTCCAATTATCTGATCTTCAAAATGATTCAATCTTACATACCGGGGTGTCTTAATTTGCTATTGTTCTTCAATTACTGTGGAATCCTCTGATGGTACCGGGGTAACTAGATCTTCATTCTGTACCAGTGGATTTAGTGTAGGTTCATTTGTCACAATTTCTGTTACCGATTTAGAGTCTATATACCTTGAAGTTCCTCTGAATTGTTCATCAATCTTTACATTTGTACTCTCAACAATTTTCTGCAATCTCTTGTTAAAACATCTATATGCCTTGCTCTTAGATGAATAACCAAGAAATATTCCTTCATCACTTCTAGGATCAAATTTGGCAATATACTCATCTCTTCTAATATAACATTTACTTCCAAAACTTCTGAAATACTTAAGAGTAGGAGTATTACCAAACCATAGTTCATGAGGGGTCTTACCGATTTCACCTTTGATGTGAACTTTGTTGAATGTATAGACAGCTGTGTTGACTGCTTCTCTCCAATACACGTGGTAGATTTGCTTCTGATAACATGCTTCTTGCTGCATCCAAGATAGTTTTGGTTTTCCTTTCAACAACTCCATTTTGCTGTGGTGTCCGAGGTACTGATAACTGTCTTTTGATTCCATTCACTTCATAGAATGTATTAAAGTCCTTAGATGTGAATTCTCCTCCTTGATCTGATCTTAAACATTTGATTTTCTTACCGGTTTGATTTTCAACCTTTGCTTTGAACAGTTTAAACTTTCTAAGTGCTTCTGATTTTTCTTTGAGAAAAGTAACCCAACACATTCTAGAATAATCATCAATAATTAGCATGAAATATCTATCACCTTGTAAGCTTTTAGTTCTAGCTGGACCACATAAATCAGTGTGAATCAAATCAAGAGCATTATTGGGATTTTCTGGAATACTTTTGAAACTAGCTCTAACTTGTTTTCCAAATTGACATTCCTTACAAATTGTATTCTGAGGTTTCACAATTTTAGGTAGATCTCTAACTACCTTAGAAGTACTGATCTTCACAATGCAATCAAAGTTTACATGACAGAGTCTCTTATGCCATAACCAACTTTCATCTATATGTGCAATCAAGCATGCCTTTTCACTATTATTCAAATGAAAGATATTACCTCTAGTCTGATTACTGGTTGCAATTTCCAAACCAGTTCTATTCATGATTTTGCATTTTCCATTCTTAAATTGTACCTAAAATCCTTTCTCAACCAATTGACCAACACTTAAAAGATTATGTTTTAATCCTTCAACATAGTAGACATTGTCAGTGTTATGCTTACCATCAAGAGATATTGAACCCTTACCTTTGATTGAGAAAGCTTTGTATTCTTGAAAGTTCAAGAATTTATCTTTGTCTCCTATCATATGATGTGAGCATCCCGAGTCAATGATCCATTCATCCTTTACTTCAACTTTAGCTGCTAGGGCTTGTTCTACCAGTTGAGCAGTAGGTGCTAGTTGATCTTCTGTTATAGCAACAAAAACCCATCCATTGTCTGCTGGATCCTCATCAGAATCATCAGTCACACCTTCATCAACAATGTAACAAGATTTGTCTTTGTTCTTCTTAAATTTGTATCTCTAATATTCAGGATTAGGCTTGTATGTTCTTCTAGCTTCTTCTCTTAGTCTAGCATGTCTATCAGGGCATCTCGAAGCCATATGACCAATCTTATTGCAGTTAAAACATTTAAAGGGTGCTTTACCTTCATACTTACTTCCAACTGCACCTTTTGGCATTTTCCTTGCAAATAGTGCTTCAAGTTCTTCAAGCTCTTCATTCTCCTTCCTAGTTTCTTCAAGTTCTCTTGCATAAAAGGCTTTCCAATCTGATTTGTCAAATGATGGAGTAGATGATGTTGATGCTTTGAAGGCCAATTTTGTCTTTATAGTAGCAATAGGGCCAAATTCCTCAATTTCAAAAGCTGAAAGTTTTCCAATCAATGTATCCCTAGTTATTGATGTATTAGGCATTATCCTCAACTCATTTATAGCAGTAACCTTCATTTTATATGTCGGTGGCAATCCTCTTAAGATTTTTGAAACAATTTCATCCTCACTCAAGGTTCCTCCACAACATTTAATACCCAAAACAATTTCATTTACTCTTTCCATAAAGGCAGAAATCCTTTCATTTTCTTCCATTTTCAGATGTTCATACCTAACTCAGAAGCTTTCAAGTTTTGCAATCTTGACTATAGAATCTCCTTCATTCAGTGTTTCTAAATGATCCCAAATAGCTTTAGCAGTAGACCTATCTAATAATCCCATGATTTGTTGATCTGATAATGCGCTTAAAAGTGCTTCTCTTGCTTTGCAATCATTCTCCTCATCTTTAGCTAAGGTAGTTGGAGCAGTCTGACCAGCTACAGTAGCAGTATAACCATTCTTTGTAACTTCCCAGATGTCTTTACCAATGCAATTTAGATGTGTCTCCATTCTGATCTTCCATATTCCATAGTTGGTTCCATCAAGTTTAGGACTATCCTTCCTGAAATAATTAGTAGACATTGGATCTCCTCAAGTTGTTAAACTTCTTCAAAAAGAGGACTAAGCTCTGATACCAATTTTTAGGTCCTGGAGACAACTGAGAGGGGGGGTGAATCAGTTGTCTAATAAATTCAAACCAAAAACCACTTAACCAACTTAATGCTTAATACCAGTAAACTAGTTAAGTATGCCGGTAGACAGTGTTAATAGTAAATTGCTATACTGGTAAAGATTAATGCATGAAACATAAATACAAAGTCATCCACAACACATAACAACAGTATTTGTACGTGGAAACCCTGTAAGGGGAAAAACCATGGTGGGAAACCTTACCCACAATCAAATGATACTACTGCAGATAGTAAGTGTACATAAATGGGGTCTACACATGCAGAAAGGCCAATAGCCTAGAGCTCACTGCTCAATCACAAAATGGGAGTCACACTGACTACAGTTGGATGGTTAAATCTAATAAGAATGTACTGCACAAAATAACATCTTCATATGTTGGATTCAGTACCTGTGTAATGCTGATATGCTTTCACAAAAATCTAGCTTCACCTTCAAATGATGTCTTCATGCATACCTCTTCTTAATCTCACATATACCTTCACACAATTCTTTTTTGTATTCCACATTTGATCTTACAAATAAGATCTTACATTTATACCATAACCTAGGACCAATTTTAGTAGGTCAGCTCTACAAGATATTACAATAAAAACATTTTATAATAAATATAATATCCGATGCAATAATCTATTAAACATGTCGGCTTAATTCATTTACAACAATAATAAATCCTCTTCATAGTGTGCCATGCTGATCTGGAAAAGATAAACCTGTCGGTGAAACCCTAGATAACCCTGGACCTATTTGCCGGTAAAAGAAAATATGCAAGTATGAATATACCAATATTAATTCTTCAAAAAAAAGTGTCCACACAATGTCTTTGACATTACCAGGTGTCTTCCATATCATTCCAAGTGCCAGTGATCATTATATCCTTTCGGTGAACCATATACCAGTAACTATGCAATAGTTACTTACTTGCCGGTGAATGTTGTTGGATCTCTAGAGTACTAGTGTTTTAGTAGGTGTTGACATCAATGACAAAACCATACCAAAATACCAACATAAAGGAAGGCACTTGGAGACTTTTCATAGACTCGAGGGCTATCAACAAAATTACTATCAGGTATAGATTTCCAATGCCTAGGATTGAGGACTTGTTAGATTGCTTGGGGGTGCTAGATATTTTACAAAAATTGACTTGAAAAGTGTCTACCATCAGATTAGGATTAGGCTGGGAGATGAGTGGAAAACTACATTTAAAAAAAATGAGGGGTTGTATGAGTGGAAGGTCATGCCCTTTGGATTATCTAATGCACCAAGTACCTTTATGAGGTTAATGAATGAAGTTTTGAGGGATTTCATAGGAAAGTTTTTCATAGTCTACCTAGATGACATTCTAATTTTCAGTCAAACCAAAGAAGAGCACCTAAAACATGTAGAACTGGTCCTAAGGAGATTGCATGAAGAGAAATTAATGATCAATTTGGAAAAGTGTTTTTTTATGCAGGAAGAGATCATCTACTTGGGATTTGTAATCTCATATGGTGAGTTGAAAATGGATCAAGAAAAGGTGAGTGCTATATTGTCTTGGCCTACACTTAGAATAATGAATGGTGTTAGAAGCTTCCATGGTTTAGCCACATTCTATAGGAAATTTATAAGGGGACTTTGCCATATTTGTGCTCCAATGCTTGACACAATAAAGGGAGGACAAAAGTGCTGGTTCAGTTGGACTAAAGAGGCAAATAACTCCTTTGAAACATTGAAGAAGAAAGTTGCAGAGCAGCTGGTCCTTGCCCTACTTGATTTCAACAAAATCTTCCAAGTGGAATGTGATGACAGTCACATGGCTATTGGGGTAGTGCTTAGTCAGGAAGGAAGGCCCATTGCCTTCTTCAGTGAGAAATTAAATGAGGCAAAGAGGAGGTACTCATCCTATGACCTAGAGATGTATGCTCTAGTGCAATCCTTGAAAAAGTGTAGACACTCCTTGCTACCAAAGGAGTTCCTATTTTTCATAGACAATCAGGCCCTCAGTTATAAATAGCCAAGAAAATTTGAACCATAGGTATATGAAGTGGGTAGAGACCCTACAAGCCTTCACTTTCACTCTAAAGCATAAGAAAGGGGTCAAGAATAAGGTGGCAGATGCTTTGAGCAGAAGAGTATTAACCACAAATTAGATCCAGATGGAGAGTAATGGAATAGACTCCTTGAAGGCCATGTATGAGGATGATGAAGACTTTGGAGAGATCTACTAGGTATGTGCATCTTTTGATGAGTGGTTTCATGTTGATTTCTCTGAATTTATGATACAAGATGGATTTTTGTTTAAGGGTGCACATTTGTGCATACCCAAATGCTCTATGAGACTAAACATAATTAGGGAGAAGCACTGTGGAGCAACGGCAGTCCATTTTGGCCTTGACAAGACACTAGACTTGGTGAAGAGGCACTACTTTTGGCTCAACTTGCAGACAGATGGTAGGAGATTTGTGGAGACATGTGTGATATGCCAAAAAGCAAAGGGGAAGTCCACCAATGCAAGCTTATAACAGCCTTTACCCAATCCTTCAAGACCATGGGAAATTATAAGTATGGATTTTGTTTTAGGATTGCCTAGGACAAGAAAAGGTTATGATAGTGTTTTTGTAGTGGTGGATAGGTTTAGTAAAATGGCACATTTCTTGCCATGTAAAACCACCTGTGATGCTTCTTATGTTGCAGATTTATTTTTCAAAGAAATTGTTTGAATACATGGTTTGCCTTTGACCATAGTCTCTGACAGGGATGTGAAATCTATTGGAAACTTCTGGAGGACTCTTTGGAAGAATCTTGGCACAAATCTAGCTTTCTCCTCAGCCTACCATCCCCAAACAGATGGCCAAACTGAAGTTGTAAATAGATCATTGGGAAATCTGCTAAGATGTTTGACTAGGCAATATGGAGAGAAGTGGGATAGCATACTGTCTCAGACAGAATTCTCTTATATTGATATAGTGAATAGAAGTACTAGTGAGTCACCTTTCCAGGTTGTGTATGGAATCCACCCAAGGGGTGTGTTGGAGTTAAGGGAACTACCTCAAGGAGAAGCCATTAGTGCAAATGGAGAAACCTTTGCCACCGCCATAAAGGAGATACATGACCAAGTTAAATCTCACCTTCAACAATCTGCATAAAGGTATAAGGCTCATGTTGATAAGAAGAAGAGGGATGTCTAGTTTGATGTGGGAGACTTGGTGTGGGTTCACTTGAAGAAGGAAAGACTTCCCAAAGGCAAATATACAAAACTTATGTAGAGAAAGATTGGACCTTGTAAAATCTTGAAAAAATGTGGAAAAAATGCTTATGAACTCCAACTCCTACCTATTCTTGGTTTGTCACCCATTTTTAATGCATGTGACTTAACTCTTTACAAATGTAGTGTTGATGCAGGAGAAGAAACAATTCAGGTTAAAGTAGATGATGACATTCCCAAACATGAACCACCAAAGTTGCATAAAGTTTTGGACACCAAGGTTGCAAAGAGGACAAGGAACAAAGTATATATGGATTATTTGGTGGCCTAGCAAGGACAACTAGATTCTGAAGCAGTCTGGATGACAGAACAACAAAACAAAAACCATGGTGTAGACCTGCAGACTCTCATCTCAAGTGGACTTGAGATTTCTTCTTCCAGGGAGTATGGTGCAGTGGCAACCCTTCAAAATGATCATTCAAGCTTAGAGGAGGAAGGATAAGACCTTAAACATGTCTTAGGATGTTTTCCTTGTGTTTCAATCATGCATTTTGTGTTTGTAATAAAGGACCCCATCTTGTGAGCCAAACTCCTATTTTGGCATCTTGATAAGCCAATTAGGACTTTTGGACAAAAGGGGACTAAGTATGCTTAGGATATGTTTTTCCTAGTGCTTTTAGTTGTTTTATGTGCTTCTAGGGTGTTTAGAGGTGTTAGTCTTGACCCAACTCATTTGGGTGCAAGAAATGACATCTTTGACAACTTTGTCAAAAGTTGTCATGAGCAACTTTTGTGCAATTTTTTGAATTCTTCTTGGTCTAACTCTTCCAATGGCTCTAACCTCTTGTTTTTAGTTGAGAGTAGTTGTAGAGGGATATAAAAACCTTGAGAACACAATTCCCAATGGGAGACTGTATGGAGAAAGATTTTATGATTGCAAATAATAAGAAATTCAGAGTTTTTCCTGAAATGTGAATTTTTGGCATAGGGTACGGAGTTGTACAGATTGGGACCAATCCCCAATGTTGTGATTTTGTTAGTGCAGTGAGTTACCAATTATTTGGTTTTGATTTGAGGTCTTTATCATTTGTTTTTCTCTAGATATCCAAGTTTTATTGTTGGTACCCGGAAAACCACGGTTCACATAGGGTTTTACCTTTCCATGGCCATAACTTGCAACCTGTCCATCTAAATTTCATGCAAGTGGGTGGAATGCAAGTGTGGCCTATGTACTCTATTATTCCAAAAGCATTTTTCAGGAGGATCAAGGGTATTGTGTGTTTGATTGGGCTCTAGGTAGACATCTCTATGTGGCTACCTAGCCCTTAGACTGCAATAGTTACCCTAGAAGACAATTGGTGATGATTCCAGGCATGTAACCCTAGAATATATAATGGTTTATGGTTCCCCACATGCTCATGGGGTTGTGGTTGTAAAGTGTGTCCATTTTGATATAGTTGCTTCACAAATGGAGGCCTAATTAGCCCTTTAGGACAATTGGTCATCATCGGGTTCAGACCATAAAGGGTATCTGAATAAGTGATTTGTTTTCCAAGGTGTTTAGAAAAATTTGGACTTAAGGTCCCATTACCTATCTCCAAGGGCTACAAGCAAATAGGCCTAATTGTGAAGGTGTCATAGGGAATTGGGTTAAATCCTTGAAACCAGTGTTTGGTCTAGTCCATGTGAGTATTCTATGATCTAAAATAGGTTTTGTAAAGGTCAGGAACCTCTGGAGGCTTCATGATGCATAATGGAGCAACTTACCCAATTTGAGTAGTATGAATCCTGGAGTGAAATGAGAAGTTGGAACTAAGATTGTAGAGCCTTTCTTTGTAGGATCATATTGGTGTTTTGAGGGGTCAATGTCATACATCCTGAAGTGTTTGACAAGATACAAGGATGGCTCTGCATCATTTTGTCTCATGTTGTCTTGAGTGTTAGCGGGTTAAGGCAGATCACTAAAATCGGACAGGATTTTTGCAGTCACATGTAGTTCTAGAGTGGAAATGGGACATCATTTCTATGGATTTTATAGTAGGATTACCTATTTCTTCTCATCGACATGATGCCATTATGGTCACCATTGATCAGTTGACCAAGGTTGCACACTTTTCACTAGTTAGATCCTCATACACAGTAGCCATAGTGGCACATATCCTTGTCAGAGACATCGTCAAGTTGCATGGTATTCCATGTAAGATCATATTAGACAAAGATGTTGTGTTCACTTCTGCATTTTGGACAGCACTACAACATGATTTGGGGACTCAGTTGAACTATAGTACAACTTATTTTTGGCAATCGACACTCATTTGGGTTATAGGTGTTGTCATTGTTGGCAACACACTTCATGGGAGATCCAACAATCAAGGTAACAGGGCATTCAGGGAACCAATAGGCATGTAACTGACAAACTTGGAACCGGCATTCTAAGGCCAACATAGGATATTGATCTGACAAGTGTGGAAGCAACAATAGTCATATTGTTTCATGTTTATATTTTTTTTGGCTCGACATGTGTCTTGTTATTTGTAATATGGTTGTAAGCCTACTTAAGGAATTTGTGTTTATTCATGTGATTGGGTATATAAGTCAATTCGGGCTAGGTCATTTTGAGGATATGACAGATAAGAGATGTGATAGGTTATGTGATGGTATATGAGCGAGATATTGATTGATAGAATGTGAATGTAATGATCTGCAATCGGTCTTGATTATTGTCTAGAGGTTTGGGAAGTGATCTAACCTACCAGTAAGGAAGGTTACAGTATAACTGATACAGACGGTTCTTTAACCAGAACTCATCCAGCATAGAAAATGCTCATTCTGAGTTTAGTTTTGTTTGTAATCTAGTACTTTGGATCTGTAGTCAGTGAGGCTCCTTTTGTGATAAGCAGTGTGCTCTAGGTAGTGTGTCTTCCTACATGTGCAAGCCCCTCTTGTAATATTTATTCAGTTAGCTAGTGGATAGATATTGTGGGTCTCCAATCCCACCATGGTTTTTCCTCTTTGAGGTTTTCTACGTATAAATCTTTGTGTTATAGTGTTGATTCATGTGGTTGAATTAATATTACTTGTTGTTACTTTCTTTTATGCATAACATTGATTCACCTGCCCCTCTCAGTGTTCTTAGATTCCAACAAGTGGTATCAGAGCTTGGTGCCTCAGAATAAGTCTAACAACTTGAGGAAGATCATGTATCCAAAATCCATGGAGATGAGTCTATAGAAGGAACTTGAAGTAGCACTTGAAGACTATGATGTTGAAAGGTTGAAGAACTTGAAGCTGCAAGATGAGTTGAATTTTGCAAAGAAATTTATCCTTACCCCGCAGAAGAGGTTATCATTTGCTCAAGCTAAAAGAAAGGAACTTTTACAAAATCGAGATGATGAAGAGAAGAATGCCCTTAAGGAATTATGTCAAAAGTTGAATCAGGAGAATAATGTCATGAAGAATGAGATGCAAGCCATGACCATGAGGATGTCCAAGGAAATTGAAGACTGAAAGAAGAACGAAGAAAATATTGATATATCTCTGAAAGACAGATCTGAGGAATGCATTAGGCTGGCGCATGAGAATCATGTGTTGAGAGCTGAGTTGGTGCAATCATAGAAAAATGACCAAGAGTTGGAAAGAATGGTGACACTCCTAAGAAGTGATCTAGCTACTACAAATGAATACAAAGAATATTTCAGGGTTAGTTTTGCAAGGCTTGATGAATTATTGAAGGATCAAAGAGACACTGGAGACACTAGAGGACTTGGATTTGAGCATGGAGAAAGCTCAAGTACTGCAAATCAAGCGAATCTACTAGACAACCAGAATCTGAAATCATCGGTAAGGAAACCCAATGCACACAAATTTAATGGTAGATGCTTTGTTTGTAATAAGTTTGGTCATAGAGAAAGTCAATGCAGGAAAAGAGAAAATCATAACCATAATGCAGTTCCCGGTCGATGCGGATTAGCACCATCAAGGATAAAGATGTTAAATTTGAAAGCATGGTAATTGGATACAAGGTACCTCAACCAAACTGGTTGAAATATGTTTCTAGTTCCTGTATCTACTGTGCACACAAGATGGTAAAGGAAAATGTGAAATAGGATCTTTATCAATGGATGTGTGATAAGTTGATTTTAGATTTGGGAAATATTAAGGGAAAAGTTAAAGATACATTTCGGTATGGGAATCTCATTGTCTTTTTAATGCTTTTCTTTTTGGATGAGATACCAGGATCCAGTAAGAGGCAATGGGCCTTTGATATACCGGTAGAAAAATAGATTAAGGATGTCTTGAGGAAATTGGAACATGATAGAGACTCCATTATGTGGGGTTATTCCAAAGCATTTCAGAAAGCAATGAAGAAGAGGGAAAGGATACCTAAGCATATAGTTGAAAAATACTCTACCGACATATGCTTCATGGTGAATGGAGGTAATGCAACCTAGAATTATCTAGGTTACTGAAATAAGATATGAGGTTGATGCATAGATCTTGGATCTTTATGCCAAGATGCTTATAGATACCCTGGTTGATGACAAAGAGAAAACTTTTGGTACTGCAAAGCAGAAGGAATCTGAAGTAAAGATAGGTTTCAGTAAGAAGAAAAGAGATGGAAAAATAAAGAAGTTGGACAGGCTATCCAATAGATGTCCTATGAGATCAAAGAAATCCTCTAGCAACTTTATAAGCTTCTTCGGAAGTAGGAACCGACAAGGGTATATCGAAGAGGAAGAAATCGGAGACCTTTATTTCTCATGTTGAATCTGGCTCTGAGTTGAGGAAGAAACCCGGAAGATTCCTAAAATCTAGATGAGGATTCAGAGGGAGAAGCCCGATGAAGGGAAGCTGTAGAAAACCAAAGTCACTTCTCTAGTAGCATAGAAGAAAATTTTGAAGGAGAGGAAGCCTACTGAAAAAACAAAATTGGCCAAGGAGTCTACTCCCACCCCTGGTATGAAGAAGAAATCAGACCTAGATAAAACTATTGAATCTGGTAAAAGTGTTAAGGTTATTGCTCCTCTTTTTGTTGTTGAACTAATTGGTCGAACTATAACAGATGATATTTTGAGTAACATGCAGCACTATTATAGTGATATGCCTGATAAGGAACAAAAGGAGATTGAAGAATCAGTTTTGTTATACTTAGACATATATAAGAAATCCTTACTTTGTTAGGTCCCAGAGACAACTGAGAGCGAGGGGTGAATCAGTTGTCTAATAAATTCAACCGAAATTAACTTAACCAAAACTTAATGCTTAATGCTGGTAAACCAAACTTTATGCTAGTAGACAGTTTTATCAGTTAATTTCAAGACCGGTAAAGATTAATGCATGAAACAGAAAGACAATAACATCCACAACACATAACACAAATATTTGTATGTGGAAACCCTATAAGGGGAAAAACCATGGTGGGAAGCCTTACCCACAATCAAATGATACTACTGTAGATAATATATGTGTAAAATATGGAGTCTACACATGCAAAAAGGCCAGCTGCCTAGAGCTCACTACTCAATCACAAAATGGAAGTCACACTAACTACAATTCGATGGTTAAATCCAATGATAATGTACTGCATAAAATAGCATCTTCATAAGCTAGATTCAGTACCGGTTTAGCTTTGATATGCCTTCTTCAAATACCTTCCTTCAATCTTCAAATTATGTTTGTGTGTATAGGTCTTCTTATTTTTGCATATACCTTATTACAATCCTTTTTCCAATCGCCTATAAATCTCATAAATGAGATCTTACATTTATACCATAACCTAAGACCAATTGAATAGGTCGGCTCACTAAGAATATTACAATAAAATCAATTACAAATGAATCAATAAGTGATGCATCATGTCGGTTCAATGCATTTGAAATAATAACAAATCATCTTCATAACGTGTTGTGTTGATCTGGAATAGATATGCTTGCCGGTGCATAACCTGGACCTATTTGCCGGTAACAACAAATATGCAAACCCGAATAGATCAATAACCAAATCACCAAAACCAAGTGATCAAATAATGTCTTAGACATAACCAAGTAGTCTCCAAGTCATTCTAAGTGTCGGTGAACAATATAACCTTCCGATGAACCAGATACTGGTGACTGTGCATAAGTCACTGACTTGCCGGTGAACATAACCAAAGATCTCCAAGTGCTGATAAGGTTGACAAGTGTTGACAAGTGTTGATATCAATGACAGAACCATATCAACATATCCAAAATACCAACAATCTCCCCCTTTGGCATTGATGGCAACACAAGATGGAAAAACCATCAAAGTGCCAAAACAGAAATGCCAAAAACCAAAAACCAACAATCTCCCAAAGAGATCATTAACCAGAAATCAAAATACATAATTTCTCTCCCCTAGGAATGATTTCTCCCAAAAGATATCTCTCCCAAAAAAAAATTCCATAATATCTCTCCCCCTTTGACATCAAATGCCAAAGCAATACAAAACCAAATACAAAATACCAATTAACCAATTTATCCAACTACTCCCCCTGAGAAGTAGCTCTCCTCATCAAAGTCGGAATAAAATTTCTCTGTTAATTCTATCGGATGGTGACAAACATCAACTGTCTAAGACTCTACCAGTGAGGGTAGAACTCCAAGTTGCTCTCTGAGATATTCAAAAGTCTCCTTAGGCAAAGGCTTTGTAAAAATATCTGCAATCTGCTCTTTAGTATTCACATAAACCAATTTCACTTCTTTTGCTTCAACATTCTCTTCATTCAATCTTCAAATGATGTCTGTGTGTATAGCTCTGCTTATTTTCACATATACCTTATTACAATCCTTTTTGCAATCGCCTATAAATCTCATAAATGAGATCTTACATTTATACCATAACCTAAGACCAATTGAATAGGTTGACTCACTAAGAATATTACAATAAAATCAATTACAAATGAATTAATAAGTGATGCATCATGTCAGCTCAATGCATTTGCAATAATAACAAATCATCTTCATAATGTGTCATGCTGATCTGGAATAGATATGCTTGTCGGTGCATAACTTGGACCTATTTACTAGTAACAACAAATATGCAAACCCGAATAGATCAATAACCAAATTGCCAAAACCAAGTGATCAAATAATGTCTTCAACATAACCAAGTAGTCTTTAAGTCATTCCAAGTGTCGATGAACAATATAACCTGTTGGTGAACCAGATACCGATGATTGTGCATAAGTCACTGACTTGCCGGTGAACATAACCAAAGATCTCCAAGTGCTGATAAGGTTGACAAGTGTTGATAAGTGTTGACATCAATGACAAAACCATACCAACATACTTAAGATTGAAAGATAAATACCGATAGATTTATATAACAAGTTAGATGCTCGAAGGTTATCAGTTATTGAGGAGGATAAGCATATTAAGGTTCGGGAATTGTTAACTGTGTGTGGTTTTATAACTGATGAAGAGATGCAGCAGTATCTATAGTTTGCAAACAAAATGATTTTCCAAAGTAGACATCGACATGTAAATCTTATGGTAGGGAGAGTAAATGAGATAGTCAAGGAAACTCATGAGGCTTAGGTTAAATTCTTTGTGGATAAACCAGGTTTCTTTATATCACCGGATATTCCACCTATGTCTGACATTCTAGACATCTCACTTGATGCTAAGGATAAAGGTATACTAGGTGGAGATAAACCAGTTTTTGAATGAAAAACAACTGAGGATATTCCTCTGGCAGTAACACTTGTATAGGATGTAGAGATCAACATATCAGAAAAAGACAATACTCCTCTAGTAATTGATGTTGATATAATTGAAATTCATGAGGTAGAGGCTGCAGAAATAACTGCACCAAGTGGCGAAGCCACCAGTGCTGAGGAGAAGATAGGATGCAATTGATTAGAAGGCAGAAGAGAATGATCAGACTAAAGTTAGGGTACCGGCACCTTCACCGGTTGTTGGTCCCTCATTGTTGGCACTTGACTCATCCATTCAAGAAGATTTTGGTCATTTTGGGAATAAGAATATTGAGCAACTGAGCAGTTTTGAATTGATGTTTGTTGCAGCTCATAAATTAAAGAAGGAAGGTTCATAACATAAACAAGTTATTGAGCAAGCTATTCTGATTTTGCATCATCTTGCACCAGAATGAAAGATTGATTAGGTAGCTAGTCCATCCAATAAGTTGAAAGGTTTGACTAATCATATTGCAAAAGGGTATAAAACTCTTCAACAAGTGTCAAACCAGTAGTTGGTGGAAAGGTGTAATATAGATAGAAAGGTCACCTGTTACAATATGATCACATATGACAAAGCTAAGCTAACAGAAGTGATGACAAGGATTGATGAAGATCTTCATCAATGTAGTCGCATATACCGGTGTTGCATTAACACAAAAAAAATTACAATAGACTCGGATAATAAAAGTTAAGGCAAATAAGGACAAGTTGGAACAACTTGTAGTCACTTTTGATGGTACTGAATCATTGACTAGCTCTGTTGATGGTCAAATTTTTCTTTTAGAGTCTGAAATTTCAGCCCTGGAGAAGGAAAAGGACAAATTAATCCAGCGGACCAGAGAATTGAGAGGTTTGGTAAGTCCCCGACTTAATACTTTGTTACTTCATAAGTAGCAATGTATGGACCAAATGAATATGCCCACACTGGCAACCCTAACAGAAGAAGAACTGCATGCTTACATTTTGAACGCGTTTGTATTGATTTTGGGAACTCTAAAATCTAGCTGGGATACTTATTTGGCATTTTTTAAGGATGCTTATCCAGATATTTTCAAATATATTTAGATCCGGTATTCACAATTTTTCTTTGTACAGAATTTCATTTCTTATTTTTGCCCCTAGTCTTTGGCATTGTTGTCAAAGGGGGAGAGGTGGATGTGAAAAAAGTCAAGGGACACAAGAAGTAATGTATAGCTCAGGGGGAGCAGTCTTTGGAGATCATTTTTGGGAGATTAGTTTTTGGATAGGAATAGGTACAACACTTCAACGATCCATTTTTAACATGTGTTGCCATAAATTCCAAAGGGGGAGATTGTTGGCAATTGACACTCATTCGGGTTATAGGTGTTGTCATTGTTGGCAACACACTTCATGGGAGATCCGACAATCAAGGTAATCTACATTCAGGGAACCGACAGGCTTGTAACCGGCAAAATTGGAACCAGTATTTTAAGGCTGACATAGGAGATTGATCTGACAAGCGTGGAAGTGACAACAGTCATATTGTTTCATTTTTATATTTTGTTTGGGTTGACATGTGTCTTGTCATTTGTAATATGGTTGTAAGCCGACTTAAGGAATTTGTATTTATTCATGTAATTGGGTATATATGTTAGTCTAGGTTAGGTCATTTTGAGGATATGACAGATAAGAGATGTGATAGGTTATGTGATGGTATATGAGTGAGATCATGATCGATAGAATGCGAATGTAATGATTTACAATCGGTCTTGATTATTTATCTAGAAGTTTGGGAAGCGATCTAAGCTACCAGTAAGGAAGGTTAAAATATAACCAATACAAATGGTTCTTTAATTGGAACTCATCCATCATAGCAGATGCTCATTCTGAGTTCATCTTTGTTTGTAATACAGTACTTTGGATCTATAGTCAGTGAGGCTCCTTTTGTGATTAGCAGTGTGCTCTAGGAAGTGTGCCTTCCTACATTTGTAGGCCCCTCTTGTAATATTTATTCAATTGGCTAGTGGATAGATATTGTGGGTCTCTAATCCCACCATATTTTTTCCTCTTTGAGGTTTTCCATGTATAAATATATGTGTTATGGTGTTGATTCATTTGGTTGCATTAATATTACTTCTTGTTACTTTCTTTTATGCATATTGGTTATTAAGTGGATTTGTTAATAAGGTTAAAAATATTATATCTGACAGAACATTGATTCACCCCACCCCCCCCCTCTCAGTGTTCTTGGATTCCAACACTTATGACCCACAAACGGATGGTCAGACAGAGTGAGTGAATCAAGTTTTGGAGGATATGTTGAGGATGTATGTTATGGATCAGCAATCTAGATGGGAGGATTACATATACTTAGTGGATTTTACTTATAATAATGGATACCATAGCTCCATTGGTATGTCTCCCTACCAAGATTTATATGGGAGACCATTTCGTACTCCACTTTGTTGGGACAAGTTAGAGGACAGGGTACGCATTGGTTCAAAGATGCTATAGGATATGGAGGAGCAGGACAGATAGAAGAAATATGCAGATGCTCATAGGGTAGATATACAGTTCTTAGTTTGTGACAAGGTATTCTTGCAAGTTCGCCCATGAAAGAGTCTGGTCCGCTATGGAAAAGGCTCCAAGTTGGCACCTCAGGCTGTAGGACCATTTGAGATCTTAGAGAGGATTGACCCTGTAGCTTATCACCTTGCATTGTCTCCTATCTTGTCCCACATCCATGATGTATTTCATGTATCTGTATTAAGATTATACCATCCTGACATATCACATGTTCTCAATTGGAATGTCTTGCAGGTCAAGTATGGGCAGCTTTCTTTGCAGCCCACGCGCATTCTTCAGCACACAGAGATTTCCCTCAGAGGTCAGTGAATAGAGTAGGTAAGGGTCCGGTGGGACCCAAATGATGACACATCAGCTACCTGGGAGGATGTAGTGTGGATGAGAGAATTGTACCCCTACTTGTTCTCAATTTTCCAGGAGTAAGCCTAGGCAAGGGGGGAGGATGTTGTGCCCACTCTTGAGCAGACTCTTGTTTCATTTTGGATTGACTTGATCAGACATTTATTTTTGTGCGATGGATATGCTAGATATGATTTGACTTATGTGATGCATGGATATTGATTATGGCTTTTTGCATTTCTCAGTTGATGATTTTGATGATATATACTACATGATTCCATACTATTTGATATTATTGACTATACTCATGATTAGTTATGATTTCTAGATAGTTAGTAATAGCATTTTGATTATCATGTGCTTTGATAATTTTATGGATTATACCTCATTTTAGAATGGACATACTAACCCTAGTTTTGATTTGCTTATGATGTGATGTTTCATGAGTTATATGTTCATTATATGGATATTGTTTGACTATCTTTGTGGGGCGATCAACGTCACATCACTCATTGCAAGTGGGATGTGTCATTCTGATATCCCTCCACCTACCTGTTATATACATATATACATATACATATACATATACATATACATATACATATACATATACATATATATATATATATACATATATATACATATATATATATACATATATATGTATATATATATATATATGTATATGTATATGTATATGTATATGTATATGTATATGTATGTATGTATGTATGTATCATCATTGTGGTTGCATGGTTGCAGGTACTAAGACACTTATTCCTCCCGAGCAACCGGGTGCGAGCTCCCCTGTCTTTATAGGTGCGAGCGTGTCTCTTCCTGATGGAAAATATGTGGTTTGGAGGTGTCGTTGGTTCCCTACCCACACTTTAGGTCTAGGTTGTCATTGAGTACTTGTCGTCAGTCATGACAAATTTTGCCATGTCATGTGGATCGTCATGATATGTGAGTAAGTGGCATGGTGAGTTTGATTATTTCGTTTATTTAATTTATTTAAATTATGGTTTATTGACTATAGTAATATATTATTTATTTAATCACGATTATTGATTACTTAATTTATTTAATTGGTGATAAATGATTTATTGTGATTGAGTAATTATTTAATAATAATTTATGATTTTATTAGTGGTAGTGTTATTTTAAGTTATTAAGATTTAACGATTTTCTATTATTTAATTATTTCTCGTGATTGAATTTAAATTAATATTTATTTGGATTGTTAAGATCTTGTTTAATAATTAATGTCTTTAGTCGATTTGATTTATTGGGTTATTTAATTATTTCGCTTTATTGATTTTATTTAATTATTGGCAAATTTAACCTTTATTCAATTATTTATATTGCTTACTTTAATTACTTTATTTATTTAATTCTGAAATTTAACCTTTATTTAATTATTATGGGGTTTATTATGTAAATGATTTTTATTAATAGCGATATTTTGAATATTTGGAAATAATGATAATGATAATAATGGTAAATATTAAATAACTACCCTATCTATTATATTATAATGTCATAATAATATTTTGGTTATTATTACGTTGATGAGAGTAATATACTTTTATTTGGATTTTTATTTCAATTTGATTTTTTTGAAATCCCATAAAATAAAGGGGAAAAATAAGTTTATTTTATTGTCACAGCTGAAAGGGAAATATTTTCAAAATAAAATAATCCCATTGGTTGAATGGGAGGCTAGGGCTTTATTGGTTTCTTTTGTTTTTGTTTTTTAAACTTGTCGTGAAAGCTTTTTTGGGGGGTTCTTCTACTTCTTCTGCAATTTCTCCTTCTGAAAACTTAGTGAATTTGGGGGTTTTTCTGTCTGCAATCAGAGCTTGGTTTTGGAGTGGAATTGTGTTGATTGCTGGATGCGGTGAGCAGGGTCTTCATCAAAGATTTCCCTTCCATCACTCGGGGAAGAGGTTGGTCTTTGTTATTCCTTCTTCTTTCATGTCTATTTCTTCAGATTTGGAACCTTGTGTGTGTATTCTCTGTGATTGTGGGGTTTATGTTTTGTAATATGAATTGAAATTAATGGGGGGTGTTTCTATTTTAATGGTAGTTGGGTGAGAACATTGTATATGAAATCTGCAATTTGTTATAGTTTCCCTATTCATGATTTGGAATCAAAAGAAATGTAAGGTTTGGGTTTTCTATTGCCTATATTTAGCAATTTGATAATTATATGTTATTCTAGATTCTCTGTCATTTTGTTTGTAGAACCTCTGTTATTATGGGGATTTACTGTATTTTACTTTATCCAAATTTTGGATGGGTTGTTGGCCTATTATGTCGCCCCCCTTTTCTTTATATTTTGTGTTGATTGTTTAACCCATATAGTGGGTTTACTGTCAGCACCACCCATGATATGGTGGATGTTGTTGGACCACCCATGTCGTGGTGGTGCATAGCACCCTCCCTAGGGCATGGTGGGTGCAGCAGCACCACCCATGTCGTGGTGGTGCGAGCACCACCCACGACATGGTTGGTGCACTACACTACAAATGTCATGGTGGTGCTAAGCACACACACGACATGGTGTGTGCTCTATATCACCAATGCCATGGTGGTGCATAGAACCACTCGCGACTTGGGGGTGCAGCATCACCACCATGATGTGGTGGTGCCTAGCACCACCCATGATATGGTGCATGTAGCAGCACCACCAATAATATGGTGGGTGCACTACACCACCCATGTCATGGTGGGTTCACAGCATAGTAGCACCATGATTTTTGGTGTTGGGATGCCTATCTAATTTTGTCTATTGTTTGGGATGCGCCATATTTGAATGGGGTTAAACACCCATTTGATGGGTTTGATACATTCGTCATCTGTAATTAGTGTGTTGGGAAGTTTTGGAAAATATATCTACATAGTATTCGAATGTTGTAGATGTAGTATTTTATTTGATAATTTTTTACTTGTTGAGCATATGAGTCTATGTAATGGTTGTGTTCAAGTTAGAGGTTGGAATATTAAGTTTCACTATGATTTGGGGAATCCTGTGAGTAACAGTGTGGGCCATGCATAATGCAAACATTGCCTCATCTTATTCTTTTGTCTTCCTTTGTGGACGCCATTTTTACGCCATGTGTTATGTTGTATTTCAAATTGATCTTAGTTTCAATTTTTGATGCCATCATCCAAATGCGAGATTATAATGTTATTTTGAGTTGTCTCATGATGTTTTGCCATGATAGGTTGGTTTGTTTATGCTACTGATTTTATGAAAGCAAGTGTGAAGACCTTGCTGGGTTGTCTTTAATTTGGTTGCAGTAGTGTTACAACTTGGTTTATGTACTCCTTGGTTCAAGAGGCTTGTCCATTCTTATATGTTGATGTTTGATCTTCTTGAGCATGTGTCTATGCATGGTTTGGTAATGTATGATACCTTATTTCAGATTTACTTATTTAACTTTAATCCTCTTGTAATGTTGTTTATGGGTCCATGTAAGGGAGTGGGCTCCTTTGAGACACCCAGGGTCACGAGAGATGGACTATCATGAGCTTCATTTTAAGGATGCATGAAGTCCAGACCTCTTGGGCATAATCAATGGGAATGGGTAGATACACAATTAAAAAGATAATAATTGATAGTGCCTCATGACACAATCTTAGGGAGGATGTTTTAGGCTAAGCATGAGAAGATAGTGGAGACGATAAGCCAATCTCCCTTGGTCTCTCAAAGGTTGAGATGGCTTTGCATGCCCTTAGGCGAGAGCCTTGTGTTTATTACAGTATGTGATGACACTCCCTTGTACATGTGTTTCCCTTGTGTTTTACATCCACATTTATGTCTTGACGATGTGTCAGCCTTTGAGAATTACTTTGGTTGTTCATTTCTTTGGTTTTTGGTCCCTTTGGTCTTAAGTGTCAACCTAGGTGTAGTGTATGTGTTGGGACCTAGCGACATCTCCTAGCTTAGGGGGTGGTTCCTTGTAGGTTCCACATTGGTCGAGTGGTTGGAGCTTTTTACCATTAGGGTTTTTCCCTTCTTGTTGTTGTGCTTCTTATGCGGGAATTTGGATTTTTCTTCATGATGGCTATGGATTCTATGGAGAAGATTTATGTACTAAAACTTCATATCATATGAGTTATAATGCTATGTAATAGTGTAGAGACATTTGGAAGGATGCATAAATCTTGTGACCATGTAGACTATGTAATAGTAGCATGTAGTGTATCCATGATTATACATTAGACTTGGAATTATATGGAGTTCTTCATATGATTTTATTATGTGGTATTTGATATGTAATATTGAGTTATGAATGGTTATGCCACCTTTTGGATAGCATTGTAAACATGTGTAAAGACTTAAACACTTGTGATGAGATTGTCATACTTATGTTTTAATGTAATTAGTAAGTTGTATCTTATGTGTTCATCATTGCAATAGTCTTGGAGCAACAACTTAAACATTTATGTGACATTACCATGATATGTAATGGATATGTACATATAGTTAGATCCTTGTTGCAATGAAGAAAAGATGTATTTTTTTACTTTCATCATGTTATGCTCAAAACTATGAAATGAACCTTTGTACGGGAATAAGGTATTTTCATGTATATGTGGATGCAATATTGTTAGATGTTAGATCTTGATTGTGAAACTCTAAAAATTGTGTAATGACTATTAAACAAGACCTCATCAAGACATTAATGATAGAGGTAGAAAACATGACATACAGTGATACACAATAAAGACATTAGTTAGCATCTTTGAAACTAAATTAGCCAAGGGGCTGGAAATTACAACAAGAATTAGAAGATTAATTACATTAAGGGATATAAATGATTAAAAACTCATTATTATGGTGTCAGCAATAAAACAATCAATGTGAGGACAATTTCAATGTTCATAAAGAAGTATAGGTAAGCTAGTATGCATGTGGTTTATGACAACACTAGTTAGAATGGCTTATAGGTAATGCATTATGTGTATGGGCAGCAATAGTCCAGTTAACATCATGGTAGTCTAAGGTTGTATAGCATTTAAGTGATGCATTTTACTTGTGGGAAGTGATATAAACATTAAGATAATGGTAGTAGGAGCTCTCCCTTAGCATGATAAGGCATAAGTATTTAGTAGCATGCATGTTGTAGGATGATAGGTTAGTGATTATGAATTTCATTAATCATAAGTAATATGCATATCATAGAAGATTCTCATTTATTTTTCATGCACTAGAAAGTTTATGTAGTATCAATGCATTAGGTAAACTAAGGCATGTAGACTTGTAGGATGGAATGGTTTGGGTTCCTAAAAGGAGCTAGTGTATAGAGGGGTTTATTTCATATGTAGTTAAGTAGGTTCTAAGAATTATGGATAGTAGAATGCATTAGAGATTAGAGGGAAACCTATATAGCATACCCTTGTGTGGAGACATTATAATAGCTAGATAATTAAGTGCATATGTGAATTGTCATGTTGACTATAAATATAATGTATGGATTAAGAATCATAAAGTTAGTATGGAATTAAAGTAGTGGAATCAATATGCCCTAGGGAGCTATATGTGACTATGTATTCATGTTTTTGCTTATACAAGATCCTAATTGGACAAGCAATATTTAAGATCCAACACTAAGATGAAATTAAGTGAACTAATTCTTAATCACATAGCTTAGAGTATGTATACTGGAAACTTAATTAGTAAACAAAAAAAAAATTACTCCATTTCTAGTTTGTTAGTGTAAGTTCCATGGGGTTTGTTTCCAGGTGCTACAGATTCACTTTCTGAGATTTGTCATTCTTAAACAAATTGCATTCAACCACCATAGGAGTTCCAACAAGTTTAGAATCAACTAGCCCAAATTTCTTCAACAGTTCCTTCACATACTTAGATTGAGAAATGAAAATACCTTTACTGATCTAAGTAATCTGCAATCCTAAGAAGAATTTCATTTCACCTATCATAGACATCTCAAATTTCTTTTGCATATCATCAGCAAGCTTCATACTCAAATCGTCATCTCCTCTAAAAATAATGTCATCCACAAATACTTCAACAGTCAAAATGTTATCATTCTCAATCTTAAAGTATAAGTTATTGTTGGCAGTACCCTTACAAAATCCCAACTTCATCAAATACTTATCTAATCTTTCATACCAGGCTCTAGGGGCTTGCTTTAGTCCATACAGTGCTTGCTTCAATCTACATACCATATCTCCATCATTTGATAAGGAAAATCCTTCTGGTTGCTCAATGTAGACTTCATCTTCAAGATCACCATTCAAAAAGGATAACTTGACATCCATCTGCTAAACCTTAAAATTCTTGTAAGCAGCATATGCAAGTAGCAATCTAACAGCTTCAATTCTAGCTATAGGAGAAAATTTTTCCTCATAATCAATACCTTCCATCTAAGAGCATCTCTTGCATACCAATCTTGCTTTGTTTCTTACCACTTCACCAACTTCATTCAGTTTATTTTGGAACACCCATTTAGTGCCAATCATATTCTTGTCTTTAGGTCTCGGAACAAGCTCCCAAGTGTTATTGTTCTCAATCTAATTCAACTCTTCCTCCATAGCTTTTATCCAATTCTCATCCTTACATGCTTCAACAACATCTTTATGTTCAATCTTAGAAATCAGTCATATCTCTTCAGCAACAATTCTTCTCCTAGTCATCACACCCTTGTTTTAATCACCAACAATCTAATTTTTAGAATGATTCAATTTCACTTAGCTCAGAGTCTTTAAATTATTCTGATTCTCAAGCTCTTAAACTTCTTCATCAGCAACAACAATATCTGGATATACTGTCTCTACCAGATCATTTTGCTTCAAGATCTCAGTCTGTGCAGGCTTAGAAACAATATCCTGGTCATCAATCTCATATCCACAAGCTCTGATACCACTTGTTGGAAACATCAAGGAAAACTAAGAGGGGGGTGAATCAATTTTCACTAGATTAAACCAATTAAGCACAATCTCGGATCTAATCAATAGCAACAAAAATAAATACAACAATAATAACAATAACACACATAACACCAATATTTCTGACGTGGAAAACCCAGTTAAGCAAAAAACCATGATGGGAACCTACCCACAATGAAATGATACTCTATAGTAGTATATGTAAAAATTACAATGGGGAATGCACATGCATTCAGGCACACTTCCAAGAGCTCAATGCTCAAATTACAATCACCCTAAAGGCTCCAACCCTCTAGGAAGGTTCACTACCTTACAAAAAGATTCAGACTACAATCCGGAAAGAATGAACTGCAAAAATAGCATCTACTAATGCCTAAAGATAGTTTCAGTTAATCTCAAATGTCTAACTTCCACCAATTTTCTTCTCAACACACCACATCAAAAGATAAATTCACTTGATTGCACATACACCACTCTCTGATAATGCAAACTCAACAACCACACACCACCGAGCCACAAATATAACACCTATTTATACAAATCATCAACGATACATAAATCAACCACTGGACTAATACAATGTCATAGGCATCATAACATGCACCTAAATCAATTCCTCAAAAACTCACCACCAGCAAAAATCTCGCCAAGGTCAACCGCAACACGTTACACCACCAAAGAACCGCATAACATGAAGAATGTCACTCGACTAAGAGGATTATCAATAAATCATACAATAATAAATACGGACCACCAAAAAAAATAGTACATGATTAGGAAACACCAATAAGCACGTTAGAACCATCCGCAATAGCTGCACCAACACCACTTATTCAACTCTTCATCGATCAACATGCTAACACTCAAGAATACTCAACACAACAACCTGGATAACAAAGATATCTTTTGGAGCACTAAATCATGAACCATTTGAAGTGAAGCTATACATGAGCATCCCAAACTCTCTCCCAAATCCACAACATAAGATATGATCATACCAGAGCACAATGGATCAAACACTAAAACACTGCAATACTGAACACTAAAAACCAGTCTCCATATTGAAATCCACAACACAGCCAAATCATCACATAGCATCATGGAATCAACAAAGAATGAGGTATCTCTAGTTGATTCATAATCCTAAATAGATAAACCAATCGGGTCAACTCACTGCAATCACTAGATCACCAAAACAATTCTTTGCAACACCAAAACACATAAATATGTTGGCATCAATAAAAACAACATATCCTAGCAGAAGCAATATCAAACACCATAAACATCAAATAATATAGACATATAGATCATAAAGAAAAAATGTATATTATGTATCATAGGATCCATCACATGTATGAGCATATCCAACATCATATCATAATGCATAAGTGAAACATGTGGATCCAAAGGAAAATCGTTGCTACCATCTCATAAACATCAAAGAGGAATAACTATCAAGTGTCTAGATATCACATCAAAATAATTGTACAAAGGATCAGAATCATCACTATAAAAGTACATCAATGCATACATAAAATGATCAAAATATAGCACAGAGGGGAAAAACTATGAGTGACTCCCTCTTGAATGTATAGGCCTAGAACCTAGCCTGCCAACTGTACCTGAGGGACTTGCACCTGCGCTAGCTCCACCTAGACCTCTCCTAGGTCCTGTAACCCCTCGACTCTCCATCTCTCACTGGGAACCCCCACGCCTAGAGCTTTGAACATATGTTGGTGCTCGTCTTTCTGGGGTACAACTTGAAAGTAAAGACCCCAATAATACACAAGTCACCTTATATGTTGTATAATCTCCCTCATGGTATCCCTAAAAGGCCCCGAGGATGATACCCACTATAGAGTCTGAACTAAATCTTTTTCCTAACCATGTCTCTCTATCTCGGTATCCCACTCTGTATCAAGCAGGGTCACATGTCCCTATAGTTGTGCAATCTTTGCCTAAGCCTATGCCAATTGTCCCTGTAAACCCTGCACCATAAACTGCAAGGTGGCTAATTGTGTCTAATGTTGATGAGGGGGCGCTAAAATCTATACTATCAATCATTGTGGAGGTTATGGTCCAGTGCGACCTATCCTAGAATAACTTGTATTGGGGTTGCAGGTGGAGGTATATCTACTCTCCTCCTCTTTCTTAGTGGCTACTCCTCCTCCTCATCAAGATCCCCCATCCCACCTCCATCCTCCCCATCCTCATCATCCTCTATCTCCTCAAATTCAGACTCATCTCCCCCAACCCCATCAATATCCTCCCCCATCTATAGTCGTCCACCCCGGCCTACATCTCCTCTCCACCCTTCACCTCTCCCAATCACTCCTTGCCCCCAACCTGTAATAAATCCACCACCCCTCCCTCTCATCATCCAACCCTACCTCTCCCCTAACCATGACCACCAACTATTCTCTATCCTTCAGGACCCAGCTGATCATCATCATCATCTACCTCCTCTAAGGGCGGTACTGTATCTCTTGCCCTTGTCAAGCATGGAAAAGGGTGCTCCACCATATACTGAGCATATTGTGGCATCATCCCTGCATCCACCATCCCTAGCTCCATATCCCATCACACCAATGGAAGTGCATGAAACTCTGCATGTGTTGTATCAAAATACACTGTAGGACCCTAGTCTGCCCTATCCTTGTGCGTATGGGCATATAAGGGGAAACCCTGAGGCATCCTTTGGGTCTGACCAAACTATCAGTACACACAAGTCAAAATGAATCTCTCAACCACATAGGGGGTTCTCCCTATCAAATATATACTCTGCAGTAAGATAGGAATCTCAATCACATCCTCCTACCATGCCTCACAATCTAGGTATGACCTCCATATCACCTGATCCAAGTCATCAAGAACCCACCTCTAGTACTCCAGATTCCCAAGAATGGACTTGGAAATTGCGTGTCTATGAGAAAATAGGTAGGGTTGCCCTAGTGCTCAAGATCTCTCTACAATGGGTTGGGTCATTTCTATGTGCTCCCACGCCCAAATCTGTAATAGTGTCACCCCTACAAATAGACTGGTTGTCTGTCATATACCAACTGATCCAAATCATGGTAGAGGCGGGCTAGAACACAAATCCCCCAAGCATATCGGGTCCCTTGTGTCACCATCTACTCCAGCATAGAACCCCATCCCACTGCAAACCCATGTGCCCTCTTATCGGGACAAAGGAAGCCTCCTATCAAACCTACCAATACTGATGGTAGTGGAAAATACATCTCTACCATATACTCCTAGTAGATATCCAGCCTGTCAATCTAATCCATAATATCTGGTATACATCAGCAAGAGTCATTATCATCTCTTTAGTGGGAAGGTGAAAGCTGTTGTGGTTGCTATGCCACCTCTCCGTTGGTGCAGTAAGTAGAGCCATGTTCATCTGATAGTCTAGCATGAACAAGATGTGAGATAATCCACATGAATCAATGACCGCATGATTCACATCCAAAAGGTCTCCTCTCATGGAGAAGGTCTTTGGGTATCGCTCCTACATCAAGATATCAACACAATGTCAGCCCTATCTATCCAATTAATCAACTATCATCACTCAGTCAATCAGTATCCTATTGACTCAACGTGAGATCTTAATCAATCTCTTTGCACACCTATTAGTGATTTTAGTCATGCTATCAATTCAGGAGTTTCTATCACAAACTCTTATTAATTAGGTGGGCTCATCTTAACCTAACCTATCAGTGATGTCAATCACACTATCAATTCAGGAGTTTCTATCACAAACTCTTATCAATTAGGCGGGTTCATCTTAACCTAACCTATCAATGACACAAGTCGTGCTATAATTTGGGAGTTTCTGTCACAAACTCTTATCAATCAAGGGGATTTCATCTTAGCCTATCCTATCAGTGACACAAGTCACACTATCATTCGAGAGTTTCAATCATAAACTCTTAACAACTCAGGTGGGCCAATCTAACTTATCCTATCAAGTGACATCAGTCACGAATCTATCAAAACACTTAGAGTTTCAATCATAAACTCTTATCACATCAAATCACCATATCAGTGAACCTAATCAGACAATTCAACAGTACTATCAAGATAAAATTTTAAAATTTTACAAATATCAATCACCCACACACGTATCAAACATCATCACAAACATCAACAACAAATTTACATACTTCAAAAATTGATAAAATCATCAAAAAATGCTATTTGTTGCAAATGTGCTACATTAAGTAGCGCAAACGCTAACACAAAAGCACCATCAGAAAATTCAAAGGTGCTAAAAGGTTATTCAAATGCACTACCGAATACATTAAATGTGTTAATACAAATTTCATATGCACTAGCTAACCTATCAGATGTGCTAAATTCACCGTCAAATTGGCCATTCAAAAATCATATGAGCTATTTAAAAAATTGTATGCACTCAAAAAAGAGAAAACCTAGGGAATGTTAAAAATGGAGAAAACAAAAAAAATAACGAAAAAGCTTCAAAATCACATAAGAGAGGTAGAAAAATTCACTTACTGGAGGTCCATACGTGGCTTCCCTCTCGAACCGGAAAACTCTCTCAAAATGGTGAAGGTGGTAGGGTGGCACCATTTTTGCTCTCCTCTCCTCTTCTCCAAATGACAAGTGCACAAATGAGCTGGAAAGTGAGCTCTAAGGGTTTATATAGTGGGTGGTGATGTCAGCCTTATGTGCCACATAGATGGATGTAGGGGGCATGTGTGTGTTATGCTCTCATAATTTTGCAAATCATATCATTTTTTTTATTGGAAGATTAATATCGAAAACTTTTAAAAATTTATAAAAAAAAAGAAAAAATTAAAAAAATCCAAAAAAATGAAAAAATCTTAAAAATCCAAGAAGAAATCGGCCTGATCGTCAGCTTTTTCTCAATTCATCTCTCGAAGGGGCATCATTATCATATCAGTATCCAAAAACTAGTATCTGGGGCAAGAATAAAAAATGTCAGCAACATCATCAAAAATGAAAATTTTGGCAGCATCATCAGGCGATTTTTCTTTGAATCAAAGTGTGGTCACACATCACTTCAAAGAGGGGCAAAATGTAGACACCTATTTCTGTCCACTTGATTAAATGAATTTTACATTTGTTTAGTTATCATCTATACAATTATTAATTAAATTCAATATTTGATTAATTAATCCCTTTTCAGCTTTCTACTATTAATTAAATAAATTATTGAAATTTTATTGATTCACCTAGCCAATTCTTCTATCAATTGAATAAATCATATTTATTTAATTAAGTCCTCTTTCCCACATTTAATTAAATCAATTCTTCCATATAAATAAAGCAATATTTATTTATAAATCCCCAACCCACTTGTGTTTTCTTACAAATGCAAGTTGCGTCATTTAATTGAAATAAATATAATTATTTTAATTAAAAATCCTAAAATATCTCCCACTTGCATTCTCCTACAAAATCCACTTGCATACCTAAACCCCATCTATATTCTTCTAATCACTTCCTATTTACCTAATTACCCCTTAATCATTTGCACATTCTTTATGAGAAAAGGTCACTTGTCAAAAGCCTTCAAAGTCTTCAATAACCATTAAAGTCTTTATGTCTTCAAATGGTTAACCTCTAAAGTCTTCCAAACCATTAAAGGCTCTTACATGACCATTAATGGTTAACTCAAGCTCAACCCTAGGTTAGAGACTTTCTCTCTAACTTAACTACCATTTTAAACCAAGGGTCTCTTCAAGCATTCATTACTTTGACCACGGTTATCCTTTAAATCTTTCACAAGAGTTTATCCTTTAGACAAAATTATTATCTAAGAACTCAACCCTAACCTTACCCCCTAGGGTGACCCTCATGTCTTCTTAGTCATTTAATGCCTCTTCTCTCCCCTCTCAAGCCTTCTCATATTGACACTAGTCAACATGGGATTGGTTTGAAAGTAGCAAATGGATTGAGGATCATTCAATCCTAGCCCTTGTTAAGATTACTCAATCTTAACCATCCAATTATCCATTTCTTCTATAAATAGTCCTCATTTCTTCATTATCTGGATCCCAGGTTTTCATCTAATTTCTTGCAAACAGGTTATCAATAATTCTCATTTAGCTCTCTTTGCAAAGCTTATGCATTTATGAGCATTCTAGTATTAGAATTATCATGTTAGCATAGCATATCATGTTAGTGTAGTATATCATGTTAGCCTAATCTTGTCTTAGCTTATTAATATCATATCAATAAATATTAGTTGCACTTACATTTAGATCTTTATCAATTCATCCCTCATTCTTTAGGTATTCATTCTAAATATCAAGTGCTGAAATAATCTAAGAGCAATCTTGATTTGAAGAATCCTTGGAGATAGAGAATAATGGAATGGTTTGAGGAGATGGCTTATTTAAATTGTTTTGTTCATTTGATCTATATCATGTATAATGTTTCAATGGTATGCAGGTTGTTTGTGCTCTTTATTGACTAACCCTCTTTCATTGCATACATTTTTGGCACCCCTCGTAGGGAAACCCACTATTTTTAACATTTTTTCCATAGGTTTAACGTAGGCCCACAACGCACAAAATTCTAGCGCATTTGAACAATCTTATAGCGCATTCAAACAATATTTTAGTGGATTCAACTTAGAGTCTCAGCGCATTTAAATTTTCTGTTGGCGCATATGACCTGTTTGCCTATGCAAAGTGGAAGGAACAACTTGCATATTATGGATCTGAGGTCTTCCTAACAACATATTAGAGGTCAAATTATCAGGAATGACATGAATAGGTGTGGGTAAGATAACATGTAAGGTTATGATACCTAGCAAAGATCGAGCCACATTATCAAACCCACGAATAGTAAGAGAGACGAGTTTTGATGACAGAAGTATCCACTTTGATCTTATGTAGTAAGTTAACACTACAAACATTAAGGCTAGAGCCATTACCCACAAGGGTTCATCTTATAGCATTACCATTGAGAAGAACAACAATCATAAGAGGATCATATTGGTGTTTAACTTCATGAGGAGGCAACTCATCTTGGGTGAACACAATTTGAGCTTTAGGTGTTGTCATGGAGTCAGTCAAACAAGCCATATTATTAGATGTAACTATGGGTGGGACATCCAAGACCTTTAAAGAATCTTGTAACATCACATGATATGTGGAAGAAGTTTGAATTAGATCCCAAAGGGAGACCTTGGCAGAAGTAGCTTTAAGTTGTTCAAGAAGATCATACTCCTTACTAAGGGCTCATGAAATATGAGGTTCTTGAGAAAGAATAGGTTGAGGATTAGGAAGAGAATTTGGATCAAATTGAGGAGGATTGGGTTGCCTATTGTTTTTTTGTTATAGGTATGAGAAACCTAATTATAACTCTCTATTTATTCATTTAGCATACTCATAAGGACTCTTAGTGGGATATCCTCCTTGCATAGTGATAACAAGTTTATTAGGAGTGCAAAAGGGATGATAACCATAACCACCTTGAATCACAAAGATAGGATTGTTAAGAGGTTGTGATGTTAGAGAAGGACAAGAACCTTGAACCCCATAGAGGGGTTTATTAGGTTTTTTAAAGTTATGCTCATTCACATTTATCATGTTGATTAATCTTTTAGATGTGTAATCTTTGTTTGAAGAGGTTGGAATAGACATAAAATCATTAAGAGCATCATCCAACATATCCTAGTTATATCTATTGAATGGTTTGTGTTTAGACTCAAAAGGAGACAAGTCATCATAAAGAGGATTATTGTTAACTACCATGTTACTTGATTTAGAGGATTATATGATAGGAATGTATTCAAGAGAATAACCATTCAACTTATCTTTATCATCACTACAAAATGGCATAGTAACAAGATTGATTAGTTCTTAGCAAAATGTTGGTTTAGAAGGCTTAGGGTATAAAAACTCCTCAAGAGCTTCATCTAGTTCTTCCTTACTAAACTCATAATCATCATAAGAAAATGCATTATCATATGAATGAAAGTATTGCAAATAAAGATCAAACATTTTTGAAATGAAAAGTGCATACAAAACTTAAAACACACAATGTATACAATGTATTTTTCATTTTTTTTATATTTTTGAATGAAAATAAAGATGCAATAACTAGAATTAACTAAGAAATTCAAATATAAGAAGATTGGATTCACATTGGGTTCACCAAAATGTGATGTATGAAAATGGAATCAAGTAGCTAAGACCTAATCCCGCTCCCATGTACACATTGGAATACGGAAGAGCCTAAAGAGATCATTTAATTTGACTTATTCTTTCAAGAGAGAGTCAAGGAATATCTTTAGGGTTTCTATTCATTTTCTGCTATGAAGAGGAGATGTGCAAAATATAATGCAATGATCAACTATGCTAGGAGATGAACAAAGATGCAAACATAAACCAAAAATGTAGAAACTTGTAGATCTAAAACTGAGAGACTGAGTACAGAGTTGGAAAAGGAACTCATATGTGCACCTATCAGTGAAGTTTCCTACTACTGTGCAGGACCATGGGGCCATGCCCTGGTCCCTGATACTATAGGGAGCTGAACTTCTAGAATCTAGGCTTTGAGACACTGAAATGATGAACTACCAAAAAAAGTTGCAAAAAATAGAGGATCGGGATGCCACACCCTGGTCCTAGACCAAGATGCAACTCCTTGCTCTTAGAAAACTAAGATCTTCTTTTGACACTGAGTTTGCACTTGTGTGTTTCATCGGTCCCAAAAATTGTGCATTCATCGGATTCCTATACTTGCACTTACAACTTAAAAAATGTTGTCTAGGTGGCTATATAGGGTTTTGCCTTAGTCAAACCCCTTGTTTCAGTGATTTCCACCTCCACAAATAGTCGATGATATATTGAAAATGTTTGTGCAAGAATCTTTTGTGTATGCAAGATCCTAAATGAAGAAGAAAGTAAATCTAGAGCTCTACCCTACACTTTGCAGAGTGAACCCTAAATGATTGTAAATGTAAATTCTTCCAATCACAAATACAATAATGGATCTAAAGAATGGATGTAAATCTAAAAATGAATATTGTGAAGCTCACACAAAGACATGAAAATAACATGAAACCATACCAAACCCTAAGGTAGAGGTACAAGCCAATCAATAGTCGGTGACCTCCTATTATTCTTCAATGTCTTCAAAGCTCCTAATTGATGTTGAAGATGATTAATGTAGGCTTGATAGATGCTTGATTTTCTAATGAAGACTTCACATAACTTGCACTTTCACTTCATAAGAGGCTCCTTCAAAATTTCTAGATGCGGATCCTTCAAATGAGGAAAGGAAAGGCTATATGTATGAAACCCTAACTTTATTTTTGATCATAGGAAGACCTGTAAATGATATTTTTTCTCAATTTCCTGGATTCAAATATTAAAATACTGTTAAAACATTCTCCCAAAATTTGGGGAGAAAAATTTGAGTCCAAGAGGCTGCCTCTTGGTCCGACCAACTTTTTTCCATATTTTCGAGGAAGCAAGATATTGTGATTCTAAAGTCAATTCTAGGAGTATGTGAAAATTCAAGGTGTCTAGAAATGTGAAATCGAGACTTGAAGGTCGAAATAAGACATAATTAGGGCTTTTGATAAAATTATTAATTGGAAGAATAAAATAAAAAGGGGCACACTTGGGGTTAAGGTCCCAATTTTATGATATGTAAAGTGATGAAAGAAGACTTTAGATTTAATTAAATTAATTATTTAAATGCTTAAAGGGAATTTGAGATGCAAGATGCAAACACACTAAGGTTGGTGCTAACCAAAGCGTGAAATTGTACTACCCAATTAAGGGTTTACAATTTACGATGCTACACAATGACAACAAAGCATGCATTTGTAACATCATCTCCTATACCCACATATCATAGTGTTCCACCTCCTTATTCTCAACCTCTGACTACATACAACAGTCTTACTCATCCATCACAATCCAATTTGTTGAATTTCAATCCATCCACCAAAGCAACCATTAACAACCTTGCCCAAATTGTTACATCCCTACAATAACAATCGACTTTCATTACCCAATCCAAGTTTAATGTGCCCGCATTTGATGTAGCAATCCCATTATCCAATGACATTATTTGTATTATCGCTCTTAAACATATGAAAGTCCCTCAATTGGAGTTTTACAATGGAAAACATGACCCCTTGACTCATGTGAAAACATTTCAAACTTTGTGTAGTGGTTTTGTTCATGACCAAAGATTTGTGGCTAAATTGTTTACTCAAAAATTTAGGGATAAAGCTTTGGGATGGTATTTTTCTTTGTCTCTTTATTCTATTATAACATTTCATCAATTAGCTAATGCTTTCATTCAGCAATTTCACAATAATATTGGTCCTAAAATTAGTTTGACTAATTTGATTCATGGTAAGAAAGGAATTAAAGAGAAAGTGACTAATTTTATTGGTAGATATAAACATTTGTATTCTAAAATTTCTTATCCTATGTCTAATCATGTTGTTCAAAAAAAAATTATTGCTAATTTACAAAAATACATTAGAGATGAACTTCTATTTTTTGAGTTTACTTCCTTTACACAATTGTGTGCAATGCTTCATAATTATCATCTTCAAGTGAGTCAATTTGAATCATCTTCTTCAATGGCTCTTGTTGATAAGAATGAGAGTTCTCAACAATATTTTGTGGAGTTTAAACTGAACAAAGGATACATCAAGATAAATGACAACATAAATACTCAAGTGGCAGTGATGACATCAAGTGTGGCCCCTTTATCCAAATACTTTAGAAAATAATTTACTCCCCTTTTTGAATCTTTGCTTAGTCTAATATTGTGATTGATAAATACTAATGTTTTTAAACTTCCTTCCATCAAGACAATTCATACCTCAAAACCTTTCCCATCCTATCATGATCCCGAAGCCTTTCTCCAATATCATCATCAACCCAATCATGATACTGAGAAGTGTTATACTTTAAGGAGTAAGATTCAAGATTTAATTGATAATAATACCATATCCATAGCTGGTGTGAATGACAAAGGAGACAAATATGTAGCATCTCCTAATAAAAATCTCTAATTTTTCACCAATCCTTTGCCTTCCCACTCAACTAATGTTGTTGAGTCTGCGTCTCTTGCCTTTTCTTTCGATGACCTTGGTATTGAGTCTAATAATATTGTGAACCTTGTTGAAAGACTTACACCTCCTAAGGACCTATGCATTACCTTTGATCCTAATGAGACTATTGTTGTACCTGATAACCCATTGCATATCACTGTGAAGATCAAAGACAAACTTTCATGAGGAGTACTTATTGATCTATTATGTATGGTGAATGTGATCACTAAATAATATATTTACATTTTACAATTATATCAAGTAACATATGATAAATTTGATGTGATTGTCAAGGTGTATGATGGTACTATTACTCTCCCCATTGAGATTGGTACTAAGTGCTTAGATGTGATTTTTTATATCATTCCTACAATGGATCAATTTTGTGTGAAGTTAGGATAGTCTTGGCTCTCTTCCATGAAATCTATCCCTTCTACTATTCATAAATGTTTAAAATTCCCTCATATTGGCACTATCATGACAATTAATCATATCCTTTACCAACCCATAGTGAAGCATGGAAATTTCACCCTTGATTACTTTTGGCCTAGACAACTTGAGCCTCTTAAGCCTCAAAATGACATCCTTTTTCTATCTTATCAAAAGTGGAAGAATGAGATGATCATATCTTTGAGTAAGCCTAGAGACACTAGACCTATACCTTCTACTTATGATTAACCTAGTATTTACCACACATTCTATTCCTCCCATATATGACATATTCATGCCTCCTATGTCTTACAAAGGAAAGGGCTTGGAATATTCTATGTCTCAACCTAATGTGACTTCTCATTTTCTTCCTCCTTCAAAGGAAGAAAAGCAACCTGTGAATATTAATCCTCAACCTTCACAAGTCTCAGCTAAAACTAAAAGGAACTATTGTGTGAGAGAACGATGATGAATATGTTGTGATAAGGCCTATGAACTTGCTTCCCAAACCATTTACTCCTCGAAGACACCAAATGTTGACTTGGTCCCATTTTTCCAGCCTTTGTGTAACCCTGGGGAGGAAGTTCAACCTAAATCACTAAGATTAAAAATGTTTAAGAAAAATGATGGTCCATTCCCTTTTTGTGTTAGAGATCCTATTTTTATTAATCTAGAGGATGAAATGGATGATGATTTTGTTCATGCTAACAATGTTGACTCTAATAATTCTAATGATATGTATGAGCTTGTTAATGTTAATAATGATCTATCTTCACATTTTTCAAAAGTATTAACCCTAGCTCCTAGTGACAAACAAAATGACTCATCATTAGAGCATGGTCCTTTTTTAGAACTTGCACTAACTCCATCTATCATGCTTGAAGTAGCTGCTCTTGCATCTTGTCCACCTTCCCAAAACAATGTTCAATAGGATTGGGAGGCAGACGATTTTCTTGATCAGCTTCATTTGTGTCATAGATCCTCTCTTGCTTCTGTGTAATGTGTTTCCCCATTGATGTGTTTTGTGTTATGTTAGGTTCTCATTGGATGACCCTTGTTAATCTATTGGTGCAAGGTAATAAAGAGGTTGAATCTATTATGACATTATTGTTTTTGTATCTCAATTCTTCTATGTTATCTACTTGGGGACAATGCAAAGCATTGAGGTCTCTTTTGGTCTCTTCCATGTTGACTCAAAAAGACACATGTTCCTATCTTCCATTGTGCTTGTGGTTCTACTACCTTTGGGGGATAAGGTCAATTCAATGAAAATATCCATGATATACATTATTTATCATAAGAGCATACTGACCCCAAAGTTAGTGGATCCCTTATGTGTTTTTATATTCTTGTGACCATTATAATTTGATTTTTCCTTTCTTGGGGGCATCTCATTGTGGTAAAATGCTTGTCTTTTGGATGCATGCTACCTTAAATAAATTGCTCTCGATAAGGCATATAGTATATCTCTAATGTGGGGGCATACACTTTGCTCAATGTTACACTTTATACACACATAATGGCATATTTTGATACTCAAGTTACTTTACAAACGGAGCCTATTGCTTTGTAATTTGGTATTTTTATTTTACATGACTTATAGTAAGAAAATATTACTAGGTTAGCAGTCATGTTCTCTCTTTGTCTTTCCTCTTTCTTATGATGTCCCTTTTATCTTGATATTGGAGTAGTAATATCCTAAAGTCCTTGGGGACTTAGTGTGTCTTGTCTCTTTGATATCTTGATGAAAGTTTTTAAAGTAGACCTTTGTACATTACTATGAGCATCCTAAATTGTACTCTCCTACAATTTTTTCCTCACTTAGGCCTCACTTTGGCATTCAGTCCTCCAAGGCCTGATTATAGTACCAATTCTACTCACACTACTCATTTACCTCACATTTTTACCAATTTTCTAGCCTAACCCCTAGTTTGGAGTCCTTATTTATAGGACCAAGATGTATGATGCACTGGTCCCAAATTAGGACTAGGATGTACCATGTACTGGTCCTAAATCAAGACCAAGGTGTATATGCCCTAGGCCTCCTAATTTGGCCCCAAATTGACCCACTCTAATGGTCACCTTTGATGAGCGGGAAATCTAGCCTCATGTCAGCTTGTTGTAAAAATTCAATTAAATTTTTGACAAGCAAGTATAAAAGGAGGTCTACCTCTATCATTTTAATCCTAATCCAAATTCCTAATCAACTCAAGAGAGAAAAATTGAGATCCTACATTCAAGTGAACATGCAATCAGTCTTCTATCAAGCATTGGAGTAGAAGTGAAGTCAAGATTCAAGAATTGGAGATGGCATTCATGTTTTATGTTTTATAAAGACAACCTACATGAAACCATAATTCCTTTGTGGAGACAAAAAAATTCATTAAGGTATATCATTAGTATTTCATTCATTTTCATCCTTTTCCTCAAAAGGAGAGCATTTTACTACAATCTTTCATTTACATTTTTAATTCAATTTCATGGTTAATTCCAAAACTGGGGTTTGACCTAAGGCAAACCCCTATTCCCAACATATTTCCCCTTTTAATTGAGTGTAGGAACATGTACAGAGATATAATCAAGAGGGTCTATATTATTCACAAAGACGAATAGGTTCAACTTTAGACGACAAGAAATTCAGAGGACCATGGCGAATTGATACTACTTGTTCCTTAAAAATCAGGCCAAAATTTTGGGAATAGATTCGGAACATATTCTTATGCTTAGATCTAGATTCGTGACTCTGTATGACATATATAGCTCACAATTTATGTCATATTTATTTTATAGTTCACTATCTTTCCCTAATCTTCAATAATTCAATTCAAGGAGGAGAAAACCCTAGCCCAAGAGGTTGGAATCTAATCAATTTTTTGTTCTATCAAGGAATGATATATTAGATTCCTATCCTCCCTAATGTGATAGTTAATTGGGATATTTAGTGGTTTTATTATCTTAATTTAACCCTAACCCTAATTTCCACCATCACAAGTATATCCTGCTTTATGATTTCCAAGGGGGAGATCATCTTTTATACAAAGGTAATCAATGAAGAACTCATCATTTTAGAATGTGTCAAATTATGGAGGTCCTAATTGGTCATGGTCAATGAGTTGAGAGTTAATGAGGGGAATGCCATAAAGATGTTCAAATTTGGTAGGTGTGAGGGTAAAGACACAAGAGTCTTCAAGTATATCAATGAAGTCATTGGGGTCATCACTAGTACTCTCCCCATCAGTCTCAATTGTAAGAGAATATAAATTGATATCACTAGAAGGACACTTAGCAATGAGAGTTCTCACTTTTCATGGTTTTCTCCTAGAGCCACGAGATGTAGAGGATTTAATATCCCAAAAATTCTTTATCCATACTTCACCACTATCTTTCTTGTCTTGGGGTGTACAATTTAATGATGCTTGATCAACTTTGAATAATTTTCAAAAAAATTATTCCTTTGTGGGTTCGCCAGGTTCTCTGAAGGTTTATGTAAGCTCATAGTCACTAGATGATTTATCAAAACCCCATTTGCATTCATTTGAATATATTGAACAATGGTATTTCTCTTGTTTATCATTTGTGGAAGTAGGATAAGCAATTTGCAACATTATTTGGTAGTCAAGACTATGTAGCCTTAATGATGCAAAACAAAGTCCCTTAGTTCTATATTTGTTTGGCACTATTTTGTGTTGTAATGGGTCCACAATGCCTTTCTTTTGTATTCCAAGAGGATTTTTTCCATCATGTCCCATCTTTTTAAATAACTTAAATCCTTTTCCATAATTTTCAACTGGTATTCTGATGTGGTCTTGATTAGGATGTTCTTCTAGTTCTTTGCAAAGCATTTGTAAATATCTTCTTCTTCTATTTCAACCCATCTTTATAATGTGGTGGGATCCCATTTTATGATTATTGTTGATATATGCTTTGAAGGATGTGGTCTTCCATAAATCTTAGGGGATTCCATTAATCACCTTAGGTACATGGTTTGATTCAAATTGTATTCTCTCGTGCCTTTGTCTTTGAACTTTTCTTTGAGCTCTACTTGCTTTGAAGTGGAAGATTTTAGTGATTCAGGAGCAATATATGCTAAAGATGGATTAGCTTCCCGATTTATAGGGACTATTGTCTTAGGTCTTGATCGAATGTTATTGAAATACATGTATGGGTTTCAATTGCCTTTAACCGTAACTTCAATTTTGTTGTGTGGGAACTTGATACATTGATGATATTTTGAAGGTACTACTTTCATTGCATGTATCAATGGTTATCCAAAAATTATATTGTATGTGATATCAAGATCTAGGACTTGGCATACCACATCCCTCGTTACTAGCCCAATTTGAAGAGGTAGAGTGACTATTCCTTTTGAGGAAAAGTATTCATCATCATATGCCCTTATAGTGATCTTCTTTCTAGAGGCGAGAGCATTTTCAAAGAATCTCAATACTAAGACAACTTTCAAAGTACAAATATTGAGACCTGCTCCTCCATCTACCAAGACTCATTTGATGCAGTGTGTTAGAATCAATGAACACTGAGGGGGGGGTGAATCAGTGTTCTACAATTTACTAGATTATTAAACTGTTTCTTAAACCATCAGATGCAAAAGATAGAAACTAGAATGCAAAAACTCAAAGAAAAAAACCACACAACCATAACACCAAAATTTTTACTTGGAAACTCGGAAGGGGAATAACCACAAAGGGATTTGAACCCACAATATTATTTTACTATGGCTAGTAGTAGAACAGTATTACAAAATAGGAATGCACTTGCATTCAGGCACAGTGCCTAGAGTTCATTGCTCAAATACAAAATAGGGCTACAACCCCGGAGGATTCACTATCCTACAAATGAGATATAAAGGAAAATATAGTGTCTGAACTAGAATATAGCATCTACAAATGCCATCAATTGGTTTCAATTAAGCTCAAAATGATCTGTTGCCACTAATCTGAAAAAAATACTTCGTTCTTCTCTGCTACCAAATACTGAATCATCAAAACTCAAGATGCACACGTGAAATTGTGCTCAATCACACCCAAATCAATTTACTCACATATATTCACACAAAAAATGATCATCCAAGTCTGTCTTATATATGTGCACCACCGAAATAGATCTCCAATAGGTCGGCTTCACAAAACTATAGAATATGAAACATGTAGTCTCATGTTGGCTTAATCCACTATAAATCCATATATCGGTCCTAAAACGTATGATCTCAAGATTCACACACAATGGCACAAACTCCTCAAACACAACATGAATCATTGAAATCATTCCTCTAGTTCTGCAACACACATTACCCAACATGTTCACACAATAGCTCTGCTCTTCCAAAATCACGAGATATCAAACCAAGAATCATGCACCGGATCAACACCGGAGGAAGGAATTAAAAAGTGATATGCCTTAAAAAACCAATTGACTATCCTAATCACCACAACCAAAATTGCATCACCAGAAATGAGTTGAACTCATTGAATCTATACAATGTGTTCACACTCTATCGGACTTACACCTAAAGTCAATATGAATTCCGGTAGATCAAATCTACAGGTACCAGATAGGATTACTAGACTGAGTTGCCATCAATGAAAAACCCTAAGTAATCTCAATGCATCTAACATCACCGGAACAATGTCTCTTGCCAACATAGTGTTTATGGAGAAAAGCTTCAATGTGAAGTGGTTATTTTGTGGTTGTTGTGGAGATGTTTCATCTACTTCAATGAATATAAGGCAATGAGGGGTAGAAATATATCCCACCATGGCTTGAAACTTGTCCATGTTTAGAAAGATAGGGATCGATGTCTCTTGCAACATTTTGTCTAAAATAGCTTTGTGCGAAGGTGAAATGCACAAGAGTTCAAGGATTGAAATGAGAGCAGTTGTCTTTCCCAATTGGTCTATAAGGTCATATTGGTTGTTATATGATGAAGTCTTTTTGGATGTAGCACCTTTTAAAGTTTCTTTACCACATCAAGTAGTGACATTGCATTTTGGAGATTTTCCTTTTATGGTTATGGTAGACACATGGTTGTCCAATTCAGTGATATGGCTGATGGTGCAATCACAAGCTACATTAGTATAATTGGCATTATTTATTATTTTAGGATATTTTCCCTTATCATATTTTACAAATGGATCCTTAAACATCGCTTATTCTTCATTGGAAGAGTGACCCTCAACTTCAATTGTGTCGTTGCCAATAAGATCTTGAATGAGATTCTTCAAATTATGGTAATTGCTAGTCTCATGGCCCTTGCTCTTGTGATATTCACAAAATTCATTGTCATTATACCATGATGGTTTTATCCTTGGCTCAAATGTGTTGGCATTTGGCACAACTGATACAGATCAGGTGATGTGGTTGAACTTAGATGACTGCATCGATAAGGATAGAAGTCTTTTTGTGATGAAGAGATTGAGATTCTATGAATAGATGACATGATTAGTTATTTGTGTTGACATTGATGGCAACTGATGTTAACTGGTGTTCCTAATGTTATTTTTTGTCATCTAAGTGATTTGGTTTATCGGAAGACAAGGTTTATCAGTAGAGAACCAAAGTCTATGAAATAGGACTTTAACCGATAAAACAGAGTTATTTTTTATTGGATTTGTTGATAAGTGATGATTGGTGATTTGCGGTTTCAATGGTAAACTTGTATCATGGAAAGGTGTATGTGATCGGAATCAAAACCTGTAATGATTACCGAAAGGCATATTTCAAATTTTGATAAAGTTTTGCTAAGGTTTTAGTAGGGTTTAGGGACCGGTGATAAAATCCTCAAAGCGGTAATGATTTTTGTTATGAAGGTGATCGACGGTGAATCTACATAAAGTTAGTAACATGGCACAACCCACATGAAAGATTTGATACCTATTTTGGTGCGAATCAAGGAATATTTTCTTAAGAATTAGCGAAATGCTTAGTAGAGTGTTTTGTGGATACAGATCGGATTTCTGTGATGGGTTATGATCAACCAACAATTGATATTGTATTGAATTTGTTGAAATGATCTATATAATGATCTAGGATGATCTATTATGATCTAATTGTAAATTCATGATGTAATTAGGTTTTGTGGTCGACCTAGTTGAGATGGATATTTATGTTGACATAGTTGATGTTCATTGTGTTGGTGGTCTTAGAGAATATGTTAAGCCATCCAAGTGAAGTGTGAGATCTTCCTGAGAGTTGCAGAGTATTATAAATAATTAGATCTGATCAAGAAAGTAGACAAGTGCAAGTAAAAGATCATTCTTTCACTTTTGTTCCCTAATAGTTGCAGCAGGTTAAATCCCTTCACCGAGTAGGTCCTAACAGGCCTTAAACATTTAAGTCCCCTAACAAGGCATCTCTCAAAAGAGTGTTAAATCCTCTCATGAGTTTGATCCTAACAAATCATCAAGCTCCTAACCAGGCTGCAAGGAAAATCCCCTAACTAGGTGACTCCTAACAGGGTCTGCTCCTAACACGGCATATTGTAATCTCCTAACAGAACGTACTTTGAAAGAGTGCAAATATTTGTGGGTGGCAACTCCCACCGTGATTTTTCCCTATTTGGGTTTCCATGACAAAAACTTATGGTGTTCATGTGTGGAACTTTTTTTATGTGATGTTCTTGTTTATATTTCATTTCATGCATTATTTCTGAGAAATCGGTTATGATGTTTTATCAAAAGTTTATCAAAGGTTACAAGTACTGATAAGAATTTGTTTGAGAAAGTATTTGATATTATTGATAAGGTTAATGATTTGGTAAATGATCAAGTTTATATGATTACTTTGGAGGTGAAAGTATTGGTAAATTATTTGATTAATGTGTTAAGCAAATTTGATAAAGAGTGCATTAGATTTTATTACAAAAATTGAGATATTTGTTAAATGGTTTCAAATCTGAGATAAGTTTGTTTTTGAGTTAAAGTTTCAATTGGCCTTAATATTGATTCACCCCCCCCCCTCTCAGTATTAACTAGATCCTCATAGGATTAACAATTGGTATCAGAGCATTGCTCCTCTGTGTGCAGAAAGCCTAACTGCTTGAGGAAAAGATTCTGAGAAATTCAAGATGATGAAGAAAGAGGGTCCCAAGTTCAACAAGGATAACTACAAGATTTGGAAAGATAGAATGAAGATCTAAATCAAAGGTCTTGATGCACAATATTGGAAGCAAGTTGAAACAACATATGTTGCTCCTACCACTACTCCCTTGACACCAAATGAACTCAGAGAGCAGCAAGATAACATGAAAGCCCTAGAAGCTATTGTAAGTACTTTATCTGATTCAGAATATATTGTTGTTCAAGGATTAGAAACTACAGGTGAGGTTTGGGAAAATTTAGAGATAATCTATGGAGGATATGAGCATGTTCAAAGAGCCAAAGAGGAAATCTTAAGAGGAAAGTTTGATGACATGAGAATGCTTAAAGGAGAGAATATTGGACAGTATGGTCAGAGAATCAAAGAAGTTGTTGGTAGCATAAAGAGTGTTGGAGGCAAAATAGAAGATGATACAACAGTAATTAAAATGCTCAGAACCCTTCAACCTCAGTATGTTATAAGAGTATCAGCAATCCAAGAAGTTAGATCTATTTCAAAGGATAAGGTAATTGTTGACTCATTGATTGGTAAGCTTACAACTTTTGAATTAAATAGTTATGCCAATAGTGTGACAAAATCCATTGAATCTGCATTTAAAGCTTTTGTTACCAGTTCATCTGCTAAAAAGGAATAGATACATGTCAAAATCATGAGTGCGGGACAAGTCATGGAAGTAACCGAGGAAATGAAGACATTGAAGATCAAGTGATGGAACTTGAAGCACTATTAGCAAAGAGATTTCCAAGAGGCACTGGTAAGTATAAAGGAAAGCTACCTTTGAAGTGTTTCTCTTATAATAAAATTGGTCATATTTTTGGTAACTGCCCTAACATTGATAAGAGAAAAAAATTTAGAAGATTCAAAGGAAAGGGCAAGAAACATTGTTATGTTACAGTAGATGAGGGTGTGACCGATGAGGAATCAGAAGAAGAAGAGGACAATAGAGAAATTATGTTTGTAGTCGCGAAGGAGGAATTGTCAGATGAAAAGGCACTAATATCTCATATGGAGAATAGTGATGAGTGGATTATAGACAGTGGTTGCTCACACCACATGATCAGAGATAAAAGTAAGTTCATAACCCTTAATGAATTTGATGGAGGTGTTGTTATATTTGGAAACAACTCTCCTTGCATGGGGAAAGGTAAAGGTTCTATCTCACTAATGGGAAGAGTAATGTTGATAATGTATTTTGGGTTGATGGCCTTAAGAATAATCTTTTAAGTGTTGGTCAGCTCAATGATAAAGGTTATTTGCTTGAATTTAAGAGTGGAGCCTATAGAATACTTGGAGGTAATGGTGAACTGATTGCTATTGGGATGCAAACTAGAGGTAACTTATTCCATTTGAATAGTAATATTAATAATTGTCTAGTTGAAAGAATGGAAGACAGTTGGTTATGGCATAAAAGATGTTGTCATGTTAATTTTGATAATTTGGTTAAGATAAGCAAGTCAAGTGTTGTAAGAGGATTACCCCAACTTGTCAAACCGGATAGTATTATATACAAAGATTGTCAAATCGGTAAGATGACCTCTATTTCTTTCAAGAGCAAGAATGGTATTTTTGAGAATGTTTTAGATTTGGTACATACTGATCTTTGTGGCCCTATGAGAACAATGAGTCATTATGGTGATAGGTATTTCATGATCTTCACCGATGAATATTCTAAAATGATGTGGGTAACATTTCTGAAAGATAAATCAGATGCATTTAATAAATTTAAATCATTTTAAAGCTCTAGTTGAGAAGGAAACTGGTAAGAACTTGAAGTGTTTAAGATCAGACCAAGGTGGTGAATTCACATCTGATGAATTTGTCAAGTATTGTGATGAACAGGGTATAAAGAGACAGATGTCAGCTCCAAGGACACCACAACAAAATGACATAGCATAAAGGATGAACAGAAAAATAGTTGAAGTTGAAAGAACCATGTTATTACAGGGTAATGTATCCAAAATATTTTGGAGAGAAGCGGTCAGTACTAATGTTTACACTTTAAACTGGGTATTGGTAAAAAGAGGTAACAATAAGATACCTTATGAGATATGATATGGAAAAACTCCTTTTGTTAGTTATTTTAAAATCTTTGGAAGTCAATGTTTTATTAAGAAAGATAACTACACTGAGAAGTTTGATGTAAAATCTGATGAGGGAATTTTTCTTGATTACTCTTCTAAGATTAAAGCATATAAATGTTACAATAAGAGAACTAAGAAAATTATTAAAAGTGCTAATGTGAAGGTTAATGATCTATCTGATAAGTCTGAAGGTACAAGTAGATCAAAACCTGAAAAGGATAATGATGAGGAAAATATTGTGATCATTTAACCGAAAGTAAAGAATAATGAAGAACCGGAAAATGCAGAACTAGGTGCTCAACCGATAAGCGATGACAGTGAGGAAAAAGATGAAGAACCTGATGCAGAAGATGCAGAACCAACACATGCAAGACCTAGATATGTCAGATTGAATCATTCATGAGAGCAGATAATTGGTGATAAGAATGTAGCTGTGCAAACCAGGAGAAAGATCAGAGAGAATTCATGTTTGATAGCTACAATTGAACCCAAGATAGTTAAGGAAGCACTAAAGGATGATGATTGGGTTAAGGCAACGAATGAGGAATAAGATCAAATTGAGAAGAATCAGACATGGTCACTTGTTCCTAGACCAGAGGATAAGAATTTAATTGGAACAAAATGGGTCTTTAGGAATAAATTGGATGAAGAAGGAAGGATTGTAAAAAACAAGGCAAGATTAGTCTGCAAAGGGTATGCTCAAGAGAAAGGTGAGGATTATGGTGAAACATTTGCAAAGAAATACCTTAATTATCGCATGTAGCCTCAGTTACCGGTTGGTTATTCAAATGCACACCAGTTCCACCTTCACTAATCTTTGAATCAGCTTCAATCACACAATTCATGGCACAAATTTGACTAAGACCAGCTAGCAAATTTATTTTCGCTCTTCAAGTGCTCAAGAATTCTCTTTTGAATGCATTTAGGGTTAAAATAACCTAGTAAAACTCTATTTATCCTTTTTACCTACTGCATTAATTTCTCGACCACTAGGGTTACAAACCCTAATACACCGCTTGACGATACATTCAACATTAACAGGTGTAAAACCAGTTGATAAACTTTCAAAAAACTGATTGACAAAGATATCAAGATTTCACACATAATAACTCAAAATACAAACTTTCTTACCACTCATCTTTCAAGGGGTCTAGAAGTAGATTTATCGCTATGCTCCCCTTAGCCCTATTGAAAGGCTCAATTCACTAGTGTAGAATTATCCACACTGGGTGAAGGATTAGGTACTTCTGCAAGTATATCATCACTCTTCTTTTTCTAGATTCAGTTCATCTCTTCTCTAGTTTCCTCAACATTTACCTTATGCTTACCTTTCTAATCTACAAAATGATTAATCGATTTGTTCTTCTTGGTTCTACAGAACTTCATCATGTGTCCGAGTTTATGACAATGATAGCAGGCCATTCTTGATGATCTCCAAGGTCCTGCATTGCCTCTTCTAGTTCTCCTTCTACAATTAATATCCACATGACCATAATTGTTACAAATGGTGCAAATGACATTAGTTACCTTTTCCATCTCAAATGGACTAAACCAATTGACATAGGATTTTTGCCAGTTCATGTTACCCCGATTGTCATAGGTTCTCCTCCAGTTAATGTTAGGTCTTGGATTCATGTGAGGTACTAGATTATTTTCTCTGTATCTATATTAAACTAATCTATGTCCATACATGTTGCATGTAAAACAATGACCTTCAAATATCTTAGATGCATACCTAGTATTTGCATTGTAGCCTGTATTATCATTGGGTCTATTTCTACACACAGTTGCAGTATGTCCAGGTTTATGATAGACAAAGAAAATAGGTTTAAAAACTCTCTTACCGGTAGGCATGTTAGCCTTAGGAGTAGTTTTGTCTTTGTGAATGTTTCTCTTTGCTCCAAAAGACTCTCCTTTCTCGGATGTGTTAAAGCCTAGTCCGGATGTATCACCTTTCATCCTCTGTGATTGGATCTACCCATCCAACATAGAAGAACTTTTATTGAACTTTTCCATCTTTCCATTAGCCTCAGTGAGTTCTCTTGTAAGATCTTCTTTGTGTTTTGTAAGAGTCTCTCTTAGGGATGATGCCATTTCAAGATCTAGCTACAAAGCCTATTTTTCTTCTTTTTCTGCATGTCAATGCTCATGCAAGGTTGCATTCTCTTGTTTGATCTTAGCAATCTCATGATCTTTTTCTTTGACAAGGTCTTCAGTTTTCCTCCTAGCTTTCAACTCTTGACTCATGCGGATAGTTAGGGCTTGTAACTCTCTTCTCAGATTTAGCTTTTCACCGTTCAATTTTTCAACTTCTTCAGCTAATGCATCAATGTTAACTTCATCTGAAGAACTATTATTAGATATTTCTAATAGTTGTTCAGTCAACTCTCTCCTTTTGACTTGTGAAGCTTTAAATCTAACCCTTAAGGTTTCAAGCTCTTTCTTGGTAGCTTCAAGCACTCTAGTTGTTTCAAAGTAGCTCATATCCCCCATGGTGGCTTTAGGGTTTCCTTCCAAGCGATTAAGCCTTAAATAAGTTAGGCTTTGATACCAATTGATAGACTTATAAAGCACTAAGAGGGGGGGTGAATTAGTGACAGCAAAAACAATACTACTTTAAACAATGACCAGTTGAGATACTTAACAAGTTTACTAAACACTATGCATGCAATCCAAAATGATATTAAAGCATCCATAATAAGTAAAACATCCACTATAACACAAGTTTTTATATATGGAAAACCCAAATGGGAAAAATCATGGTGAGATGGAACTCACAAGTTAACTATCTGGAGTAATAGGTAACTGACTGGTTAAGGTCTACAAAGGTGCTCTGCTAGGAGCGAATCCTATTAAAGATCCCAAAGCTTTGTTAGGAGCTATGTCCTGTTAAAGGTAGTACCCTATTAGGAGTAACCTCAGTAGAGGGTTTCAGAATCCAAACTAATGGATTGCCTTGTTAAGGGATTTGTACAATTAAGCTTATTAGAGCTTACCCGGTTAGGGGATTTGACTGTTGTAGTGATTAGAAAACAACAGGTGGTGTGAACTAAAAGTAGCAAAACTTGGTTGAATAGATCCTCTTATGCACACTCAAAACTACATCACCAACATATTTTTTAATGCCTTCAAAAACTTAACACTTCTATCTTCACATCAAATCATCTCATCATAATGTCATTATATAGACATTTAGATTTCATGTCAGCTTAGAAATCATATCATAATTTCCTAGGTGCAGTGTATCTGGACAATCTAACATAACTCATCACAAATTACCACCAAAATTTGTTGGTTAGGGGTAACTCATCACGATTGGTGATAACTCATCACACAATCAATGAATACTAGTTGGAACACCGATACCGGTTAGAGTTAACCACTTCAACATGTAAACCAAATGTCCTCCATTTGATTCTTTGATAGTCTCCGTTGAATCTTCAAGTTGGTGTCAAGTCATTCCTGCATATACCGATTATCTACATGAGCTGGTTGACACTCTCTAAACCATCATAAACTAAGCACCAAATACTGATTGCAATACAAGTAACTTTTAGAAGCAATACTGGTTTGTCTAAGATTACAATGGCAATGTGAACATATTTGTGTGTACATGTTTCATCAATGAAAACACATGAAGTCATTCATTACAATCATCATCAAGCCAACAATCTCCACCTTTGGAATTGATGGCAACACTTAGAAAATTTTACAACTTTACAACTAAGTGTGCTTACAAAAAAAATGTACAGACATAATTCAGCTCCCCCTTAATGATACATACAAAATTTTTACAACACACATACATATTTCTACTCCCCCTTTGACAACAATGCCAAATTGAAAAGTAAAATACATATATATATATATATAGAAAAATTTGCATCAAAAGTTTATATATACAGAATGTAAGAGTTTTGTATGAAGGAGTGTTCAGTTCAATTTTCAAGAAAATATTATGGAAAGTAAGCTTCATTTGAGAAAAATCATTTCCCCATTTTTCCAGTGAAGTTTTAGTAATCTCTATGGTAGTCATGACCTGTACAGAAAATTCATCCATTGCATCAACTATACTCATCTTTGGAGTAGCTAGAACTATTGAAAAAATTCCAAGTGCCAAGAAATGCCAAATAAGTCTTCCCCAATGGAAGACAACCAAAAATCTCCCACACAAAGATATAGCAGTGAAGTTTTTAAACAAAGACCGAAATCCCCATGTGAATGATATCTATATAAAGATCTAGTTTTCACATATATCTCTCCCCCTTTGACATCAATGCCAGAAGTCTAACAAAAATATCAAAGCAAAAACACAAACCACTAAATCACAAAGCTAACTACTCCCCTTGAGAAGTAGCATCCCCACATCAATTTTGGAATGAATAATATCTTGAATAATGCATACCAAACTAATGCCAAATAACATCAATTAGTTCTCTGCCAGAGGGGCATAAACCCCTAATCTATCTCTCGAGTACTCAAATGATTTTTTAGGCAAAGGTTTAGGGAAAATATATGCAATCTTCTCTTTAGTGTTCACATAAACCAGTCTAACCTCATTTTCTTCCACCTTCTCCTTCAAAAAGTTATACTTGATAGATATGTGCTTTGTCTTAGAGTGAAATACCGGATTCTTTGATATGTCTATAGCAGTAGATTTATCATAGTGAATAACTACCGGTCCAATGCAATGCACTTTGATATCCTTCAACATTTGCTTCATCCATAGAACTTGTGTACAATTAGTAGCAACAACAACATACTCAGCTTCAACAATAGATAAATAAGTACATGATTGTTTCTTGCTGATCCATAAAACCAACTTCTTTCCAAGAAAGAAAGCTCCACCGGAAGTACTTTTCCAGTCATAAATATCACCTACCCAATCTGCATTTGTGTATGCACGTAAAGTAAAGTCATCATCCTTAGGGTACCATAAACCATATACAGATGTACCTTGCAAGTATCTAAAAATTATTTTCATCGCACACTCATGATTTTCTCTAGGATCACTTTCATATCTAGATGAAATACAAACAACATTCATTATATCAGGCCTAGTCTAAGTCAAATATAGCAGACCTCCAATCATATATTTGTATCTTGTAGGATTTACCGGTGTAGATTCATCTTTCCTTGATGATTTCTCACTTGTAACCGTAGGAGTACTTACCGGATTAGAGTCTACCATACCAGATTTCTTCAAAAAAATTCTAGCATACTTAGTTTGACAGATGAAAATACCTTTATCGGTCTGAGTAATTTTCAAACCTAAGAAAAAATTCATTTCCCCAATCATAGACATTTCAAATTTTTTCTCCATATTCTTAAAAAATTCCATGCACAACTTATCTTCACCTCCAAAAATAATGTCATCAACAAAAACTTCAATAATTAGTATATCATCATCAGTGACTTTATAATATAGATTATTGTCAGCATTACCTTTAGTCAAACCAAGCTTCAAAAGATATTTATCTAATCTTGCATACCAAACTCTAGGTGCCTATTTCAATCCATATAAATCTTTCTTTAACCTGCATAATATAAAAACATCAAGTTGCTCAATATAAACTTCCTCATCAAGATCTCCATTCAAAAATGCACACTTAACATCCATCTGATAAACCTTGTATTTTTTGTGTAGCATAGGCAAGAAATAATCTTACAGCTTCAATCCTAGCTATAGGTGCAAAATTTTCACCATAATCAATTCTTTCCTTCTGAGAATATCATTTACAAACCAACCTAGCTTTATTCCTTACAACTTGTCCATCTTCATTCAATTTATTCCTAAATACCCATTTAATTCCAATAACATTCTTTTTTTTAGGCTGAGGAACTAAAGTCCATGTGTTATTCTTCTCAATCTGATCTAAGTCTTTTTACATAGCTTTCATCCAACATTCATCTTTGCATGCTTCAATTACAGATACCGGTTCAGCTTGAGAAATTAAACATACCTCATTAGCTGCTAATCTCCTTCTTGTCATCACTCCATTGTTCTTATCCACAATGATTTTATCTTCTAAATGATTCAATCTCACATACCTAGGAGTCTTCTAACTCTCTATTCCTCTTCTCGGTTCTTTAGTTACTGTTGAAATTTTTGATACTGCAAGAGTAACTGGTTCAACATTTTGTTCTGGTAAAGGTGTTACCAGTTCAGTTATGATCATTTCCACTGTCGATTATAGCTCATAAACTCTTATTTGACTTCTATTTAGCTCATCCACCTTGACAATAGCACTCTCCACAATTCTCTGCAATCTCTTGTTATAACATCTATATGCCTTTCTTTCATTAGAATAACCAAGAAATATTCCTTCATCACATCTAGGATCAAATTTGCCAATGATATCATCTCTCCTAATATAACATTTACTACCAAAGATCCTAAAATAATTAACTATAGGTGTATTGCTAAACCATGAATCATAAGGTAGGCACCTCACCGGTTTCTCCTTTGATATGTACTTTGTTGAATGTAAAGGCTGATGTGCTCACTGCTTCTCTCCAGTAGATATAAGGTAGATTAGCTTCCATCATCATTATTCTAGTAGCATCCAAGATAGTTCTATTCTTCCTTTCCACAACTCCATTCTGTTGAGGTGTTTGGGGAGCAGAAAATTGTCTCCTTATACCATGCTTCTCACAAAAGATATTAAACTCATCGAATATGAATTCTCCACCATGATCTGACCTTAAAAATTTAATCTTCAATCCTATCTCAGTCTCAACTTTAGCTTTAAATATTTTAAACTTTTCAAAAGCCTCTAAAAAAGTAACCCACATCATTCTAGAATAATCATCAATGATTAGCATAAAATATCTATCACCTTGAAAACTTTTAACTCTAGCAGGGCTACACAAATCAATATGAATAAGATCAAGAACATCATTAGATTTGTCTTGTATACTCTTAAAAGAGGTCCTAACCTATTTTCCAATTTGACATTCCTTACATACCGGATTATAGGGCTTCACAATCTTAGGTATATCTCTAATTGCCTTAGTTGAACTGATCTTTACAATGCAATCAAAATTCACATAACATAGCCTTTTATGTCGTAGCCAACTCTCATCAATTTGTGCAATCAAACATGTCTTCTCACCAGAATTAAAATGAAATATATTACCTTTTGTCTGTGTACTGGTTGCAATCTCCAAACTAGATCTATTAATGATTTTGCATTTTCCATCCTTGAACTGTAATTGAAATTCCTTATCCACAAATTTTCCTACACTCAAAAGATTATGCCTTAAACCTTCAACATAATAAACATTGTCAGTATTGTGCTTACCATCCAATAATATAGTTCCTTTTCCCTTGATCATACATGCTTTGTCATCTCCAAATCTAACCAGATCGCCATCAAATTCTTGCAAAGATAGAAACTTCCTTTTATCTCCAGTCATATGATGTGAACATCCACTATCAATTACCCATTCATCCTTATCTTCAATTTTAGCAGTCGGTGCCTTCTCTTCAGGTATATTCTCTTCTAGTGTTGGAACATCTTCCTTGATAGCCAGGAACACCCAATCCTTTCCATTGCTAGAACCACTAGCAGAGTCTTGTGTCGGTTCATCATCAGAACCAATCACACCTTCCTCATCCACTATGTAGCATGGTTTATCTTATTTTTCATGTACTTATACTTGTTCTAGTATCCAAGGTTAGGCTTAAAAGATCTTCTAGCTCTCTCTTCAAATCTTGAATTCCTTTCAGGACATCTAGATGCAAAATGACCTATGTTATTACATGCAAAACATTTAAAAGGTGCTTTTCCTTCATACTTACTTCCTACCGGTCCTTTAGGTACTCTTCTAGCAAATAGGGATTAAAGTTTCTCAAATTCTTCATCTTCTCTCTTCATATCGTCCAATTCCTTTGTATACAAATCTTTCCAATCTTGCTTGGTGGTTGATGATGTAGATGCATGAAAAGAAGGTTCAAACTTCACAGCTCCAGAGGGTCCAAATTATTCAAGCTCAAAAGAAGATAATTTCCCAACCAAGTTATCTATGTTGACATAAGTATTAGCCATTGTTCTCAATTCATTAATTGCAGTAGCCTTCAGCTTGTAAGCCCGTGGTAAAGCTCTCAGAACTTTAGAAACAATTTTATCTTCACTCAAAGATCCACCACAACATTGAATTCCCATAACAATCTCATTTACCCTTTCCATGAATGCAGTAATCCTTTCATCTTCTTCCATCTTCAAGTTTTCATATCTCACTCGCTAACCATCAAGTTTAGAAATCTTAATAGTAGGGTCACCTTCATTAAGAGTCTCCAACTTTTCCCATTTAGCCTTTGCAGATGATTTGTTAGTTAATCTTATTATTTGTTGATCAGAAAGTGCACACAAAAGGGCTTCTCTTTCTCTACGATCATTCTCAAGCTCCTTATCCAAGTTTGTCAGAGGAGCATTTCCAAATGCTAGATTATGAGATGTAACACCATTCTCTATGATCTCCCAAATCTCCTTACCAAGACATCTCAGATGAGTCTCCATTCGAATCTTCCATACTCTATAATTTGTTCCATCAAGCCTAGGAATATCTCTCTGAAAGATAGCAGCAGATGAACTAGATGAACTTGAACTGTTGGTCGCCATAGGATCTTCCTCAAGCGGTTAAGCTTCTGTAGAGAGGATCAGGGCTCTGATACCAATTGTTAGACAGTTCAAATAGTCGGAAGAAAACTGAGAGGGGGGGGTGAATCAGTTGTCACTAGATTATCAGAATCTTAAGCAATTAAAACTTTAATACTGGAACCCAAAAGATCATACCGGAATGCATAAACCAAATACCAAAATAATAGATAAACCAATTAAGCATACACAATAATCAAAGAATAAATACCATCCACATGACACCAAGATTTGTACGTGGAAAACCTGGTAAAGGGAAAAACCACAGTGGGAAGACTACCCACAGTCAAATAATAATTATGCAATAAGTATGTGAATTACAATTGAGGGGCCTGAACTTGCAAGAAGGCTAATAGCTAGAGCACATTGCTCATCACAAAAGGAGTCTCACTAACTACATATAAATCCATACTAAAATTTGAAGGAAAGATTGAACTGTAAAGATAGCATCTCCTATGCCTAAATACAGTTCTTGTTAATCTCAATATCAGAGGACTAAATCCTCTTATATAAACCAAACTCGATCAACAATGATTGACCAAATCCTCTTCCTGAATGATTATTACATTATTCACTCCTTTTACATACCATACCCCTTACATATATTTCATACCATGATATACAATGAGATCTTACATCATATATATACAAACTCTCGACCACAAACAATAAGGTCGGCCACTAGACAATAAAACATTTACATAATTACAAAACATGTTGGCCATAGACCAAACAAGTAATATCCAACACATAAGACATCCTGGAAACACATCAAGAAGTCCAATCCACACGTTACATTAAGCCAATCCACAACCTAGATAATATTGGGACCCAATATAGGTCCACACATGCTAAAGAAATGATCCCAATCAACTAAGTCTCGAACATGATCACCATTAGCATCCTAAATCTCCACTAGAATTCATACCAACACCACTTATGCATATCATCAAGGATATTGAACAAATCTCTGCCAGTGAAACCATCACTAGAACAACAAACCAAGCTTATCAGCAAGAAGGACAGCATCTGATCACCAGATCAAAACTAACTGACTGGACATGAATCAAAGTAGCATGAATAGGCCAATTTCATAACCCAAACACACCGGAGCATACTGGATCATGGTGATCCAATCCAATCAAAAACTAAACAACCTACCAGGACCAAAAGGATACCGGTAAAGCAACCAAAACAACTAGTGTTGACATCAATGACAAAACATCAATGCAACACATAATTAATTCCTCCAAATAGCCAATAGTTGATCCTAACAGATCATCAAGCTCCTAACTAGGTTGCAAGGCAAATCCCCTAACCGGGTGACTCCTAACATGGTCTGCTCCTAACCAGGCATATTGTAAGCTCCTAACAGGGCATACTTTGAAAGAGAAAATATTTATGGGTGCCAACTCCCACCATGGTTTTTCCCTATTTTAGTTTCCATGTTAAAAACTTATGGTATTCATGTGTGGAATGTTTTTCATGTGATGTTCTTGTTTATATTTCATTTCATGCATTATTTTTGAGACACTGGTTATGATGTTTTATCAGAAGTTTATCAGAGGATACCGGTATTGATAAGAAGTTGTTTGAGAAAGTATTTGATCTTATTGATAAGGTTAATGAGTTGGTAAAAGATCAAGTTTATATGATTACTTTGGAGGTGAAAGTAATGGTAAATGATTTGATTAATGTCTTAATCAAATCTAATAAAGACGGTATTAGATATGATTATAGAAATTGAGATATTTGTTAAATGGTTTCAGATCTGAGATAAGTTTTTTTTTGAGTTAAAGTTTCAATTGGTCTTAATATTGATTCACCCCCCCCCCCCCTCTCATTATTAACTTGATCCTCGCAGGATTAACAAAATGGTCTATTGTCTGGTAATGTAATGAGATTATTGGAAACCAACTTCTTCAATGCACTTTCATTTGGTTCTCCCAAAGGTGTTTACTTCCTTGGAATTCTTGGTGCTCTTTGAGTGTTTACTTGATTATTAGATGAACTAGCATTGGGAAAACTTATCATTGGTTTGACCATATTGGCATCAACAACTCCATCATTAAAGAATTCCTATTATTTTTTCAAAATTAGGGTTTATCTTTTTCATTTCCTTCATCTTTGTTTTCTTTGAATATCTTGATAGTGTCTTTCTCAATGAGAAGCTTCTCAATAGAATGACCTTTTTCAATAACTTCTTGGAATGTATATAAACATGCTTTACGAAGGTCATATCCAATGCCTTTATTCATATTTTTGGTAAACATCTCAACCATCTACTTTTGTGGAACACGACAAGGGCATCAACAATCCAAGCCTCGCCATCTTTGTAAAAATGACAAGAAATATTTACCATTTTGTTGTTTAGAGTTGCTCAATATTGTCACTGAAACTTCACACTCAATGTTGTATGAAAAATGTTGTATAAATGTCGCTACCAATTCACCCCATGATTTGATTCCAGGTGGTAAGTGTGAAAATGATTTCATTAGTTATCCACCTAAACTTTGTGAAAAAAGTCTCATCAAAGAAGAATCCTCTCTAGCAACTTCTTTTTGGATTGGTTGAATAAATCAGAATACAGAGAGAGGGCGTGAATAAGTATTCCATAGATTCTAAAAACTTCCACAACTTCTTAAATTTTGCAAATATATCAATATTATCAATTAAGCTCATCAACATGAAATAGAAAATGCAGAATAAATAAGAAAAACACAACCACAAATGGAACACTGAATTTCATATGTGGAAAACCCAAATGGGAAAAACCACGAAGGGTGTTAAATCTCAAGATAATTTAACTAGTTATATGATGTTTACAAAGTGGGTGACTCACTGCCTAATTACAACAGTGGCTCACTGCTAGAATGCTTACTGCAATAGATATAAACAAACAGAGGAAATTTGCATCTCCAAATGCATGAAATCAGTTCCACATTAAGTTTAGATCACAATTCAAAAAACTTACAGCAAATTCGATAAAAGATATTTGTACTACTATCCACAAACACCTGTAGCAAATCTAGTAAAGGATTACTGCACTTCTCTGTCAAGCCAATCACTTGCAACAGATCCGATAAAGGATTACTGTAACAGTTTCCGCACTCTAACTCTACTCAAACTGCTTTGTTATCCACAACTTGCACTTCACACACTGCAACTTTATCTGTCACTTCTCATACACTCATATACATCCATCCATCATCCATGTCTCTGCTAGATACATACACACACACACACACATATAGTATAAAGCTTATACATTGGGATGATATGTTGGCAAAGCATAAGTAATATATTGCTTGGATCAACACGTTATCCAATAAAGCCTTAACTAAAAAGCATGATAACCAAGTCGGCCTCCACAATATCTCTACACGCTTCCTTTACATAATACTTTAATTAGCAAAATAGAACAAGGGTCAACCAGACTCATAAGCACAAAACTCCAAGCAGAGCAACTCTAAACTCCAAAATATAGATACTACACATACCACAGATACCAAAACATAAAATGTGATAGATAGAATTGATATAACTGACATAATTGATGCCGAAACACACAACTAATACCGACATAGAATATAAACCAAAATAAGCACACCTCGGGATTTCAGGGATGAAGATCTTATGAAAATGACTCCAGTAGATTATCTATGCCTTGCTTCAACATATATTATATATACATATCTTGCAGCAATACCAAAACTGCAACTCCAACAACATACACCATCTGGTCCAAACAGGATAACCAGATTTGACATCAATGACAACACTAACAATATTCACACGTCTAACAATCTCCCCCTTTGTCATTGATGGAAAAACTCAAAAATAAGCATGTTTGCATACAACTCCCCCTAATTCATATATCTCCTTATTTCTCCTACATTATTACCTTTCTCCATTTGGCTTTCTCCCCCTTTGACATCAAGGACAAAGGATGCCTCATATAAAAAAGAAAATAAAGAAATAAAATGAATACTTTCAACTGCAAAAGGAAAGAATGTTAAAATTGTGTACTAACCCAAAATAACTCTCAACTACTCTTCTTCTATAAGATTAGCTTATACTTCTCCTTCAATTCCAGAAGAAGAAGTTCCCAAGAGTGAACAACCAATTTAATGCTAACTAACAAATTCGTGCACTCTACCAACAAATCAGAAACAAGAGAAAAGTTGTCCAGGGCAGATGGATTCTACTCATACTCAACTGCACTATCAAGCAATGCTAAGAAATGCGCCAATTTTGCCTCAACAATTTCCTTCACTTTATAGAAAACACTCACAAATTCTTATCTATCTTTGCAAAAACAATAGTTTATCTGGAATAGAATATATTGTAGACACCCAAAATTGTCATGTCTAATTAAATAAATATTATTTATTTAATTATCTAAGCCTAATTCTTCTATTAATTAAATAAATCTGTATTTATTTAATTAATTCATTTATCCTCTTCTAGCCTTATTTCTCATTTAAATAAATACATTTATTTATTTAAATTATCCCTTTCCTAAATTAAATAAATATCTTATTTATTTAATTATCCTACTTCTTCTATTAATTAAATAAATCTTTATTTATTTAATTAATTCATTATCTTTTTCTACACATGACACATGTCATTCATCTCTTATTTCCTACACTACCTACCTCTTTCATTATTTTGGTATTTCTTATACCTACCCTCTAATCCTAGCCGACCTCTCTTTTTACACCTCTCAATCTTAACCCTCCATTTCTTATTGTGTCTTCTATTTAAGGAGATGCTTTCTTCATTGTCAAACCCTAATCATTGATGCTAATGATCTTTCATGCAACTTGCTACACTTGCAACCACATTCCGTTCTTTATTGAGCTCTTGTGCATACAAAAATCTGAGAGCAAGCATATCAAACAAGATCAATGGAGATAGGAAGAATGAAGATCAAAACCCTATTGGACATGTGATGGTATAATCTTTGTGATTTTTGAGTTATTTGCATTGTCTTAGGTTATCTTCATATGTTATGGTGGATCTTTGTTCATTGTTAGGCTAGGGTTTAGTGGTTGAATCCATTTTAGTCTTTCAATATTGTTGTTTATTGTTATCCATTTTCACCATATACATTTTGGCACGCCCGGTGGGACTCTTGTCCCTTTGCATTTAACATTTTTGTTGCAGATTTCGCATTTTTGAAGTTGCAGATCGGACGATTTCGATGATATTTTAAGTTTTTTCCGCGTCTGCGAGTGTTCGGATCGCGTTTTTGTATTTCAGAGGCGTCTACGATATCTCGGATCACGTCTGTGTTTCTGTCATTTTCTATTTTTGCAGGTTTCCGAAAGTTGCGTCTGTGATTCCGATTCGCGTCTGTGCATCATCTTATCGCGTCTGTGGAATAAAGAAGCGTCTGTGTTCTGTGATCGCGTCTGTGAATTACAGAACCGCGTCTGTATCGGACAGACGCGTCTGTGTCTGGTATAACAGCGTCTGTGCATTCTGTTTTGAAAATTTTTCAAGTTTTTCGATTCGGATTTTCGGATTTTGTACTTAGGGTTTCAGATCTGGTTTATTTTCGGCTAACCTTTGCAGATCTAGCTAACCTGGTTTGTGCAGCTTGCTTTGGAGGCAAATACGTTGTTGTTGAAGGCCCCTTTTCACAAAGTCTTTTTGGGTTTTCTAAAAATTTACCTAACTTGTGTGCTTGCAGGAAGGGGTTATCATTTGAAACAACCCAAACTACTAACAATTTTGTTGCAGGGCCTTAGCTAGGGTTTTGTAATTTTTATTGTGTGCCTTGTTTCATAGCTTAGCAAACACTTCAATTGGTGCACTAAAATTGAATCATTGTCTTTTGTGTCTTGAGCAATAGGCTCTTTTTGTTCACTCTTTAGAGGGCCTGTCTTCCCGTGTGGTCATTAGGACTACTAGTGAGAAGAGAATGACCCAAGTGGTAGCGAGGAAAACCCACCTCATCCAAACCACTATAATCAAATGTATTCATGGTGAAAACTATGAATAACGTGTGTTGATTAGTTCATACCGACACTATGTCTCCCCATAAACCCGTTTGATCAAATTTATTTGATCATTTGTAGGGCGTAACCCCTACCGGCTGGGAGCCTTCTGTATTTACAGAGCTGAAAGTGCCGCATGTATGGCCACACGAGCGGATGCCCTTACTAGCACCATTTTGTTTTAGAGGCCCAAATCCTTCTAGTTGTTTGGGCAGGAGGTCGGACCTCTGGTAGCGGCCCACACACATACGGTTCTTAGTAGAGATACAAAGTTCGCCATGGGGAGTTTTCATGGGGACTGATGCTTGGCTGACCCGAGAAGTGAGTGCCGAGGGTGGAGCTAGTGAGGTCAAGCATCTAAGTATCCACTCTGAATAGCGTAGCCTCGGGGGTAAAACCCCATGTGGGATCAACAACTATTGTCTTGGCCAGCCATAAGAATTGTGCTTGACTTATGATAAACATTCAAACACTCAAAGACCAAACAGCAAAACATTGTGTCTTTTGTGTCTTCAAGTGTATGCAAAAAACTTTTTTACATCAAACAACACACTTTCTTAGAGTCATCTTGGAGTCTAAACACTAGCAAACATTGAGTCATCAACACTGTGTCCTCTTGTCACGAAAAAACAGTCGAACAATCAGATTTGGTCACAACAAAACAACTTCACAGATAGGAAAGATTGCACGAAGGTTACAGAAACGCGTCTGTGTCTGTTAAAACCGCGTCTGTGTCAGATAAACGCGTCTGTGAAGTACAGAATAGCGTCTGTGTTTTTATCTGCGTCTGTGTCGAACAGAGACACGTCTGTGTCTGGGAATCGCGTCTGTGTCCACAATTGCAAAAAAAAAAAACTGTTACAGTCCCGGCAAACATCAACAGGAAAATCTCAGAATCACGTCTGCGTTAAACAGAGTAGCGTCTGTGTCTTAAAACCACGTCTGTGAAGTATACAGAGGCGTCTGTGTCAGGATTTGAAAATTTTAACAGTCAAACAAACAAAGAAATCAGTTTCGGCATACTTGAGCTTCCTAGGTTGTCTCTTCAGGTTTAATCTAGCATTCAGCCTGTTCTTAGGTCTTACACAGTCCATCATTGCTTCACATCGCATTTTACATTCATACTTGTCTAAACTTGAGTCAAAAGGTCACTTGCTTGTCCTCATCATACTTTGTCAACATACAACAACACTTTGCTAATTGGTCCCTCATCAAGGTTTCTTACCTTTGGGTCTCATTTGGTCTTACTTAGAGTCAAGGTCAACTTACCTCATCAAGAGAAACTATCCTCTCTTTGGAAGTCACACCTACTCTACTACTTACATACTTGGTCTTACACTTTGGACATTGCAAGTACACCTCAAGATTCATTTACACTCCATACAACTCTTGGTCTTCCATAGTCTTTTCATATTTTTCATCTAGTCTCTCACATATTGCCAAACACCTAGTTCATGGTTGAAACCCGCCTTCAAAAATCTAGGAGAATAGTCAAAGAAGCTCAAGAATCCGTAAACATGAGTTCTTATGAGTATGAAAATGATGTCTTCTACAATCCTGAGCACACTACATTACCAGACATGAATGTTTATAGACACAATCCTAATGTGGAAAGCGCAAACGCTATAAACAACAATGCTACACACAATGACAATGTTGACAATTCTTCAATACTATCAGCAGACATACAAGAATCTATAATGGATCCTCAATTCAATAGATTGGTTGAAGAGATAATGAGGAGAGATCGTCAATATTTTCTAAACATGATGGCACAAAGTGGCACCAAAATACCGCATGATTTTGACTTATCTCAACTTATGGAAAGTAGACCTTCACAACAAACTCAACCTAATAGTGGAGGACCAAATAATATGATGTCGGAGTCACCATCAGTTTTGCTTCAGAAACCAGCAATCCCACATACACAAGCTCAAATGCATGATACTTACACTCAAAGACCCTCATGGAGGCCTTATGCTCAAACACATGCTCAAGATATGGGTCAACCAAGACAAATGGATACTCAAGGACTTCCTCAAAATTTTGACACAAGGAGACCTCATGCCAAAATTGGGGGCAACACAATGGAAAATGAAAGGCCTATTGAATATGGTTTATATGCACAAAACAGATATGGGGTCCCTCAACAAGAAGTTATGCCAAGTGCTCCACACATGTCGCAACAATATAGACCTCCATATGGACATGTCTACGATCAGTATCATCCATACATGCAAAAAGCTCCTCCTCAAATGGGTGTTTCAAACATGGGATATGCTACAAGAAATCCATCTCCTCCCAAAAATAATTTGGAGCAACAAATTAGAGATCTACAAAAGAAAGTGGAAGACATGAGTACATCCAAACCTACATACACTATGAGAGATATATGCCCTTATCCCTTTGATAAGAGCATTCCAATGCCTCCGTTTCCTCCGCACTTTGTAACACCAAAATTTGATAAATATAGAGGGAGAGGAGACCCCAAGGCACATATAAGACAATTCTTCACAGCTTGCATTGAGGTAGCGGCAGAAGAAACATACTTGATGAGGTTGTTCCCACAGAGCTTAGGAGATCAAGCTATGGAATGGTTTTCTCAATTACCTCCTGGTATTAAGTCATGGGGCGACTTGGCAGAAGCATTCATTCAGCATTTTTCTTACAACATTGAAACAGATGTCTCAGTTACTACCTTGTGCAATACGAAACAAAAAGAAGGAGAATCTTTCGCATCATTTTTACAAAGATGGAGAAACCTAGCTAGCATATGCTCTTGTGAGATCCCGCAAAAACAAATGGTGGAGATGTTCACACAAAACGTTAATAAAGCTATTGGCTATGATCTCAGAAAAGCTTGTTTGTCTACATTTAAGGATGTCATTGAAAAGGGCCTAGCAACAGAAAAGGTCTTAATTGAACAAGGAGTTATCAAGCTATTCAAAGAAAACAAAGAGGACTTCAAAGGAAAGGACAAACCAAAATTTTGGAACAAGAACAAGAACACGGTTAATGATGGTGTTGTTGATGCCAACACAGTAAGACCAAAGTTCGTCTTTTCTGGATCAAGTTCTACCGACAATCAAGTGAACAATCAAACGACTGCTAAACCACGAAGGAAGTACACTCCATTGGGAGAACCACTTGAATCAGTATTCAAAAATCTTGTAGCAAACAAAGTGATCACGGTCCCAGATTTTCCTCCATATGAACCAAAGGTAAAACCGAATTGGTGGAATGATGATGAATATTGCGAGTTTCATAAGAGCAAGGGTCATAAGACAAGTAATTGCCATCGATTGAAAAACATTGTACAAGATCTCATTGACAGAGGAGATATTGAGATTGAAGGACATTCATCTAATCAAGAGCATGAGGTGTTTAAGGAACCATTCCCAAAACATGACAAGGGAAAAGGCAAAGTCACAGATGATCAAGCCAATTACACCAGAACATCTTACAATTATGATTCCACTATTAATCACATCTCAATGGACAATCATATTTCTACCATTACTATCAAAAATAAAAATCCTAAGAATTCTTCTCCAAGACCCAAAATTGTCCTAAAAGGTGTGGGATCTTCGTCCACATCTACCTCTGAATGTCATGTTACAACCCGTCGAGGTAAGATCACATTGCCAGGTACCTCTACTAAGAATACCAATCTTCCGTCAACTAAGCCTGAGTACGACCTTGTAGAGCAATTAGGGAAAACACCCGCACTCATCTCTATTCTTGAGCTCTTACGTATATCTCCTGCACATAAAGTTGTCCTTGACAAAACCTTGAGAGATACTGCTGTCCCTACTGATCTAAACGTGGACCAGTTTCAAGCCATGGTGGGATATTTATCCATTCCACACTCCCTCACATTCACAGAAGCCGATGATGCCTCCATAAGTCAGCCTCATAATGCACCTCTACATATTGAAGCCTTCATACATAAACACCGAATAAAGCGAGTCCTGATAGATGGAGGAGCAGGTCTTAATATTTGTACATTGAGCACCATCAGACAATTGGGATATTCTGATAAAGCTGTAAATTCTACAAACCAAATCACTATTAAGGCTTATGATGATGAAGAGCGTTCGTCCAAGGGCACAGTCATCTTACCACTAAGAATAGGGCCAGTCACAAAGGATGTGGTTTGTCAAGTCCTGGATCTAGACCTCACGTATAACATATTGCTAGGACATCCGTGGATTCATGAAATGAGGGCAGTTCCATCAACATACCACCAATGCATTAAGTTTCCTCATAATGGAGTCGAGGTAACGGTCAATGGTGATCCAAATCCATTCATATATTGCAATAACTTGAGATCGCATACTGAGACTATCATTCCCAGCAATCGTGAGGCTACTCCTTCTTCAGCGTATATTGATCCTGAGTCATTAAAGCCCTCGACATCCAAACAAGGTGAACTTAGAGCCAAGTTTCAAGACAAAGGCATGGGAGAATACACTCTGAATCAAACAATGTTCTTACGACAAGTCATGACCTCTCCCAAGGAATATGGGAGGCCACAGCCTAATAAGCAAATCTCCATCATGCTACTCAAATGGGATCCTACCATCTTTCAAAAATGGGGCGAACTAGAGGAAGAAAATTTATATAAAATGCTATATAAGGACGCTGAAGAGGATACACATGATCAAATTATAATACCTTGTGAGAACTATGGCAAAGGTTTCAAAATTCTACAAAGATTTGGGTATGATGGAAAAAGCCCTCTCGGACTACGCAAAGAAGGTGTCATGGAGCCTCTACAACTTGAGCTAACTACAAGAAGGGAACGCTCCAAGGGGCTTGGTTTTCTAAATCCCAAGATTCACAACAAAAGAACAAAACAGATATGGCGAGTCAAAGTGGCTGAAGTTCAACAAGAAGATGACTATTCTACAGATTCCAACGAATGGGAATGGGGTTCAGACAAATCCTCCAGCGACTATGAGCTCCACGAGACATTCAGAGAGCCAGAGGAACCTACAGAGGAGGAGGAGTTTTACAAGAAATTCAGAGTTGGTCAAGAACCGACCCATAAGGATCCCGCACAAGCTTCGTTTCAAGGCCCTAGGTCAAGATCACATAGGATGAGGACACCTGTCCCTGAGGGTGCTACTAGTGATGATAATTTGGACTCACTCACGATCGAAACTGATGAGGAGAGTGCCATTGACGACCTCGATAACTATCTTGACATACCTGAATATAACCACATCTTCACTATTAGCCTTGCGAACTCTGAACACACTAAAGACCTTCCCCTCGTTCACCCCCAACTCATTGACTGGGATCAGGATGGACCAGCACAGCTTGATACATTTCAAAATGACGAAGCTATTGTCGATTATCTTGGCATTCGCGATGATCTTCCCCCTGGAGACCACAAAGTAGGATACGCCATAGAGCTTAATAACATGGCATACTTTGGTGAGGGTGTCGGGCCTTCTAGTCGCAAAAATGTGAAAATAAAAACAAAACAAGGGTCTTATGGCGAAAACCACACTGTGGCGCTATCTGACTCTAAAAAAGTAAAAACAAAGGACGTATCTGAGGGTGAAAACCTCTCTGAGGCGCCCGAAGATGGAAGGCTTGACATTCTCCCAGCATCATACGAGGAAAAATCATCCATGTTGGTAGAGGAGACTATAAAGACAAACATTGGTACAACAGAGGTTCCACATAACATATTCTTGGCTCAATCATTGACAGAGGCCGAGAAAGCAAGGTTCATAAGCTTCTTTAAGGAACGACAAGTCAACTTCGCATGGTCTTATGCTGATATGCCTGGACTAGACCCCGATTTAGTAATGCATCATTTAACAGTCAAACCGGAGGCAAAACCAGTAAAACAGAAATTGAGGAAAATGCATCCACAAGTGGCATTATTAGTCAAGGCAGAGCTGGAGAAATTACTGGATGTCAGTTTCATACGCCCAATTGATTATCCCGAATGGATTTCCAACTTAGTACCTGTTAGCAAACCAGATCGTAGCATCCGAATATGTACAGACTTTAGGGATATCAACAAGGCTTGTCCGAAGGATGATTTCCCATTACCAAACATTGATTTAATTGTTGATCTCACAGCAGGCCATGAGATGTTATCTTTAATGGACGGATTCTCTGGATATAATCAGATCAGGATTGCACCTGAAGATCAACATAAAACATCATTTACTTGTCCATGGGGAACCTTCTGCTGGAATGTCATGCCCTTTGGGCTGAAAAATGCAGGTGCCACGTATCAACGAGCTATGACTACTATCTTCCATGATCTCATGCATGTAACGGTGGAAGATTATGTTGACGACCTTTTGGTTAAATCAATAGACAGAAATACACACTTGGACATACTTTCAGTTGCTTTTGATAGGCTGGAAAAATACAAGGTAAGATTAAACCCAAAGAAATGTGTCTTTGGAGTAACCTCCGGGAAGCTCCTAGGATTCATTGTGTCTAAAAGAGGAATAGAAGCTGATCCAGCAAAAGTTAAGGCTATCTTGGACATGCCGCCACCCAAGAATATCAGTCAACTTCGGTCTTTACAAGGGAGACTCCAGTCCATACGAAGATTCATAGCACAACTTGCAGATAAGTGCAATCCTTTCCAGCACCTGCTACACAAAAACATCAAGTTCAAATGGGATGAGAACTGTCAACAGGCTTTTCAGGCACTCAAAGACTATCTTTTGAACCCACCAGTTTTGATGCCACCAAGTCCGGATCAACCATTGCTACTTTACATATCAGCTACTCCAACAGCACTGGGGGCACTCCTAGCACAACAAATACCTGACGGCAAGGAAAAAGCGGTCTACTATATCAGTCGCACGTTGGTGGGATATGAGTTGAACTACACTCCAATTGAGCGTGCATGTCTCGCTGTGGTCTTTGCTTCACAAAAATTACGACATTATATGCTCACTCACAAGACTAAGTTGATTGCCAGAATTGATCCACTAAAATATCTTCTCAACAAAGCTACACTTACTGGGCGGCTGGCCAAGTGGGTAATGATTTTGAGTGAATTCAACATTGAATACGTGGACAGAAAAGCCATAAAAGGACAAGCCATCGCAGATCAACTGGCAGATGCTCCCATGATAGATGATGTCCCTCTACAGTTAGAATTTCCAGATGAGTCCATTCTAACAATATCACCTGCAAAGCCATGGCAACTATACTTTGATGGCTCATACACACAGCATGGAGCAGGAGCGGGTATACTCTTTGTAACTCCCCAAGGCGATTCTATACCAAAGTCATACCGCTTATCATTTCCTTGCACCAACAATATAGCGGAATACGAGGCATTAACAACTGGGTTAAGAATTGCAGTTCAGTGGAAGATCCAAGAACTTCGTGTTTTTGGGGATTCTCAACTTGTCATCCGTCAAGCAACTGATGATTATCAAACAAAAGATGAAAAGCTAATGCCTTACAAACAACTGGTAGATGGTCTGAAACAGCACTTTGCAAAGATAGAGTTTGAGCAGATACCAAGAGAACATAATCGCGCTGCTGATGCCATGGCTACAATTGCTTCGCTCATTGATCTACCGCAAAATGAGACCTGCTATGAGTTCCTGGTTGACAACCTGCTGATTCCGTCATATGAGATCACTCCTACGGAAATGATATGTGTTGTTGGTCCTGAATCCCAGTTATATGGTTCCATATTCACATACCTTCGCGACAATATCTTACCTCCCGATCTATCAAACAACCAACGCCGCACTTTCATTCGCCAATCCTCCCGATATGTTATCCTAGCTGATATCCTATATCGATGAGGTCTAGATGGCACCCTCCTTAGATGTTTAGAGAGTGACGAAGCTCAGATTGCATTACGAGAAGTGCATGAAGGGATATGTGGTCCGCATACTAGTGGTCCTACCTTGGCCAAGAAACTCATCAGGACTGGATACTACTGGCCTACTATGGAAAAAGATGCATATCAGTTTGTCAAGAAGTGTAAGCAGTGTCAAATTCATGGAGACCTTATACATGCACCAGCACAAGAACTACAGCCACTTGCATCTCCTTGGCCCTTTTGTCAGTGGGGACTCGATCTCATAGGCAAGATTCACCCTCCTTCTTCCAATGGACATAAATTCATTATCGCAGCCACAGAGTATTTCACAAAGTGGATTGAAGCTGTGCCTCTCACACAAGTTACTGGGAAACAAATCGCTACCTTCATCTTAAACTACATCATTTGCCGATACGGGATTCCTACTTCCATTATCACCGATAACGGGCGTCCTTTCAAGAATCAGGATGTTCGTGAACTCTGTGAGCGCTTCCATATCTCTCACCGTTTCTCCACACCATACTACCCCCAAGGTAATGGCCAAGCTGAGGCGTCTAACAAAACAATTCTCAAAATACTTAAAAAGACAGTCGACGACGCTGGCCGTAACTGGCATGTCCAACTCAATCCCGCACTTTGGGCCTATCGTACCAGTGTCCGCACACCTACAGGAGCTACACCCTACTCACTTGTCTACGGCGCTGAAGCCATCTTGCCTATTGAGGTCGAGCTACCTTCTTTATGGGTCTCCTTGAGAAACATAATCAACGATGAAGACTACAGGGTCTCCCGCTTACAAGAACTAGAACTGCTGGAGGAACGACGACACACTGCTTTTAATCATCTCAAGGCTTACCAACAAAGAATGAGTCACAGTTACAATCACAAGGTCAAGCCTCACACATTTGAGGTAGGTGACTTAGTCCTCAGAGAGAACCCCAAAAATCAGCAAGACAGAGATAAGAAGGGCAAATTTGAACCCAACTGGCTTGGTCCTTACATCATTACAGCAGCATATGGATCTGGGGCATATCAGCTCTCTACTACAGAAGGTGAATCCTTGGAGGATCCTATCAATAGCATGCACCTTCGCAGGTTCTACACATAAGCTCTTTTTGAATATCCTAATGCAAAAATACAAAAAAAAATCAAAAAAGTTCAAAAATACAAAAAAATTATAAAACAAAAAAATCGTCACTTGGTGAAAACCTGGCAAACAGGCGCCTTGTGACAACAAAAAAATTGAAAAATCGAGAAAAGTAAAGAGAAATAATTTCGTCCAACGGTGAAAACCACTTCGGTGGCGCCCTGGGCAAGTACCATGGTGAAAACTGGGCCACCAACGCCATGCGTAGGGACTTTGCTCCTCCCTCCTTCAGGATTCTCTTTCATCCTTTCACTTTGCACACACTCACAACCTATTCACTCACAATAAACTTACCCATTCCCATCATGGCTTGTTATTGATCTACCTAAGATTGGTTAGCCATCCATGACCCTCCCTTTTCACTCCATTTCCATCCATAATAAATCAGATCCTATCTGTGACTACGGCCAATTCCTACGTCTAGTAATGGGTGTGGAACTGAGAACACCACATGTTTCGAGGAGTACAGTTTCTTCCAGCTTCCTTCAAGTCTGTCCACGCACAATCCGCAATAAAGCAGCATCTGCATCGCCAGTCCGCAATAAAGTTTCGTCTTCTCTGCAATAAGGTATCAGTTTCATGGATTTAGTCAGTTTCAAATGAGACACAGCAGCAACAATGAGCTTCAACAAAATCAAATCTTTCAACAGACTCAGACAACATATGGTTCAGTGCTATCTATCCTTTTTGTGAAAGTAAACATTGTGACTACAATCAAAATAAGACTTAAACAAGTGACAAGAGACACTAAACTTGAGGACTACAGTGGATGTTGGTGTCGAGTCTTGGTTTTCTTTTGATTTTATCTTTTGGTGACATGTCTTTTAGCTTTTCCAGGATGTCTTTGACTAGAGATTCTATCTCTAGGATGTCTTTGACTAGAAAGGCGAGGATGGGGTATCATCACCTATTTGCATTTGCTGTTTGTGGATTGTCTCTTAGTAATGCTATGACTTGTCCAAGGATATGAGGACACTGTGAGTCTAGTATGAACTGGGGCATTCCTTGTTTGTGACTGTCTTATCTCCATTCAAACAGGTACAATGACTTTCTGGGCTGAACATATGCCTCGATTGTCATAACCTACCTGCCATAATAAGCTCAATGATGATAACGCACAAGAAGCTCTTTCACATTCATATCTTCTGTCTTCCATCCCCCTTTCTTGATTGACTTCCATCATCCTTCTCGAGTCCGCGTAGCCCGCTATCACATGACTGAGTATAATGACACACCAAAAACATTTGCATTTCATATAGTTACACCTGCATCACCACATATAAGCATTTCATACATACATATAGATATCACAATTGCATCACATCCTGCATACAACACATGTTAGCACATCTCACATTTTCATTATGTAAATAATCATTTGCATTATCATATTCATTTGCATTACATACATTCACATTTGCATCATGCATCACATATAAAACATAAAAGAACAAAAATATATTGCATTGCATCATATAAGCATCCATATCATAAAACATGTATCACATAAGAGCATTTCATCACATAAGGTACACATGCATATAGCTGCTGCAAAAATGGATCATCTCTCATATATACTCAAAATGTGTCATGATACAATGATGTCAAAAGAATCATATGGCTACAAAAAAATCACCCGCAGGTGTCTACAATACAACAATGGTACATCTACTGATACAATGGGAGCCCACTATAGCTATGAGGAACTCCCTCCCTCGGAGCCGCCTCGCCTCGACGGAGTCTGAGCTATAGATGGACCCACCCCAGGATCCCCCTGTCTCTCTGGTGGTGGTGGAGGCCCCATGACCCCACCGCTGGATGCCTGTCTCCTGCGGCTCCCTCCCGTAGCCGTCGCTGTGCGCGACGATCTATGGAAGCTCCTAGCCCGCTGATCTGCTGGCACGGCTGCATAGTATAGATCCCTCCAGTAGGCGATCTCCTCTCCGGCTCGCAAAACATATGCGTAGCCTGCCCCTGCATCCTCTGCTGCTTGCCTACCTGCCCTCAGAGCTGTCTCAGCCTCTGTGTATCTCTGGATGGCCTGATCCCTCTCCCACTCTGTGTCTCGGACCCTGATCCTGAGGTGGTTCCTCTCTCGAACCAAATCCTCAATCTCGTCTGCCTGGCCCTGGCAGATCTCCCACAGCCTCACCACCTCATCCTCCTCAGAGTCTCCGCTCTCCGCCTCCGCCTGTGGCTCCTCCCCTACAGGTGCCTGTCCCTCAACCTCTGCCTGCACCTGTCCCTGTGCCTGTATAGGTACCTGTGGCTGCACCTGTCTCTGTCCCTCTGCCTGCACCTGTCTCGGTCCCTGTCTAGGACCCTGTGCTGCTGGCACATGTAGGGGCAGTCCACCCCGTCCTCTCACCACTGGAGCTGCTCTCTCCTGTCCTCCCTCCCTCCGAGGTGCCACCCGCCTCTCTCCCACCACTCCCCTCCGCCTCCGCCGGCCCCTACCTCCATCCCCTCCTCCATCATCATCCTCTCCTCCACCCTCTCCATCCAGTGGCTCTGCCGGATTTGTCAATCTGGGAAATGGATGCTCTGCCCAGTGCGCAGAGTACTCTGCATCCATCCCTGCATCATCTACCTCTGGCCACATGTCCCATGGCATCGGCATCATCTCAGCTAACTGTGTCACTGCCTGATCATATGATAATAGTGGGCCAAACTGCACCTGATCTCTGACCGTCCGGGCATACATGCCCGAGCCTCGTGGCATCCGCTGAATCCGCCCGAACTGCCTGCACACCCTGTCTACCAGCTGCCTCTCTAGAATATAGGGCGTCTGCCCCATCAGATACCTGCTCCTAAACACATATGGTAGCTCCAAGGCATCGTCCTCCCACTCCTCGCACCCCAGGTACGGCCTCCAGATCACCATGTCAATATCATCAATGACTCGCCTCCAATGCTCTAATCTCCCAATCCGAGGCTGGGATGTGATCATGTCATACAGGTGCACAAAACTCTGTCCCTGTCCTCTGCCTCTGAAATGAATGGGCCGTGTGATGGGAAGGTGCTCATAGGCCCACACCTGCAAGAGAGTCACGCCGCAGCCCAAACCCACTGATCCGTGGTATACAAACTGATGCAGCTCATAATACAAATGTGCTAGGACACATGGCCCCCATGCATACCTAGTGTGCTCTGCCATCAGCATCTCCAAGGCCCCTCCCCAACCCACTGCCAATCCTCGTGTGGCCCTGTCTGGACACAAATATCCACTGATGACTCCCCCAACAATTGCCGGCAATGCTAATCCTGTGGCAGTCATGGTGTCCCAGGCTACATGACCTGCTCGCATCTCCAACTCAGGATCCTGAAAAACCCGTCTCAATGCCTCCCTGTCACCGTCACGGTCGTAGGGAATCAACTCTCCATCAATAGGAACATGCAGAATCCTATATACATCCTCTAATGTCACTGTCATCTCACCCATCGGCAGGTGAAACGTGCATGTCTCTGAGTGCCATCTCTCGACCAATGCAGTCAGCAACCCCATGTTTGCCTGAAACTCGGGCACATAGAGCATATGTGTGAGACCCATCTCCTCAATGGAAATCATGTCCTGGATCGACAACTCTGGTCGCAGTCTCTGAGTCGATGGGAATCTCTCCCGTGACTCTAACATCGGCAAATACTCCTGCAGTCAAGCAACTCAATCATGTCAGTTATCGTGGCATTCACTGTTTATCACAAAATGCTACTTGCTACCTAAATGCATCTGGTTATCTATCCTAGTGACACTCACTGTTCATCACAAAGTGTTGCTATCTACCCTAAGTAGTGCTCCCTGTTCATCACAAAGTACTACGTGTATGACATTCCCTGTTCATCACAAAGTGTCACTCACATTCGCACTCCCTGTTCATCACAAAGTGCTGCCTATCTTGGTGCTCCCTGTTCATCACAAAGTGCCTGGATCTATCCTAATCTTTCTAGAGGACCTGCTTGAGTGTATCCTCTCAGCAGCTTATCCAATCGACAGCGTATGTTCATCACAGAACTGTCGATTTGACCTAAAAGACTAAAACCATGCATTTAAACACACAAACGCACTTTTACAACACACACGCGCTTTTAACTCATAAACGAGCTTATAGACTGCACAAACGCGCTTCTGAAACACAGACGCGTTTTATGAACACAAACGTGCCTATGCCAGACACAAACGCGACCAGGGAACACAGACGTCCCTACATGACATAAACGCTCCTATAAAGCACAGACGCTGCTACATTTCACAAACGCGTCCGCATTCAACACAAACGCGGTTCCAGGCACAGACGCGCCTGGACCCGACACAGACGTGCCTGTTGGACACAGACGCGCCTGGCGCTGACACAGACGCGGTTGCGCATTTTTGCACTTTTTAAATATCCTATTCCTAGCGCATTTATTGCTCCTAAACATGCATTTATGACAAAACTCGAAATGCGTGAAAGTACGAGGAGGTTTTCGGGTACTTACCGGCTCTCCTGCATCGGCTGGTCACTGGAATCGGCGGACACGGTCGAATCTATGAATGAATGCCATCGCTGCTGACTGTTGCTGCTCTTTTCTCGCTCTGCACTGTGATCTTCTAAGGGTGTGGATGACAATGAGGATGTCTTTTGCCTGTGGTCTATCTTATAGCCTAGCCTAGCCCTCGCCTTCATTTCCCGAGTCAGTCTTTCTCATCCCGTGACTTTGTCACTTTATCCAATCAGTCCATTCTATCCCGTTTTTTCTTATCGAGAGATTGTCTGCAATCTTTTCAGACATTTTCATCCAATCTCTCGAGGGGGCATATCATTCCCATTCTGGGGCAACTCTGTATCAGTTCATCTTATCTTCTTTGAAACAACGCGACAAGCCGCATTGTCTCAAAGAGGGGCAAAATGTAGACACCCAAAATTGTCATGTCTAATTAAATAAATATTATTTATTTAATTATCTAAGCCTAATTCTTCTATTAATTAAATAAATCTGTATTTATTTAATTAATTCATTTATCCTCTTCTAGCCTTATTTCTCATTTAAATAAATACATTTATTTATTTAAATTATCCCTTTCCTAAATTAAATAAATATCTTATTTATTTAATTATCCTACTTCTATTAATTAAATAAATCTTTATTTATTTAATTAATTCATTATCTTTTTCTACACATGACACATGTCATTCATCTCTTATTTCCTACACTACCTACCTCTTTCATTATTTTGGTATTTCTTATACCTACCCTCTAATCCTAGCCGACCTCTCTTTTTACACCTCTCAATCTTAACCCTCCATTTCTTATTGTGTCTTCTATTTAAGGAGATGCTTTCTTCATTGTCAAACCCTAATCACTGATGCTAATGATCTTTCATGCAACTTGCTACACTTGCAACCACATTTCGTTCTTTATTGAGCTCTTGTGCATACAAAAATCTGAGAGCAAGCATATCAAACAAGATCAATGGAGATAGGAAGAATGAAGATCAAAACCCTATTGGACATGTGATGGTATAATCTTTGTGATTTTTGAGTTATTTGCATTGTCTTAGGTTATCTTCATATGTTATGGTGGATCTTTGTTCATTGTTAGGCTAGGGTTTAGTGGTTGAATCCATTTTAGTCTTTCAATATTGTTGTTTATTGTTATCCATTTTCACCATATACATATATCAATTTCATCTGCTCTCCATCCTTGTCACTTACAAAATCAAAATATTTACCCAAGGAACTTAATTCATCTTCAATAGAATCAATCTTTTCCTTATTATTCTTCACTGCAGTAGCCGGCCATGAAAGACATTACCTGTAAAATTTGCTATCACTATAGATATAATCTCTCATTTCATCAATGCATACAGATAGGGGTCTATGCGCATCATTGCACTCCTTCAACAAACTCTGCATATCATCACCTTTTTCTTTTAAATCTTTATGATCATCATGTTTCTCAAACAATTTCTCCTTAACAATATCATACAAATATTTTGTAAGCATATTACTAATATCTTCACTTTTGACATTGTTCCAGACCAAATGATTTATCATAATATTTTCAAACCTTTCTAACTCAACAAAAGTTAGCCACATCTTACTGATCTTCCTGATTCCATTTGTACCGCCAATAATTTCCAACAAGTTTGACTCATCATCAGATTCTTTTTCTTTCTTCTCTACAACAACCAATTCTCCTTTAGCCATAGGAGATTCGAGATCTTGAATTATAGCAATGTCTTTCTCCTTCTAATCCTTCTTTCTCTTCTTATATTTTAAGATACATATAGGCATAGACTCTCTCCTTTTCCTCTTACCGGAGGAAGAACCTCATTTAGCAGAACTGGTAGCAGGGGATATCGGACTGACAGTCCACATATACATAAACATTGCATGCATCCTCTCTCTTGTCCAAACTATTCAAGTATCAAAAGTTTTGCCTCACAACTGGGACACCAGATTCCCATATCATATTCACTTTAGTTGAAAGAGACCCCAGACAATACATAGCTAAACAAACAAGCAACAAACTAGAAGGAGTAATTCTTGCTCTTTTGACATATTAATGTTTTCTAACAACAACTCCCTTAACAATTCATGCAAGTTGAACATTCTATTTACCATAACAAGCATATGCAAAAAGTATACTGCAATAGCTGAAGTGGAACCTTCCTTATTTCTGGAATAGATCTTGTAAGAAATTCCATATGCAACATACCTCACAATGGGATTGATGATTTTATCGATAATCAACTCTTGCTAATCACCCATTACACCAATTAGTGTTTCAACCTCTTTATTATTTATCGATTTGTTAACTGGAATGGATCCACTATCATACAAACCAGTAATAACTAATATAATCTCCTTCGTAATTGTATAGGACTTATCCAAAATGATGTAATCATTCTACACACAACTAAGGATTACTTTGATCACCTCCTCATCATCAAACCAAGGAAATTTAGTCCATAGATTCGATTCTTTATGCTCTAACTCCTTGATCTTTTGTAAATCTGCATCACTCAGACTCTTTTCCACTTTTTTTATTTTCTTAGGGTTAAATTCATCCAAAAATACCTTCTCCACAATCTAAAAGTCTATGTTGCTTGATTCTCCAACAATCATCTTGGCTTCCATAATTATTTTCTTTGTTCTCTTGCTTTATTGCTTTTCAACTATTCACAACACCTTCAAGCACTAATAACATGATAAAGAAAAATGATTTCAAACATCAATACTTATCTTGCCAAAAATCTCCTTTAGGGTTTTTCCACCAAAAAATGTCTTGTCGATGATGCAACAAAAACCACTAATCATCGGATAGCATCTCTAACATAGTCATGCCATACTAATGACATGATCCACTCAAAAGGAGGGAAACAAGGATTTTTCTTCAAGAACTCCCCCTGAGCTAAAGCAATATGCTCAGTTTCTGAAGGAAGAGGTGCCTGCATCGGATTTTCGTAGACCAGGCTCACTTCCTTCATTCCCCAAACCAAAAATTCCTTTTTCTTTAGTTCATTATCCTTCATTACATTTTTCTTAGTACATTTCTCCATATTTTCATTTCTGCACTGATTAGCATAATGTCTGGATTCCTTGCACTTGTAACAACTGATGTTCTTCTTAATTGAATTTACCAGAAGTGTTCTAGACCTGCACTGATTGGATTTATGACCATAACCATTGCATGCATGACAATATCCATGAAAATTATTGTTCACCTTATTTTCTCCAACCAGATTAGAAATTTGATAGTAATTAGCTTTATGATGATGAAACCACTTGCAATCGACACCTAATGCTTCTACAGTTTGTAGCCTTATGACAAAACTTATTGTATTGAAAATAATAGTCATTAAATGATAGGTACCTTTGTCCATTAGATTGACGAACCGGTGGCCTCCTTGCATTAGTACTCTAATTTTGGGTGTTGCTTGCATCTTCTGATTTCTTTTCTACTTCTGCCTTAACCTCTTTGCTTTTGTATTTGTCATTCTGATTTGAACATTCATTGGGCTGAAATCCAAGTCCAGTCTTGTCCAAATGAGCTTTCTGCATATTCATAAATTCTTCAAGGAGCTTACTATATCAAGAACCTTATTCTCTGCCTTCAACTTCTTCACCTCTTGCTCTAGCTTCTCACATTCTTCAGTTTGTAGCTTGATTTATTCTTTTAGGGTTTCCTCTGCTTTGCTCTCCTCAATTTTCTACATCAAAACTTTAATATTCTCATTCACCTACTTCAACTAATTTTTAACTTCCTTATGCCTCAATTTGAATTTTTATATTTTCTCTCTTAGGTTCTATACACATTCATTTGCTACCTTCACATTCTCTTTCAATTCCTCATTCTCAGATTCAACACTTTCTAGATCATCAAGAGTTGTCTGTAATTCCTCATCCAACTGAAATTCTTCGATCATACTTATCGGTACCATGATTCAAGTAACAAGGATCTCCCTCAAGCGATTAAGCTTTCAAGCAAGGGACCAAAGCTCTAATACCAATTGTTGGATTGGTTGAATGGACCGAAATACTGAGAGGGGGGAGGTGAATCAGTATTCCCACATATTCTAAAAACTTTCTTAACTTCTTAATTTTTGTTAGTATATCAATATTATCAATTAAGCTCATCAATATGAAATAGAAAATGCAGAATAAATAAGAAAAACATAGCCACAAATGGAAAATTGGATTTTATACATGGAAAACCCAAATGGGAAAATCCACAAAGAATGTTAACTCTCAAGATAATATAGCTAGTTATACGGTGTTTACAAAATGGGTGGCTCACTGTCAGATGGCTCACTAACAGATTATAAAAGCGGCTCACTACCGAAGAACTCATTGCATTAGATATAAATAAATTGAGGAAAGTTGCATCTCCAAATGTATGAAATTAGTTCTAGATTAGGCTTAGATCACAACTCACAAACTTACAGCAAATCCAATCAAATATATTTGTACCACTATCCACAAACACCTACCACAAATCCACTGAAGGATTACTGCACTACTCTATTGAACCAATCACTTGCAGAAAAACCAGTAAATGATTACTGTAACACTATCCACACTCTGACTCTACTCCAACTACTTCATTTTCCATACTTCACACATTGCACCTTTGTCTACCACTTATCATACACTCATACACATCCATCCATCATCCATGTCTCTGCTAAACGCATGTACACGCACACACACACCAGAAAGCTTATACACCAGGATAATATGTCAGCCAAGCATAAGAAATATACTGCTCAGATAAACACACTATCCAATAAAGCCTTAACGAAAAAGCATGAAAACCAAGTTGGCCCCTACAAGATCTCTACACACTTCCTTTACAAAATACCTTAATTATCATAATAGAACAGGGGTCAACCAAACCCATAGATATGGACCCATAGGCACAAAAATCCAAACACAGTAACTCTAAACTCCAAAATACAGATACCACACATACCACAGATGTCAAAACACAAAATGCGATAGATACAACTAATATAACTGACATAATCGATTCCTAAACACACGACTGATACCAGGATAGAATATACACCAAAATAAGAATACCTTAGAATTTTGAAGATGAAAATCTTCAAAAATGACTCCAGTAGATTATCTATGCTTTACTGTATCATATCTTATACATACCTATCTTCTAGCAATACCAAAACTGTAACTCCAACAATATACACCATCTAGGCCAAACCGGATAACCAGATTTGACATCAATGATAATAATGAAAATATTCACACAAGTCTGACACTTTTGTGCAAGACATGAAAAAATATCTGATATGTTCCTTTGGATCTCCTTTTCCTTTATATTTATCAAATTTAGGTACCACAAAGTGAGGAGCAAAAGGTGGCATAGGTATGTTTTGGTCATAAGGATAAGGACATAAGTCCTCGATCATATAATTCTTTATGAGCGCTCACATACTTGTCATTTGTTGTTGCAATTCCTTAATTTTTGTTGTAAATAATTACTAGGTGGTGCTTTGTCTCTTTGAGCTATCCCTATGCCTAAGCCATCAAGAGGAAAAGGATGGAGATATTGCATATTAGGATGATATTGGTCATATATGTGTTCAAGTGGTGGAGGGATGTAATTGCTATATGAGCCACTTGGTATGTTATTGTGATGAGATCCACTAGGTATTAGGTGATTGTATGTGTCATGACCATGTGTATAATTGATATTCTAAGCATGATCTTGGGTATGGTCATCAAATCAGACACATGATCTTCTATTTTTAAGTATTATTATAATTATGATCTTTAGTATCTTCTTGTTGTTGGATATAGGCATTGGTATTCCTTCAGCCTCAAAAAGCACATGCATGAGGTTGTTCATAAGTTTGTCTAGGATAATTGGTATGAGTATAAGCATTGGGAAATTTGGGTTTTTAAAAGAGGGATGAGTGTGACTTAGGCACTGTATGCTCACATCTATGTCCACCATCATTACCCTTATCTTGATTTGGATATTCTTCCAACATTTGTGTCAGATCAAAATTATGAGGTAAATCTGCACCATCTTGAATTATCATGTGGAAAAATCTTTGACAGTCTCTTCTCAAAATTGTCCCAAGTAACTTATCGAATCTTGTGTTGCACATGTGATCTTAAATTTCTATGGTTGTAAAAGACTCGTTGTCAAAGTCTTACGCATTGTTGTGATTTTTAAAGGATCATGTGTTGTATAATTCTTCTTCATCAAAATCATATGTGTCCATGTTTAGAGATCTTTGAGCTTATTTGGCTTGTCTTATAGACCTTTGGGATCAGATTTCAACCATCAAAGACCTTGGCTAAAATGAGAGATGGAAGAATGAATGGAAAATCAGATTATGAAAGATAAAGTAGTTATGGATATGAAGATAGAGTCTAGAGTTGTCTTCCAATGTCCTAAAATGTTGTTCCAAAGTTGATAAGATAATCTAAGTAAGGTGTGGCTTCCTAGGAATGACTAATTCCTATAGGTAAGTTGAACTTAACTCGAGATGTCAAAATGGTACCCAAGATGATAAATCTGATGCAGGAACCACTTAGAGAGGTATATGATGTGTTTTTCAAGATAAGATAAGTACTATTAAACAACCTTTTAACTTTGGTTGAAAGGTGTAAATAGAAATTTAAGAAATGATGTCTAAAACTACCTAAAAGTGGATGAAAAGTTGTGGAAAGATAATGGTTGAGTAGATGAGATCTTATGGAATTAGCTCTAGAAGCTCTTTGAATCTCATAACCATAGATGCAGTATTAATCCATAGACATGTCAAGATTCTCATATATGTAGTTTTAGAATCCAAAAATGTAGTTTCATAGTTGTAGTGAAAATCTTAGTTTTGTCCAAATATGCAATATGATGTCTTAGAAACGCACTAAAAAGTTGCATAAACGTGACATGATGCCTCAAAAACACATTTTCTTAGTCTGCAGTGTTGTTTTTAGTTCTATCTATAGACACACCATAAAGTTGCATAGACGCAACATAATGCCTCAAAAACATGCTGGAAATGAACATAGATTCGACCAAAATTATCGTATACACATTGGGAGATGTCAAAGATACATTTTTGGTGAAATTTAATATTCCTCAAGTCTGTCCAAAATTTTGAAGTTGTTAAAATGTGACCAAATCTAAATGTTGATGTTTTGTGACAAGAAGATATAGCAAATAAGAAGACACAATATATGAAAGTTTTTTTGTCCAAATATGAGTATAATGTGTATGTTATATAGGCTGAAATAATCCAATTTCCATTGGTCCTTAACATAAAATAATTGTTGAACACACAGCGGATGTTGAGAGTGGGGAGGGGCTGAATCAACATAAGTTAAAATTCCACACTGCAAACTTATATTAACTAGTCGATCTCAGATTCACATAACAAAGAGTTTAAAAAAGAACATAAATCATCTATTAAAGAACACCAAAATTTTATACGTTGAAACTCGAACTAGGAAATGCCACGGTGGAAATTTAACCCACAAGATAATCTACTATATAAAAAATGATTACAAAAAGTAGAGCTCACTACTCTGGACTGCACACCAAGGCTAACTACTCATGGGGAAAGATACAAAAAGGGACTTGCAAACCTAAAGCTAACTGTACTCAGGGAAAGATACATAATTACAATATCAAAGAGAATTTTATGAACAAAAGCATCTTTCTATGCAGATTATAGTTATTGTTTAAAGCACAAATTCTCCTCGTGCTGAAATATTTGGACCACCAGACCTTTCAAATCACTGCAACTATTTTCACTCTTACTTTTGCACTGAAATACCTCTATATAGACTTCCTTGCATCAAATCTCACTGATATTCATATTCACATATTCATCATATATGTATTTCACACACACATATATAATATTTTCAACAAATCATCATATATACTGAGCCGAAACAATTATCTTCACAAAGTCATCCATAAGAAGATGTTAACATGTATACATGCTTTTGACCCAAAATATACAACTGGACCCAAAAATATGAAATGTATTGCACTTGATCCAATCACAAAAATCTTTGGACCAAAATTAAATAGCTAAATTAATGGTTAGTACATGAAAATTCTTTCAGTAAACTCTGATGATGTAATCAAAACATAAAACACTTCCAGATCAACACATGAACATTCTTAACATAGCTTCATAACCCAAAATATTGCTTCTCCCAAAACACTGCTTTTGATAAATTTTTGGATTCCAGACTACTTCCAGAATAAAGGGGTTGGTATCAATGACAATACAAAGGTATATGTGCAAAAATCTCCCCCTTTATCATTGATGGAAACACCTACCAAAACAAAGTTATCAAATCGATTATTAGAAAAAACAAATTGAATTTTCCTTTTTGTACAACCCATTTATCTCTCCCCTTTTGTCATAAAATACAAAAGATGCAGTGGAATCCCCCTAGGAAAAATAGCTCATATCCATAAGAAAAGTTCAAAACAGAAGAAATCAAGCACCTTAAAACACTGGAGCAATGGCTCCACCATGCATTGACTATAATTGTTGTAAAATAGCATTCCAATCTATGTCATCTAATTCAAGAACTCTAATTTAACTTTCCAATTTTAAAATACATTTTTCGGCTTCTTCACAACTCAAAGGTGAGGAAATGGTATCAAACAATTTCGTCACATTCTTTATCACCTTTATCATGCTAGAGATATGAATCTATATAGTATCACACAACCTATCAAAAAATTTCTTAATAGCTTCCTTCTTAACATTCCAAATCTCTAGGTCCTCATTTAGCTGATAAATCTTCATTCTATCAGACCCATCTTCATCTAATCAGGGGTCAAAACTCTACGAGATGTCTAAGATAGCACGTTCTATATCTGAAATTCTCATCTAAACATATACAGTCTACTTTGGCCAAGATAGACTTGACTCTAAAAGCCTCAATAGCATGGTCATTACTTGCATCAAGAGAGATTATCTTTCCTTTCAACCAGAGATGTGCTTCAATATACTTAATCTATAAAGACTGCAACCTATTAGATAGAAACTTCTACTCAACTGATTTAGAAAATCTTCCTTCAAAACCCACACCACATGCTTTCAACTTATTAAAGTCATTTCTCATCTAGTCCTCATCATTCCAGGGTTCAACTTTGACTTTCAAAAGTTTCTCATGGAGAAAATTCAACATATCTTCAACTAAGTCTATTGAAACATAGCTCTTTTTTCTTGCCTTAATTAATAAATAATTTCCAAGCAAAAAAATTTCTTGGGGGGATAACAAATTAATGTCCAACTTGCCTTGCCAAACAGGGAATTGTAACAACTCAAATGAAATATTGGAAACAAGAGCAGATAGAACAACTGGGGTCTTTTCATACTCAAATACTCTAACTTCTTCTTTAGGATTATCTTCACCATATACTTTAACATTTTCTCCTTTAGACAAACTCCCATAAGATTGCAACAAGGATTCTAAAGCATTACACCTTGTAAATCTTCCAAATCTTCAAATACATTCTCAAGTTCTTTCTCAATCTTCTTTTCCTCTTCCTTTTCAACTTCTGAATCAAAAACATCAACAATAACTAGAACTTATTCATGTTCATCCATGGGTATATCTTTCACAAGAACATCTACTCTAAATACTGGAGTAACATAACTACTACTAGGCTCACCCAAATCCATTTTCTTTGAGGTCTTCTTCATCTGAGAAGATAGAGAGAGAACCACATTTTCTGCAATATCATCTATTTGTTTCCTTGTCCTTTTAATAACATCCAAATCATTGACCATAATCGGGTTAGATCTTTCCTTGGTGCGGAACTGATGAAATAGATTTGATATCGGCAAACAACTAAGAGGGGGGGAGGGGGGTGAATCAGTTGTCGCTAAAGACCTACACAACTTTAACTTAATCTCAAATTTGATAAATACCCATGAAAGCATGAATCGGCAACACATCATAAACACACATAACACTAAGATTTTTGATGTGGAAACCCTGTTAGGGGAAAAACCACAATGGGGATGGAACCACAAAATAGGTATACTCTGTTAGAAGTATTACAATGGAGAATGCACATGCATTCAGGTGCACTGCCTTGAGCTCACTGCTCAAAATCAACAAGGGCTATAACCTAGGGAAGTCTCACTTCCTTACAAACAAATTTGGATCACATCCGAAAATCATGAACTGACAAATAGCATCTTCAATGTATGGTTACAGTTTTGATTAATCACAACAACTTTCATCTTCTTCTTCACACTTCTTCTCTGCTTCCAAAAGATCAATACATTATTTGCACACATGCATTCCTTCTATCGCTCTTACATACCTCACACGAGATTATTACATTTCTTTATACATGATATCAACCTTGGATCAATCAACAAGGTCAACTGAACACACATAAAACAATTAAAATGATATAGCCATTGATCAAATACAAATTATCATGTGCAGACCAAAATAATATCAGCTAAGACATATCATGGACCTAAATCAATACCTCAAACATGAAACACTTCCAAGAATTACACCTCAAACATTTGCAACACGCTTCATGTATCCAATCGACCAAGAACATGAAGAACACCACCAAAAGGAAGAAAATCATCAATTATGGGCTCAATGATCAATGCGGACCACCAACACAAAAGGTGCATGATCCAAAAACATCCACAAGAATCATAAATTACCACAACAACATCCTCACAACACTAATTACTAGAATCATCATTATCATCATATCAAACCTTAGGAACACTAACTATAATGATTGTTAACCTAAAAAAATCACTTGTAGACCTCTAAATTATGAACCACTTGAATTAAGGACACACATCACCATCCCAAACATAATTCCAAATCTGCAAAACAAGATATTACAATACACAACAATATGGATAAAAAAACTAAATATTGTCATCACTAAACAACAGAAAAATTGGCCACAACATAGATACTCATAGCTCAATCAAATCTTCATGCAGACCTCTGGAAATTGAACTAAATCAACTATAGACATCCCTCTAAAAACCCTTTAATCTGCAAACTCTGATCTTCACCATATTAAACAAACTAACTAAATGAACTTCACAACATCACTGTCACAGACTAAGAAATATGTTGACATCAATGACAACAGATCTCTCAAATATCTCTGAAGTATATATTTACAAAATTCTTCCAAAAATATCCCCCTTTGGCATTGATGGCAACATATTATGTAAAAAACAATCAATGACAAAGAAAAGGAAAATTCTCTTCACATGACTCTATCCCCCTAAACTCTTCACAGTTTTTCACATGACTCTCTCCCCCTAAACTCTTCACAGTTTTTCACATGAATCTCCCCCCTTTGACATAAATGGTGTAGTCAAATCACAAAACTAAATATGAACATCGGACTCACAAAAATAAATATGAACATCTGACTCACAAAACTAACTACTCCCCTTGAGTATCAGCCACCACTCATCAATCAAGATCACAAGATATGATTGTGAAATGCACCGAACTAATGCAAATCAATGTATCTTAGTTCTGATCAGGAGGGGAAATCACCCCTAACTTCCCTCTAAGATACTCAAAAGTATCCTTAGGCAAAGGCTTCATGAAGATATCTGCAATCTATTCCTTAGTAGACACATACTCCAATTTGGCTTCCTTCTCATTTACCTTCTCTCTCAAAAAGTGAAACTTGATAGATATATGCTTAATCTTTGAATGCAACACCAGATTCCTAGAAATGTTAATAGCACTTGAATTATCATAGTAGATAGCAATAGACTCATCATACTCAACTCCGATATCCTTTAACATCTACTTCATCCATACCACCTGAGTACAATTGTTTGCAATTGAAATATATTCTGCCTCTGCAGTGGATAGAGAAATAGAGTTCTTATTTTTTATCAACCATGAAACAAATCTTTGTCCCAAGAAAAATGCACCACCACTAGTACTCTTCCAGTCCTATACATCTCCTACCTAATCAGCATCAGTAAAGGCACTCAAAGAAAAATCATCATCTTTTAGGATACCATAGACCAAAATCAATTATCCCTTTCAAATATCTGAAAATTCTTGTAACATCTACAACATGAGATTCCTTAGGATCAGCTTGTAATATAGCAATAAGATAAACAACATTCATGATATCAGGTCTAGTTTGAGTCAAATAGAGCAATCCACCAATAATAGATCTATATCTCATTTGATTTTCTTTAGGGGAATCATCATCTTTCATCAACTTACATCCGATCATCATGGGAGTACCAACTATCTTTGAATCTTCCAAACCAAACTTTTTCAATAACTCTTTCACATATTTGGACTGAGATATAAAAATACATTTATCTGACAGAGTAATTTGCAATCACAAAAATAATTTCATCTCTCCAATCATAGACATTTCAAACTCATTCTACATCTCATCAACAAACTTTTTACATAGTCTCTCATTTTCACCAAAAATAATATCATCAACAAAAACTTCAACAATCAGAATATTATCATTATCAATCTTAAAGTATAGATTACTATCAGAAAAACCTTTGTCAAATCCTAGCTTCAACAAATACTTATCCAATCTAGCATACCATGCTCTTGGGGCTTGCTTGAGTCCATACAATACTTTTGTCAACTGATAAACCATATCACCTTGAATAGATAACTGAAATCCATCTGGTTGTTCAATGTACACTTCTTCTAATTCACCATTTAGGAATGTTTACTTGACATCCATTTGATAGACTTTGAAATCCTTGTAAGCAACATAAGAAAGAAACAATCTTACAGCTTCAATCCTTGCCACAGGGGAAAAAGTCTCTTCAAAATCAATTACTTCCATTTGTGAATATCCTTTGCATACAAGTCTAGCTTTGTTTCTAACAACTTCACCTTGTTCATTCAATTTGTTCTGAAAGACCCATTTGGTTCCAATTACATTTTTGTCCGTAGGTCTGGGAAAAAGATCCCATATATTATTATTTTTAATTTGATTCAATTCTTCTTCCATTGCTATTACCCAATGTTCATCTTTACATGCTTCATTCACATCCTTAGGTTCAATTTTTGAATTCAAACAATACTCAACTTGATCTTCAGCAACTCTTCTTCTTGTTTGAACACCTTTATTTCTATCTCCTATGATCTGATTTTTAGAATGATTCAACCTTACATACCTAGGAGTTTTAGGATTTTCTTGAACTTTAGCTTCTTGTGATATTTCTTCATCAACTGCCCTTTTTCCTTCTTCTTGATTCACTGGATTTACCAAAATGATCTGGACTTGGTTCTGAGTCTGAGGTTGCTTCCCTTTATCTGAGTTGTCATTTTGATCATCTAAATCATAACCAGAGGATCTAGTTTGTCTTTCCTTGCCGTCATCAACCCTAAGATTTGCACTCTCAATTATCTTTCTCAGTTCTTATTATAGCACTGGTTGGCCTTTCTTTTAGTATAATAGCCAATAAATATTCCCTCGTCACATCTAGCATCAAACTTCCTTATATCTTCATCCCTCTTGATATAACATTTACTTCCAAATTTTTTGAAATATTTGACAATAGGAGAATGAACAAACCATACTTCATAAGGAGTCTTACCAGTATCACCTCTGATATGCACCCGATTAAGAATGTAAACAACAATACTCATACCTTCTCTCTAGTACATATACGGAACATTTCCTTCCAACATCATGGTTCTAGCATCTTCTTGAATGGTTTTATTCTTCCTCTCTAAAACTTCATTCTCTTACAAAGTTCTGGGAGTAGAAAAATGTCTCTTTACCCCATGATTTTCACAAATTGTATTAAACTCACTAGAAGTGAATTCACCGCTTTTGTCAGATCTCAAACTCTTCATCTTCAAACCTTTTTCTGTCTCAACCATAGTTTTGAAAATTTTGAACTTCTTCAGAGCTTCGGACTTCTCCTTCAATAAAGTAACCCACATCATCCTAGAATAATCATCAATCAACAACATGAAATATCTATCTCCCAGCAAGCTTCTGACTCTAGAAGGAACACACAAATCAGTATTCACAAGATCCAACAATCCATTTGAACAATGCCTCTTAATCTTGAAATTAATTCTCATCTGCATCCCTAATTGACACTCCTTACATATAGGGTTAGTAGATTTCATCAACTTAGGTAGATCTCTCACTGCCTAAGTAGAACTTATCTTGATAATGCTATCAAAATTCACATGACACATCCTTCTATGCCACAACAAACTTTCATCAATCTGAGAAATCAAATAACTTTTACCAAGATCATTTAAGTGAAATATATTACTTTTAGTCTTTGTACCTGATGCAATCGCAATTCTGATACCACTCAAGATTCTACATTTTCCATTCTTGAATTGAAGATCATATCCCTTATCAACCATCCATCCAACACTCAAAATATTATGCTTTAGACCTTCTACATATAAGACATCATCGGTATTGTCCTTACCATCAAGAGAAATGGATCCTCTACCATGGATTATTCCAAATTTCTCATCACCAAACCTTATAACGCCACCTTTAAACTTTTCCAAGCTCGCAAACTTACTCTTATCACCGGTCATATGATAAGAGCATCCGTTGTCAATCACCCATTCATCTTTCTCTTCAACTTGTGCAACTAAATCTCTTTCCACATTCATGCAGCTAGCAAAACCAGTAAGTTTTAGATCATCTTGATAGAAATAACACCCATTCATTATCACTTGAACCACCTTTATCAGATTCATCATCTGTCACACCCTCATCAGCAACATAGTAACATTTCTTTTAAAATTTAGGCTTTTAATTTTTCTTAGGAACTCTTTCTGGATACCTTGAGGCAAAATGACCTATCTTATTGCAAGAAAAACATATAAGAGACAATTTTCCTTCATATTTATTGGCTCCTTCAAGTAATCTCTTATCAATAAGGGCCTCAAGCTCCTCAAGCTCTCACTTTTCTTCTTCAATTTCCTTCATCTCTTTTTCATATCTGGATATCCTCCTTGAAGAACTTTCTCCTAGATCATATATTTGCTTCCCCTTTTCAGAAACACTAGCCTTGAATGCAGATTCTGTCTTAGGAAGGGAATCACTAAACTCACTCAATTCAAAGGTTGAAAGCTTACCAATCAACATGTCCCTAGTCACATTAGTCATAGTATGTATTTTCTCAATAGCATCAACTTTGTGTTTGTATGATGTAGGTAAGGATCTGAGCACTTTAGAAACAATCTCTGATTCTTCTAATGTTCCACCAACACATATGATATTACACACAAGTTCATTCACCTTTTGCATGAAGGAATTGATATTTTCATCTTTTCTCATCTTCAACATCTCATATTTACCCTTCGTTGATCCTCAATGAAGGACTTATTCTCTGTTGATCCTTCCCTTGAGCATCTGAACAAAATTATAAATTCTATAGTGGTGGTTGATGACAAGGACCAGCTTATCTGGAAACTTACTACTGATGGTAAATTTTCTGTCTCTTCTCTTTATATTCAGCAATATTCTAGTTAGGAGAGTCCTTGCTGGGCTAAGGCTTGGGTGAAAGGACTTATTCCCAAAATTAATAATTTTTTCTGGACTGTCCTTCAGAATAAGATCCTGACGACTGACAATCTCAAAACTAGAGGTTTTTGTTTGCCTAGTATTTGTCATTTTTGTATGCAAATGAGGAAACCATTAATCACATGTTTATCCATTGTCCCTTCTCTACTGATATTTGGGATAGATGTCTGGACAACTTCAATGTCAAATGGGTCTTCCCTAAAGTTGTCTAAGATGTTTTTAATTCCTGGTTCCACCCTTCGAAGAACAATTCAGTTACTTTGTTATTGAGATTTGCTTTACCTCATATTTGTTGGGGAATCCGGAAAGAAAGAAATGATACAGTATTCAGAGATAAGACTTCAAAAGCTCAAATTATTTTTGAGAAAATCAAAAGACATATGGTGGAGAACCTCTACATCACTGGTGGAATAACCAGCCCTAAAGATCAAGGTGATAATATCATTTTCAAGAATTGGAGAATAAAGGGGAGTGACATCATACATGCTAATCCTAGAGAAGAGGCGAGATGAGAATGCCCCCCTCATGGATGGATGAAAATTAACTTCGATGGTGCTTCCAAGGGTAACCCTGTTACTACTTATCAAGTTGCCATTAGTTTTTATATTCAAAGTCATACTATATACTCTAGTCGATTAACACTACCAAATCATGCAATCAGTAGACACAGAGAAGTCAGTATGCACAGTCTAGTCGGTTACAGAGGAAAGCAGTCACAGAACGCAGTATACACCGAGTTGTCTACCGAGTATCTTTTTATAGCTACCGAGCAGCAAAGATGACACACTGAGTTGATATACATCGAGTGAAACGTGTTACCAGATACATTGAACCTGGACATGCATATGAAAACATGTCACAAGATCTAGGCACGTCTAACCGTTATCACATTGGAAATTGCACTAGAAGATTGTGTATGATTTTGAGATCAATCTAACCAATGAAATATTTTGTATAGTTATTCATTTGAGGAATCTTGTTTGTAAGATCGAAGCAGTGAAGTAGATCACCATATTAAGAGATCTATTTATACAGCATGAGTTAAGGGTGTATGTATCAAAGTAAGAAGACTATTACAGAGACACAGAGGTTACCGAGAAGGTTTTCAGATAACAGTCGAAGAACAGAGTAAACAGAAGGGTTTACCGAGTTACTATATGGGTTACCGAGGTATGCTATAAGCAAGGTAATCTATTATGAGCACATAGAATTTGCTATAACATTTCAGATGTAAAGTTGCAGATATTTATAATAATTTTATTGTAATATTGTGAAGTTGTAAGAGAAACATTTAACAAGGTAAAAGACTCTAATCAAGTCTAAAAATTGTAAAGCCTCTAACTAGGTGTAGCATTTAGAATAAATGTTGTTAAATCCTTTAGCAAGGTAGATCTAATAAATCTTATTACTCCTAACAGGGTAAGCTATCAGAAATAGCTAATATGTAGCTCTAACCGAGCACTCTTTATTATTGCAGTAGTGAAGTTGTGGGTGCCATCCCCACCGCAGTTTTTCTCTCTAACCAAGAGTTTCTACGTAACCAAAATATATGTGTTATGGAGTGAATCATGTATGATTGTTATCTATTTGTTTAAACTTTATTTTATGTTACTGCACTATTCTATTTATGCATAACGATAAAGTTATTATTCAGGAAAAGTTTTGGAGTACTGATTCACCCTTCCCCTCTCAGTACATTAGATTTCCATATTGGGCCTAACAATTGGTATCAGAGCTCGATCATGCTAATCAAGTGATTGCAAACATGCAAAGGCAAATGCAAAAATCTCTGAAAGTAAGAAGAAGATTATCTGATGACTTGCAGGATTCTCAAGAGTTAGTGGAAAAAATTGAGACATCATCTGAGAACAGTATATCTGAAGAGACTGAAGAAATGATTGGGGTATTGAAAGAAAAGAACAAAGCATTGGCTGATCAACTAAAAGCAATGAAAAGAGAACATGAATATTCCAGCACACAAATGATTGAAAATCTAGATGCATTAAGGACAGCTGAGGATAAAACAAGAGATCTAGAAAGAGAGAAACAACAACTTGAAGTCTTAGTATCTGATAAAAATGATGAAATCATAAGGTTGACTGGGATTCAACAAAACATGACAGATCAACTAGGTTATGCACATCATGAAGCAATTCTGAAGAATGATGAAAATCAAGCATTGAAACTCGAAGTATCAAGGTTGACCAATGAACTTGAAACAGAGAAGAAATCCAAAGAAACACTGAAGAAGAGTTATGAAGCATCAAAGATGTTGGATGAGCAACTGAATACAAGAAGACCCAATAGAGATGCAGGACTCGGTTACAAAGGAAAAGACTCTACCGAGAAAGGAATTCATACTACCGAGAGAGGAGAATCATCAAAGCAAGCTGGAAACAGGAATAACATCAAAAGAAAGAAGCCTATTTTCTACTACTGTGGAAATCAAGGTCACACTGCCAACATGTGCCAAATCAGAAAAGGTAAGCAACTGAATATCACTAAGTCCAATGGTTATTGTTACAATTGCAATAAATATGGTCACACATTTAACCAATGTAGGACAAAGTCTGTTAACAACTATCAGAAGGCAAAATACAAAGGGTTTTGTAGAAACTGCAATAGATATGGACATAGTACTGAGAAGTGTTGGCTTAAGCAAAAGAACTACATGTGATCTGCACACCCAGCAAACACTAGAGGTTACCGAACTTACACAGATCCTTACTGACAATATGCAGCAGTACCATGGGATTACAATACAAGGATATGGTGTGAATGTTGTGGAAGATATGGACATATTAGTGCCAACTATTTTATAAGGTTTGGAATGAACAACCGAAGATCATGGAGAAATCCTGGTATGGCATGTTTTCATTGTCACAAAGTTGGACATTTAGCTGGAGATTGCAGAGATCAACCTAGAAAAGACACTGAAGAAATAAAAGAGAAATTAAAGATGATTTGGAAAAAGAAGGAAATCATGTCAAATGAAGAAAGCACCTTACCTACCGAGTTAGGTGCACCTATTCCAAATTAATCAGAAAAGGTATTAAGGGACTGCATTCTCTGAAGGTTAAAATCATAACAGTTCCTATTCTATTATGTACTAAATTCAAAATTTGCATAGTCAAGATGCATTAGTAAGTTTGAAATTCTATCAAAAGTACTTTACAGGAAGCCTGACAAGTTGGTAAATGAAGGAAATTTGGTTACTCAGTTAAAACAAAAAAAAGAGTAAATCAGTTAAAGGTGAACCGAGCGCATTTAATGTTTTTGACCTAACTCGCACGAAGCCCGATAAGGTATTTTGTGTACTTAAAAGTATTTTCGCAGTCATTTACACTTACCAAGTTTTCGAAAGAGCAGAGGAGAGCGAATCAAGGTGATCAAACCTCATTCAAAGCGAATTCAAGGTATTTACATCAAATCTCATCGCATTGTTAAGCTAGCTTACCGATCTTATCAAATTGTTATTATCTGTTGAGTGTGAAGCGTCTGCCATTTGTAAATCGTCAAACCCTAAGGATAGTTTGCTAAGTTTTTACCTGAAATCTTCAATGGGGCCCAAGATCCAAGATCCCATTATTGTCAAGAATGTAGAGAAGCCCTCACTGAAATACTCTTTGACTCCTAAATTTACCTCCGAACTGGATGACAAAACCGCCTTTTCACTCATCCTGGATTGAGTCTTGTTAGTCAAAGATGTGAGATTCTTCACCAAATGTCGTGTTGAAGAACTCAGTCATGTTGAAATAAGAGACACCTATGATGAACTATGTACTGATGGTGTATTAAACAACAAGTATGAACACATCAAAATCAAAGGATTGACTGAAGCCCTAACCTATCCTCGTGTGTTCAAGCCCCATTGGGTCAAGTTTGTTTTGAGTAGAGTTCATGATGATTTCATGTGGCTAGAAGAGAAACCATTTAAAATCACCAAGGAAATCATTCATGTGATCACCGGTTATCCTATCTATGATCATGCATGAGCTCAAAAGATGATATCACAGAAGGAATTAATCAGTTTAACCAGAGTAGAATCTGATTATAGAGGACTAAAACTGAACAATGTCACTGATGCAGAACTTAAGTTTGCCATTAGAGTAATCGGTTACTGTTTCTTCCAATCAGCAAGGGAAAACAGTGTACCCTATGCAGCAGTTGACATAGCTTATAAAATTGTGAAAAAGGGAATGAAAATTGACTTATGTGAAGTGTTACTGAAGAACCTGTTTGAGAATCTGAACACAATAAGGAAGCCGAAGAAGAACAACTTGGCAAATACACTAAAGTTTGGTTCACTTCTTGTATGCATGTTTTTCTACTTTGAAAAATTCTTTCCATCAGTCGGTAAAGTAGTTTGGGAGCTACACCAACCAATAACCCATCAGATTAATGACTTTATCAAGAAGCTAGGTGATCATTTCAATGATATAATGGATGATTATTTCAGTAAATTTCAGGAGAAAATGCACAATAGGTACCAGATTCCACCCCAGCTATTGGAGAAATATAAAGATGACATATGCTTTGAGGTAGACACCAAATACTGTTATGTGAATGTTGTGGAACCAAGAACTCAATCTTTGCCACCTATGGGTTATGAGATTGACTTTGATATCACACAACAGCAAATTGATGCATATCTTACATTACCAAGGCATGCTACCGAGCTGAGGTATGGAACCTATGAAGAGGTGAAGGGAAAAGTAAAAACGAGCATTGTAGTACCCAAAGCTACAACAAAAGCAACAAAGATGATAAAGGTTTTAACGGAGAAATTCGAAGAAGATTCTTCCTCCACACCCGTCAAAGGCACTCTTGCCATCACCGAAGAAGAATCAAAAGCTCAAGAGGCAGCTATAACACTAAGCACTGAATTGCCTAAGGGTAAAGTGTTGAAAAGAAAGAAACTGGACACTTCAAAGGCCCTACCGACTCCTCCAACAAAGAGACCTAATACAAGAGCATCAGCAGCATCACCGAGTAAGAAACAAAAGAGTGTTAATGTTCCAAAGGTAACCAAGACATACAAGAAATCTACTCGAAGACTCATTTTGGCAAAAGAGTCTAGTGATACAGAATCTGAGGATGCCAACAAATTCCAGATTGTCAAGAGCAAGAAGGTAAATATACATAGTGTTGATAACTTCTGTGCCAATCTGAAAGAATATGGCGGATTTGGTTCATTTAGATATGTCAAGTATGAAACTAAAAATAATGATGAGAAGAGACAAATTGAAGAAGATGTCATCTGCACACTTCTAAAGTTCCAGTTAGCTCCATTAGAACTAGTAAAGTCACTTCCAAATGAACTTTACTTGCATATTGATAATAGGTGGAAGTATGCAATGGACTCAAAGAAACAAATCAGAGAAAGAAGTCTAGTCCATCTATTTCCTGATATGTCTGTAGCATAAATAAAGGAACATTTGACAACCTACAATTCAAAATTTCTTGTCAAATAGAGAGCCTTAAAACTGATGAATGGGCTATACATTGACGTAGAGAATGAGACAAAAGCAAAATGGCAGGACATCTTCAAAATAAAGGATGCCAGTGAACAATCTATAGTTGAAATTGTTGATGTCACCGAGCACGATCCTGATGTCACTGAGCAAGGTCTTGATGTTACCGAACAAGACCCAGCTGACACTATTCAAATAGATGAAGATGTCATGGATATAGAGGAACTAGAGCAGGAAATGATAGAAGGCACTACATATGCAAAACTTGTATCTAGTGAATCCATTTTAGAACGAGTTCAGCCTTATCCACCGATCACTCAACCTGTCTCTACCAAAGCTCCTCAGGATACAGCACAAGGCACCGAAGGTCACAAGTCTACAACAGGAGAAGATACTACTCTAGAATAGACCTCTCAAGCACCTTCGAGCACTGAAAATGTAGCAGTTGAGACACCCAGTATCGAGGCACCAAAAGACACCACAGCAGCTATAGGAACTGACCAAAGTGTTGCCTCTATCGAGCAACTTACCGAGGGTCAGCAAACCTCTCAAGCTATTGTCTTGGTCCAACCGACCAAAGGTAAAGAGAAGAAAGTGAAAAAGCATAGTTTCAAAATTGATTTATCTAAACCACTAGTGTTGCCCAATGTGGATATATCAAAATTAAAGGGGCAAGCACTCATTGATTTCGGTGAACTATGCAAAGCAAAGGTCGAACAAGAAAAGCAGATGGCCATACAAAAGAAGAATAAAGTACTTCAGAAGGTGAAGACACTGCTATCAGATATGCTACCTACAGCTACAATGTCAACCGATGCAGCCATCCACATTCAACTGGATGAACTCTGTAATCAAATCAAAACATCCGGAGTTGATGCATCTGAGTATTTGAGCAAGCTAAAAGACAAGGAGCTTACTGCAAAAATGATAGAAGAGGTACAGAAAGCTCTCGCTATTGGCAAAGTCAAACTTGTCAAATTCATTGTTGAGTTGTCCCCTCAACTCAAGCATATTCTTTATTTATTTCAGAAACTTTGTACATTTTCTATATTCATTAAAGATATCAAGAATAAAACTGATGCAATTGAGAAAGAGATCACTGATCTCTCAAATAAGTTGACTCCAAAGCCCAATTCAGTTCAGAATTTTTATACCAAGCTTCAACAGCTCATGGCTCAACAATTGGAACTAAGAAATGAAGAACATAAGATCAGGATGGATATAATGACACTCCAGACATTATTCCTTCCTCATCTTTCATCAGTTTAGGAATAGATTAACCAAGCCACACGCCTATCTACTACACAAGAGGGAAGCACTCTTGATGGCTTAATATCACTATTGGCTGATATTCAAGCACAAAATTCTTTAATGGAAAGTGTAAAAGATGCCCTCTTTGTTGCACTCACCAATGCCAAGACAAAGTACAAATCTATTTTTGACCAGTTACTGCCCCCGGATGGAAATTAAGTTTTTGATGTTTGTCGAAAAGGGGGAGTAATATGATAATCTTGAGAGTGATACAGTTTTGGTGATACAGTTTTGATATAGTATTCGGAGTATTGTATACAGAGGGAGTATACCAAGCAGAGTATGCAGAGTAAGAAGAGCACACAAGCACATAACTGAGCATGCAAAATCAGAGTTATGTACAGTATAATGATAAGGGGAGTGTATCTGAATATACTGTTTCATTGACTATTGTATATACTGTCACGTATAGTCATTTTGCAAAGTATATAGATTTTTGAGTTATGACTTTGAAAGTAGTTTTTGTCAAACATCTCAACTAATGTCAAAAGGGGAGATTGTTACTACTTATCTTGCCATTAGTTTTTATATTCAAAGTCATACTATATACTCTAGTCAGTTAACACTACCGAATCATGCAGTCGGTATACATAGAGAAATCGGTATGCACAGTCTAGTCGGTTACAGAGGAAAGCAGTCACAGAACGCAGTATACACCGAGCTGTCTACCGAGTATCTTTTTATAGCTACCGAGCAGCAAAGATGACACACCGAGTTGATATACACCAAGTGAAACGTGTTACCAGATACATTGAACCTGGACATGCATATGAAAACATGTTACAAGATCGAGGCACATCTAACCGTTATCACATTGGAAATTGCACTAGAAGATTGTGTATGATTTTGAGATCAATCTAACCAATGAAATATTTTGTATAGTTATTCATTCGAGGAATCTTGTTTGTAAGATTGAAGCAATGAAGTAGATCACCATCTTAAGAGATCTATTTATATAGCATGAGTTAAGGGTGTATGTATCAAAGTAAGAAGACTGTTACAGAGACACAGAGGTCACCAAGAAGGTTTTCAGAGAACAGTCGAAGAACAGAGTAAAGGAAGGGTTTACCGAGTTACTATATGGGTTACCAAAGTATGCTATAAGCAAGGTAATCTATTCTGAGCACATAGAATCTGCTATAACATTTCAAATGTAAAGTTGCAGATATTTGTAATAATTTTATTGTAATATTGTGAAGTTGTAAGAGAAACCTTTAACAAGGTAAAAGACTCTAATCAAGTCTATAAATTGTAAAGCCTCTAACCAGGTGCAGCATTCAGAATAAATGTTATAAAATCCTTTAGCAAGGTAGATCTAACAGATCTTGTTATTCCTAACAGGGTAAGCTATCAGAAATAGCTAATATGTAGCTCTAACCGAGCACTCTTTATTATTGCAGTAGTGAAGTTGTGGGTGCCATCCCCACTATAGTTTTTCTCTCTAACCAAGAGTTTCTGCGTAACCAAAATATATGTGTTATGGAGTGAATCATGTATGATTGTTATCTATTTGTTTTAATTTTATTTTATGTTACTGCTCTATTCTGTTTATGCATAATGGTAAAGTTATTATTTAGGAAAAGTTTTGGAGTACTGATTCACCCCTCCCCTCTCAATACATTAGCTTTCCATATTGGGCCTAACAAACCCTGGAAATGCAGGGTGCGGTGTGGTTTTAAGGGATGAAGGGGGAATATGCAAAGCTATCAAATGTATTCCTATAGGTAATAAAACCAACGATGTTGTCAAAATCATTGCTGCTTATCATGCGTTGGTTCTTGCTAAGGATTCCAATTGCACTAAAGTTTTGGTTGAAGGCAATTCTTTGAACATTATTAATTGCTTGATTAATGTTTTCCCTCCCTCTTGGTCTATACACAATGCCATCAAAACTGCGAAGGAAATTAGTGAAACTTTTGAAATGTGTATTTTTACAGATGCATATAGAGAAGCCAACAAGTGTACTGATTGGGTTGCCAACCTGGCTTGTCGTTCTAACAAAATCATTGCCCTTTATGGTGAGAGTAATCTCAAGTGTGAGGCGAAATCAATGATTGAACTAGACTGTATCTAGATGAAGCAACTTGTCTTTGCTAATCAAAATTTCTAATGCCTTATCCTCATTTTTTTATGATTGTTCACTATGGTGGCGTGGCTTGTTTTATTATTAGTCATATCATATTTATTTTGCACGGATTCTAGGTGGTTCTTCATAACAACAACAAAATTGTTAGGTTTCTTCACAGAGATCACAGAGAAAATAACAGAGTTGAGGTAAGGAATAATTGTGAAACTAAGGGTAATATGGGAGGTAATAAAAAGAGGTTTGAACCAGCTTCTTGCTCAGACTGGAAGAAAAAAAATGAATTCTGGGAGATTCTTCAAGAGGGAGGCTTGAGTGTCTTTATAGAAAGGCTCTATGGCAAAGACCCTACTGTCACTAAGCATTTCATAAAAAACTGGAATAATGGTAAGGTTCTTGTTGGTACCCAGATGAAGAAGGTGGACGAAGATGTCATTGCTGAAGCTATGTGTATGGTCAAAGAAGGTATTAAATTTTACAAAGATCGAAGTGTGTCTAACAAGGCTACGGATAGGTTTCCTATCACTGATGGAGAAAAAAGGAAATTGGTGAAGGTGGATAATCCCTACCATTCCCCTAAGTGTATTTGCAAGCCATGGAGGTTTGTGTTGTTTGCCACCATCAGCTACATTACTTTGGACGAGAGATTCACAAGGGCTTGTGGGCATCATTTTGTGCTTCTTAATCACTTCTATTATGGTGACAAGGTCAGTCTGCCTTACTATCTTGCTTGCTCTATGGATCATACTATTAGAGAAGTGTAGAAAGACTCTCAAAGAGACCATGCCCTCCACCAGGGTTTAATGGTTTTAGTTTATAAGTTGTTGAAGGGGAAAATTATTGAGAAACCCATTAGTAAAGGCAAAAAAATTAGGGATGATGATACTGAAAGTGAGAATAGTGGGTTCAATCTCTACTCTGAAACTAAAGGTGAGTTTGAGGATTTCAGCAACAAGGGGAAGACCAAGGGAAAGAGCAAAAGGACTGTAGAGGATTCTGACCTTTCAAACTCTGAGGATGAGTCTTTTGATGATAAATTCATAAAAAGAAAGAAGAGAAAGGGTATGGGTAGGCAAACCCAAAGGACCAAGAAGACCCGTAAGGTGATAAACAAGGTGAAAAGGCAGATTCTTATTTCCTCTGATGAGGATACTGAGGTTGAAAAAAATGATAATAAGAAGGGTAAGGAGGAAGATGAAATGCTGGATGGTGATCATGGGGAGAACCTAAGCACACAGAGAATGCAGATGAGGGTCAGGAGAACAACATTGGAGATCAAAATGATTGTCATGGTGACATTGGTAATGACAGCATCAAGGGTTTTTGTGAGGTCATTAGCAAAATGGCAAAAGAGATTAGTGACTTGAAGACTAACTTCAATGTGATAAAAAATGCAACTATGGGCGAGAAGCCTCTCTCTGAAAACATAAAATAATTAATGGTTGATATTAACAAGGCTGAAGCAATTGAGGCTATGGTTAGTAAAATTATGGAAATGGAAAAGAAGGTGAAGGAGCTGGAAGAGAATAGAGATGCTAAGGGTCTGGATACTAACCTGAACAATCTGGTCAACAGAGTGGATAGGATGGTGCTTACTGTGAAGAGGATGGCCGAGCAAAACTTTCAGATCCTTAAGGCCACTATTGACTATATTAACATCTAGATTAACAAATTTGAACAAACTAAAGGCAAGGAGGGTGATAAGGATCAGATCAAGAAGAAGGGTCACGAAAAAAGGCAAGGGCCAACACTCGGAAACAGGGTGATATCAAGGAAAAAGAGTTGGAAGAAATGAAAAATGTTGTGATCAATATGAAGTAGATGGTGGTTCATGCTGAAGAACTTATGAGAAACATTTAGTTGTCCTTGTGATGTCTTTGTGCTTTCCTTTGGTTGTCTAGTGTTGGTTCATTTGTTTTGTGTTCCCTTTTTGTTTTGGCTGGGAACTGTTCTATGTATGGGTGATCAGGCACTGTTGTTTTCTGCCTCTTTTATGCTTTATCTTTCTCCTTCTTTGTAACAAGGTTCTGGGTTCCTTTCAAAAAAATGTTTTTAATTAATCAAAACATCTCATATTTACCCTTAAGGCTCTACAACTTGGCAATCTTCACATAGCTGTCAGCTTCATACAAGGTTTCCAACTTCTTCCAAATCTCATGAGAAGTCTTTAGTTCCATAACATTTGTCATCTCAGAATCAGTCAGAGCATTAAAGAATGTTTCCTTAGCCCTAATATTGTATTAAACTTCCTTTATCTCATCTAGAGTGGAAGGACCATTTGGAGGAATGGTATACTTGTCTTTGGTAATTGTGCTAGTAAGGTTCACCAATGCATCTCAAGTGACACTCCATGTGATTCTTCCAAACAGAGTAGTTAGTGCCATCGGATTTTGAACTATCCTTATTGTAGTTTGCCATCTCAGATCAACCTCAAACAAGAAAGCTTCTTCGGAGGAACCTTCTTTGATACCAATTGATGAAATAGATTTGATACTGACAGACAACTGAGAGGGAGGGTGAATCAATCGTCACTAAAAAACTACACAAATTTAACTTAATCTCAAATCTGATAAATAACTATAGACACTCAAAATTGGTCATCACTCTTACGTCGCTAACCTATTTTTTAACATGTCTTCTATGTCGCATTTGATCTTCATCATATGTTGACATTGTGTCATTCCTCTACAAATCCAACCCTAATCGGTCTTGTTCATTCGCATTTAGTCCTAAATCATTATGATTGGCATTTTATCATTTTCAAATCATTTGAATTGGTCTCATCTTGACAATTAGACTCAATTGCCTCTTTGTTGACAATTAATCGGTCATTAATTATCAACCTCTTTATCAATCAATTTCAATCAGTCCTCTATGACACTCTATCTACCTTTCATGGCACTTTATCAATTGATCTTATCAGTCTCTTACCAAAATCATTATCAATCTTGGGTCTTTTTCAATCTTTGTCCTATTTTGTTGTCAACCTCAGTCAATTGTCATTAATTTTTATAATTATTGGCTAATCAATCATCACTATTAGGACCTAATTCAACAATCGGGTTGATATCTTAAATTGTTCAAATCATTTCCCCTAGATTGATAATTAAATAATTAATCAACCCCTTTCTTACTAACATGTCCTCCCTTTTGAATAAATAAATGAATATTTATTTATTCTTTCACTTTTTTTTACAATTAATATTTTTTATATTAATTAGTTAATTTGAGTTATGAGTGGAATTAATAATTTTTAATTTTTAATTCCACCTCATTCTTATTTAAATGGAATGTTTAGAGTACAAATGGAAGTTTCCATTTTCTTTTTGATTTAATGCCTTTTTTCTCTTCACTTCTAATGGTAATTTCCCTTTTAACTCATTCTTGCACGAAATCTCAACCATTGGATTGAGTTGATCTTGTTTGTTCAATGTGATCTCAAAGTCTATAAATTGGGTTCTTGTTTCCTCATTTTGACATCTTAGCAGTTTACATTTACGCTATCATTTTGTTGAATCCATATACTTTTAAATCTTCTAGTATTCACGCCTATCACGCTTTTTCCCTTGCTTCATATGAGCTGCATAATGGATTGAGCCAACATACCAACATAACTAGAGGAGAAAGAAGGAGAAGTGAGGCCTTCGTCAAAGGAGCTTGGATGGTTTGATTGTTCAATTTATTCATTTCATTTATGCTTTTTGATGACCTTATTGTGAATGTGTTTGATTTTACATGGTTTTGTTTAATTTCCTTGCTACATTTTCTGTTGAACCCGATATGAACAAGCTATTACTAATATATGTTTTTGAGTGATTACAGATCATGCGTCTTCTTGATGCATTACGAAGTTTCTAATGTGCTTGATGTTTGACAAATTTGATGTTTTGTGCTACATTGCATAAATATTAAACATATTTTACAGTGCATATCATCTTACCTTTGCTTCACATTTTGTATGCATAGCCTATTTTAAATAGATCATTCAATAGGCCTTGTTTTTGCTTGCACGTTGTCTCTCTATATGCATTTTTTGCACACGCTTTCTGCAATATATTAAACGGTTACAACCACTTGTCAAACAATTCATGTGCTTGAAAATAGTTTTAATTGCTACATTATTGAATCTTGTCAAAACACAAAAGCATTTTTAAGCAGAGAGGCATTAGAATTAACAAGTAGAGTCCATACACTTCATCCGCATTTATCTAGAAAATCCAATTTGAGATTATCTCACAGTTTCTACCACCACATGTTTTTCTCTACAAACAGCAACACACCTTGTTTGTGCATGCAAAATCTGCCTGCCAAAAATCCATTTTGGATATATCATTCTTTTTGTAAACTAGATTAAAAAAATCTTTGTCAAGAACCTGCGTTGGGACTGCTTTGGTAGCTTCCACGTATGATATATGGTTTAGTTTCTTAACTTATACATTAGTCTCCACGTATGATTCATAGTTCGGTTTCTTTACTTTTACTTTAGTTTCTTTATATGATTAGTTTAGATTTTATTTTCATTTTAGGTTTAGTTTAGATTTTTTAATTTTGAGTTTAGATTTTTTTAAGTTTAGTTTAGATTTTTGAATTTTAAATTTAGATTAGATTTGACTTTTTGCTTTTTTAAAATTTAGATTTAGAATAGTTTTACTTTTGGTTAGTTTGAGATTTTTGTTTTTGTTTTTATTTTTACTAGATTAATTTTTGTTTTTATTTCTTGTTTATTAAATTAGATTAATTTGAGCTTTTGTTTTTTATATTAAAAGCAACCAAAACTAGGGGGTTGACCAGATACGGTCAAGATAACATCAAATAAATAACTGTTAGTAGAGAAACAACAAGTTCACAGCCTCCTAAACTTTCCTCTATCAAAAACTTTAAACATACCACCCATATTAACAGAATATATAAAAGTCTTAGTTAAAATTTGCCACACAGGGCAAAAGATAGTTAAGTCCGGGATTAACCAGCAACCATAACTATAAGCTATAGGACCATTAGGGCCATTCAAAAAACCAAAACAACACTCCATAGCAAACAAAGTTTCTTCTTTTTTCCATGGATCCTCTTGGGTAGGAGCTTCCTAGCCCATTCTTTGGTGAGGAATTTGAAGAGGTATTTGTAGTCCTCATCCTCCATTCCTTTTCCTTTGAGGGTGCTTTCCTACAAGAGACAAAGAGTGGTTGTAGAGTTGTGTATGACATTCAGAGCAAACCTGGAGACATCATGCAGCTTATTCTCAATGGCATCCGTTCTGCAGGAAATTTCCTGCAATTTCTCGATCATGTCATCCACTTTCTTCTCCAAATCTATCAGTTTGCCTTTCGCTTCCTCCACCACCACCATCTTTTCAAACCTAAGAGTAGGGGATGGAGAGTTTTCTTGAGATTTGGGACCAACATCCGGGCACATGGAATTTTTAGGGCTCTCAGACACATGGGTAGAGCTCGCAGAATGAGGGGCCGAGGTGGAATGAAACGAGGAGTGGTAGCTTCATCAGTAATCTCCACATCGGAGTCGATTTCCTGGATTCTCACTTTCTTGGGTGGTTTTAAATGCTTTGATTGGCAAGCATGCTTTTTTATTTTTCTTACGGGAGGAGCCAGGTTCAAGCAAACGAGGAGGGCTTATGTCAGGGTTGATAGTAGCTATGGCTGGAGAGTGGCTTTCAAGAACATTTTGGACCGAAATTGTGCAGGGAGGACAGAGGGCCAAGTAGAAATTATAAAGGTGGAGGATAAGCCCTTGGTGGAGAATAGTAAAGTCCTTGTCTTTCTTCTTGGCTTCAACAATATCTCTCACATTAGAATACATAGAATGCAACAAATAAAAAGGGATGAAAATAAGATCCTTATTCCTAAGATGGTTAAGGAAAGGGAGGTGATAGTAATAGAAAACCCCATACCATCCTTCCATAGTGAAATACTTCATGATGATGTAGCAGACCTCATCGCAAGGCAATGAAAGCTCTTCACGGTTGAAACCACTGACCCACTTCACAAGATTCTCCCTGTCGCAGAAAAACTAGTTTAGGCTAGTGGTGTTCGATATGCGGCTCTGTTTCTTCCATTTTCTGCCCTCCATGGGCAGGCCCATCAACTGAGCAATCACATCTTTATTAAATTTGAACAAGATTCCACCCATAGTGACCCTTTTGTCCTCCCGGGAAGCCACAAACTTCTTCGACAGTCTCTCATCATTTCCTTTCATGCTCTCCATGAATTTATCGATGCCTCCTTCCGTGCACACAAACTAAACTACCGGCCTAGCTTTAAATTCATCTATTTTATCACGTTCAAGCCTTAGTATTTCACCCCCCATGATCATTTCCTCCAGCTTAGAAGTGGTAATAAAAAATAGGGTAGAGAGAATACAGAGTCATTCAAGAGCAGAAGCAAATTCAAGAAGCAAGCTCAGCAAATTTTGAAATAAAATCATGCAATAATCACCATGATTATTGCAAGCCATGTTTAAATAGATTTCCCCATCACAAAATCTATTTCACTCATGTGAGCCATCAATCTGCCTGATGTGATATAGTCGAGACTAGTTATTGCCTTCATCACCGCCAATAACATTCATCTGGATAATTAATAAAGAATTGCCTTTCTTGATATCGGTACTTTGCCGATAGGTATCATCATTATTTAAACCCCCTTGAGACTAATGACAAGGCCATATGAAGCTACCTAACATACCCATCCCATAATGGGCAAGTTCACACTCCAAATTCAAAATTTAACAATTAATGCTCTTCACGGATTACAATTAGTAGGACTCATCATTAAGACTTAGTTTTTTCTTTCCCCAAGATCTCCTTGGTGATCACTAGCAGCAGATCAATGTTCCTCCAGCACCGTAAGTTGTCTTGCAGCCTACTAACAACAACCATAGAGTCAACAGACGCATTCCCTTCTTTGAAAATGTGGCGGATAGTGAAATTGTCAAGGTTAGCTAGAAATATTCTTGCATCCTTCAAAATCGATTCCACTTTCCATCCTGCTACAGATCTACCGCTGACAGCTTCCACAATAAATTTTGAATCACCTTCAATTTCCAGTTGTCTAATACCTATAGTAGTGGTGAACTTTAGACCCCATAGGAGGGTCATTCCCTCAGCTTGAGTAACAGTATGATTCTTCAGGCTACCCGCATAGGCAACAATAGTAGTCCCCTGATGATCATGAATAACTCCACCTCTCGCTTGCCAAAAAAATTGTGTTGACCCATCAAAATTTAGTTTATGCCAAGAGGGACTTGCGGCTAACGATTTGGTCCTTTTTTCTGTTGATCTTTGAAGTGTTTTTGTGATAACTCAATGATGAACCACTAGTACTGAACCAGTACTGAGAGGGGGGGGTGAATCAGTACAAACACAAATACAGTCCAAAACCGGTTTGACAGCAAATACTCTAAATGACTGATAAACAGAGATACCGGTAAAACAGAGTGCAACCGGTAACATCTAGTATAGCTCAATCAGTCATGACCCGGTCACTCAATAAGCTTTTCTGTTAGCTCAATACCACATTATCATTATATTCTCATCCATAAACTAGTAAACTTAACCATCAAATCTTCACAATAGTGAGTTCAGTATGTTTTATAGACATGCATAAAACATAGAACCTTCATGTACATAACAGATAAAACAGAGCATCACAAGACAAAAGCATTACACATGACACACATATTTTTCACGTGGAAACCCAACTGGGAAATACCACAGTGGGGATGAATACCCACAAGCTACTTTTTGAACTCTTTAGAAGTCCGCTCTGTTAGGAGCCTTGTCCGATTAAGGACATTACAATAGGTTCTGGTAGGAACCGATCCTGTTAAGGATCACCCGGTTAAGGGATACCCAATTAAGGGTTAAACTCGATAGGGTCACCTTGTTAGAGGATTTTAAGAGCTCAATAGCTAAAAGGATCTCCTAAGCTTCTCTAGCTTCTCAGAACTCATTAGCCTCGAGTTACCCGGTTAAGGGATTTGAAACAATCCAGTTAAGACCACCCGATTTAAGGGATTTTGAATCAAGCCAGTTAAGGCTACCCTATTAGGGGATTTTACAACTGTTGAAGTGGTTAGAGATCAATAGGTATTACAATGATCTGTTAACAGCACTTAATGCTAATGCAGATCCGTTTAGGCTCCTCTTTTCCTTCTGCACATTCACTTTGTAGGTATCTCTTCTCTCCTTTGGTCTGGCAAGAATCATGTATCACTTTCCTTGGATACACACTCACAACTTTTGCCAACAACCTCAGACAGAAACCCAACATCGACCTTATAGGAAACATACAGGTCGGTAGCAAAAACCCTAAACCCTAAACTAGTTAGGTTAAGCAATTCAAACGGTTCAATCCTGACCGTTGAATCATACGGCATTAAATGCAACAATCTTGAATCGATCTCAAGACATTCTCCATCATCCATTATCCACCGTTTTCATGGTGACTGACAGCCCTTCACGCATTATCACCGTTTGACAGACTTCGCACATTCCCAAGGTAGATGGGAATAGTCATCTTCATGCAAGATCCTTCACGCACACAGAGCTTACGTGGCAACACGATCTGTCCTCCATCATACTGCTAACTCACCATACAAAGATCACTGATTGAAACACACAGACTTGAGGTACTCCAACCGAAAACCCCGAAGTGGAAGCTTCCTACCAACCGGTAGTCATACAGTGCTTCCATGTGCCAGTTCCCATAACTACATGCCAGTTCACTTTAAACAAATATGCCGCTTCACTTTGGCATATAAACCGGTTCACACATATGCCGGTTCCTCTCTCTTCACTTATCACATGTGACGGTTCACACTATGTCTCATATTGACATCAATGACAACATACAATACCATTATGTCTTCATGCTAGTTCACATAAGGCTCATGCCGGTTCACATAATGCCAACATTTTGAAGAGCTTAAACTCTGAGGGGAGCTTCCAATGTTTCGCAATTCTTCAATCAGTCGGGTTAGGAGGATTGGAGGGGTTTTTCTATCTAGTCACAGAGACGTTGTCCAGAAGCATTTTGAAACAACTAGTAAAAACATTATCAGGGGAGGTTTCAACATCTCTGAAGATTATGTTATTTCTTTCTTTCCAAACACTCCAGCAAATATGAGGAGGGATCTACCTCCATAGTTGAATAACCATGGGTGGTGGGTAGGAGGTGACCATCCATTAACAAACTGGTGAATGTTATCATGGAAAACCCATTGTATACCACATTTTTCAAGGGTAATGGTCTACATATGCCTAGCAAAAGTGCAGTGGATAAATAGATGACTGGTAGATTCCTCCTCATATTTACATAAGACACATATGTTAGGAAGTTGGAATCCCCTCCTCAAATTGTCCTGATAAAAAAAAAAATTATGCATAAGGGACCACCAAAAGAAATTAATTTTAGGAATAAATTGCAGGTTCCATATCTTTTTCTAGCATTCAACATCATCAATGGGTCTCAAGAGCTATCTATAAGCAGACTTGATTGAGAACTCCCCCGACTAGGTCCCTTTCCAAATGAATGTGTCCCCATGGGGAGATAGGGGTATCCTGCATGCAAGCATGAGATCCTAGAGTTCAAGAGCAATAGGCAACAGGTTAGGTCGATCGATAAAGACCAGGGAGATATTCTTCTACCTTCCTCTTCCCGACACAATGTAGTCAGCAATATACCCACCAAAGTGAACCTTTAGGGAGTTCATTAGTTGGCAGAATCGAGTTTCAACCAAAGGTTTATCATCTAGCCAAGAGTCCTCCCAGAACCTAATCTTTCTTCCGTTTCCAATCTGCTACTTCAGTCCCTCTTTGATAATAGGTCTAAGCTTCAGGATGTTGTTCCATAATTTTGACCTAGGAGGTAAGTCATCGGAGCTCAAATTAAAGAAAAATGGTTTCCTTCCCAAATACTTAGCCCTAATAATTTTACACCAATTTGCCTCACCTTTAGCAAGGATCTAGTCCACTTTGGTAATTAAGGCCTTGTTCAAGACATTTATCTTTCTAGGACCAAGACCACCCATGGTCTTGGGTAAGCAAACAATATCTCACTTAACCAAAAAGAGGCATTTCTTTTCCTCCATGCCCATCCAGAGGAGGTTTCTTTGGATCTTCTCAAGCTTGTCCCCCATAGCACCAGAGATTTTGCACAGGGAAAGGAAGTACACAGGGATGCCCTGGAGGGAAGCAGCAAGGAGTTGAAGCTTCCCCGCACTACTAAGGAATTTTCCCTTCCATCCAACAAGTTTCTTATCTATTATTTCAAGGGTAGTATTCTAGAATGTTGGGGTAACCTCTTTGACAGTGAGGGGGAGACCCAGGTAAGTCCTAGGAAGAATAGCAGACTTACACCCAAGGATATCAAGGATTTTAGTCTGAAGGTCCAAGGGGTGTTGAAAAAGAAGAGATTACTTTTATTGTAGTTGATACATTGCCCTGAAGAAGAGGCATAGTTAGCAAGCAAATTCTTCCAGTATTCAGCCTCAATCATAAAGGATTTACCAAAAAGAAAGGTATCATCCACAAATTGTTGAATCATGGAGGGGGGAATAGTAGAAGTCACTTTGAAACCCTGCAATCTTCCATTGACCATCAAGTCCACAATATTTCTGCCCAAAACTATAGCAATCATAATAAAAAGATAAGGGGACATGGGATCTCCCTGTTGTATATCTTTTCCATCTTTAAAGTGGCCCCTAGGAATCCCATTGATTGAGACAGAAAACTGAACCGTAGAAACACATTCCTGTATCATATCAACAATTTTTTGATTAAAGCCCAATTTTGAGAGGGTTTTGAATAGGAAGCACCAGTTGACTTTATCATAAGATTTTGAGATGTTGAGTTTAAAGGGCATTCCTAGAGTTCTTCTTCTCTGCATGGAATGAATAATTTCATGAGTGGCAATGGCCACATTCAAAATTTGACGACCTAGAACAAAGCCTTTTTGGGAGGGGCTGATAAACTTAGATAGCAATGACTTAATTCTATTCACCAAGACCTTGGAGATGATCTTGTAAATAGAATTGCAAAGGCTTATAGGCCAAAACTATGTCATGCAATTGGCATCCAGAGACTTGGGGACAAGAAAAATGTAGGTGCTATTCATCTTTTTCAGTAATTTACCAGTTCTAAAGAAATCCTTCACCGCTTTAGTGACATCATAACTAACAATATCCCAAAATTCCAGGAAGAAAGCCAGGTGGAAGCCATCTAGGTTTGGGGTCTTGTAAGCACACATCGCAAAGATAGCCAAATGGACCTCCTTTGAGAAAATGGGAGAAAGAAGCTGACTATTATCCTCCTTAATGGCATTAGGAAGTTTACTCAGGAGCCTATCCTGTAGGGCCTCATTTCCTCTTCTGGACTAAGTATACATACGGAGGAAGAAGTCAGTAGTAGTTTGACCAATTTGGGCTTCATCAGTGATCTCCTAACCAATGTCATCTTTTAGGCATTTTATCAAGTTTCTCTTTTTTGTGAATGCTAGCTGAGCGGTGAAGGAAAGTTGAGTTTCTATTACCTTCCCTCGTCCACTGAATTCTAGATCTTTGCTTTCAATAGATTTCCTCCTTAGAGAGAATTTCCTTCCAATTCTTTTTGCATTCTTCCTCCTCATTAAGGAGAGATTGGGGGGGTCACCAGAGGCCATGATTCTTTGGAACTATTCTAGTCTGGAGCACAAATTCTTCTTCTTTTTGAAGATGTCACCAAAGGTTGCTTTATTCCATCCTTTCACTTCCCTTCAGATGAGGCTCAGTTTCTCATCTATTTTGAACATCGCAATCCCTTGGAATGGGGTAGCCCACCAACCCCTAACCAAATCTCTGAAATCTAGGTGTGAGACCCACATGATCTCATATAGGAAAGGGGGAGGACGCAAGGGAGATCTATCAGCCCAGTGGAGGAGGAGAGGGCTATGATCAGAAGCGGTCCTTGGGAGGATCCTTAGATAGGAGTTGTGACCAATATCCCATTTAGCAAAGACTAGAAATCTATCCAATCTAACTTAAATTAGATGGTTTTGTTGGTTCCCAAAACCACAGATTGGAAATCCTAGAGCTTTGCCAACTCGCCCACTGATTTATCAATCAGCCTTGGCTAATGAACAGGAATGGTCAAAGACCAAATTCCTCTGCACTTTAGGCTCCACTAGGCCTAGATGGGTATACCTCAATCTCCAAAGCACAAGGAGATTTCTTTATAGTGAATTTAAATTTATCAAAGTAGTTGTCTACAGGGATGGCAAGATGTTTCCTACAACTATGCTTTATTATGTTCTTTTAATTTGCTTTAATTTAAAAAATTGAGTATAATGATAATGAACAAAACTCATAAAATAATGTTGTCAGAACCTTGAGTAATTATGAAAGAACAATGCTAGTAGAAACTAGTAATATTTTTCTCTGGTGAGGACTTTGTGCAAACCAAATTTACTCATAGAAAATTAATAACAGACCAGTGCCTTATCTGACAATTTACATGTTACTTAATTGACAAATATTTGTGGTCCTTGGAGACAGTTTGAGAGAACTCACAAGTATGCAAGACTATCACTGCAGTGACTTCAATGTATGTTATAAGAACAACAAAAACAATTATGTTATCTTTACAACTACAGGTGATAAAACATTGCAACAAACCTTATTTGGATTTATCCAAAGGATTTTAACTCATCAACATCATATAACATGAAACGATCTGAAGATAAAAAACAACAAATCTTGTATATTAATTTTTGGAATAATGGGTATACAAAAACTATAGACTCACAGATACTTCATGGTACACTTGCTTGCACAAAATAGATTTTCATTTCTATAGACCTGTTTTACATAGCACCATTGGTTCCAACAGAAAATCTGGAAAATAGTAGTTCCTCTTACCTTTTGTCCCCCAGAAAATTAAAAAGACTCCCTATATACATGTGACTCAAAAGGCACAAATGAAAGGACACGCCCTTTCATCATTACAAACTAAGACTAACAAAAACCTAACTACCCCCCCCCCCTAAACTGCTATAACTAAAACACAATACAATAACACAACTAATTCTTCCCATCTAGCCTTTGACCACACTTCTGGATATGTCGAAGATATTCTTCATCTTTATATGTGCAGGCGTTGAAGATGATGTCTCTAACTGCTACCTCCATTGTAACAAAACTCTCCACCTGTTCCCCTATTTCATGCATATCCAAAGTATCCGCACAAGCAAAGCTAAGGGTTAAACTGAGTAGAGATCTGCATTTAGTAATCCACTGGTCTTTATCCCTTATAACCCCTGTATCATCTACCACACTTGGGAATCCATGATTAACAATCCTTTTGACACTCCTCATATTCAATTTTCAACTCTATTGTGAATTTTTCATGAGTGTCAATCAATTTTTTGACCTTATTGATCCTTTTGTCACTCAGTGTCTAATCCTGCAGTAACAAGTTTAACCGATCCAAAATCCTTTGTGTGACACTGTGTTATCCATGTTTTTCTGGTAGACAGTCCAGAATTCCTCTACTACTTTCTGCAGATTCTCAAATCTTTTAGACAATAAGACACATGATGTGTCTGTCCTTATGTTCTGCATTCTTTCCTTCAATTTTTTGTTTTCTTTGTGCAATTATTCGCACCTCTTTTATAGTTTTTACTCATTTGCTATCTGGGGTACAGGTTGGCCCCTACTTCTTAAGATTTCCTCATACAATGATTTGTATTTTCCTGTTTCTTTTACCAGCATCTTCATCTGTGCTTTATTTAATCTTTAAATATCAGCTCCCATATCCACTGGGACCATGGGATCAATTTCACCAACCTTTAACTTCATCATGTATCCAAAATCCTTGTCCACATCTATGACTTTGACCTCTTATTTGGAGGATAGAGGGCCCACAAACACATAGCCTCATCATCTATATCATATCTTGATCCAATGAAGATGTCATTCACGCCCTGAATGTCTAACTTGAATTCCTTCTTCTCTGAATGTAATAGGCTATCAAAAATAAAGGATGCACTAAGACCCCAGCCTGGAAAGAGGATAATTTATACCTCTACAAGAAGCTACCATTTCCTTTGAGGGCTCATGCCATCTACTTCTGCATTGATATCAGCCTTCATTTTTCTAAGCATCTCTAACTCATTTTCTAGTGTTACATCGGGCATTGCTTCTATTAGCCTCTTTCTTTTGAAATGATACAAGGACTTAAATTCCTTTGATTTGTTGAATTCATCATCAAACACAAAAGAAGTGTTCTCTTCCAACCTAACATCAACATCAGCATTCATCCTAGCCACAATCTGGTCTTGTGCTTCAGGCTCCTCCTCCCTTTCAGGCATTCTGAATCTTGAAACAACCTCATTCTCACCCGATTCACTCTCAGCTTCTTCTTCTTCTTCTTCCATTTCTTGCAGCCTTTGTCTCTTTTCCTCCAGTATTTGGTTCACATCATGACAGATCCACATAGCCTCCTCAAATTCCTTGTTTCTGAAGATGTCCAAGGCTTCAACATGTTCATTAAAATAGTCACCCAGATTTTTCCCTTTTCTGCTCTGGTGGATGTAGCCCTCAGGGTCATAATTCTTTCGGCTTGTATGCTTATAGAGGTTATAATATTCTATCAACCTCCTACCAATGACTTCATATGCCTTTGTGGATACAATAGTGAACTCACCAAAATGTAGAGTCCCGGGTAGAAAAACTTGCTTGTGTTCACCCCCAAAATGCTATGCATGAGAGACACTCATTTGTCTCACAATCTCCAGCTAGGCAATTCTGTCAGGTGTAGGCTTTGGTAGCACATAAGGCGCACCTTTGAATCCAAACACACTAACATATGTGAAGTCCTAGAATACATACCAGTCACCCCAATTATGATCAATCCTGGTATCCCCATGTTCATGGGATCTAAGAAATCTTTTGATTTCTTCGAAAAATAATCCATCAAAAGTAACCCCAAAAACTTTGTACAATGGTTGCACAAAAAATTCTTCAAACTTGACATAATGAGATCTCATGAACCAAGAATCCCACAGTGATACCCATAGTTATACTGGTTGCTCCTGTCCATCCTTGCCATGAACATTTAGCTTCAATTCCTCAGGCCACAACCCCCTGTGTCGTCCATAAAACAAAATAATATGCATCAACAATGAATAAAACTTAAAAGATTTGTCAGGGTTATTACAAAGGCTTAAGAAACCCTCATGCATCTTCTCAACAATGTAATTAGCATAATCGAACTGTCTCAGCTCATGCATTTCTGTGTCAGCAGCAAGAACCAAAGGTCCTATCCGAGCTACATCTGGAACCTTGACTCCTCCCACTTGACCACATGCCATATATGTATATTGCAGATATTGCCTAAAAATGTTGATATTAAACGGGGGCCCATCTTCATCTATCAACTTTCCTTTCTCAGCCTTATGTATGGCCAAATTCCACCCATTGTATACAGTATCCATCTTTGTATACTCTTCCTCCAGTTTCTCAAAAAATAGAGGCACATTAGATTCAAATCCAAGATCAAAAACCTCCTGAATGGTGGCTACTGAGTTACAGATGAATGCATCACCATTTGGCAAGTGAATACATCTTTTTGAGGCATTATAAGCCCTAGATAATGTTTTCATCAATTGAATATTCACAAAGATGTTAGGAACCACAAGTTTACCCAATCCAATTTTCCACGGGTTTGAGATTTGGGTCGGCTTGCTTCTTCATGAATAATGATACAAGAACAACTCGTAACCTCTAACCCTGGTCTAGACATCACCAATATCCTTGAAATCATCTTCTAATTGGTCACGGATAGGCAAATTAGTCTTAGATCTTAGGGATTTGGCTCCTGGTGAGCTCATTTGGTCAATCATATCTTGGTTTAACTTTCATTTCTATGCACCTTCTCCACCTTTAGACTTCTTTGAAGCACCCTCAGAGACCTCAGTGACCTTCCTCTTACCCTTGGAACTAGAACCCTCCATATTTGAGTCCTTCAAGCCTTTTGAAAATTCAAATTTTTTGCAGTTTAATTCTGCTTCGATTTCTCCATTTGCTAAAGTCTGCTATGCAAAATCCTTATACCAACTTCGATATAAAGATTTAATACACCAGGAGCATTTACTCAATTGAAATGGTGTTGTGATTCACCTCCTGTAAGCACAGAGCTATCGGTTTCCTCTATTTAATAATGGTGGATGGATTCGTTGAGATTAGATTTTGCAATGGCTAGTCGTCATAACTCCTCTTGATTTTTCAATCATTTGGCACCACCCGTCCTTTGATTGGCATAGGTCTCGCTGATAACTCCGTCGGGTATCGATGTAGCTCATTTGTTATCATCCCAATGGTTATAACTTCCCCGATGGCTCTACCTTCTAGCTAGGCTTTACCTTTACCTTTATATCACATCGACATAGGTCATTCTGATATACCCTCCTATTCCTTTATGGCATTCTACCCATCGGGTATCGACATAATGTTTCCTAGATGAGATCTCCTCATTCGCACCTACCTCCACTTTCTCATCGGGTATCGGTGTAACAAAATATTTCTCCTCCCGATGAGGTGATGATATCCTGATGACGTCATCTTTGAATGGTGTAGCTCATCCTGATCAAGTCTCCTTCTCTGTACCCGGTTTATCTTCCTCATCAAGTATCGACATAGCCTAAAACAACTCTCATTGATAGTTTAAGTTACCCCGATGACTCAGTATTTTTGTCCTTTTGGTATTGCCTCAACGTAGCAAGTCATGTTGATGACACCGCCTTTGCCACCTAGCCTGTTGGGTATCGGGGTAGTGTGAGATGACACTTTTTGATGGCCCGATGACATTACCGACCTCTACTTTGCACTCTCCTTCATCGATGTAAGTTGTACTGATAGCCTCATCAGCTATCGACACAACAATTTTCTCATGCCCCTGATAGTGAATGTTATGCGGATGAAACCCTCCTTTTGAACTTCCTTTTGGTTCTCCTTCGGAATGGTCGATCTAGGTCACACCGATAGGTTCATTCATTGTTTTGGCTAGTCGGTATTGATTGTCGAGGTAACTTACATCGATAGCTCAAATTTGATAATTATGCTAATTAAGCTCCTATTCATATATTGTTTACACTTCCAACCTTCCATGGAAACTTCATATATGCTAATAAATATCAGAGTTTATCACATAGGCCCTGTTGAGCATCAAATTTTAATTAAGTAAAATATATTGATTCGTAAGATTGAATTACAAGAGCCCTCCATTTTTATAAAAAACCATTATTTTTATTGATATCATAATAACCCATAAGTTATCGAACAAATCTGACAGCATTTTATCGAAATATCCAAAATCCAAATAATATCGATGAGACCTAGCGATGTCTCATCGATATAAAAAGGGCATCAAAGGAAAAGGAACACCGATGAACTCTAGAAAGGACTCATCGAAAGCAATGATTTTATCGACAGAAGATATCGAAGAAAGCAGAGATGTTTTCATTGATGAGAGAAAGCTTTCGAGGAAATAATACCATCGGCGCAGCATGAATGAAACTCACCGAAAGAAGCATTCTTATCGAAAGAGTGATATCGATAAAATAGAAGAAAACTACATCGATAAAAGTTATCGATAAGGATATGAGTTTCGAGGAGGCTAAAAGGCATGTTGTCGATATGTGTGGTTTCACCGATGAAACTTGATCGAGGAAGATTACTAATGAGCTTATCGATGAAAGATGATAGTGGAAGCAAATCATCAAAAGAAAATGGCTTCGACAAAACAATAGACCCATTCATCGAAGGAGTGTAGTGATGTCGATAGAAAAGGTGTTTTCGATGGAAGGATAAAAGAAGTCACCAAAGTCCAAAGTTTCTTCAACATGAAACCCGGTGGACATCAGATATATATCAATCAGGAGATGGCAATAATGACTGAATACAACATTTTGATGAAGGGAGAAAATACCTAGTCGAAGTAATGTTCAAAACAAAAGTGTCGTATATAGAAACAAAAAGGTCAACGAACTAAATGATCCAAAGACATATTCTCATCGAAATAATTATGGATTGCCATGAAAATCAGTGATGAATCCAGGGGAGGTCACATTGCCATTACTTTCGAACGTGTGCCCAGGCGATGAACTGGAAGTAGAAATTGGGTGAATTCGCAGATAAAGATCAAAGGAAAAACCCAAGAGACAGGAAAGGGAAGGGCATTCCTTGGCCCAGGACTTGGATCGGGACAAAGACTTGTCACATTATGTGAATCAAATTCAGTCCAAATATTTCCTGACGGAAAATGACATGAGGATGCTAAACAAAGATATTGTGATGTATAAAGATGACAAGTACATCGAGCACATGGGGTACTTAATTTGTTTATCTTCCATTTTGTTAACAAAAGTGTTAGTTAGCAGTTACATGTTGAAAAGCCACAATGCTTGGTGATAATGTATACTCTCATATAAAGGGAAAAACTTTTGTAATAGGGAAAGGGATAATCATTAGAGAAGGAGTAGATTATAGCGTCAGGCTTACCATTGTACTTTTTGGCAAATATATAATATAATCAGTCATTTTCCTTTGCATTTATGTTGTGGATTATTGCATTTTCTACAGGCAGTTGCTTATGATATTATCTAAAGGAGATAAGGTTATTTGTGTTCTTCCAGTAAAATTTTGTGTTTCATTTTGTAGATTTGGATCAAAAAGATTTACTCGTGAATTGTAATTGTTCCCTGTATTTCTTCCTTGGATGGTCTCTTAAAAGTTAGGGTTAAATTCATTCAAGCAGTTTACAATATAGACACTGAAGTAGAGCTCATAAGAAACAGTAACTGATAGACTCATCAAGAGGGGGTGGGTTTAAAAATTGTCTCATAAGTTTACACAATAAGTCCTAAAGAAATATATAAGACTCTGTAGCCCAAACAACGAAGAAAGGCACTGGTCATCTATAGAATACAACTCATCAGTTCACATTCCACTTTAAAAGTAATAGGAGTAGCTGAGTAGGAAATATAGAATAGAGTAGCAATAGTGTATATACATAAATTTCAAGCACAAAGATCGAATAACTTCTACAACAACAATCTTGAACTCATCTGCTATATCTCCATCCTGGGAATTTATACCATTCTGAGATAGGAGGAAATCAGATCAAGATACTTAATCTACTATAAAAAGCATTAGTCATTGAGAACAACTAGTGAGTAGGTATACCTGCCTAGGTCCTGCAGAGCCTAAAGTGAGAGAGTTAGTAATCAAAAAGGTTCACTCTATAAGTTGGCCAAGTCAATTAGAAGGTTTGAGCATAGGAGTTGGCATTTCCTTAGAACCTATCCAATCTATTAATTTGAGACCCAACAAATTGGCGACACTGATGGGGAACATTCAAAAAAAAAAGTACTCTGTTGTGGGAAAGAACCCATATACAAAATACAAATTCCTTTCGAGAAGAAATTTGGCGACTCTGAAATAAGAAATTTTATGTATGAAAGGAGGTCAATAACACAAGGCCACCCCATAGTCCAATTGAACTTTGATCAGAAGAGAAGTAAAATAAATCCAAAGGAAAAATCAATAGATAGTCCGATGGAACCTAAAAATAACTTTATGAATGGGAAGTATAATCAGCACTATTATGAAAACCATTCACATCCAGCCTTGAGTAAACAGAATTATACAGTTCCCACATACCCTAGGGATGAGGACCTGGTAGTTGTGGATAGAGCGCGGAAAAGGAAATTCCCTCCTAGCTTTGAGAATCACCGTCCAAATTCAAGGATAGGAGCTTCAAGTTCCTCAGGCTCAAGCAAGGTGGATGCATCAAATTGTATGGCAGATTTGATGAAACAAATGATGGAAGCAGCCATTGAAATGAAAGATGAAGGAAGAGTACAGGAATGTATAGAATCATCTGCTAGAGTGGGTATAAATATCAATGAAGATGATATTGATCATGATTTGGAGAGATACAAGGCGATGTGTGAACGGGCAGCCCAAGGATCAAATAGAGGGAGAAACAATACAGATAAAACAAATGTGAAGAACAATACTTACAAGGTGTCCGAAAACCCTCTATACAATCCTAGGCCAAATGGCTTTCCATATAATAATATACCTCTTGAGCACCAACACAATCACTTCAACAACTTCCCATAGCCCAATTTACCTCCTGAGTATCAACATAACTAGTTCAATGCCTTTACATATCAAAACCACCCTTAGGGTAATGGGCAAGTTGAGTCTAGTAACAAAAACATCCTAAAGATTATCAAAAGAGTGCTAGGATAAAATAAAAGGGTGTGGGACTCAAAACTGAATCTAGCATTATGGGCAGATAGAATAACAATAAAAAAATCTACAGGGAGGTCCCCATATGAGCTGGTCTATGGTAAAAGGGCTAGACTCCCTTTGGATAACCTCCTACTTGTACATAAATTCATAGCACGGGAAGGGATAGAGATTGATGACCCTTTACAAGAGAGGTTGATACAGTTGGTAGAGCTTGATGAAGTCAAGATAGAAGCATAGGAGCAAAACATTAAAATTTAGAATCAGATGAAAAAATTGTATGACAAAAGAACAATAGAGATAAAGTTTAAAATTGGTGATTTGGTTTTAATGTGGAACGCTAGGAGCCAAGATAAAGATAAGCATGGAAATTTTTAGGCTCTATGGCTTGGACCATATGCAATAATGGATAAAGCAGGGGAAGATTCTTATTTCCTCTAGAGTGCTATGGGAGAAGTTCAGGAACTGCCAGTACATGGACAATTCTTGAAAAACTTATTTTCTTGAAAATAGCCTTCTCCGTGTACAGTAGTTTAGGTCTCGCCCCCATGGTAAAAACCACATTTCCTTTGATTTTTCCCTATATAAACCAGAGAGTTTAGATTCTTGAAGGTATCCATAGCATACCCCCATCCCTAGTCAGAGCCCAAGGATCAAATAGAGGGAGAAACAATACAGATAACACCAATGTGAAGAACAATACTTACAAGGTGTCTGAAAACCCTCTATACAATCCTAGGCCAAATGACTTTCCATATAATAATATACCTCCTGAGCACCAACACAATCACTTCAACAACTTCCCATACCCCAATTTACCTCCTGAGTATCAGCATAACCAGTTCAATGCCTTTACATATCAAAACTAGACTCTCTGGTTTATATAGGGCAAAATCAAAGGAAATGTGATTTTTACCATGGGGGCAAGACCTAAACTACTGTAATTGGAGAAGGCTATTTTCAAGAAAAGAATTTTTTCAAGAATTGTCCATGTACTGGCAGTTCCTGAACTTCTCCCATAGCACTCTAGAGGAAATAAGAATCTTCCCCTACTTTATCCATTATCGCCTATGGTCCAAGCCATAGAGCCTCAAACTTGCCATGCTTACCTTTATCTTGGCTCCTAGCATTCCACATTAAAACCAAATCACCAATTTTAAACTTTCTCTCTGTTGTTATATACAATTTTTTCATCTGATTCTAAATTTTAATGTTTTGCTCTTGTGCTTTTGTCCTGACTTCATCAAGCTCTACCAACTTTATCAGCCTCTCCTATAAAGGGTCATCAATCTCTATCCCTTCCTGTGCTATGAATTTATGTACAGGTAGGAGGTTATCCAAAGGGAGTCTAGCCCTTTTACCATAGACCAGCTCATATGGGGACCTCCCTATAGATTTTTTTACTATTATTCTATCTGCCCATAATGCTAGATTCAGTTTTGAGTCCCACGCCCTTTTATTTTGTCCTAGCACTCTTTTGATAATCTTTAGGATGTTTTTGTTACTACACTTAGCTTGCCCATTACCCTAAGGGTGGTAAGGGGATGAATGGGATATTGTGATGCCATATTCTTCACAAAAAGTATTGAATTCTTCAAACCTGAAAGCCATGCCGTTATCAGAGATGATCCTTGCAGGAACACCGAATCTAGTAATGATATTTTTTAGTATGAATTTTATCACTACTTTACTAGTGGCCTGTTTAGTAGGTATTGCTTCCACCCATTTGGTAAAGTAATCTATGGCAACCAAAATCCATCTGTGTCCTCCACTCGACTTTTTTGATATCTCTCCTATAGAGTCTATTCCCCACTATTGAAATGGCTCTTCAACTTGCATTGGTCTTAGTGGGAGTGATCCTTGATACTTCATTTTTCCTGAGAATTTTTGACAAGCCTCACATTTTCTAACATAAGCATAGGAATCATTGAAGACACATGGCCAAAAATATCTAGCTCTCAATATCTTGTGTGCAGTAGTTTTGGCTAAAAAATGACCACCATAAACCCCTTCATGCATCTCTTGTAGGATCTTCTCTGCTTGGTGTTCATCTAGGCATAGCAACAATATACCATCTCTATTTTTCCAATACAAGTCTCCATTGATGATCACATATTTTGCAGACTTTAGTTTTAATGTTCTCTTTTGATTATCAGTCATACCATCTGGACATCTTATGTGCTTGAGATAATACATGATATCTGCATACCAGGCTATATTTTCAATACTGAAACTGGCTTCATCTAGTCCAACCTCATTTACCTAAAATTCTTCAACCACTGCTCCTTCCATTAGTTTAGCCAATCCCTGGCCTTTGATAACTTGTGAAATCTTGAGCTCAATATTGAATTCTTGAATTTGGTTGATACATTTACATCTTTTTCCTGTGACCTCAGTTTGTCTAAATATGTCCTTCATTGCTGCATTAGGAACATATGCTATAACTTATGCGCTTACCAAATATGGTCTGAATTGTTTTACTTCTTTTACCAAGGCATAAGCTTGTTTTTCATTTAGGTCATATTTAATTTTGGATGAATTCAGTGACTTACTAAAATACGCAATAGGTTGCTCACAATTGTCCTGGTTCTTTTGTAATAACACTATTGCCAATGTATGACGAGATGTAAATGAAAAAATTTAAAAAGGTTTATTGAAAACTGGGGATATCAATACTGGTGCCTCAGATATTGTCCTTTTTATATCTAGAAATGCATCTAATGCCTTTGAATCCCAATCAATCTTAGCTTCCTTTTTTAGCATCCTCACTATAGGTTTTATGATATCTGCAAAATTAAGGATGAATCTTCTGACAAAATTGATTTGTCCTAAAAATGATTGAACAGCTTTGATAGTCTTAGGGATAGGTATTTCATTTATTGTAGCTACTCTTTCAGGGTCAATTTTCACCCCTTCCTTGGACACTATATGTCCCAGGAGCTTCCCTTCTTCAACTGCGAAATGATATTTCTTTGGATTGAGGGAAATTCTATATTCTAGAGATTTCTTGAATACTTTCTCAAGGTGATTGCAATGATCTTCAGCCCTTTTTGAATAAGCTGTTAAATCATCCTGATACACCACCATTATTACATCAATCAATTCTACAAATGCTACATCCATTGCCCTTTGAAGTGTTGCCCCTGCATTTGTTAATTCGAATGGCATTCTTTCATATACATATGTGCCCCATGGTGTTGTGAAAGTTGTCTTATATTGTTCAACTTCTTTAACTTTTACCTGATTATACCCCGAGAACCCATCCATCATGGACAATAAATCACATCCAGTTACTTTCTTCAGCATATTATCCATGTTTGGCAAAGGATAATTATCTTTTAATGATGATATGTTCAGATTTTTGAAGTCCACACATAATCTTATGTCCCCATTTTTCTTTCTGGCAGGTACCAAATTTGAAACCCAAGTAGAGTATCTACAAGGTTTAATTATCCCCGCATCTTTCATTTTTATTATTTCCTCTTTGATCTTAGGGAGTAAAGTGGGGTTTATAGGCCTCTACTTTTGTCTGAATGGTTTATCATCAGGCTTAAGAGGTATCTCATGTTGGAAGAGATCCTCCTTGTATGCTTTGAGGTCATCATAAGACCATGCAAATACGTGCTTATATTTTCTGAGTAACATTACTAATTGCTGCTTCATTTTAGGAGTCAATTTATTACCAATAAAAACATGTCTTGGTGATTCTTTGCTTCCCAAATTAATCTACTCAACATCGTTTTCTTTGACTGAGGTTCCTTTGATTTCAACTTTGTCTTGTATGTTGAAAACTCTTTCCAGTGCGACTTGTCCTCTAGGTATTTTATTAGATTTTAAATGAATGATTTCTTGTCCCAACAGAGTCTCTTTCCCATTTGTCATCTCTACAAAATCATTAAAGTTGATAGCTTGTGCTTGGTAGTGATCCACATAGTGTAAGAATTTTAACAAATCATTGTCATCACGAAAAACTTGCCAGTTATACAAGTTATCTGGAATAGAAGGTCCGACTTTTATTTCCATTTCTGAGACTCCATTCAGTGTTATATCATTTACCTTCAAAGCAACATTGGCCAAGAAGTCAGCCATGATATTCTTTGATCTGTCAATCCAACTTATTTGGAAAGCATCAAATAGTTCCATGGTATCCCATACAACATCCATGTATTGTTTCAACCTGAGATGTTTGGAGGCATATTTTTGTTTGATTTGAGATATTACTAGTTTTGAATTCCTAAAGACACTGAGCAATTTAATTCCATGCTTGGTAGCCACGTTAAGTCCAGTGAGTAAGGCTTCGTATTCTGCAATATTATTTGTACACTCAAACATCAGTTTGAAAGAATACTTGAACATCTCTCCATCTGGTGAGATAAATACAATTCCAGCCCCACTTCCTTCTTTGTTGCATGATCCATCAAAGTACATCTTCCATACTTGATCTTTACTCTTCTTGACTGTAGACTCTATCGGGGTCAATCCTCTCAATTTTGTTTTCGTCAACTCTACTTTGAAGTTGTCCATATCTAACTGGATGAAGCATACCAAATCAACAGGTTTCACCTCCTTAATGATGTATTCAGAGTGAGGTTCTCTCTCAATCCTTACCTCCTGTCCATTTACTGGTATAGTAGCGTATGATAAGTCTAGCTGGACATGGCTTCCTATCAGGTTCGACCATTTTCTTGACAATAACATACCATAGTTAGGAGGGACATCAACCACAGTGATGTTCGTTTTATAAGATGCTTCTAGACATGCTGCAAATTTAAATTCAACATCCTTCATGACACCAACCACTGGGATAGAACAGTTATCCATGGCATAGCATTTACCAAAATTTGTGTCCACTAACATTCCAAGTTCTTTCATGACTCCTACTGGCATTACATTTATAGCAGCTCCTGAGTCAATCATGCAATTTTTTATCATCTTGTTATTGATCATCAGGGTTAAATAAAATGGGTCTACTTGAGAGGGATTTTTTGTTATTGTTGACCCTAAATATATGGTTGGAACAGGGTTATCATTATTTTGGCTATTTTGTTTATGTCCCTTGGTCTCTTCCTTAGATACACCATTGATCACCTTCAAGGTTTTTTCTCGGTATTCTGGAATCTTCATCATCTCAAGTAGTGGAACAGAGACCTTCATTTGTGCCAAGGTGTTGGCAATATCAAATGATGTTGTAGTAGGCAGTATTGAAGTGTCCACCATCCCTTCCTTATCACCCTTTTGCATCCTAGAAACTTGCAATTCCTTTTCCATAATTAACTTTGTGTTTTCTCCCTAAGTCTTTCTTGGCTTAGTTATTGGTTTAGATGTTTTATTACTCTCCTTTATGAACATGCCTGATGGTTTGCCTTGTTCAGGGTTTATGGTTTTGTTTCTTAACATATAAGTCCTTTTGGCTTGTTCAACAGCAGCTGTAGTAGTCCTCTCTCACTCTTCTTTAGTAGGGATCCTCAGCCTGACTTCATCTTCCTCATCTGAGAATACCTGTTGCATACAGCACTGCTGATTAATCCGCCTAGAATTTACATCACTTCCTTCACTCCCCTCAGATGAGTCATAGTCCTCAAAGGATAGTAAGTTTATCGCATGATCATCTACATATTCTTCACATTCTTCCTCTCTTCCCTACAACTTCATTGCCATCGCACACTGGTAAGGAGAATGAGGCATATCACACGCTAAGCACCACATATCTTCATCAACCACCTGGTTCACCACCTTTTCTCAAAGGATGGTATTTGGTTACCTTCTTTTGGGTTCTTGTCCACTGATTTTCTGTCTTTCCATGTGGTATTATAAGGCATATCATGCAATCTGGGCCTATCATGGTGATAAAACTATTGTTTCTCTTTTTTATTCACTCTTACTAACAAATCCTTGAGAACATTCAACACCTTGTCCAACTTGTCATCGTCCTTTGTTTGTTTAGGGGCCTTTGGATTGAACAACCTTGCATCCTCCCTTCTTCCTATAGGTCCAGCTACTTTTCTATTATTCTCTATAGTTATGGCCACTTTCATGACTCCTTGAAGGGTTGTAGGATTCTTTGTCCTGAGCTCATAGTTTGTTTTACTGTCAAAAGCATTCATGTAGTACAAAATGCTAACTTCAGGAACCAGTTTTATTCTGTTAGGGATTTTATTCATAACTCTATTAAATCTCTTATTGAAATCGGCCACTGCTTCATTTGTATCCTTCTTGATGCTTATGATCTCATGTAAGGCAAACTCTGGGCTATTGTGGTCTCCGTATTGTTCAAGAAAAAGTCTTTTGAATTTAGTAAGGTTGTTTATTGAAAAATTGGGCAGTGCTCTGAACCAATCTCGGGCATCCTTTGTTAATGACTGCATGAACAAATTCATCTTGACATCCTCATATGAGAGACAGAAATCCTCCATAACTGTGTCAAAAGCTTTGCAATGTGCTTCCCCTGAGATGGCATTACTCCCAGTGAAATTTGGTATTGCAGTCCTAATTTCATTAGGGATAGGATGAGGATACACCATCATCCCTAAAAATTCGAACTGCCTAATGCATTCCATTTTCATCAGTCTGTATCCACCTTGAAAATTTTTTCCATAGTTTGGTCTCACATTGTTATTACTAGGAGGAAATTGGTTTTGTGGTTGAAAGTGGTTTTGATATGTAAAGGCATTGAACTAGTTATGTTGATACTCAGGAGGTAAATTGGGGTATGGGAAGTTGTTGAAGTGATTGTGTTGGTGCTCAGGAGGTATATTATTATATGGAAAGTCATTTGGCCTAGGATTGTATAGAGGGTTTTCTGACACCTTGTAAGTATTGTTCTTCACATTTGTTTTATTTCTATTGTTTCTCCCTCTATTTGATCCTTGGGCTACCTGTTGACACATTGCCTTGTATCTCTCCAAGTCATGATCAATATCATGTTCATTGATATTTATACCCACTCTAGCACATGATTATATACATTCTTGTACTCTTCCTTCATCTTTCATTTCAATGGTTGCTTCCATCATTTGTTTCATCAAATCTACCATACGATCTGATGCATCCACCTTGCTTGAGCCCGACGAACTTGAAGCTCCTATCCTTGAATTTGGACGGTGATTCTCAAAGCCAGGAGGGAATTTTCTTTTCTGTGCTCTATCCACAGCTGCCAGGTCCTCATCCTTGGGGTATGTGGGAATTGTATAATTCTGTTTACTCAAGGCTGGATGTGAATGGTTTTCAGAATAGTGTTGATTATACTTCCCATTCATAAAGTTATTTTTAGGTTCCATCGGACTATCTATTGATTTCTCCTTTGGATTTCTTTTACTTCTCTTCTGATCAAAGTTCAATTGGACTATGGGGTGGCCTTGTGTTATTGACCTCCTTTTGTACATAAAATTTCTTATTTCAGAGTCACCACCTTTCTTCTCAAAAGGAATTTGTATTTTGTATATGGGTTCTTTCCCACAACAGAGTACCTTTTTTTTTTGAATGTTCCCCAGCAGAGTCACCAATCTGTTGGGTCTCAAATCAACAGATTAGATAGGTTCTAAGGAAATGCCAACTCCTATGCTCAAACCTTCCAATTGAATTGGCCAACTTATAGAGTGAACCTATTTGATTACTAACTCTCTCACTTTAGGCTCTGCAGGACCTAGGCGGGTATACCTACTCACTAGTTGTTCTCAATGACTAATGCTTTTTATAATAGATTAAGTATCTTGATCTGATTTCCTCCTATCTCAAAATGGCATAAATTCCCAAGATGGAGATATAGGAAATGAGTTCAAGATTGTTGTTGTAGAAGTTATTTGATCTTTGTGCTTGAAATTTATGTATATACACTATTGCTAGTCTATTCTATATTTCCTACTCAGCTACTCCTATTACTTTTAAAGTGGAATGTGAACTGATGAGTTGTATTCTATAGATGACCAGTGCCTTTCTTCGTTGTTTGGTCTATAGAGTCTTTTATATTTCTTTAGGACTTATTGTGTAAACTTATGAGACAATTTTTAAACCCACCCCCTCTCGATGAGTCTGTCAGTTACTGTTTCTTATGAGCTCTACTTTAGTGTCTATATTGTAAACTGCTTGAATGAATTTAACCCTAACTTTTAAGAGACCATCCAAGGAAGAAATATAGGGAACAATTACAATTCGCGAGTAAATATTTTTGATCCAAATCTACAATATGAAACACAGAATTTTACTAGAAGAACACGAATAACCTTATCACCTTTAGATAATATCATAATCAACTACCTGCAAAAAAATGCAATAATCCACAACATAAATGCAAAGGAAAATGACTTATTATATTATATATTTGCCAAAAACTAAAATGGTAAGCCTGAGGCTATAATCTACTCCTTCTCTAATGATTATCCCTTTCACTATTACAAAAGTTTTCCCCTTTATATGAGAGTATACATTATCACCAAGCGTTGTGGCTTTTCAACATATAACTGCTAACTAACACATTTGTTAACAAACTGGAAGATAAACAAATTAAGTACCCCATGTGCTCGATGTACTTGTCATCTTTATACATCACAATATCTTTGTTTAGTATCCTCATGTCGTTTTCCATCAGGAAATATTTGGACATAATTTGATTCACATAATGTGACAAGTCTTTGTCCTGATCCAAGACCTAGGCCAAGGAACGCCCTTCCCTTTCCTGCCTCTTGGGTTTTTCCTTTGATCTTTATCTACAAATTCGCCCAATTTTTGCTTCCAGTTCATCGCCTGGAAACACGTTCGAAAGTAATGGTGATGTGACCTCCCCTGGATTCATCTCTGATTTTCACGGCAATCCATAATCATTTTGATGATAATATGTCTTTGGATCATTTAGTTCATCGACCTTTTTGTTTCTATATACGACACTTTTGTTTCGAACATTACTTCGACTAGGTATTTTCTCCCTTCATCGAAATGCTACATTCGGTCATTATTGTCATCTCCTCATTGATATATATCTGATGTCCACCAGGTTTCATGTCGAAGAAACTTTGGACTTTGGTGACTTCTTTTATCCTTCCATCGAAAACACCTTTTCTGTCGACATCACTACACTCCTTCGATGAATGGGTCTATTGTTTTATTGAAGCCATATTATTTTTATGATTTGCTTCCACTATCATCTTTCGTCAATAATCTCATTAGTAATCTTCCTCGATCAAGTTGCATTGGTGAAACCACACATATCAACAACATGCCTTTTAGCCTCCTCGAAACTCATATCCTTATCGATATCTTTTATCAATGTAGTTTTCTTTTGTTTTATCGATATCACTCTTTCGATAAGAATGCTTCTTTCAGTGAGATTCCTTCATGCTATGCCGATGGTATTATTTCCTCGAAAGCTTTCTCCCGTCGATGAAAACATCTTTGATTTCTTCGATATCTTCTGTCGATAAAATCATTGCTTTCAATGAGTCCTTTCTAGAGTTCATCGGTGTTCCCTTTCCTTTGATGCCCTTTTTATATCAATGAGACATCACTAGGTCTCATCGATATTATTTAGATTTTGGACATTTCGATAGAATGCTATCAAATTTGTTCGATAACTTATGGGTTATTATGATATCAATAAAAATAATGGTTGTTTCTAAAAATGGAGGGCTCTTGTAATTCAATCTTACGAATCAAGATATTTTACTTATTTCAAATTTGATGCTCAACAGGCCCAAAGAATGTCTTTATAAGGATCCCAATACTGTCATGATGAAACTTCCTCATGTAGTCCCTATTCAGTGCCAACCCTTAGCATGCCCCAGTGGTACTTGTTCAATTTTGAAAACAGGTCATAGTAGGATCCTTTTGTTACTGCAACATATATCCTGCATATTCAATCCAGCAATAAATGCTCTTATGATGAAAATGTACATATAAAACATCAAACAAATAGAACAGAATATTTTACCAAAATATATGCTAACAGTGGCTCTTTTTGGGGATGTATGTTCTTTTTAGGGACATAGCAAGATCCCTCCCTACTCCCTAAGAGAAAAAATGCTTGAGATATTGAGCATGTACTGGAAATTCTTGATTTTCACCCTCAGTGTTTTGCAAAAAATATGAATTTTCTCCTCCTTTATTCCTGATGATGTATGGTCCTAGCCAAATTGGTTCAAATTTTCTATACTTCCCCCTGTCCTAATCTTTTGCATTTCATTTGAGCACCCACTCCCCTTCTTCAAAAGTGTTAGGTCCCGGAGACAACTGAGAGGGGGGAGGGGGTGGGGTGAATCAGTTGTCTAATAAATTTAAACCAAAAACTAATTAACCAACTTAATGCTTAATGTTGGTAAACCAGTTAAGTATGCCGGTAGACAGTGTTAATAGTAAATTGCTATACTGGTAAGGATTAATGCATGAAACATAAACATAAAGTCATCCACAATACATGACACCAATATTTGTACGTGGAAACCCTGTAAGGCAAAAAACCACGGTGGGAAACCTTACCCACAATCAGATGATACTACTACAAATAGTAAGTGTACAAAAGGGTAGTAAGTGTACAAAAGGGGTCTGCACATGTAGAAAGGCCAACAGCCTAGAGCTCACTGCTCAATCACAAATGGGAGTCACACTGACTATAGTTGGATGGTTAAATCCAATAAGAATGTACTGCACAAAATAGCATCTTCATATGCTGGATTCAGTACTGGTGTAATGCTGATATGCTTCTACAAAAACCTAACTTCACCTTCAAATGATGTCTTCATGTATGCCTCTGCTTAATCTCGCATATACCTTCACTTAAATCTTTTTCGCATTCCACACTTGATCTTTACAAATAAGATCTTACATTTATACCATACCCTAAGACCAATTTTAGTAGGTCGGCTCTACAAGATATTACAATAAAAACATTTTACAAATAATATAATATCCGATGCAATATCCAATTAAACATGTCGGCTTAATGCATTTACAACAATAATAAATCATCTCCATAGCGTGCCATGTTGATCTGGAAAAGATAAACCTATCGGTGTAACCCTAGATAACCTGGACCTATTTGCTGGTAAAAGCAAATATGCAAATATGAATATACCAATGATTATTACTTCAGAATAAAGTGTCCACATGATGTCTTTGACATTACCAAGTGTCTTCCCTGTCATTCTAGGTACCGGTGAACAATATATCCTGCCGGTGAATCATATACCAGTAACTGTTACACAGATTATTGCTTGCCGGTCAATGTTGTTAGATCTCCAAAGTAGGTGTTGACATCAATGACAAAACCATACCAAAATACCAACAATCTCCCCCTTTGGCATTGATGGCAACACAAGATGGAAAAACCATCACAGTGCCAAAACAGAAATGCCAAATACAAAAACCAACAATCTCCATTTCTCCCCCTAGGAGTAACAATACCAATCTTTCTTACCAATTTCTCCTTAAATGTGTTTTTCAAAATCTCTCCCCTAAAATCTCTTTTTCTTACCAAAAAGATAATGTGTTTCTCCATAGATATCTCTCCCCCTTTGACATCAAATGCCAAAGTCACAAAAAGTCAAGTTCATACAAAATACTAACCAATTCAATATACCAACTACTCCCCCTGAGAAGTAGCTTCCTCATCAAATACCGGAATAAAAGATTTGTCCATTTAATTCTGTCAGTTGATGACAATCATCAACTGTCTAAGTCTCTACCGGTGGTGGTATGACTCCAAGCTGATCTCTGAGATAGTCAAAAGTTTCCTTAGGCAAAGGTTTTGTGAAAATATCTGCAAGTTGTTCTTTAGTATTCAAATAAACCAGTTTTATCTCTTTTTCTTCAACTTTTTCCCTTAGAAAATTCAGTTTGATAGATACATGTTTTGTTTTAGAATGTAATACCAAATTTTTAGATATATCAATTGCTACAGTGTTATCACAGTATATAGTAATAGGTTCCTTGCATTTTACCTTTATGTCTTTCAAAATTTTCTTAAGCCAAAGTACCTGTGTACAGTTTGTTGCTACTGCAACATATTCTGATTCTGTTGTTGATGAAGATGTACAACTCTGTTTCTTACTCAACCAAGAAACTAATCTCTTTCCAAGAAAGAATGCTCCTCCAGTGGTGTTTTTTCTATCATCCACATCTCCTGCCCAATTTACATCTGTATATGCACATAGATCAAAATTTTGATCTTTAGGATACCATAATCCAAGATTATGTGCCTTGTAAGTACCGAAAAATCCTTTTCACTGCTGATTCATGATTTTCCTTAGGATTACTCTGAAATCTAGAAACAATGCATACTACATTCATAATATCAGGCCTGGTTTGTGTCAACTACAGTAGACCTCCTATCATAGATTTGTATCTAGTTGGATTAAAAGGTGTAGATTCATCCTTTTGAGATAATTTGTCATTTGTAGTCATAAGTGTGCTTACCGGTTTAGAGTTTTCCATCCCAAATTTCTTAAGTAGTTCTTTCTAGTACTTAGATTGACTCAAAAATATACCTTTATCAGTCTATGAAATTTGTAATCCTAAAAAGAATTTTATTTCTCCAATCATAGACATTTCAAATTCTTGTTGCATTTCAAGAGAGAATTCTTTACATAATCCATCTTCTCCTCCAAAGATTATATCATCAACAAATACTTCAATAATCAAGATGTCATCATTAGTTACTTTGTAATATAAATTGCTATCTGCATTTCCTTTAGTAAAACCAATCTTTAAAAGATACTTATCCAATCTTGCATACCAAGCTCTTGGGGCTTGTTTCAATCCATACAAAGCTTTTCTTAACCTGCAAACCATATCATTGTCATCTATCAAATAAAATCCATCAGGTTGTTCAATATAAACTTCCTCTTCAAGATCTCCATTCAAAAATGCACATTTAATATCCATTTGATAAACTTTGTAATCCTTGTGAGCTGCAAAAGCCAAGAATAATCTAACTACCTCAATTCTGGCTACCGGTGCAAAGGTTTCATTGGAATCAACTCCTTCTTTCTGAGAATATCCCTTACACACTAGTTTTTCTTTATTTCTGACAACCTTACCATCTTCATTAAGTTTGTTTCTAAATACCCATTTGGTTCCAATTACATTTTTATCTTTAGGCTGGGGAACTAATGTCCAAGTATTATTTTTCTCAATTTGTCCTAATTCTTCTTCCATAGCTTTAATCCAAAATTTATCTTCACATGCCTCATTGATAGATGATGGTTCAATTTGAAAAATAAGACATACCTCTTCATTTTCCAATCTTCCTCTTGTCATAACTCCTTTAAATTTGTTTCCAATTATCTGATCTTCAGAATGATTCAGTCTTACATACCAGGGTGTCTTAGTTTGTTGTTGTTCTTCAATTACTGTGGAATCTTTTGATGATACCAAGGTAACTGGATCTTCATTCTGTACCGGTGGATTCAGTGTAGGTTCATTTGTCATAACTTCTATTTCCGGTTCAGAGTCTATATACCTTGAAGTTCCTCTGAATTGTTCATCAATCTTTACATTTGTACTCTCAACAATTTTCTGCAATCTTTTATTAGAACATCTATATGCCTTGCTCTTAGATGAATAACCAAGAAATATTCCTTCATCACTTCTAGGATCAAATTTTCCAATATACTCATCTCTTCTAATATAACATTTACTTCCAAAAATTCTGAAATACTTAAGAGTAGGAATATTACCAAACCATAGTTCATGAGGGGTCTTACCGGTTTCACCTTTGATGTGAACTTTATTGAATGTATAGACAGCAGTGCTTACTGCCTCTCTCCAGTACACATGTGGTAGATTTGCTTCTGATAACATAATTCTTGTTGCATCCAAGATAGTTCTATTTTTCCTTTCAACAACTCCATTCTGCTGTGGTGTCCGAGGTGCTGATAATTGTCTTTTGATTCCATTCACTTCACAGAATGTATTAAAATCCTTATATGTGAATTCTCCACCTTGATCTGATCTTAAACATTTGATTTTCTTATCGGTTTCATTTTCAACCATTGCTTTGAATAGTTTGAACTTCCCAAGTGCTTCTGATTTTTCTCTGAGAAAAGTAACCCAACACATTCTAGAATAATCATCAATAATTAGCATGAAATATCTATCACCTTGTAAGCTTTTAGTTCTAGCTGGACCACATAAATCAATGTGAATTAAATCAAGAGCATTATTGGATTTTTCTGGAATACTTTTGAAACTAGCTCTAACTTGTTTTCCAAATTGACATTCCTTACAAATTGTGTTCTGAGGTTTCACAATTTTAGGTAGATCTCTAACTGCCTTAGAAGTACTGATTTTTACCATACAATCAAAATTTACATGACATAGTCTCTTATGCCATAACCAACTTTCATCTATATGTGCAATTAAGCATGCCTTTTCACTGTTATTCAAATGAAAGATATTACCTCTAGTCTGATTACCGGTTGCAATTTCCAAACCAGTTCTATTCATGATTTTGCATTTTCCATTTTCAAATTGTAACTAAAAACCTTTCTCAACTAATTGACCAACACTTAAAAGATTATGCTTTAATCCTTCAACATAGTAGACATTGTCAGTGTTATGTTTACCATCAAGAGATATTGAACCCTTACCTTTGATTGGATAGGCTTTGTCATCTCCAAATCTTACTAAACCTCCATTGTATTCTTGAAAGTTCAAGAATTTACCTTTATCTCTAGTCATATGATGTGAGCATCCTAAGTCAATAATCCATTCATCCTTTGATTCAACTTTAGCTGCTAGGGCTTCTTCTATCAGTTGAGCAATAGGTGCCGGTTGATCTTCTGTTATAGCAACAAAAACCCATCCATTGTCTGCTAGATCCTCATCAGAATCATTAGTCACACCTTCATCAACAATGTAACAAGATTTATCTATGTTCTTCTTAAATGTGTATCTCTGATATTCAGGATTAGGCTTGTATGTTCTTCTAGCTTCTTCTCTTAGTCTAGCATGTCTATCAGGGCATCTTGAAGCCATATGACCAATCTTATTGTAGTTGAAACATTTAAAGGGTGCTTTACCTTCATACCTACTTCCAATTGGACCTTTTGGCATTTTCCTTGCAAATAGTGCTTCAAGTTCTTCAAGCTCTTCATTCTCCTTCCTGGTTTCTTCAAGTTCTCTTGCATAAAAGGCTCTCCAGTCTGATTTGTCAAATGATGGAGCAGATGATGTTGATGCTTTAAAGGCCAAATCAGTCTTTATAGTAGCAAAAGGACCAAATTCCTCAATTTCAAAGGCTGAAAGTTTTCCAATCAATGTATCCTTAGTTACTGATGTATTAGGCATTGTTCTCAACTCATTTATAGAAGTAACCTTCATTTTATATGCCGGTGGTAAACCTCTTAAGATTTTTGAAACAATCTCATCCTCACTCAAGGTTCCTCCACAACATTTGATACCCAAAACAATTTCATTTACTCTCTCCATAAAAGCAGAAATCCTTTCATCTTCCATTTTCAGATGTTCATACCTGACTCGGAAGCTTTCAAGTTTTGCAATTTTGACTGTGGAATCTCCTTCATTCAGTGTTTCCAAATGATCCCAAATAGCTTTAGCAGTAGACCTATCTGATAATCCCATGATTTGTTGATCTGATAATGCACTCAAGAGTGCTTCTCTTGCTTTGCAATTATTTTCTTCATCTTTGGCTAAGGTAGTTGGAGCAGTCTGACCAGCTACAGCAGCTAGTATAACCATTCTTAGTAACTTCCCAGATGTCTTTACCAATGCAATTCAAATGTGTCTCCATTCTGATCTTCCATATCCCATAGTTGGTTCCATCAAGTTTAGGACTGTCCTTCCTGAAATAATTAGTAGACATTGGATCTCCTCAAGTTGTTAAACTTCTGCAAAAAGAGGACTAGGATCTGATACCAATTGTTAGGTCCCGGAGACAACTGAGAGGGGGGGGTGAATCAGTTGTCTAATAAATTCAAACTAAAAACTAATTAACCAACTTAATGATTAATGCCGGTAAACCAGTTAAGTATGCCGGTAGACAGTGTTAACAGTAAATCGCTATACCGGTAAGGATTAATACATGAAACATAAACATAAATTCATCCACAACACATGACACCAATATTTGTACGTGGAAACCATGTAAGGGGAAAAACCATGGTGGGAAACCTTACCCATAATCAAATGATACTACTGCAGATAGTAAGTGTACAAAAGGGGTCTGCACATGCAGAAAGGCCAATAGCCTAGAGCTCACTGCTCAATCACAAATGGGAGTCACACTGACTACAGTTGGATGGTTAAATCCAATAAGAATGTACTGCACAAAATAGCATCTTCATATGCTGGATTCAATACCGGTGTAATGCCGATATGCTTCTACAAAAACCTAACTTCACCTTCAAATGATGTCTTCGTGTATGCCTCTGCTTGATCTCGCATATACCTTCACTTAAATCTTTTTTGCATTCCACACTTGATCTTTACAAATAAGATCTTACATTTATACCATACCCTAAGACCAATTTTAGTAGGTCGGCTCTACAAGATATTACAATAAAAACATTTTACAAATAATATAATATCTGATGCAATAACCGATTAAACATGTCGGCTTAATGCATTTACAACAATAATAAATCATCTCCATAGCGTGCCATGTTGATCTGGAAAAGATAAACCTGTAGGTGTAACCCTAGATAACCTGGACCTATTTGTCGGTAAAAGCAAATATGCAAATATGAATATACCAATGATTATTACTTCAAAATAAAGTGTCCACATGATGTCTTCGACATTACCAAGTGTCTTCCATGTCATTCCAGGTACCGGTGAACAATATATCCTGCCGGTGAATTATATACCTGTAACTGTTGCACAGATTACTGCATGCCGATAAATGTTGCTAGATCTCCAAAGTAGGTGTATTCAGTAGGTGTTGACATCAATGACAAAACCATACCAAAATACCAACAAAAAGTCCTATCAAAATCTTTCTTGTCATGTAATGCTTTTACCATCTTCTGCTTCTGTATATTTTGTTTCTGAGCCTCTCTTTTGTACTCCTCCAATTCAACCAATTGTATCAGCCTATGTTCAATGAAATCAACATCTTCTAAATATTCCTCTGAGACAAATTTATACACTGGGAGTAGGTTGTTCAAGGGCAACCTTGCTTCTTTACCATAAACAAGTTGATAAGGAGAAAACCTTGTGGATTTATTGATTGTTACTCTATTTGCCCATACTGCCAAATTCAACTTTGAATCCCATGCCCTTTTGTTGTCACCTAACATCCTCTTGATGATCTTTAATAAATTTTTGTTACTAGATTCTTCTTGTCCATTCCCCTGGGGATGATAAGGTGATGAATTTGACAAAGTGACTCCATAACTTTCACAAAAATGAGCAAATTCTTTGGATCTAAAACACATCCCATTATCTACAATAATTTTGTGGGGTACCCCAAACCTTGTCAATATATTTTCCAAAAGAAACTTTGTTACCACCTTACTTGTAGCCTGACTTGTAGGAATTTCCTCCACCCATTTCGTAAAGTAATTAGTAGCTACCAAAATTCATTTGTGTCCTCCACTGGATTTGTTTACAATTTCTCCTATAAAATCAACACCGCACATCTAAAAAGGTTCTTCAGTTTGCATGGGTCTGAGCAGAAGAGCTACATCATATTTAAGCTTTCTTGAAATTTTTTTGGCAAGCCTCACATTTTCTAATATAAGTATGACAGTGCTTAAAGACTTGTGGCCAATAGTAACTGGAATTGAGTATTTTAAGGGTAGTAGTTTTTGCTAAAAAATGTCCCCCACATACACCTTCATGCAATTCCTTTAAAACAAAATGTGCTTGATAAACATCCAAACAAAATAGGAGGATACCATCCCTGTTTTTCCAATATAAATCACCTTTAAGAAATACATACCTAGATGCCTGAAGCTTAAGTGTTATTTTTTGACTATCATTTAAATCCTATGGACATTTCATGTGTTTTAAATAATAGACAATATTCTTGTACCAAGGACACATCTCAATGCTTATTTGAGCCTCTTCTAACTCTATCTGATTTATCTGTGTTGCTTCCAAATTTCATTATGTCATTAGTTTAGCCAATCCTTGACCTCTTACCAATTAGTAATATGGATATCAATATTGAACTCCTTAATTTGATTGATCCATCTGCATCTTCTCCCAGTAGTTTCAGTCTGCCTGAAAATATCTTTGACTACTACATTAGGAACATAAGCAATGACATTAGCTCCCACTAAGTATGGTCTAAAAGATTTTATAGTTTTTACTAGGGCATATGCTTGTTTCTCATTTATATCATAATTTAACTCAGAAGCTTGAAAACCTTGACCTTGTGCTTGATCTGCAGACTATCAAGGAGGATGTTAACCAGCTCAAGAACAAGATGGAGACTTAGGAAGCCCAAATGGCAGGCCTTAACAAATTCCATGTGCAGGTTTTACACAGCTCCGCGCTCACCCTCTCTCTACTAAGGGAACATTCTACAGATACTGAGGAGGACAAGCAGGAGGCTAGGGACCTCTATAAGTTCCTGTCCAATGAATGGAACAGTGCTATGGATGCCACTAAGGTGCGCAAGGCACCCATGTAGTTTGTTTTTTGTTTTCTGCTTTTGTTTCTGATTTCTAAAGACTTGGTTCCTTTTTGCTGATAGTTGCTGTTAATTGTTGTTATAGTGTTGTTTATGCACTATGATTTTTAATAGTTTTGCTATGTAAAGGGTCAGTTCCCTTGTTCTCACTGTTTTTTTAATAAAAAACATTCATATTTAATATTTTAACTCCATATATCATATATAAAAGTTTTTTTCATATATTTCTTTAGATATTTCTTTCCTAATTTCTTCTTTTTTATTATTAATTTTTTTCTCTTTTTTCCTCCAATTTTAATTTGTATTTACATTTTGTAGATAATTGCCTTCTTTCTTTTCATATATTTATATAGAACCATATTTCCACTTATTTATTTTCCTATGCCTAAACATATCTATTCTTATATTAATATAATCTTTTCTCTATATGTCTTCCTTCTATTAAATTCATCCTTCTTAGATACTTAGCCTCCTTTCATGCCAATAGATAGTTTTTCTCTACAAATTGTTTGGTTTTTTATTTCTTTAATTTTTGATAATATTTAGGAATAAATAAATATATTTAGAATAATCAATATATATTTTATAATTTATATTTATATGATGAAGTTTTATAAATTAATATCAATTATTTAATACCCTTCTTTATTTACATATATTCTTTTTATTTATTTATAATATTCTATCTTTATCTATATATTTATAATACAATTTAATAATCAATTTTTTGCATTTTTTTGGCTATTTAATTAGATCCTTCTTAGTTTGTTTTCTTTTTAGTAGCTAGTCTTTTCCACCTTTATCTTGTGAATCATCCACTTCCTTTCCCCACACTCCTCCCATCTCTTTTATCTAGTCTTGGGTTGCAACATAACATCTATTGATTCCTTTGGCTCTCTATGTTGGAAGTTGAAGTCCAATGGACTCCTTCCCTGTTTGCCGCCAAAACTCTTGGCTATTCATATTCTTCCTGGAAGCTCTTTAAGAGCTGATTGTAATTCATTTTCTGAAGTTGATTGCCACAGATGATTGCAATTGTGTAGATGTAAACTAGATTGGTGAGTAATATAGTGATTCCCCTGCTTCAAGTGTGGATGTAGGCAATTGCCGAACCATGATAAATCTGTGTGTTCTTGTTGTTTGTGTTGTGTATATTTAATTGTGTTTATCTGCTATTTTCAATTCGATTTCTTCATCCTAACAATTGGTATCAGAGTGAGGTTAGATCGTTGTTTAGATTTTGGTGTTTGAATTTTCAGAATCATGGAAGAATCGAAGATAGAGAAGTTCTTCGGTCAGAGCTTCGGATTATGGAAAGTGCAGATGGAGTCTTTGCTGATAAAGCAAGACCTTTCAATCGCACTTGAAGGGATAGCAAAGAAACCAGCTGGGATGGCTGATGAAGATTTTGTAAAATTGGACAAGAAGGCGAGAGCGACAATTTTTCTCTCGTTGTCCAATAATGTTCTCTTCAATGTCACAGGTGATGCAACAACAAAAGAAGTATGGGATAGACTTTCAACCATGTATGAAATTCCTTCAACTACAAATAAAGTTTTTATTATGAAGCACTTGTACAAATTGAAAATGAAGGAAGGTTGTGCTATGGCAAACCACATCAATGAATTTAATACATTGATTAGTCAAGCAACTTTAGTGGGGATGACACAAGATGATGAAAGCAAGGCTATTTTGTTATTGTGTTCTTTACCAAGCAACTGGGATGGTGTTGTAACAGCAGTTAGCACATCTATATCTGGTAAAAATAAATTAGTTTTTAATGATGTAGCAGCTACTCTTCTCAGCAAGGATTTGAGAAGAAAGAATGATGAACCTTCATTCGGTGAAGCTTTAATGGTGGTCAGCACCGATAATAGAGGTAGAAGTCATAACAGAGGCAGAAATAATTACCATAGACGTTCGAAATCAGCAAAGAGATCGAAATCTAGAAACAGAAACGGTGAATGTTGGTTTTGTGGCAAAGCGGGTCATGTGAAAAAGGATTGCAGAAATTTCAAAAGAGCACAAGAGAGAGTGTGGGACAGCGAAGCAAATACCGTTTATGATAAAGATGATAGTGTCTTAATCCTTTCAACAACCGACACTACTTTAGATTCATGGGTGCTTGATTCTGGTGCCTCCTATCATGCTACCTCATGTCTTGAAGCATTCATCAACTACCATGAAGGGCAATTTGGCAATGTTTTTTTAGGAGATAACAAAACTTGTGAAATTACAAGCAAAGGGGATGTATTGATGCCATTAGAAGGTGGTAAAACATGGCAGCTCAAAGATGTTCGCCATGTCCCAAAATTGAAGCAGAATTTGATATCCGTTGGACAGCTCTTTGGTCAAGGTCTAAATGTCAATTTTCTTCCGGATACATGGAAAGTAACACATGGTACCATGCTGATTGCAAATGGTAATAAAGTGGGAAATCTTTACATTTTTAAGACTCATGGTGAAGTGGGAGCTACAATGGTGATTGAGGATAGCAAAGCGGATCTTTGGCATCAAAGAATTGGGCACATTAGCAAGAAAGGTCTCCATGTTATGCATACAAGAAATCAGCTACCGAGCCTCAAGCTTATGGACTTAGCCTTTTGTGAACATTGCCTCTATGGCAAACAAAAGAGAGTCAGTTTTTTGAAAGGTGGGCGTGACACAAAGACATCACCGCTGGAGCTTGTATACTCAGATGTTTTTGGACCAACTGAGGTAACCTCCATTGGAGCAGCTAACTATTTTGTAACATTTCTTGATGATTGCACAAGAAAAGTATGGATTTATATGCTTTCTAGGAAATCAGAAGTGTTTTCAAAATTTAAAATTTTCAAGGCATTAGTTGAAAATCAGATTGGGCATAGGATTAAATGCTTACAAACAAATAATGGTGGGGAATTTTGTTCACATGAATTTGATAATTTTTGTGCTGATAATGGAATTAGAAGAATCAAGGTTGTTCCTTTCACTCCTCAAGAAAACGATGCAGCCGAGAGGATGAATAGAACAATCCTTGAGAAGGCACGATGTATGTTGTCTAATGCAGGTTTAGGCAAAGATTTTTGGGTAGAAGCGTGTAATATAGCAGTGTATTTAATTAACTGAAGTCCATCATCTAAATTGGATTTTGGTATTCCGGAAGAGGAATGGCAAGGGAAGAGGATTTCATATTTGCATCTTCATGTGTTTGGATGCAAAGCCTTCTCGCATATACCCAAGGAAAAGTGAACGAAATTGGATCCAAAGTCATTGAAATGTATCTTTGTGGGGTATGGAGAAGAGCAGTTTGGTTTCAGATTGTGGGATCTAGTTCACAAAAAGATTGTTCGCAGCAAAGATGTAGTCTTTCATGAAACCTCCTTTCCCGCACTGCAAGATGCAAGTAAATCAGAGACAAAATATGTTCCTATGTCTCTATTTCAGAATGCGACTACCAGCGCTCTGCCTCCGGTCTCTCATTCAGTGGGAGCTCTTATGACATCTACATCAGTTGAATACAATTCTCAGTCTGAGAATGATGAAGTGGGTGTTGAAAATGTTTGGTCTTCATTTAATTCAGAATTTGCGAGTATGCAAAACAGAGCAAATCCTCCTCAAAATAACACCAATGTTGGAGGAAACTTGGAAGATCAATCTCATAGTGATTTTGGCTCACATTTACTGGGCACACTCAATGGTGGTCTCCAACGCCACCATACCCTACAAACTATGTCTTCCCCTCATGGCATACTGCACAGCCTACCCACACAGCCTACCCACCGCACTCCTCACACCCCGCAGCCTTCAGTTCATTGCGTGAGCTCCCCGCAGCTTCTTCAACTCCTCCGTAGGCCCCTAGCGGTCCCCCCCATGAGTCTCCCGCAGTCCTCTCCCCTCTCCCGCGGGCTCCCTGCAGTCCACTACACGTGGTCCCTGCAGGCTCCACCTCTGCAGTCCACCCGCAGAGTCTTCCTCCCGTGCAGGCCCATGAAGATGTTGCCATGGCCTTGCACACCTAGCCCTATCGCCCATCTCACACCGTGCATAAACCTTCTGCGGGGTTCCCCTCCTATGATCTGCGTGCATCAAACATGGATCAAAATCCACAAGCTTCTGACTACCCTACAGACAAAGATCAAACTAGACTCAAAAACAAAGTCATTAAAGGGGACATAATCAGAGACAATGCAAAAGATATGAGTTTGCATAAATAGGGAATACATAATGATTCTACTACTCCATCAGAGAGTCAATTGAGGAAATCAATCAGACAGAGGCATCCTCCTGCAAAATTTTCTGATTATGATTTACTATTTTATGAAGAGGCTGAACCTTCTTTGCTTATCTATGATCAAACAGAGCCTGCAACATACAAAGAGGCTTGTAAAAATGCAGACTATGATAACTGGCACGCTGCAATGTGCGAAGAAATGGATGCACTAGTGAGGAATCAGACATGGGATTTAGTGCCACTTCCGCCTAACAAAAAGGCATTGAGAAATAAATGGGTGTATAAACTAAAAGATGTAGCCGATGGTCACAAAAGATTTCAAGCAAGACTAGTTGTAAAGGGATATGCTCAGTAGCAAGACCTCGACTTCAAAGAAATTTTTTCACCAGTAGTTAAAATGAATACCATCCGAGCAGCATTGGGATTAGTTGCAGCATGGGATCTTGAACTTGAACAGCTGGATGTGAAGATGACATTTCTCCATGGCGACCTTGATGAGGAATTATTTATGCATCAGCCGAAAGGGTTCATTAAAAAGGGGCAGGAACACCTTTATTGCAGATTGAAACACAATTTGTATGGGCTTAAGCAAGCCCCCGACAGTGGTATCTTAAATTTGACAAATTCATGATTGATCACAAGTTTACTAGCAGCGAGTCTGATCCTTGTATTTATTACAAGAAGCTTCCTAATGGTGAATTTGTCATTCTTCTCCTTTATGTGGATGATATGCTTGTAGCCAACACAAGCATGAGGATTGTGAGTGAACTTAAGACTCATTTAGCAAAAGAATTTGCCATGAAAAATTTAGGGGCAGCAAAGAAGATCTTAGGAATGACTATTTTTCGAGATAGAAAAAAGAGAGAACTCAAACTATCTTAGCAAGACTACATTAAAAAAGTCTTGGATAGATTTGGTATGGCAGATGCTAAATCTGTTTGTGTACCTTTAGCCTCTCATTTTCAGTTGTCTTCTCATTTGTGTCCTAAAACACAAGAAGATAAGGAGTTTATGGATAAAATTCCATACAAATCTGTAGTTGGAAGCCTCATGTATGCTATGGTGTCTACTTGACCGGACATTGCTCATGCCGTCGGATTGGTGAGCAGATTTATGGCTAATCTGGGCAAATCACATTGGGAGGCGATTAAGTATATTTTGAGGTATCTCAAAGGTACTTCTGATTTTTGTTTATGGTTTGGAAAGGACAAGGCAGTTTTGCAAGGGTTTACCGATTCAGATTTTGCCGATGACTTAGACAAAAGAAAGTCTACTTTTGGTTATGCTTTCACATTTGCCAGGGCAGCAATTAGTTGGGGTTCAAAATTGCAACATACAGTTGCTCAATCAACCGCAGAAGTAGAATACATAGCTCTTTCTAAGGGAGCAAAAGAGATGGTATGGCTGCAACTCTTGTTCAGCGAGTTGGGTTTGAAGCAATGAAAATTTGCTTTGTTTTGTGATAACAGCAGTGCAATTTTTATGACTAAACATCAAACATCTCAGCCGAGGTCAAAACATGTTGATGTTCACAGTCATTATGTTCGCCATATGGTTGAAGAAGGCAAGTTTCATGTAGACAAGATTCATACCGATCTGAATCCAGCTGATGTACTCACTAAAGTAGTTAAGTGGGAGAAGTTCGATTTTTGTCGAGCTTCTCTCGGTCTTTCCAATAACTGATAGTAGAACTAAGTGGGGGAATTTACTTGTTGCAGCAGTTCGTTGGCCTTTAGTGGGAGATTGTTGGAAGTTGAAGTCCAACGGACTCTTTCCCTGTTTGCGGCCAAAACTCTTGGCTATTCATATTCTTCCTGGAAGCTCTTTAAGAGCTGATTGTAATTCATTTTCTGAAGTTGATTGCCATAGCTGATTGCAGTTGTGTAGATGTAAACCAGATTGGTGAATAATATAGTGATTCCCCTGCTTCAAGTGTGGATGTAGGCAATTGTCTGTTAGGGTTTCAAGCAGATCCGAAGCAAATATGAACTAATAATTATATGCAGATTTAAATACAAAAGATAAAGAAATAAAACAGGACACAGATAACACAGAGATTTAACGTGGTTCACCTAGAATGGGTTACGTCCACCATACACAGTCGTCCAATCTTTCTTATTATCCAGCAAAAATAGTACATCAACCTTACAATGCCTTAAGCATCCCAGCCACTTATAACATGCATTTTTAGGGCAACAAACAAAGTCGGCCTTTTTTTAGGGTTTTATTACAATGTCGATTTTCATCAACAAAAAATGGCAAAAAAAAATTTCTCGGGCGCTACTGCCCCCAAACCCTCGCTTTTCTTGGGGGCTATCGCCCCCGAACCCCAGCGAGGATACGTGTTGAGTGTATAGTACTTTGCTAATCAGTCGCCACATTTCAACAATCTTCCACTTGGAGACTGATCAGGCTCCACACCGAACAATCTCCCACTTGGAGACTGATACTACATGACACCACTGTACATGCAACATCCGCTGGATAAAACACTAGGACTTGATAGGTATAAATTCCATAATTATCAATCAAGAAGACCAACAGAAACTGATGAAGAAATCAGCTTCTCCTGTGGAACTGCCTTTGTGAACATATCGGCAGGATTCTCACTTATGTGAATCTTCTCAAGCTATAACTGACTCTCCTCCAAAACAGTCCAGATGAAGTGGTACCTGAGCTGAATGTACTTTGTCCTTGAATGAAAAGCAGAGTTCTTTGCAACATGAATGGCACTCTGGCTATCAATATACAATGGGCTATCCTCTTGTGTCTGACCCAATTCCTTCATAAAACATTGCAACCAAATCATCTCCTTGTTGGCTTCTGTAGCAGCAACATACTCAGCTTCAGTGGTTGAAAGTGCAACAACCTTTTGCAGCCTATAAATCCAACTGACTGCAGTTCTCCCTATAGTAAAGACATACCCTATAGTACTCCTCCATGAATCAATATCACCCACTAGATCAGAGTCAACAAATCCACTCAGAGCAGCATTAGATCCTTTGAAACATAATGCCTTCGTAGTAGTTCCTTTCAAATACCGAAGAATCCATTTCACAGCATTCCAATGTTCCATACCTGGATTACTCATAAACCTGCTCACAACTCCCACTGCATGTGCAATATCTGGCCTTGTGCATACCATTGCATACATCAGACTGCCAACAGCTGATGAATACGGGATGTTAGACATTTTATTAACCTCTTCCTATGCCTTTGGGCACATCTCCTTAGTCAATTTGAAATGACTAGCCAAAGGTGTACTAACTACTTTTGCATCCTGCATGTTAAATCTTTTCAACACCTTCTTTATATACTCACTTTGAGACAAATTCAAGGTTCTATTTTTCCTATCCCGTGTAATCCTCATACCGAGAATTTGCTTAGCTGCACCCAAATCTTTCATAGCAAATGACCTGGCTAATTTTTGTTTAAGATCATTTATATGTTGCATGTTAGACCCAGCAACAAGCATGTCATCAACATAAAGCAATAGGATAATATAACTACCATTATCAAATCTCTTAAAATATACACAATGATCAGAATGACATCTATGATAACCATGTTCAGCCATGAAACTATCAAATTTTAAATACCATTGTCGGGGTGCTTGCTTTAGGCCATATAGACTTTTCTTCAACCAGCACACCAAGTTCTTCTTACCTTTGACCTCATATCCCTGTGGTTGCAACATGTAAATTTCCTCCTCCAAATCTCCATGGAGAAAAGTTGTTTTGACATCTAATTGTTCAAGATGTAAATCATCTGCAGCAACAAGACTAAGTACAGTTCTAATTGAAGTCATTTTTACAACTAGAGAAAATATTTCATCATAATTTATACCCTTTTTCTGTGCAAAACTTTTTACCACAAGTTTGTCCTTATATCTTTTCTGACCTCCTTCCTCCTCCTTCAGCCGATAAACCCATTTGTTAGGCAAGACTCTTTTTTCTGCAGGTAAAGGGACTAAGTCCCAAGTCTTATTTTTCATCAAGGAGTCCATCTCCTCTTTCATGCCTAGCTCCCACTGTTGTTTGGCATCTACCTGCATTGCTTCTTCATATATTCTTCTGGTTCACCAGAATCCATTAATAAAATAGAATACAAAGAAGGAGAAAATCTTTCAGGGGGTCTACTTGTCCTCGTAGAACATCTAACACTTGTAGGAGTTTGTGGGAAAATTTGTTGTTGCTGAGCATCAGGTACCTGTGGCATTTCATTTTCAGGAATCTCATCCAACACCACATATTCTTGTTTGTCATGTTCATGCTTCTTTTCCTGCATCTGTTCTTTATACATAACCTTCTCATTGAATATAACATCTTTACTTCTAATTATTTTCTTATTTTCAAAATCCCATAATCGATAGCCATATTCATCTATCCCATATCCAATGAAGGTACATTTCTGAGATTTAGCATCAAGCTTGGTTCTGTTTTCTTTATCAATATGGACAAAAGCTTCGCAACCAAAGGTTTTTAGAAAAGAATAATTTACCTTTTTACCAGTCCATGCCTCTTCTGGAATACCACCATCCAAAGGAGTTGAAGGTCCTCTATTTATCAAATAGACAACAGTATGTATAGCATCTGCCCAAAAATGTAAGGGCAATCCAGCATGCAATCTCATGCTCCTCGCACGTTCCATGATAGTCCTATTCATTCTCTCTGACACACCATTTTCCTGTGGAGTTCCTGGGACTGTCTTTTGCTTTCGAATCCCATTTAAGGAACAGTAATCTTCAAATGCTTTGCTGCAATACTCACCTCCATTATCTGATCTGAGACAGTTCAACTTTTTTCCTGTCTCATTCTCAACCAAAGCTTTCCATTTCTTAAAAGTTTCAAAAACATCTGATTTTTGTTTTAGGAAATATACCCATATTTTTCTGGTTGAGTCATCAATAAAAATAACATAATAACAAGAGCTACCAAGAGATGATACCTGAGCCGGTCCCCATACATCTGAATGTACAAGCTCTAACTTCTCACTCTTTTTCTCTTTCCCAACCTTGAGAAATTTGACTCTTTTCTGTTTACCATAAACACAGTTTTCACAGAACTCTAAATCAATCTTCTTTAGTCCTGGCAATAGTTTTTTGGAGTGAAGGATTTTCATCCCTTTCTCACTCTGTGCCCAAGCCTATGGTGCCACATTATCGAATCTATTCTTGCAACATTTATTGTTGTTGTCCCTGCAGTAACTTTATCTGTAGCAGCTAAGGTAGAGTAAGTGTTACCAGTACACAGATATAATGTGCCTACCTTCGCACCTTTAGCTACTACTAATGATCCTTTAGTGACCTTCCACATACTGTCTGAGAAGGTAACTATGCAACCTTCACTACCTAGTTGCCCTGCAAAAATTAAATTTCTTCTTAAATTAGGAACATGTCTTACCTCCTATAGAAACCAGTCATTACCATTCTGCAACTTGATCTTTATCTTTCCTTTTCCAACAATTTGACAGGGCTCATCATCACCCAAATATACCTGTCCAAAATCACCTTGAATATAATCTAGAAAATATTTTCTATGGGGTGTAGCATGAAATGAAGCCTCAGAATCTATTACCCAGGAATCATTAACATTATCCAAACATAAGATTAAAGCATCTTGTAAAGTATTACTTGCAATATTAGCTTCCTTACTGTCATTTTCATTTTTGTCTCCTTCTTTGTTTTTCTGAGACCAACAATCTTTCTTTAGATGACCAGGCTTTCCGCAGTACCAGCAATCTTTCTTTCCTCTAGATTGAGAGTGTCTTTTCTTTGACTTCCCTCGTGACTTCTCATTCCCAGGGCCTTTTCCTCTTTCCTTTGATCTTCCTCTATTCTCCACATTCAAAACACTACCCGATGATGTTGAAGTCTCACCTGTGCTTTTCCTTCGCATTTCCTCACTTAGGATAACACCAACATTATCATCAAATACCAAAGTATTTTTATCAGAGACAGAGTTACTTACAGCCATAACCAAGCTATTCCAGCTTTCTGGCAAAGAACATAAAATCAAGAGAGCCCTAACCTCTTCTGCAAAGGTAATTTTTATCGAAGACAATTGACTGGTAATTGTATTAAATTCATTTAAGTGCTCCGCTATAGATCCTCCCTCACTCATTTTCAAATTAAACAAACACTTCATAAGAAATACCTTATTCGAAGCCGAGGGTTTCTCATACAACTTAGCCAATGTTGCCATCAAATCTACAGTCGTTTTTACTTCTGTTATATTGAATGCTACAGATGATGCGAGGCACAATCGAATGGATCCCAGTGCCTTTCTATCTAAAATGTCCCACTCTTCATCTGACATTGTGGTCGGTTTCTTTGCCTTTCCTTCCAATGGTCGCCACAAATCCTTTTGATACAGGTAATCCTCCATCTGCATTTTCCATAACTGATAATTCTGGCCATTAAACTTTTCGACCTTGAATTTGGAATCCTCCATTGCTCCCACTCAAATCTGAAAGTCCTACTAATTTACAGAAAACCTCGCTCTGATACCAATTGTTAGGGTTTCAAGCAGATCCGAAGCAAATATGAACTAACAATTATATGCAGATTTAAATACAAAAGATAAAGAAATAAAACAGGACATAGATAACACAGAGATTTAACGTGGTTCACCCAGAATGGATTACGTCCACCATACACAGTCGTCCAATCTTTCTTATTATCCAGCAAAAATAGTACATCAGCCTTACAATGCCTTAAGCATCCCAGCTGCTTATAACATGCGTTTTTAGGGCAACAAACAAAGTCGGCCTTTTTTTAGGGTTTTATTACAATGTCGGTTTTCATCAACGAAAAATGGCAAAAAAAAAATTTTGGAGGTTGCCGCCCCCAAACCCCTGCCCGACCCTGGACCCCGGCGAGGATACGTGCTGAGTGTATAGTACTTTGCTAATCAGTCGCCACATTTCAACATTGCCGAACCACGATAAATCTGTGTGTTCTTGTTATTTGTGTTGTGTATATTTAATTGTGTTTATCTACTGTTTTCAATTCGATTTCTTCATCCTAACACTTTATCATTACGATGATGGATCACATATTGTGATCTGAAACATTAATTCAAAAACAATGCACACAATTTAAACTAGAAGCAATATTATTGACAGTATGGATTGTGGAAATCTCTTATCATTAAAAGAGATAATAACATTAATATCATTTTTGGGTAGTTTTATTAGTCAATTGAGAATAGTTATATGCGGGCCATTATACTATTCACACATCTTTTCTTTGCTTGAATTAAACTTAGCTTTGTATAATCTAAAAATTTAATCATGTTATGTGAATGGTAGTTAACACCCGAATCTTGCAATTAGTAAGTGATCTAGAACACACTATGTTGAGAGTTATGCTTATATGAGAAAACCAACTACTTTTGTGACCCAATTGTACATGAAATTATACTTTGTATGAATGCACATGTAATTTGGTAGTACAAGATGTAGAAAAGAAAAAGCTATCTCACATTTTATTTTATTTTATTAATGATTTATATTCTATAGAGACTTTTTATGTGTTTTTTATTAAAAAAGCAGTGAGAACAAGGGTACTGACCCTTTACATAGCTGAACTATCAAAAATCATAGCACTGAGACAACACTATAACAACAAAAAACAACAACTATAAAAAAGGAACCAAGTCTTTTTTGCAATAAAAAACAAAAATAAGAAAGGAAAACAAACTACAGAGGTGCCATGTGCACCCCCCAGGCCTCCATAGTAATGCTCCATTCATTAGACAAGAATTTGTAGAGGCTCCAAGCCTCCATCTTGTCCTCCTCGATTTCAGCATGGCATTCCCTCAACAGAGAGAGGGTGAGTGCGGAGCTGCGAAGAACCTGCATATGAAATTTGTTTAGGCCCACCATTTGGGCTTCCCAAGACGCTATTTTGTTCTTTAGCTAATTAATCTCCTGCTTGATAGACTGTAGATCTAGGACGGGGCCTAGATTTTCAATTCTCTGTGTAATATCTGAAACCTTCGTGCTCATCTTTTCCATTTGTTGTATCGTGGGGGCCTCCTAGGGACCTCAGTAGTCTCTTTCTGCTCGCCACCAGCAATGGGGTTATCAATGTCTTTAACCAAGTCCATCAACGGTATAGAATGCATCACCTTCTCAGCCAAGTTTAAATCCACTTCCAAATTTCCAGGATCGAGAGCGTTGTTGTTAGGGTTTTCCACATCCATAAGGCCCAGAGTGTCAGGGGCCATATCTTTATCATCAATGAGATCCTGGGTTTTCCTTTCTGGAGTAGTAATGTCAACAGCAGAAGTAGTGGTCGGGACAATGGGGTCCCTAGTCATATTAACATTGTCAGCACCCCCATTAGGGGCCCCCAATTTTTTTGGGCCCTCCTCCTTGTTGTCCCCAATGTGGTCCTCCTCAAAGTCAAGATTTTCAATAGCTGGGGTCTTCTTCCTACAGCCTTTGGAAGCAAGTTAGGGAGGGGTTATCATTGTCAGCATCTTCAGAGGAAGAATTGTCGTCATAGACAATGCATTTGCATTTAGTGGGGGTTTTACTCTTGCCCTTGGCCAGGGAGCGAGAAACAAAGGGGGAGGCAAGGAGAGTTAAACTAGGGGAGGCCGATAGAGAAACAAACAAGGCGTAGGCAGCCAGGGACATGGTGGCCATTGCAAATCCCTCCTGGGGAAATTGAAAGAATCTAGGGAAAGCCAAAGACAGGGCCGCGAGCGGCTAGGGAGTTGACATGGGGGCTGAGAGAGCGAGAGATTCTTTGGGGGATAGAGGGCCTCATGGAATTTGTACAACCTGTATATAAGACCCTGGTGGAGGAGGAAAGGAGGTTTATCCCCATGCTTGGAGTCCATAGTGTCCTTAACAGAGCTCTCCAAGGAGTGCAATAAATAAAACAGCAAGCAAAGCAAATCATTATTGCAGAAGTGATTGAGGAGGGGCAAATGGTAGTAGTAGAATACCTTATACCTGCCTTCGAGGGTGAAGTATTTCATGATCATAAGACAGATCATGTTCTATGGGTGCTTGAGCTCCTCCCACACAAACCCACCTTGCAACTTGATAGGTTCCTCATGCTTACGGAAGAACCGTTTCAAACCCTCGTTGTTAGCCACGTGACTGGTGCGCTTCCAGCGGTGGCCATCTAGGGTTAGCTTGGTAGCTTGGGCAATAGTCTCCTTGGAGACATCAAAATTAATGCTGCCAACCGAGACCCGCCTTCCAAACTAGGAGGAGGCGAAAGTAGCCGAGAGCTACTCGTCATGGCCTTTTAGGCAATCCAAAAAATCAGCAATTACACCTTCAACACAAAATTTCCAAACAAGAGGATCATTTTTAAAATCATCTGGATTGTCTGGTTCATATCTTACTCTATCGCCCCCCATTTTGTCTGCCAACAAAGCTTCCTTGGTCATGAAACAGAGGAAAATATAGGGATTCTTCGAGAAGCTAACCCAACAAAGAAAATGGTGAATGTATGAGCCCAACTTCAATAAATGGGGAATGTACGAGCCCAAATTCAAAAAATAAGAAATAAAGTTGGGCGCATGGGAAAACAAGAAGTCACTTTTAGTAATGATTTGCTAGAAATGAGGCAATAAGCACCAACAGAAACCGGTGGTAGCCAACATGTTTCCAAACCCGTCGTACTTCATCATGGCTTTGCAAGCCCAAGTGAAGTGCCAGCACAACAGCACTGCATCGTCACCAGCCAGGCCAAACAAGTCGCCACCTCATCAGAAGGGATCTAAGGAATATTCTTGTTATTTGAATTATGAAACCACCACCGCCAAGTAATCTCGAGGGAAAATAGGAGGGGGAAGGAAGCATTTAGCAGCCACTCAATCATTAGTGGGAATTCTAGATTTCTCTTCCTATAGGAGGAAGTTGACATGGTTTGGAAGAGATTTGAGACTCCTCCAACATTTGAACCCTAAGAGGTTTAGGCCAATGGCAGCCATGGCATCCGCCACGCAATTGCCTTCCCTGTAAATATGCATCACTCTAAATGAGTCAAGCCCAGAGATGAGCCTCAAGGTGTCCCTAATAGTTCTCTCGATTGACCAATTAAGCTTATTCCTTCCTTTGACAACATCAATAATGAGCATGGAGTCCCCCTCAATGTCCATAATTCTGATTCCCATGGAGAGGGCAATGTGAATTCTATTGGCATTTTGATGATGTTTTGATTGTTATTAATGGACACACACTTTCTTGATGTATGAGTTATGCTTAACCGGTAATTTCTCCAACCGGTATTGTGTATTATTGAATGTATAGTCTTTAGACTATCGGTGTTTTATTGGTCACAGATTGTATGAAGACCCCAAGCGATATGAGGATCCCAAGCGGTTCGAGGAGCTCAAGCGATACGAAGGAACCAAGCGGTAGTTAACTTTTGATTGGAACACTACGATCTACCAGTCTTCATTTTTGACAACCGGTAATCGGTATATTGTATTAACCAGTATTACTCTGTGATGAGTTACCAACCAGTATTACTGTAATGTGTGATGAGTTATCATCCACCGACACTTTGGTGGTGATTTTGTGTCGTGTTACCAAATGTGTCTAAATGCACTGAACCTAGGAACTTGTAGTCTAATCCTATTGGACCGACATGAAATCAGTTTCCTTTATAAGGACATTATGTCTAGGGTTTGTATGTATGAGATAATGTGTATGAGAGATAGAATAGAAAAGGCTATGTGCGATCATCATAGAGAAGATTAGGTCTATGTGAAGAGACAGAGTGTGGAGATATTGAAGACTGAAGTAATGCTGAAATGCATTAACAATGAGCTGTCAAGGATCTAACTAAGCATATTGTGCTATTATCTAGATCATTCACTTGTTGATTACTAAGATCTTTGACAAGTCTAAAACCATTAATCGGGTAGGCCCAGCAAAGCCTTTGTAAATCCTCTAACAAGGTGGTTCACAACTGTGGATCTGAAATCCTTTAACAAGGTAGTCTTTAACAAGACTTATCTCCTAATAGAGATCTAGATTCCTAACAAGATCTGTTATGGTGAAGAACCTTGTATGACCTTAACCGGTCTGACCTTAACCAGTCTTGTTACTATTCTACAGATAGTTACTTGTGAGTTTCTACTCACCGTGGTTTTTCCCATTTGGGTTTCCATGTCAAATATCTTGTGTTATGGTGATTGTGCTCTTGTGGGTGAATGCTTTGTTTGCTATTTGGTTTGCATTTATCTTAACCAGTTTATTAGTGAATCTGTTGTACCGGTTATCTGCTAAATTGTTTAAAAGTTTGTTTACAATATTTTTTGGCATACTAATTCACCCCCCCCCTCTTAGTATTCATCAAATTCCCCAAGCTAAGGTCATTGCTTCAGCCTGGTTAGAGGAATGACCATTTAGGTTTCCCACATAAGCAGCAACGAGGGCCCCTAGGTGCGATCTAATCACCCCACCGCCAGCAGCAAGGCCCCCCCTCGTAGCCCCATCAAAATTCAATTTGAAATTAGTAACTGGGGGGAACCAAATTGTGCATTGTCTTAGAAGTCTCTTAGAGGAATCAACAAGGGAGAACGAGGGGGGGATTTTCTAGCATCTAGCAATTCCCCAGTCCCAAGTAGAGGGGGGCTTGGATGCCATTCAATTTTTAGAGACCAAGATATTCTCAAGAATCAGATTAAGGATTTGAGCAAACACCTTTTCCACAAAGGTCTCTTTGTCTCTGAATATCCTATCATTTTGTTCCTTCCAGATACACCAGCAAACATGTGGGGGGATCTGCTTCCATAGCTGTTGGATAAGAGGGTTGGAAGAGGGGCCCCGAAACTCCTGACATATATTACCCAAGTTATCATTCATTACCCAACTGATATTGAGTTTATTATAGACCATCCCCCAAAGCTCCCGAGAGAAGGCATAGTGGAGGAAGAGGTGGGCAGTACTTTCTTCATCCTCTTTGCAGAGAATGCATCTGTTTGGGAGATGAAATCCCCTCTTGACCAAGTTGTCTTGGGTCAAAATTTTGTTGAGTAGGGAAGTCCACCAAAAGAAATTGACCTTGGGGAGGAGTTGGGGGTTCCAGACCTCTTTCCAGATAAAGGGGGCAACAAGTTCCCTTAGTAGGCTTATATAGGTAGTCTTGATAGAAAAGTCTCCAGAGGGGTCCCATTTCCAAATAAGTCTATCATCCCTGGGGAACAGGGGGAGGAAAATACCAGCCAAAAGCTTCTGGAGTTCTCTGGCAGCAAGAAGCAGCAAGGGGTGGTCTGTACAACAGTCCTCCAAGGTCTTCCAAGTGTAGTTGTTGAAGTAGTCACTGACCTTTTCACTAAAGAAGCCTTTAGTGACATCCTATATCCGTCTTAGGGAAGGGGAAGAAGCCAGTGGTCCCTCTCCAAGCCAACAATCTTCCCAGAAAATGATATTCTTGCCATTTCCAATGATCCACCTCAAACCATGAGATAAAGGGTCCCTGCAACTCAATATGTTATTCCAAATTTTGGAACCTTTGGGAAGACCCTCCTTATTCAGGATAGAGGAAAAACCGCATTGCCTAAGTACTTAGCCCTAATGATCCTACTCCAATCCGAATCCTTGTTTAGAATCTTCCAGGCAATTTTAGTCATGAGGGCCTTGTTGAATTTAGAGATCCTACGGGTTCCCAAGCTGCCCATGGTCTTGGGAAGACAAACTTTGTCCCAGCCTACCAAGGCGAGCCTCTTCTTTTCTTCCAGTCTCATCCAAAGGAAAGCCTTTTGAATGTTCTCTAGCTTAGTAGCCATAGTCACAGAAATCTTGAACAAGGAGAGAAAGTACACGGGGATCCCCTGGAGGGAGGAGGAAAGAAGCTGCAACTTCCTAGCACTGCTCAGGAATCTACCTTTCCAGCCAACCAAATTTTTCTGCATTCTTTCAAGGATAGAGATCCGAAAGGAATTAGAGACATCCTTAACAGTCAGAGGGAGACCAAGATAGGTGCCAGAGAGAGAGGCCTTTTGACAGCCAAGGATTCTGTAGACTTTATCTTGGAGATGGTCATTAGTGTGAAATAAGTAAATGCTTCTCTTGTCATAGTTGATGTGTTGTCCAGAAGCTAGAGCATAGGCGTTAAGAAAGGATTTCCAAGCTTCAGCTTCCCAAACAGAGGAGACACCGAATGGGATCATATCATCAACAAACTGTTGTAGAACATTAGGGGGCATCGTAGAGGCAGGCTTGATACCTAGCAAAGTACCCCTGCGAACCAAAGAGTTCAAGTTAGAGGCCAACACTTCAGCAAGGATGATGAAAAGGTAGGGGGATAGGGGATCCCCTTGTCGCAGCCCTCTAGAGACCCTGAACTTCTCGAGGGGGTTTCCATTTAGCAACACAACATAGGTGACAGTAGAAATGCATTCCCCAATAAGTTTGATAAGTTTGTCTCCAAACCCCATAGCTCTAAGAACTTTGAAGAGGAAGTTCCAATTGACCCTATCATAAGCCTTAGATATGTCAAGCTTGAGAACCATCCTTGCCTGATGACATTTATCCATGGAGTGTATAATCTCATGAGTAGAGATGACCGCATCAAGAATCTGGCGGCTAGGAATGAACCCCTTTTGGGATGGGTTGATCAAGGGATCCAAAAAAGGTTTGAGCCTATTGACAAGCACTTTACTGAAGATTTTATAAATAGTGTTGCAGAGGCTGATGGGGCGGAATTCCTTGAGAGAAGATGCCTCCTGAATTTTTAGAACAAGAGCAATGAAGGTGTGATTGAGTTTGTTGAGGAGCCTTCCCGATCTGAAAAAATCTCTAGTAGCCAAAACAACATCAGGGCCAACCACATCCCAGAAATCTTGAAAAAAGGCCAGGGGGAAACCATCAGGACCCGGGGCTTTGAAGGGGCCCATAGCAAAAACAGTAGACTTAACTTCCTCCTCAGAGACAGGGACCATGATGAGGTTGTTATCTTCCACCAAGAGGGTTGGTGGGAGGCAGTTGAGAAGATCCTCCCCCGCAAGGTCCCCCCATTCATCATCATCTCGGAATAAGGTTGCAAAGTAATTAGTAGTCAAACGGCCCAAGTCGTCAACGTCATTGACTACTAGATTGTTATCATCCATGAGGGAAGAGATGTGGTTACTATGCCTATGAATAGAAGCCTCCTCCATATGGGTGGCTTCAAGGGAGTCACCTTGGTCAATACGCTCTTGAATCGCAGTCAATTTTCTGTTGAGCTCCTTTTTTTGCTTGAAGATATCCCCGAAGGTGAATTTGTTCCAGCCCCAGACATTTCTTTTGACCAAGTTGAGCTTCTGGGCAATCCTGAACACAGGGGTGCCAAATATGTTGGTACTCCACCATCTTTTGATGTAGTCCTTGAACTCAGGATGAGAGTTCCTCATGATTTCATACCGAAAAAGAAACTTCCTCCTGACAACATTAGTGGTATTCCAAAGGAGCAGGGGGTTGTGGTCAGAGATTGTTCTAGGGAGGGCAGTGAGCTTCAAGGCTAGACCAATTCCCCAGTAACCCGAGATGAGAAACCTATCAAGTTTGACCTGGATAAGATCCTTTCCCTTCCTAAGATTGGACCAAGTGAATTTTTGCCCTGATAGTTCCACATCCATTAACCCATTTCTGCCAATGAAGCCAACTAGGTCAGTCATGCTATCAGAGTATTCTGGAAGGCCTCCCAGCTTCTCAAAGGGAATCAAAGGGGAGTTGAAATCACCCGCAGTCAGCTAGTGAGCATTGGCATTATTTTGAATTAGAGCAGATATCTCATTCCAGAGCAATAATCTACCAGAACGGACATTAGGGGCATAAACATTAACAAGGATGCAGGAGTCCATCAGGGAGGAGAGTTCAGAAACCAAAAGGTTGGCCGAGGAGGAGAGAAGATTGCCAGAAAAATGGGAGGGGTCCCACATGGTGACCAAACCACCGAGAGGCTCCATTAGCCTCACTAATAGCAAACTTAGCATCAACCCAGATTTTCCTAGCCACCATGGAGAAAGAGGACAAATAAATCTTAACTTCTTGGAGAAGAAGCACCATGATTTTATTTTCAAAAATGCATTTTTTCAGAGCATATTGCTTTTGGGGGTTGTTTAGGCCCCTCATGTTCCAAGAGAGGACCTTAATTTCTTGCATTTTTATGGTCGTCTCCAAGGTCCTCTGCCTGCCATTGGCAATGCCTCTTGCTGCTTCCTTTTGTCTTGAAATTCTCTATGATGGTCGTCCTGCTTTGAGATATGTCCACACATCAAGCTTAGCAGTCCTGGTCTTGCATCTTTAAGTAATCCAACCCTCATCAGTAGGGGTCATGCAGCCACTAGATGATGCACCAGTGGCACCAGGAGATGTTAAGCCCTGGTTCATGGAGGGAGCCACCAATGGGGAGTGAGCTATCTCTGGAATGAGAGAGGGGTCCCTCGCAATCTCACCATCTTCCAGTTGATCAACCAGAGAAACCAAGTTGGATGTCGGGGACATGCACTATATCATCCGGGCCGGAATAGGGGCTTCCTCCACAATATTTGCACGAGATTGGAGAAGGTTGTTGATACTCTCAGCAAATGGGTATTCTTCTATAGCTGGGTCTTCAACAGCCAAGTGAGGCAGGTCTGGGCCAAGAGTAGGGGTGATAACAGGCCCCATGGCAAGGTCATGGTGAATCACAGAGTCCTCCCCCAGGGTCCGGCCCTTAAGCTTGAGGAGAGGGGGTTTTGGGGCCTTGCATTGAGAGATAACATGCCCGAATTTGCAGCACTTCTGAAAAAAGAGGGTAGCATTTTCATAAACCAAAGCTTGAGTCCAGCTACCCAGCCTGGATTTGAGGGTTATGAAGTTGGGGAGGTTCATGCTTACAGTAGCCTGGACACAAAAGCGGGCATAGACCAGACGATATTTGGATCTGGTGATTTCATCAACACCTACAAAGTGACCAAAAGAGTTTCCAATCCATTTGAAGATGGATTTGTCCCAGTACTCAAGGGGGAGCCTTGAGAGACGAACCCATACCGGTACAGTTTTTTGCAAGTCAGTCGCAGGGTCAAAGCCAGCCTTCCAGCGACAGAGGGAGAGGTTGTTACGACCATAGGACTAGCAAATAGAGAGGACATGGGCGACATCCTCCTCGACAGTGAATTTGAAGAGGAAGAGGGCGTTAGGCATAGTACTGACAGAAACACTCCCCTTCAACTTTCATTTGTCCTTGACCCGTTTTCAGACCATCTCCACCATGGGGTGCAGGGAGAAGAACTTCCCCACCAGAGTGTTAGCCATGTTCTATAAAATGCGGTCCAAGACAACGTCAAGAAGCTCAAAAGATGTTCCCTCCTCAGAATGTGAGTAGACTGGGATAAAGTTGGGGACCACAGTCTCCGACTTTCTAACCAGTACATTCTTCCAACCTTTGAGATTCTTGTTGCCAGTCGAAGGCTCCGAGGATAGAACAACCGGCACTACAAGAATAGGGTCAGAATCCGAAACTTCGCTCGTGACCCTCTTCTCCAAAGGAGAGCTGTCATTATGGGGCACCGCCAGAACGAAAGGAGGAACCGCTGTGGGACCAACAGAGGATGTGGCAGATAGTGTTAGCGCCGCAGGGTCCATACCGGGGGTCGTGGGTGGTGGGGGGAGATCCCCACCAACAGACACCACCATGAACGACGAAGGTTTGAAATTTGAATTTTGCAGAGTGGGAATTACTTGATATATGTTGTGTATAAGCAAGAAATTGATTTTTTTGACTAATTATCCTAAAAAATTATGTTAATTTTGAGTATTTATATGTGTTGAACATGAATGCTTTCATATTAACTATTTAAAATCACATATGCTTTCCATTATTCTAAGAAACATGATATTGTTCTTAATGCAATTTTAGTATCACCAACAATAACATTAATTCTTGCATATGAATTAGTTATTGGTCATTTATATTATTCACAAATATAATAAGATTATTAATATTTAGTGAGGGATATAATTTCCTAATTTTGAATATATGTTGGTGATGATATAAAGAGCTCCAAATGTTCCTTCTCCTCTCCAATAAGAAAGTCTCTTATTTAAAACATTCCTTATTTAAAACAAATGGTATAAGCTTATTGAGATAAGAACTCAATTTAAAATCTCTAAGAAAGTAACATGTTTCTACAATAGTCCATGTTAGTCTTCATTGTTTTAATAATATTTTTATAACAGTCCAAATTCTTGATCTCAATAGGTTGCAAATATCTAAAGAAGGTGTCCTCATATTTCCCAATCTAAGCTATGCAATCAAATAACAAAAAGAATAGAACATCAAATTTTCAAATAAAAGTTCATAAAACTTTTTATTTTTCAATCAATTAATTAAATCTTAAAAGAATAATTAAAAATAAATATAGTGTAAGCAGGAAAATAAAAATTTCAATGACTCATTTTCTTAAACAAATGAATGGTATATGTCGAAACCCTCTATATACTTAAATTACCATTTTACCTTGATTTAATTTTATTGTGCAATTTATTTAAAATTTTACATAGAAAGATCTTTTGTATTTGAAATTGAAATCTCATCTTCTTCTTTTTTTGTCAAGATTGCAGTAATCAACAACACACCTCTTTGTTTAGTAGACTCCTCTTCTCATACAGTTCTAATATTTAGGTTCATGTCATATCATATATTCAAATAATTTTTTATAATAATGTTTACAATTCACACATACGATATAAATCATAATAAATAAATAAATACCTTTAATTCGAAACCTCTCAAATTCATTAGAAAATAAGCTACAATCACTTTAAAAAAACCTTCAAAATCCATGATCCTTATATGATTAAATAAGATAACCAAATTTAATATTGCAAATCCCTTAATTTTATGCTTGGTTATTCATGGAACATCCATAAGATTGGGATGCATCTTCCCATCGTAGTAGAGTACAACCTAATCAACTATCCATTATTCTATTGGATTTCATCTTCTAATTTCTTATCGTATTTCCCTTGACTAATCTTTAGCACATTTAATTAAAAACCCACGTGAATACATTTGAGCACATTTGGTTATATTGGGAGATTAACAATTTGTTATGAATTAAAGAAGGCTAAATGAGATCAAAAACTAGATATTATTTATTTAATCATTTGTTACTATATTAGTTTACATTTTTAAGATTAGGAGATATAGGTTACGTAAGTCAACATTGAAATAGGATATAAAGTGTGCAATCATAAGATAATTCTCAATATTAGAATTAAATAAATTATGATCTAAAAATAAGGTTTTGATCATGATTTAAACATAACCTTTCAAATTTATATCAATTTTAAATTCAAAAGATTTGAAAAAAGGAAGATCAAAGTTATATAAAAGGGAGAAGATCTAGTAATTGAGCATCCTAATTTTGTGCTTCTCAAAATCTTATGTGGAAATTTCAAATTATTCCCAATTTTTTACAATATCTTATTCGACAAGTCCCTTGCTTATAACTGAGGTTTGAGGACCACATAAGTAATTATGATGCCACATTATTATGCTTTATTTGAGGTGTCACTAAGTCATGTTTTATTGGTATGCTCATGTGACATCACATGATTGTTGCTTTTTAGATCTGAGGTATAAATTTCATTAATTATGAATACTCATCATCAACACTAACAAATTTAAAGTCACGACTATTGATATAATATTATTAAAAATATTGGACATTAAATCAATAACAGTTATACCAACTATTGAAACATGCTAAATTACTAGATCCTTTCTCCTAGTTAAAGACCAAAGCGTGTTGCATAGACCATGGACCAAGTATGGAAATTGCATGACAAGAAAAGGAAGCATCACACACAATCAAATATTGAAGAAAACTAAAATATGCTTTCCCAAAAGTTGTAAGGATCTTTATATTGTGGAAGTTGTAAGGTAATTAAAAATATTTTTTGAAAGAATCTTAAATAATTGGGGTGTGGGTGAGTGTACCCCAACTTCTCTAGAATGTTAATCTTAATTGACAAAACCATATTAAATGGAGAAATAAAATCTTAGTATATACAAAATATAAATAAATATAATTTCAATTCTCCTAAAAATTCAAATGTTTTAGTGGAGTGTAATGACGCATGTTTATAAAAACTATTAAAGAATCAATATGCAAAAATAATAAAAATATATGATCTACATAGAAAAGTTTAACAACTCTACAAAATATTTGTGCATATCATTATTCTAATTTACCTATAATGAATAGAATAATTTTAGTGAAATAAATTTAAAAAGTAAATAGTATTTTAAATTTAAGTAGAAATAAAATAGTATTTAAATTTTAAAACAAATAAATTTTATATTTCATAAAATAATAAATAATATATATATATATATATATATATATATATATATATATATATATATATATAATATCTATTACTTTTAGAAAATAAAAAACACAAGAAAATATAGAATAGGAAAAATAATAATTAAAGATTATTAAAATTGTTATGTAATTTTTAATGCTTTTTAACAAAATATTTTTTAAATAGTGATTTTGTTTGATTGACAAGTTGTCATCAATAGAGGGTGACAACCATACATTGATTGAATATGTTTTTGATATTAAAAGCAGCCAAAACTAGGGGGCTGACCCAGATACAACACAATAACAATAGAAGAGCAACTGTTAGAAGGAAAACAACCAAGTCACAACCTCCTAAAACTTTCCTCTATAAAAAACCCTAAACCTACTAACCATATTAACAAAGTTTATTAGAGTCATAGTAAGCAGTAAAACATGCCACATGGGGCTAAAGATAATCAAGTCCAAGATTAACTAACAAAGATTATAATCATAACTAAAAACACTAAGGCCACCGAGGCCATCCAAAAACTCAAAAAACCACCAAGTAGCAAACATCCCTATTTCTTTTTGCCATGACTAATCTTGGGTAGGAGCCTCCTAGCCCATTCTTTGGTGATAAATTTAAAGAGGTCTTTGTAGTCCTCTTCCTCCTTCGGTTTTCCTTTCTGGTTGTTCTCCTGCAAAAGACAAAGGTGGTCGCAGAGCTGTGCATGACTTTCAATGAGAACCTGGTGAACTCATGAAGCCTTTTTTCAGTGAAATCCACTCACTAGACAATTTCCTACATTTTCTCATTGAAGGAATTCACTTTCTTTTCCAACTCTAATAGCTTGTCATCCGCTTCCTCCTTGATACTGTTAGCTTCCTCCACAATAACCATTTTCTCGATCCTAGGGGTAGGGGACAAAGAATTGGCCCGGGACTTGGGTTCAACAGTCGGGTTCACAGAGTTGTTAGGGCTTTCAGAGACATGGGTAGAGGTTTCAGGATGAGGGGTCGAGGTGGAGTGGGACGGGGCCACTTTTCCAGAGGGATTGGTATCATCACCCACATTCTTAGAATCACCTATGTCATGGGATGAGGAGGGATCCATTAAGGGTTTATCTTTTTCAGGGGGTTTGGACGCCAGTCTCACAGAGCGACGAGGAGTATTAGCTTCATCAATGATCTCCACATCAAAGTCAATTTGTTGAATTCTCACCTTCTTGGGCTCAAAGGGTTTTGAGTCCTCTGAGTGGCAGGCATGCTTTTTGAAGTTCTTGCTGGAGGAGCCAGGTTCAAGCAAAAGAGTAGGGTTTTTTTCAGGATTAGCAGTGGCCATGGGCGGGGAGTGGCTTTCGGGCACATTTTGGATAGTAATCATTCAGGGAGGGAAAAGAGTCAGGTGGAAATTATACAAGCGAAGGATAAGGCCTTGATGGAGAATAGAATAATCCTTATTTTTCTTCTTAGCTTCAACAACATCTTTCACATTAGCAGCCATAGAATGTAGAAGAAAAAACATAATAGAGATAAGATCCCTATTCCTAAGATGATTGAGAAAAGGAAGATGGTAGTAATAGAAAACCCCATACTGCCCTTCGAGGGTAAAATATTTCATAATGATGTAGCTCACCTCGTCCCACGATGGCGAAAGCTCCTCATGATTGAACCCACCAGCCCGCTTCACAGGGTTCTCACCATCCCGAAAGAATTGATTTAGACTAGTAGTGTCTGAGATACGACTCTACTTTTTCCAATTTTGCCCCTCCATGGAAAGGCCCACCACCTGAGCAATAACCTCCTCATTCACTTCAAATGAAATGACACCCATAGTGACCCTTCTAGCTGCCCAAGAAGCCACAAACTGTTTAGACGGTCTCTCATCATTGCCTTTCACACTCTCCATGAACTTATCTATCCCTCCTTCAATGCACACAAACCAAACCGTCAACCTGGCTTTGAAACCATCTGTTTTATCCAGTTCAAGTCTCAGTTTGTCCCCCCATATCCACTTCCTCCAGCTTAATGGTAGTAGTGAGAAGCAGGGAAATGGAAATACAAAGCCTCTCAAGAGCCAAAGAAGAGTCCAGAAATAGATCCAACAAATTCCGAAATAAGGTAGTGCAATAATCGTCATGATTATTGCAAGACATGTTTAAACAAATCTCCCAAGCCCGAGATCTATTCCACTCGTGTGAACCATCAATCCGCCCAATGTTACTTAGACGAGACAGGTTGTTGCCTCCATCACCACCAATGTCATTCATCCAGATGATTAAAAAATATTGCCTTTCCCGATATCGGTACTCTGCAAGGAAATAAAATCATTATCCAATCCCCTTGATTTATTTTGGGAATGATGACTAGGCCATATGTAGCCACGTGGCATATCCACCCCGCAATTGGCGGGCTCCGACTTCAAATTCAAAATTTGATGATTTATAATCCTCATCAGATTACAAATGATTAAGAGGTAAAGCAAAGGGGGAGAAAACATTTTAGCACTTAATCTCTTCTCTCTCCAGGATCTCCTTGGTGATCACTGGTAGCGGATCAACATTCCTCTAGCACCATAAGCCTTCTTGCAGCATGCCGACAACAACCATGGAGTCGGCAACCGCATTCCCTTCTCTGTAAATATGGCAGATAATGAAACTGTCAAGGTTAGCTAGAAGCATTCTGACATCCCTCAATACCGCTTCCACTTTCCAACCTATCACACTTCTTCCACTGACATTCTCCAAAATTATTTTTGAATCACCTTCAATTTCAAGCTATTTGATACCTATAGCCATGGCGAACTTCATTCCTTATAAAAGGGCCATTCCCTCAACTTGGTTGACAATATTGTTCCTCAAGCTTCCAGCGAAGGCAGCGATAAGACCACCCCGATGATCCCTTATAACACCACCTCCGGCTTGCCAATTATTGCGGGCTATCCCATCAAAGTTTAATTTGTGCCATGAGGGAGTTGGGGCTTTCCATTTGGTCATTTTTTTGTTGATCTTTTTAGTGTTGTTAAACAACTTAAACTCTGGGGGGAGTTTCCAATGTTCGACAATCCTCTAGTTAGCCAAGTTAGGGGGGTTAGAGGGGGTTTTCCATCTAGTCACTGAGATATTGTCCATAATAATCTTGAAGCAACTATTAAAAACATTGTCTGGGGAGTTTTCAACATCTCTAAAGATTCTACTATTCCTTTCTTTCTAAACACTCCAACATATATGAGGAGGGATATGCTTCCACAGTTGTATAACCAGGGGGTGGTGAGAAGGGGATGACCATCCATTCACAAACTGGTGTATGTCACCATGGAAAACCCATTGGAGGCCACATTTTCCAATGATAATGGTCCACAAGTGCCTAACAAAAGGGCAGTGGATAAAATGATGGTTGATAGATTCCTCCTCAGATTTACAGAGGATACACCTGTTAGGTAATAAGAAGCCCCTTCTCCTTAAGTTATCTAGAGTCAATGTTTTTCCATGCATGAGAGTCCACCAAAAAAAATTAATCTTTGGTATAAGTTGTGGGTTCCAAATCTTTTTCCAACATTCCATATCCCCATTGAATCTTAAAAGTTGTCTGTAAGCAGACCTAATCGAGAAATCCCAAGATTGAGTCCCCTTCTAGATGAATTTATCCTCTTAGAAAGATAGAAAGATAGAGGTACCTACGATGTGTGCATGAGGGCCTGAAGTTCCAAAGATTTAGGCAAGAGGTCATGCCAATCAATGAAGATCAGAGAGATTTTTTTCCACTTTCCTCTTCTCGACACAATGTATTCAACAATATAATCACCAAACTGGTCCTTTAGGATGTACATTAATTGGTAGAAGTGGGTTTCAGCGAAAGGTTTATCTTCCAACCACGTATCCTCCCAAAATCTGATCTTTCTTCCATTTCCAATCTGCCATTTCAATCCCTCTCTGATAATAGGTCTAAGATTAAGTATGTTGTTCCATAATTTAGATCCAGGAGGTAGGCCAATGGAATTCAAGTTGGAACAAAACTGTTCCCTTTCCAATTACTTAGCTTTGATAATGTTACACCAATCTGCCTCCCCTTTAGCTAAGTTCTAGCCCACTTTGACAATTAAGGCCTTGTTCAATATATTTATCTTTTTGATACCTAGGCCACCCATAGTCTTAAGCAAGCAAACAATATCCCAATTAATCAGTGAGAGGTGTTTCTTTTCTTCCATGCCAGTCCAGAGGAAGGTTCTTTGAATCTTCTCAAGATTCTCCCCATAGAGCTCGAAATTTTTAATAGGGAAAGGAAATAAATAGGGATACCCTAGAGGGAGGCAACAAGGAGCTGGAGCTTCCCCGCACTACTAAGGAATTTACCCTTCCAACCCACGAGTTTCTTTTGTATTCTTTCAATGATGGTATTCCAGAATGTTGGGGTCACCTCTTTGATAGTAAGAGGGAGACCAAGGTAAGTTCTAGGTAAATTGGCAGAATGACACCCAAGAATATTAAGAGTTTTAGTCTGCAAGTCAATAGGGGTGTTGAAAAAGTAAAGATTACTTTTATTATAGTTAATACATTGACCTGAAGTAGAGGCATAATCAGAAAGCATGTTCTTCCAGTGTTTAGCTTCTATCACAGAGGATTTACCAAATAGGAAGGTGTCATCAACAAATTGTTGGATCACAGAAGGGGGGATAGTAGAAGCAGCTTTGATTCCTTGTATTCTCCCATTGACCATCAAATTCAAGAAATTTCTGCCCAAAACCTCAGCAATCATAATAAACAAATAGGGGGACAAGGGGTCCCCTTGTCTGATACCTTTTTAGTTTTGAAGCAACCCCTAGGAAACCCATTAACCAAGACAAAGAACTGAACCGTAGACACACAATCCCGGATCATATCAACAATTTTTGGATTAAAGCCAAGTTTTGAGAGAGTTTTAAACAGGAAACACCAGTTGACTTTATCATAGGCTTTTCAGATGTCTAGTTTAAAGGCCATACCTGGGGAACTGCTCTTGTCCATGGAATGAATAATTTTATGGGTGGCAATGGCCACATCCAAGATTTGACGACCTGGGACAAAACCTTTTTAAGAAGGGCTGATAAACTTGGGAAGAACCGGTATGATTATGTTCACTAAGACCTTAGAGATGATCTTATAAATAGTATTACAGAGACTTATAGGCCGAAAACCCATCATGCATTTAAGGTCTTGAGACTTGGGAACCAGAACAATGTAGGTGTTGTTCAACTTTTTCAACAATTTACCAGTCCTAAATAAATCCTTCACAACTCTAGTGACATCAAAGCTGACAATGTCCCAGAATTCCTGAAAAAAAGCTGGGGGGAAGCCATCCGGACCCGGGGTCTTGTAGGCACCCATAGAAAAGGCTACAATACGGACCTCCTCCAAAGAAATGGGTGATAGAAGCTAACTATTATCCTCTTCACCAATGGCAGTAGGTAGTTTACTCAAAAGCCTATCCTGAATAGCATCACTTCCTTCCCCAATCTCAGTATACATATAGATGAAGAAGTCAGTAGCAGTTTGACCAATTTGGGCTTCAGGCATGATCTCCTATCCATTGTTATCCTTTAGACTTTCGATCGCGTTTCTCTTTTTGTGAATACTAGCTGAGCGGTGGAAGAAGGCAGAGTTCATGTCTCCCTCCTTCAGCCATTGGATTCTAGATCTTTGTTTCCAATAGATCTCCTCCTTAGATAGAATGTCCTTCCATTTCTTCCCGTAGTCCTCTTCTTCGTGAAGGAGGGAGTGAGGAGGATCACCAGAAGCCATCATGACTTGAATTTGTTCTAGTCTGGAGCACAAATCCTTCTTCTTCTTGAATATGTCACCAAAAGTTGCTTTATTCCAGCCTTTCACTTCCTGCTAGATGAGGTTCAGCTTCTTAGATATCCTAAACATAGCAGTCCCTTGGATAGGGGATGCCCACCACCTACTAGCCAGCTCTCTAAAATCCAGGTGGGAGGCCCACATAATCTCATATCAAAAAGGAGAGGGTCCCAAGGGGGGTCTATCGGCCCAGTGGAGGAGGAGAGGGATATGATCAGAGGCAGTCCTTGGGAGGGTCCTTAGAGAGGATTTGTGACCAATATCCCATTTAGTAGAGACTAAAAATATGTCCAGCCTGACTTGGATTAGATGGTTCCCTTTCCTATTATTAGACCAAGTGAAAGGGACACCCTGAAGATCTAAATAAAAAAGACTAGTAACATTTATAAGATTGGCTAAATCCCCCATACTATCAGAATCATCCATAAGACCACCACATTTCTCAGAAAGGTAGAGGGGGGTGTTGAAGTCGCCTACCAACATGTAGTGAGTATTCTGATCCTTGAGGATGCAATCAACAATTTCCTCCCAAACCAGATGCCTTCCCAACTTAGAATTGGGGGCATATATATTAAGCAAGTGTCAACAGAGCTCACCAAGTTAGAATGTCACCACCAGATAGTTCTGTGAGCTCACATGTGAAGTAGCTTGAAGCTTGTAGGGGTTCCAAATGGTAGCAATTCCACCAGACGCCCCCAAAGCCTCCACATACAGAAACACAACACCCAACCAAAGTATGCCAATAGTCATTGCAAAATTTTGGTAGGACATTTTGACTTCTTGCAGTAAACAGATATCAATCTTCATATCTAAGATATATTGCTTTATAGCAAATTGCTTTTGGGGGCTGTTGAGTCCCCTTATGTTCTAGGAGAGGAACTTCATTTCTTATATTTGTTATTTCCATCAAAGGGTCATCTATTGTTTCCTTGCAATATCCCTTGCCATAGCTTTTTGTCTCAGCACTTTCTCAATTGGTCTTCCAACTTTGTTGTCAGTGCCCACATTTGCCTTCTTAGTCTTGGTTTTTTTCTTCTATGTCAACCATTCCTCATTGTCTATAGTATAAATATAGGGGGGGGAGGTATTCACATTAGAGGTCAATAGAAACGACTTGGGCAAGTCCTCCAAGGTTACCGAGTTGCTAGGGGACTAGGGTGGAGATGTGAAACTTGGTTGATTTAGTTTTCCCGGAGTAGCTTTCTCATCACCGATTTTCTGGGGGTTTTGGTGAAGCATGGGGTTGGCTTCACCATTGGCATGAGGGGTATGGTGAACATCATCCTTACCCATTGAGGGGGAGGTAGAAGGATTAGGAAAAAAACATAGGCTAATCACCGAAGGGATTTCCCCATTTTCAAGAGTCTCAACTGGTTTCATTTTCTTCACAAAATCAACAGGAGTTTTGATTATATCAAGGATCTTATCTGTGTGGGGACAGTCTTCAGTCACCCCACCGGGGTCAGTCAGTCCTTTAGGGGTTGAGGATGAGGGAGCACTTGGGCTGATAGGATAATCATTAACAATAAATTTCTCCTTAAGCTTGGGTTCACAAGAAGTCGGGGCTTTATAGTCAGCAATAATGTGTCCCTTCTTAGCGCATTTCTGACAGTAAAGAGTAGCATTTTCATAGACAAGGGGCTGAGACCATTTTCCCCATTTTGATTTGAGGGACACGAAGTTAGGCAACACTTTGTTAATATCAACATTAACACAAAAACAAGCAAAAAGTAACCTAGACTTAGCAAGGGTGACCGAATCAGCAGTGACATAGCTGCCAAAGGAATCCCCAATCCAACGGAAGATTTGCTCATCCCAAAATTCCAGGGGGAGGCCAGGAAGCCTGACCCAAACTGGGGCCATACGGTTGAGTTCAATAGAGGGTTCAAACCTAGGTTTCCATTTGGAGATAGTTAGAACATGCTTTCCATAGGCCCAAGAGCCTGAAAGGACAAAGATCAAGTCCTCATCAACAGTAAACTTGAAAAGGAAGAGACCTCCCAGCATAGTAGATATGTCAACACTTCCCTTTAACTTCCATCTTGTCGCAACCCATCGCCTAACCATGTCGATAGATGGTCTGAAGGAGAAAAATCTTCCCACAAGCGCCAAATGCAAAGATGAAGCAATTTTATCCATGAGATTATCAGGTAGCCTGATCTTCGTCCCCTCCTCAATTTGGATAAAGTTAGCCAAAGCCGTCTCCAAGGTCATATTTGTAGAACCAACAAGGGCACCTTTCTAGTTGGATTTGGTCTCTTTTTTACCTTCTTCCGCATCTTTTTGACCAACAACATTTTTCGGCACAATAGAAGGAGATTTCTTATTACTAGATTCAAGGTTATCCTTTCTTTTGTCAACATCCTTCTGACCAAGGGCAGATTCCGTCAGTACAGAAGGGAATGAACCACAAGAATCTCCATTCTTGTCAATATTTTTCGAATTACTTGCAAGCAGTGGGGTCCCATAAGCAGACACAGGGGCCTCATGAGAGGCATGCGAACCAACAATAGTATTGGGAGGGGGGTCTGGTTGCAGGGAGGAAGGATCCTCCCTAGGGACAATGGTCATGTGAGGGATTTCAAAATTCAAGAAGGTATTAGGGGTGGGAAAGTTGCAGAGCTACCAACTCCCTTAGCAAAATAAAGAGTTATTGATTGAATATGTTGAATGCCAGAGAGTCATAGACTTTTTAAATAGTGTTTAACCATATAAATATTATTCAAACATTTTTTCACAAGAATTAATTAATAAATAGAATAAAGTAATTTTTAAATAAATAAAATAATATACGTGTTTGTATATGTATGAAGTATATGAAGATTAGTTAGAAACAAATAAAATAATATTAAAATTTTAAAATCTATAAAAAATCATGAAAATGATGAAGTGATTCCTTTAAGTATTTGAGAGTAATATAAATTTTGATATATCAAAGTAGAAAAGTTCAAATTGGCTTTCTTTTGTAATCATATATATTTTATATTAAAACATTGTTCTTAAATAAATTTAATTAAACTAAGAAAAAAAATATGTAGAAGATGCCAAGAGATATCATTCCTAGACAATTAGATTTACGATTTAAGTAGAAGTGCTTGAAATTCAATATCTTTTATGTAGAATTTTCCAAAGATAAATATGCTAATAATATCAATATTTATTCTTTCAATATAACAATTTAAATTTATTAAAAAAAATAAATTATGAATTAACTTAATGCAATCTCTCATTATGATCAACCATACTTCTTTTTAATAAGGAAACTAGTTCCTCTCTCTTGTTATTATAAAAAACAAAACAATTGTTTTTATCAACATTTTAGATCTCGAATGTTGATGCAAAAGAATTTCATATAGATAAGTGGAGAAACAACTCTTGTTATTTTCAACATGAGTTGGATAAATTAATGTTTCTAAATTACATCTACAATGACATCAAATGTTACTAAACAAAAATCTATTTTTAAAACAATTTGACATGCAAATGACAGGTAAATGCATGAAATATGCCATGTTTCAGCTTTTGTGAAGGTGTTATTTTATTACTTCAAATAAAATAGAACCCTTGCCACTTGTCTCTCCTAGATTCACAACTTTTTACAATGCACAACTTTAATGGATTTGTATTCTTGGGGTTTAATATTTTAGAAGAACATTTTATTTTACATATGATTCTCTTCTATTATAAGATATCTCTACATATATTTTTTAAATATAGATATACTTGTGTGTGCTGGTGGTGCTTTTTTATGTTTCCTTCCCATCAGCCTCCGATTTTGACTGCTTTATAATCAAAAACATTTATAAGACTAAATGATCTAAAAGACCAAAATATTTAATTTTAATAAAAAGACCAAATAATCTAAAATGGTTAACTCATTTCCAAATTCCTTGCAATGTGCAATTACTTGTAATGCTAGGTAGGAGGATACTTAGCTTGGAAGTAAACGCCCCTCCGTCATATTGAAGGAATGATGGGACGATTGAGTAAGATCCATCCAATGGCTTTCTAACAACTGTCCAACAACCAATAAACATTTTTCATTTCTGGTTTATGGCCCCCAAAGATGTTGGAGTGTAAAAGGAAAACGGTATTAAATTTCATATTATATTTCCACGTGTTTCAACGTTTAGCTGTGAGAATATTCTCCTAAGAAATTTAAGACAGGAACAATTCTAACCGGACAATTATGACCAGTATTAGGAAAAAATCAAACGACAATTTGTGTTGATTTAATCACAATCAAAGGCACAGGAGAATCAACGGCTTTTTGGCTTCTTTGCCTTACGGGTGTGAGACGCACTGGCCGCCATTGTTATTGTTTTTGTTGTCGTAACTGAAGAGTCAAGACGACCCAATTTGGGTTTTATAATCCAATACGATATTTGGGTGGTTTGAATCCAATCGTTTTGGGAAGAAGCACTCATTTGGTTTTGTTGTGTGATTGAGGGTCTCTGTATATTGTTCTACATTCAATGGGGAGGTCAGGAAGAAAGAAGAAGAAAAGTGCAAGCACACGGCCAGTAAGGAGGGGAAGCTCAGTAGCAAGCAAGGGAGAGAGTGATGGAACAGCAGTTTCTATCAAGAAAGCCCAAGATTTGAAAAACCAAGGCAACGCAAATTTTCAGAACAAGAGGTATGTGGAAGCCATGGAGCTATATGCCAAGGCTCTCAAGCTTGTGTCCCCCGACCACAGTGAGAGTGCTTTTTTGCATAGCAATAGAGCAGTTTGTTTGATGAACATAGAGCCTGTGGACTATAAGGGGGTTGTTGAGGAGTGTAGTTTGGCTTTGGCTACCAGTCCTCATTACAAAAAGGCTCGTTTGAGAAGGGCCAAGGCCTATGAAGCTTTGGGGAAGGTAGATATGGCTTTGCAAGACGTGGAGGCTCTTCTCCAGGCAGAACCCAATGATATGGATGCTCTGGACATTGCACAGAGGCTGACAACAAATGTAAAAGAGGGGGAGGAAGAAGAAGAAGAAGGAAAAAAAGCTCTGGACATTGCACAGAGGCTGACAACAAATGTAAAAGAGGGGGAGGAGGAAGAAGAAGAAGAAGGAAAAAAAGATAATGATGCAGCAGCAGCATTGGAGGAGGTTGAAAGTAGAGCGGTGAAGTTGGTATATCATGATGATATCAGGCTTGCGCAGATGCCATTAAATTGCAGGCTGTCGGAGGTGAGGGAAATTGTGAGAGAGAGGTACCCAAGTTCTAGGGCCGTTCTGATCAAATACAAGGATTCAGAGGGCGATCTTGTAACTATTACAAATACCCAAGAACTTAGATTGGCTGAAAAGGTTGGGGATTCAAGTGAATACTTGAGGTTGTATGTGGTTGAGGTTGACCCAAATCAGGAGCCCTTGTTTGAGGATGCTAACTACTGCAAAGATGATAGGGTGAAGATGAACGGGAACGGGGTCAAAGGGGGTATTGCCGGCAGTGAAGTGGAATTGGACAAGTGGATATATGGATTTGCGCAGTTGTTTAGGACACATCTTGGTATAGACCCAGAAGCACACATGGATTTGCAAATAATGGGTATGGAATTCTGTTCAGAGGCTTTGGGAGAGGCTGCAACAAGTGAAGATGCCCAACGTTTGTTTCAGATGGCAGCAAGCAAGTTTCAGGAGATTGCAGCTGTGGCCTTGTTTAATTGGGGTAATGTCCACATGTGTACAGCGACGAAGAAGATTCATCTGGAAGAAAATTCTTCGAAGGAAGAGATCATGACTCAACTTCAAGCTGCTTATGATTGGGCCCAGGGGGAATATACTAAAGCAGGGCAGAAATATGAGGAAGCTTTGAGGATAAAGCCAGACTTCTATGAAGGCCTCCTTGCATTGGCACGGCAGCATTACGAGAGTGGCAGACTTGGTTGCTCCCTGGCTCTTGCTACTAATATTGAGTTAGAGGAATGGGACGCTTCAGAAACACTCCATCTTTTCAGTATCGCAGAGGAGAAGATGCAGATGGGCATTGAAATGTGGGAGAGATTGGAAGAGCAGCATCTGCAGGCCTTAAAGAATCCTCTTCCAAGCATAGAATTGTCAAAGAAAAGTAGCTTCTCTAATGGCTTCAAGGAGGAGGTGCTATCAGCTGATGATGTTGCAGAAAGCGCTGTTGAAATGAGGTCCGAGATCAATCGATTCTGGGGGAACATGCTTTTTGATCATTCGGATGTTGAGTTCAAATTGGGATTGCCGATGTGGGAAGAACATTTGGAAGCTGCCGTTGAGAAATTTAAGTATGCGGGAACATCTCCAACAGACATTGCCGTACTGCTGAAGAACCATTCATCCAATGCAATCAATCAAGAAGGTAATGACGAAAATAAGCACTATTGAAAAATTAATCCGTTCAAAAAGCAAATTTGAAATTTGAAACAGTCGCCATTCAGAAGTCATCTTCAATGTCACCGAGGACTTTAAAATAATTTTTTTTAAATTTTTTTTTTTTGTGAGTGGACAGTTTTTGAGATATTACAGACACGCTGCAAGATTTATTCATGAATTGATGAAATATTTTACAGGTTTAGGTTTCAAGATCGATGAGATAGTCCGTGCATGGAACGAGATGTGCGAGGCCAAAAGGTTGCGTAATAAGAACACCTCATTTAGACTAGAGCCTTTGTTCTGGAGAAAGGTACCAAGATTGCATCAAATACTGGAACATGTACCGACTATGTGGCATGGAATGGGTTGATATCATATCCATGTCATTCATTGTAAAATGGTTTCAATTGATTTCAGGCTATTAATGTGCCTCCATTAGGTACAAGTGAGTTGTGAAGTTGTGAAATGTAGGTACGCAGATATATTTTTCTTCAAGTCTGGTTTGAGTAGATTCAGTTGGTTTTGTGGAAATTTGAATTATTAAAGTGGGCGAGAATAGAAATTATGCGTTTTTTTTGTAAGCAAGAATGGTATACCCTCCTTCCTCTCCATTTTTTATTGAATTTGGGATATGGAACATGTCATAATCCCTTATAATTATCATAAAGAATGCTGAAACTTGTATTAGAATGATGGAGCAATTTTCTCAAAAATTGTAATTGTAGATGCAAAGGCAATTTCTTTTCAGTAAAGAACTGTATTTTTTTTTTCTGCTCCCTGAGGTGTCATCTTCTCGACAGATAGAGAGTATCTGCTTCTCAGCTAGCCCAAGTTTAGCTTCAAAATTCACTGGAGCTGATGGAAATGGAGAATGCTTGGATTTACACAGTTAACTATATTTGAATATTTTGCATGTATATATTTAGATTTGGAAACAATTTTTTTTGAAAATTCGAATATGGTGATAAAATTATCGTATTACACGATGAACCTAGTTGAATATACAATACAGAGGCATAGTTTATTAATGAAAATATATGATTTCACTGAAAACTGACGAGGATGACTACAGTTTAATAATATAATTTTATTTGGAATAACAGATAAGTCAGATGTGTTGGTGCCATGAAGTCATAATGTATAATTGAAATCGGGTCAAAAGAATCTGAAAATTGTTTTTCTTGAAATTTTCATGTCATAGTAAGGTTTCTTCCATTTACATGTCTGTAGATGGCACCATTATATTCAAAATATAAGGAGGATGGTTAAAGAAATTCACTTCTTTTTTGCGACAGGACACATTTACACATGAAAATGGAATTCTGATGCAGACAGATGAGGAAAGGATTAACGGCATAGGAAACAAGATGCAGTAGGAAACACTCTCTCAGCTCTGCAACTCTAAGACTCAAGAACACACAACATAAAATAGAGACTAGATTGCAACAACTAATAAAGTTTTATTTCCATTAATTCTGCAAACACAAATTTACAAGCATTGGCCTTCTATTGGCTTCTTTCCCTTCCTACATAACATTTCATAAACTTAGCACAAGCCTCAGCTACCATTCTCTGCAATGGTACTTGCTTTCATTCTATTCTCATGCCAAAAGTCCACATTCTAATGGCTAATGTCAGCACACTCTTCTCTGTGCTCATTTCAACTCCCGTATACCTCACAATACTTCTCTCACTGGATGCGAAGCCTCACACACATTTTACTTCGCTGATACAACAGATTGGCCGGTGCCTTCCCTTAGGCCTCCTCCCCCCGATGCAAATCACCCCCCTCTTATTAATGCAGCCCTATCTTCTTATTTTAGTTTTATCTGCAGCTCTTCAATTTTTCATTCAATGGTGTTATGTAACCCCCATCTGTTCATTTGCCACGCAGCTCCACCTCATTGACTGGTATTCCCTTCCATGCAGTCCCACACTCCTCTATCCCGTCGATGCCATCTTCTGTAATCTTTTATTGTTCTGCCTTGATTTATTTCTCTTCTATTGTTGGTGTTTCCGTTACAAACTGCCAGCCACAAACTTCCTATACGTAGGAAGGATGTGGGCAATGGTTGTAGAATTTGGCGTGATGCATGCCAAGTGTAAGGCCTTCTTTACAAATCCAATCTGCACATATATTATTCCATTTCGTTGAGGCATTCTGACAAAAGGCTCCTGTCTTTATTCCCCATTTTAAATATCTGACAAAATTCCCCTCTCCATTATGCTTTGATAGAAGTCCATATTCTATTTTGATGCTCCCATTTTGCCACAGGTAGGCAGGATGCTCTGCATCAAAACAATTCCCTCAGCTAAAATATATGAAGACAATTAATTGGTATTACACAGGAGTGCAACGCAAACATACCCAATCAATTAAGAGAGTACAACAATTAAAGTTTTGTCTTTGATCTATTGAGTGCTTATAGGGAGGTCGGTAAGGTCATCGCAATTGTCACCATGGAGAACGTCTTTTAAACATGAGAATTACTTATGGCCCTCATTGCTCCATTGATGTCCGAAGGGATCTCAAGTGTCTCAAAATCTTTTCCATAAAACCATATACATCTAAAGCTTAGGGTCTAAAAGATTCTTTCCCCTGGAAAGAATTTGTAGGGTCCCTACCAATATTTCAGATTTTTATTGTCAATTGAGTTAATCTAGTGGTGTTGTAGTCATAATGATTTAAACCTGGGAATCAGCCTCAACGATATAAACCACTTTCTCCTACGTGTGCAGATTCTGCAGAGCAATCTCAAGTGTCTCCAGCTTTAGCTGACATATTTTTTTTGGTAAAAGATGGAAAATGCGTAGAAGAAAAGCCATATTGAAAAATTTACCATTGGAGAGTCCTTGGACCAGCTTCATGGTGCATCTGATTGCATCAAAATGTGATACGTATAAGGGAGTTAGGGAAAAAACATGACTATCATCTGCATACAGTTATCTACAATATCATGGACTATCTAGAGATTTAATATCTTTGATTGATGAGAAAAATTGTTACACAGGTTAATCCAGGAAAACTATCTACAATATTATGGACTCTGACAATTTAATGTCTTTGAATGTCATTCATCTCCAAAAAAACATACTCCCTTCTTCTCTGGCTGGATTTCGAAGGGTTTGCCTACCCATGATTATGACCTGTTGTACTTAATGAAAACTTGGAGCGTACATAGATCCGCTTTTCAAGCATACTTTTCTTGCAAGTATTGGTCGGCTTTATAAAGAGTTATACCCATACTTGCATTTTGGACAAGGGATATATTCAATTGAGACATGGATTTTTTATTTATTTTTAATCGTATATTGTCACTTGGAGGCATGAACTGAGCCATCAGCATACTGGACACACATATTTTTATCATTTTGCATTATTGGGTACACTAGGCCCAATTTTGTTAAAGACCAACTTCCTGACCACTTGGAAAGCAGTCGACGACATGACTGATCACATTATTCTAATTTAGATTGAGTACCCCCAAAAAAATAAAATCTTGTAATGGCTTCGGGTTACTGCCTTTGATGTTTTGATTGGGCATCATCTGCTGAGACTCAATGTCATGTGATAAAAATGATCAATAGATATCTATGTATCCCGGGGATGCATCCCTCGCATTTTCAGATTCTGTCCCGTACAGGGAACATATTAGGGATGGGTCAGAAATGTTCCCCCGCCATCCCTGATTTGCATAAGTTTTAGGAAATATCACTTGGACATCTTTTTCTTTTAGTGGACGTTTTTGTTCGTTCTGGGGATTGGCTATGGTCCAGCCAATAAAAAAGCATATTTAAAAGAAAAAAACACAACATTGAAAGAAAAGGACTTGCCAATGGCTTTGTTTGTCTGAGGATGAAACAATAATCTCACTTTACTGGTAGCTCGTGAGATGATGAAAGTTTGCCATCAACGTGTCCAGTGCCCCATATTTGGCAACCACAAGCCATACCAACAATTCTAAGGTTTTCTAAGAACTAATGAATATCAATCAGCTTACCACAAGTCTCATTACACATAAATCTTGATTGAGAACATCAGTTGCTTCAGCCAAGGAGAGTTATCAGCAATTTAAAGGAAGATGTTCTTTTAGTGGACTTTTAATTTTCAAATCATAATGTGTGCAACCTGTACCTGAGAAATTTTAGTATTCTATTAAAATATGTCCATATTCTTGACACTTATGCATTGCTTATGATAGTATGTTGATCGTTTTTATGTTTCATTTATATAAACTTGAAATTCAAGACCAGTATGGCGGATAAAACATTTCCCAGTTCCAGCGTATGTTCGAAGTAAATTTGCCCCAAGTCTAGCTGAACTCAGATATGATGATTGCAAAGTTACATCCAATTAAACTGTCGTATCAGTTTTGCAAACATTTATACCACAAGAGCACTGCAAAACCTTGAGGTATTTATATAATATTATAAGTCTACTATTTGAGCATGAATGAAGGAGCATTTGACTATTTCAAGGGGTAAGCAAATTTTATACATATATAGTTAATTTAACATTCATGTCAAATATTAAAATAGTTTATTATATATTTCATATTGACAATGAAAGTAATAACATTTTGTTAATTTATACTCGTGTGAAATCTCAATTCAGGAGTAAATTTATGTATTAAGGTTCTATAATGTATATAACTATGTTACCAGAAATGGAAACGTGTGTATATATATATATATATATATAGATAAATTTAACATTCAAACAAATGCTAAGCAGATATTAAATATTTTATAGAAATAAACTCTTAAATCTATGAAATACCCTAAGAAGAGGACCCCATCCATCCGTCCATTGCTGCATAATTTACTGCTAAATCATTAGAGTATTTTGATAGACCCACCAAAGAAGGGTCACTGCTAATCCCATTTTAAAAATCTACCTGTGTTTGTTTGCTTAGCTTAGTTGAAAATCAACACGTCAACCGCTACTTAAAAAAGTATTAAATCCATATGCATGAAAAACTGCTGGTTAACTCGTGCAAGTGGTGAGTAAAAAGCCTAAAAGGACGCAGCAGACACTGCCAAGCACAAAAAGTGGCAGATATTTTTGCTACAAACTCCTTCGCAGTCGATAGGAACGGTCAGATGGAGACGGCTTAGAAATGGCCGTTTCACGATGGGAAACCCGTTTCGGCCATTGAAACGCGAAACTGGGCTTTCCATCGCATTTCTGGTAACATAGGTATATAATGAATACTTTATCAATGTTATCATAAAAATATTGGAAATTTCTTATATTTTAAAATTTTCTTTTTAAGTAGCTATCCACTAAAAGTTGCCTTAAAAATCCATTCTTGAAACCTGTACCTCCATCCCAAAAACTTGGTATGACATAGGTTATTCATGCTAATTTGCCTGCCGTCTATAATAAGAAGAATGAACTTGAAAAGCTCAAAAGGGAGAAGAATGAAATTGAAGAGCTCAAGAAGGGAATAAGAAGAAGTGTGATGTCCCCTTCTAGTTGACATCTGTCAGCTGAGTAGATTAGCCTATCACTGACCCTCGTAGGCTGATGAGGTTGGGTAGAGGGTCTTCTAGAGTTTGATTCACCATCTTCAGAGCGAGCACTCCAGGTCTGGTTTTCGTTTGAGGTCTCCAGGACTCCGTTTGAGATACTTTCTATTTTTAGCAGTCTTGCTATTTATAGCCAGTAGGTTGGGCAAGGACAGATTATGGTTTAGCAGTCTCCAGTTCAGACGACAGGCACGACAGGCATTTCTGATGAATACTTAGAGAGATATTAATATTTAATTATTTTAATTAAATATTAAATGGCGAACTTTAATGTTTTAATGTTTTAAAAGTCACTTTAAGTTATAACTTAAGTGAGGGTCTATTTCTCATCAGATGGGGCCAATTTTATATTAAATGGAAAAAGACTTATTTTTTGACACTTCAATAGTCAAAAATAAATAATACAAGTTAAAACATTATTAAAGGCCAAATCGCACCTTTCTTGGGAATCGCGCCAACCCTAAATGGAGATGATTAAAGAAGATTTTAGGTCTTCTTTCATTATGCTGAGTTTTGGATAATTTGCTTTGGAGCTCTGAGAGGAGTTTTGGCCTAGGGTTTCAGCAGAAGATTCTTCTGCAGTGATCAGAGGTATCGGTACAGGAAAACGTGGGATTCTTGTGCAACAACATCAGTTGATCTTGCTCTTTTAGTTGGTTTTATCCAGAAACCAAGATTGGACAGATTGGACAGTGGTTTATTAATTTTTATGCAAAAGATTGATTGCAGCCGCAGAGTCAGAACAGAGGCAGGAATAAGTGTGTGACAGATGGGGGTTTTGTGCATGTACAACTTGCTGGTCTGCCGTACCTTTCTTCCTTGAAAGGGTACGATTTTTGCTGAGGAGTTGTCCAAAAATTCCGAAACAAATGCTAGAAGGGACGCCTTGCCAATGTCTTTCCATCGGGCTAACATGCGAGTATTTCGGGTCAGTTTAAAATAAATTGCAGCTTGCTGTCATAAAATCTGTGTATGACCAGCAATAGGAAAATAAGGGTTTTAACAGAATATAATGGTATTTATCAGTTCTTCTCTAGCTTCTTGTTATTTTTTATTTGAGTATTAATAAATGATGAACGGATATAATGAGGGTGTGATCAGTGTTGTTGAATATAAATTGATTTCCAGCAAATACCATTAGTTGCTTTTTGTGTTTAAGATTGTCAAAATTCTATTTGCTAGTTGCTTTTTGTGCTTAAGATTGTCAAAATTCTATTTACTGTCATTATTTGCAAAGAACATACTTGAAACGCAACAGGTTCAGCAAAACGTTAGTTGTCTCAGTTGAGGGCCTTTTGAGGTTCTTAAGACCCTGAGTTGAGGTTCTTACAAGAAGGTTGCTCAAGAGTAGAAACTATGCAGAGAAAAAATAGAATTGTTTGCCTATTGCCACCTATGATAAGGCTGAGAAATGAATTTCACAAGAATATTTAGAAGAGTTTTGGTCATGTGCAAGCGTCCAAGTTCGCCTACTCCCTTCCATGGTAGGGAAGAGATAATATCCCTATGTGCCCGTGCCAGTAAATGAATCCTGAAAAATTTGCCTTTTCCCTGCCCCAAAACATGGAGGAAACGTCTATCCAGGTATCAGAAATGAAAATCTTATCAAGAAGACACTTAATTTTTTTTTAAACTCTTCTTGGTAAGATTTTGATTTCTGATGCCTAGATAGATAAAGGTAAACATGGAGTGGGATAAATGGCTTAGTTTCTCCGGATTATCCTTGTAAAAATAGGAAAATCAGATGCCTGTATATACTTTATGTTGTTTTTTTGACAAGTTAAGATATCATTTCACTAAGGCATACAAGAATTATGCAGAGGAACAAAAAAAATAATTGCAGAGAACAGAGAAAATAGCTAAGTCTGAACAGCTCTAATTAATAAATAACTTAAATCAAATACATACTCAGTTAACAAGAAAACACAGTAATCCTTTTATCACAGGTCTTTAATCCTTTAATCTGTCTCAAAGCCAAAGCACATTTCTAGGTGAAAATGCCTTCTATGGTAGTCTTGGATGTTCAGGGACAATTGCAAGTGTCTACGGCATATAATTTGTAAATTCCCTTTTAATTTCCCCAGTTTGAGGAGCTAGATTTGTTAAAGTGGGGTCTTATGGACGGGAGCTTCCTAAAAAATTTCAGTGGGTGCTGTTGAATTTTTTTAGAAATAGTTTAAAGCAGGTGGTCACTTGAATTTTGTAGTGCAGTTTAAGGTTAAAAGTTTAATCTCCAAAATTTATGGAAGCTAGTAGTCTCATGAATTTTATTATTTTGCATATTCAATTCAACAAAGTAATTAAATATAAAATAATAAAAAAACTAATTAGTAGAAATTTAAAAACTCCAGATGATTGTCAAGTGGCAGAATAGAGCCTAAGCTGGTGGGGCAATTCTAACTCCACCCCAACTGCATCCACTAAATCTTCAAATTAAAATGTAGGAGTTGCTTTTATTCAGGAAAGATTGCATCCACTAAATCTTCAAATTAAAATGTAGGAGTTGCTTTTATTCAGGAAAGATTCTAATTAATCCTGTAACATATTTGTTTTTTTTGCTTCATGAGACCCCCCACTCCTCAAAAATAGATTTTGAAGGGCCCTCATGGAACTCCAGCCTTAGTTAACTAGCCCAGTTACTGCCAAAATTTGAGGGATTTCATGCCTTTGATTGAGGTATGCTGGGAAAGGAGGGCTTGAGAAATATAATGTGTTGGGCAGAGGAGAAGGGATAAACTTCAGAAATTTGAAAGAAAAAATCATTTCTTTTCTTGGGTTGGATGACGTGTTTCAGCAGCTGTGGCTTGGAGACAAAACCTTCTAGGCACAAAGGTTTGGCTTCTTGAGGACAGAAACCCTTCAGCAGCAGTCCTGCATTCAGACTGACGTCGGGAATACCATAGTGTCTAGTTTTGCATGTGGACATGTTCAGTAAGCTGTTTTGGTTAGAATTTTTGGGTTTGTCATATGCTTGTAACTGTTTTTCTGGGTTATTTTCTGAATGTTACTAGGAGAGGTCATCACACAATTTGATTAGCAGGGATAAGTTCTTGGGACAAGTTGTAAAGGTACTTTTGAAGATCACACTGAGAGTCGGCATGGGTACGTTGTGAATTTTTAACCAAGATTTGGTTTTGATTGTACAAGCTAGCCTTGATTGTTTTTAAAAGGATGTCAATTTACTATCCATTAAGGCACAGAATTATGTTCTCTTTCGTTGCCTATGTAGGGATAAATTTTTGTTGTTATCACAATGCTCAGCTGATGTAAAGTTTTCGTTCCAAAATACAAAATTTGTTTCTTAAACAAAACACAAATTAGCTAATTATTACCAAAATCCTTTTTACTCTTAACTCTAACTGAACCTCCCTCAACAGAGGCCATTCTCTCATCATTTTTGCTTTTTTACAAGCTGTTACAAGATGGCATTGTTGGACACCTATGGTTGATTATGCATACTGGGAGTCAAATCCCTTTGCGTTTCCAACTAAAATCCTGATTTTTCTGGATTCATGTTTCCGCACAATGCTAACTTCCTGGTATTTATGAGGTCTATCTGCCACAGCATCTGATGTCCCCGTGTTCTCCTTTTACTTTGGAAGATGCTTAGTGTGTCACTCAAATCCATAAGTTATATTCCCCTTTGAATTTCATGTAAATGATTTCTGAAATCCAGATTCATATCTTTATGTGCTAATGGTTCTTTCATCGAGTACTTTAATTACTTATACTTTTTACTGGAATATGCTGTTTCCAGCCTGATGCATGCTCCTCTTCTTCTTCCATTTCTTCCCTTGTATGGAAATCATATAAATAAGAAAATTAAAAACTGTGGAATATTAACTTCTTTTCATAATTCAACATAGTAGGTATTATCTCAAATTTGCTTTGGGATTTTGCAATAGCCTTTCTTTTTGTAATTGAGCTTGTTGTAGGTCATAGCAGGAAATCTTTCTTTTCTCAAATTTACCATCACTTGATTGGCATATCAAATGGCTTAAATCTTATGGTTTCATTAGACTTGGAGGATAGATAGTTGGGGTTTCACCCCCAACTAACTCCTACTGTTGTTTGCTTGTCTGCCACTTTTCTCTTACCTCCTCGTGTAAATTTTGCATTTGCTCAGCCGAAGATTAGTTCCCTGCTTCTTCATTTAGCTATTGGTGATTCATATAAATTATAAATCAATCACTCTTTTGGGTTTGTCCCATAAACCAAGTGAAAGGGAGATTGTCCAGTGGATCCTATTCAATAAAATATTATGATGCAATAAATTTCTTCACAACCTCGGTCTGACCATCAGTTTATGAAAGGAATGCTGATCTCTACTCTAATTTAGTGCCAAATCTCTTTTAAATAATCGTCAGAAATTAAGAACCTAGAATCTTTAGTGATGTGATTTTTTGAGGCAACTCTTGCAAGCAATTTTTTTGAGAAAAAATTCATTCACTCATTTTCTTAAGCACCACGAGCCTTTCTATATGCAATATGTCATTTATATAATCTATCTGCCATCACAAACATCGAATCATTTCCTCTTTGTCTCCTTGACTGACCTAACATAAAATATGTGGCCATCTCCTCCCATGGTCCTTTTGGCACTGTAGAGGAGTATAGAATACTGATTTTGGCTTTCTCTTTGGCAAGTTGGTATAAATGACATCTTGCTACATATTTGCTGACATCTAAAGTAGGACGATAAACTTCTCTCTCAAAATTGCCCAAATGTTATCTCTGCCAAAAATGCCACTTAATCCTCAACGATGCAGTTCTTTTACTAAGTTATCCCTCGTAGAACCTTTAGGAAAATATAATAGTTTTCTTTTAAACGAAAATCCATCTTGCAGAAAATAATCCATATTTATGATCCTATTAATGAGCGAAGGATTCTACATGCCTTCATAGGCTATATAAAATCAGCATCATGTTCATACAAGTCCTTGACGGCATCAAATCTACCACTTCCATTGACATAGTATGATAATGGTCAATAATGGCATTCGTTAGCTGGACTGCATCTGCATTTTGTTTGATTGGTTAGATCTATGCTTCGAGACAGATGAATAATTTTACAACTTACCAGAATTTTAACCCACCATATGTGTTTCTTATTCAGCTTGGATTGAGTATTGATAAACTCAAAATTTTGAATGGTGGTTTAAACTTTAAATGTTAAGTACAGATTCCTTGGGTAATAGATTATGTCTTTATTTCTTGTAAATAGCATAACTCTTAGTCATATAGCAAATAGTTTCTTCTGACCTCATTTATTTTTTTTGCTGAAATAGGCAAGTGGCTTTTCTTCCTGACTAATACAACTTCAATTGTTGTTCCTATGGCATCGCAATCAACCGGAAATATGTTTCTGATATCTGACAAGGGCAATTTAGTGCTTTCAAATAACTTTTTTAGTAGCTCAAAGCTTCTTTCAATTGATTATGTCCATATGAAGACTTCTCTTTGTACAGTCTGCAGTGCCTAAACACTGCTAAAATTCCTAATAAAATTTTGGTAAAAGCTTAACAAAATATGAAAATTTCTCACCTAGGTGATACTCACTGGATTTAACATCTAATATAGTCTTAACCATTTTAAAGAGCCCTTTTCTGCTAACCTTTAGAATTACTAGGTAAAATAGATAATCCCTTTCCTGCATGACTGAGCATTTCTTCAAATTCACATGCAATCGTTCTTGCTTTGGCACTCTCATTTACCTGTCTCAAAATGTTGCATATATTCTTCCTTGGTCTTGGTGAAAATAAGAATACCATGTAGAGATACAAAACCAAAAGTTTTCTCAAAAAATTTGTTTAGAATTTCATTCATTGATCTTATCAAGGCGCTTGGAGCATTTGTAAGCCTAAAAAACATTATCAACCATTCAAGAAAGCTATCTTTGGTTTTGAATTTTTTCCCATTCACCCCCTTCTCTAGTTCTGATTTGGTGGCATTAGCTTTCCAAATCATTCCAACGAACACACACTTGTAAGCAATCCATAATGTCATCCATTATTAATTTATTTGTCAAGGAGCTATGTACCTGATAATAACTTAGGTGATGTCTCCAAAATCAGTACAAGTTCTCCACACATTCCATCCTTTGGTGGTGTCACCAATATGCAAATTACTTCATCTTCAATGTCAACAATGTTAAGATTGACCTTGCATTGTTCATCATCATTACCCAATGCTCCTATAACCATCTTATCAGGGATGTCAATGTGTCATTCATTTTAATTTAACTTATTTTGCATCTCTATGGAAAAACTAAATTTCAAGTACTCTCTCTGTCAATGTTTAATCTGCAGTGCTTACCTCTTGATTCACAATAAATTGTGAAAAGACTGTTTATTAGATATCGATCTTTTTATTTCTTAGATTCAGCAAGGCTTTTCTCATCATGAGGTTCTCATGTTTCCAGTTGATTATAAGTGATCTCTTGGTTTTGGACTATTATTTATATTTGAGCTACATTCACTCTGGTGCCCATGTGGGCCATATGACCAATTTTCTTAGTTATCAAACCTGCCATTTTTACATCAATTCATTCAAAGGCTCTTCCTTTGACAATTTGCATTTTTCCTTTGCCCCTCATGAGAAATATTACCTATTCCTTCATCTTCTTGTCTTCCCCATATGCTAGTTATTCTGCCGTTTACAGATCCTCTCTGTCCATCAGTGAAAATTGTAGAATCACTCCACTTGAAGTCTTTTTCAAAAGCTTCTTGACAACTTCTATTCATCCTATAAAGCTAATGGATAAGCCCCTTCCATGTAATGCATTTTGTGGAAACTCATTTCATCTTGAATGATAATCCTTAAGCCACTTCTATATCTGGAAATATTTTACTCATCTTCTCAGAATGACTAACTCTGATGGTCAATTTGTAAGACTCCCTAATGTTCTCTTTTTTACGCAAAGCTCCCACTGTGCAAGATCTTGTAATTTCTCGAGTAAGGACTGTCAGCAATCAGCTGGAAGGAATTTATCTCTGCATTTTGATACCCTATCGCCCCATTAACTTACTAAATATTTTGATTATCCTTGAACATTAATATAATTTCTCTTTTGTGTCTTTTCTTCATCTTTCCATCTGTAGATCTTTCCATCTAAGTGCACAGCAAATTCTTTCAACTCGGTGCTGGTAAAAGTCGTAGGATTTTCCATTCGTAATTCAAATAATTTAGCATATTCGACAGTCCAGTCAGTTAATCGTTTGGGTTTATTCTTCCAACAAAGGTACAAACTTTGACTCTTGGTGTACTGCTCATATTGAATACTGCTACAATTCATATTTCTTCTAGCATTTGTTCCCTTCATTTGTTGGCTTCTGGTTCCCTTGCGTCTCATCACTTTATTGAATAGCTCTTCCTCTTTGTTACATTTTTAAGCTCTTCAAGTCTCCTAAGAAGTGCTTGCACCTCTTCTACAATTACACTTTGTACCAGTGCGTACAGTTTTTTTGGGTGCCTTACGACATCAGCATCTCTTATCATTATTTGACATCAGATGCTCAAGCTATGTTCTAAAATTTGGCTATTCCGATACTTGATTATACAAGTGAACAAAGAAAAAACATTTTCGAGGAACAAAGAAAACAAATAAATCCGGACGGATTTGAGAATCAAACTTTTTTGACACGCACTCAATTATCAAGGAAACACAGCCAATTTTTCCACAGCATCCCAAATCTTCAATCCAACATTCTCTCTCATAAAAAAACACAAAACAGCTAATGATTACCGAAATTTCTTTTTCCTATGAGATCAACTATTTATCTTTCACCCTGTAACTCAAACCAAACCCTTCTCAACAGGGGCAGGTATCTTATCATCAACGCCACACGTTGGCTGTTACAACAAATCAGTCAATCGTTGGACAGGTGTAATTCGTAATGTAGACTGGGAAACAAATACCTCTGCACTTCAACAAAATTTCTTATTTTTCTTGATTCATGTTTTTACCCAGTGCTGACTTCCTGGATTTGCGGAGTCTTGTCAGCCTTATCAACTTATGCCCCTGCTTTAGAGAAAGATCCACAATCATATCACTAATGTTCAGACAAGGAAACACAATTCCTATAGATGAAAATTTTGAATTTGTAACATTACAGGATTACATAATCTGTCACCAAACCTTACAAAATCTAAATGAATTTTTGAGAGACTATCAAAATCTTCGAGCACAAAACTAATCCTAGAAAGGATTAGAAAAGAACTTGCATAGCTGATATCAACCCAACTTCGCTTTGCACTGGAAGCTCCTCAGCAGACGAGAGATTCATCATTTATTATCGAAGTTAAAAATTCAGAAATTTATACACAGCAAAATGGACTGTAAATATACACTCCTCACAGTAAAAGAGACTTTCACACTTATATTGGGCGCATAAAAGCACTAGATTTCTGGGACTATACAACTGCACTTCAGAATTTACCTGTATCAACCTCGAGTGAAAAGTTCAAAAGTTAGAGCATTTATTTTAACATCAAACATTAAATTTGAAACCTCCTATGAGAGGAGGTTTAGCTTTACTAGGATTTGTTGAGATTTTTAAAGAATATTGTAAGGTTGTGTTATGAATATTATGTATTTGTTGAGATTTTTAAAGAATATTGTAAGTTTGTGTTATGAATTATGTAGTGTAGTCTAAGCTTAAAAGTTTCTTTCAAAATATATGGAAGCTCGTACTCTCTTCAATTAAATTATTTTACATATTCAATTCAAAAGTATATAAATATAATATGATAAAAAAATAAAAATGACATTAATTTTATTAGAATTCAAATAACCCACCCACATTTATTGTGATTTGTTTGTTTTCTTTGCCTTCCAAGTGTGACTTTTGAATGATTTTAAACTTAGGCATTATAGCAATAACTATTGGTTTGAAAGTTTAGGGTAATTGTTTCTCCAAAGTGTCCTCCAAAGTTCATTTTAAAAGTATTTCACAAGGCATGTCATTTAAATCTTCAACTCACATTGATCTACCTATTCTAAAATTTGAAGATATATGTAAATGATTTTAAAATTTTATAGGTTATTTTGTTAGGGGAGTTCCCTCTTAAAATATGGTAAAAAATCGGTCAAGAAGCCGTAGGTTTATGCTATTTAAAACCTCACCAAAAGTTTTTTTCTTTAGATTTTTAGGGCCTAGTCATATATAAGCTATGATTAAATATCACCCTTGCTACTTGTGTAAGTCATTATTTGTCTATACACTTTGGACCTAGAATTTTGTCATCATGCAAGGCCTTGTCTAGGTTGAGTTACTTGGTCTTTCTTTGCCATGTTAGAATTTTTTGAACCATATTGAGGCCTCTTTAGGCCTTGCTATTTGTGTTGAGCTAGGCATTTTTTCATTTGCCCACCCACAAAACTATGTTTGGGTTGAGATGATCTTTCTAAAGATCTAAAGGAGTTAATTAATATTTAAATTGGCCAAATATGACATACCCAAAGGTTGATATATCTTGATTTTCGCAACAATTGTTATAGATGTTTGTACTTTGAAAACAAGATTAAGAATTGCCCCCTTGGTATCTATAGAGCCAAACTTAGGCAAAAGCCATTAAGGATACTAGACAAAAACCCCAATTCATCTATTTGGGGTGATTCAAAACTTTTGGTTACTAGTATAAGTGCCCTAATTCAGATATGCAAGCATTTTAACATCTAATGACGATTAGTGGACCAAAACATGAGTATGACCCTATGTGGTGTGAAATCATGAAATTTTCTCCCCTTATAATTCCCAAAGTGATGGAAGTGCTTAGTTGGCCCTTAGGAATCCTATTTGGTGACATTTCATGTCACTTTGACCATTTGCCAAGTGTGCAACTTTATCACTTCTCAATTTTATTTTTTTTACCTAAAAAATTGCATGTTTACCCCTCGCATTAGTTTTCCCTAAGGTAAATGACATCCATCAAATCAAACAAATTATTAATGAACAAAGTAAATGGGATATTTTCTCCTTTCTTCCTCATTGCCATCTAGCATGCTTCTTTGAGATTTTTTTCCAATTTACTTTGAGAGATGAACATATCTAGTAAACCCAAGAAAGGCCTTGTCCTCCTCCTTGCATAAGAAGCTACAAATAGAGAGGTTTTAGCTTTTCTTGGGATCCAGTCTCTCTTTTCGTGATTTAGGTTTTTCAATGGACAAGAAGACATATTAGGGTGTTTTTTAGGGGAATTTTACAATCAAGTTCTTAGAATCTAGAAGTCGTCTCAATACTCAAATGAGTTTCAAAATAAATGAGGAATCACATTGCAAAAATATTTATTGCTTCCAAGAAATCTTATACACCATCTACAACCATAGGCTCTTCAACATAACACATGCTCACAACTTCAAAGCTTTGAATAACACTGCTCATCATGCTTGTTCTCTTCTCATCTTCAAAACTTATTCTATTTTAATTCATTTGTCTTCTTCCATCACAAATGGAGAGCCCATAGGAAAGAGAGGAAGTTGAAGGTAACACTAGGTCCATGAGGACTTCTACATTACCAAACAACTCTTGTATGATTTGGATGCATAATATCCAAGTGTGAGGATTTTATTTTTCAATTGCAATTTAATTTAGTTTAGTAATTGCATTTAGATTAGTAGACTAGTGTAGCTATTCTATTTTTGGGGGAGTATAACACATAGTTTTTGCTTCTTGGATTTAGATTGGATTTAATTTTGATTTAGTTTTTTATATATATGAAGTTTAACTTAGATTCATTGCAAGTGTTATTCAAACAACACTTATCATATTCAAAAAATTTCAAAAACTATTGAATATCCATTAACAAAAATCACAAAAAAAAAAATCAACCTACACCATCAATTAGACAATCAACCAAATTAAAAATAATCTTTTGCAGACTAAAATCAACAAACACTTTTCTCGAGACAAAACAATCAAAACTTGAATTCAAAACAAATAGGAAAGTGAATTCATTTATGATTACTTGCATGCATACACATTTATGTTTTATTTTTTAAAGATAAAACACTCAAATTTTGAAGGAGAAAGAGCCAAATTTTATCATTTTCGAGCATTCATTTTGAAATCAAACACCATAAAAATAAAATTAGTTTCTCTTTCATTTCTTGCATATTAAATCAAAAGTACTTCACTCTAAAAAGGCACAAAAGAAGCCACCTTAATATTTATTTGCATGCATTGGTAGATCCCATTCCTAAAATATATTTACTCAAAAAATAAAATAAAAATGCTTTTCTTAGATTAGGTTTTTTTTCTTTCCTTGTGTGCAAGATGGTTATTGGAGTTGAGGAAAAATCAACTCTACAGCTCCCAAAGATCACCTGCATGCAAACCTGTCACAGAAAAAGAGAATCAAAATAACTATGGAGGCCAGAATTCAGAGATCCAGAAAAGAGGAGTCATATTGATTGTGCAACAAGAATGCAATTCAATAATTACAGTTGTTATGAAAATACAAAGAGAGAATCCTTATACAAGGATACTTGAAACCCTAAAGGAGAAAACCCTAAAGAATTATAAGATTCCTAAGTTTAGCTTAAGCATAGAATATAATAGACTAATAATTAAACAAATATTTATTAGCTAATAAAAGATAACTCTAATACCCCCCTTAAGATGAACTTAGGTAGTAGCTAAAAAACAACTAAGAACTAAAAAAACATGTAAAAAATGCAGGAAAGCAACAATGGGTCCCGACAACTAGGCCTGATGAGGTACCCAAGTATAATAAAATCTCTGTGAAGTGGAGAAAAATGAGAAAACCCCGTGGGAACAAAACTCCTCTCCAAGAAGAGATGAAAGCTCAAGTGAAGGACTAAGAAGCCTCCAAACAAGAGTGTTCCAGAAGATAGGAACAAAAAGAAGAGAATGAAGAACACCACTAAAGCATGAAATAGCTGCAAACATTGTCGAAGAGTAACTGCTGATATGAAGAACCTCCACTAAAATAGAACATGACCAGGTAGAGAAGACTGTAATTTGCATGAGTGCCCTCAAATGACACTACTCGAATCAGATGGCAAATAAAGGAAAACAACTGAACTCAAAGATACAAATGGCATGAAACACCAAAGCCTAAAGAGCTGATCAATCGAACCACGAAAGCATTAGAACCAACAGGACAAACCTCCCCATAATGCTGAAATGGGAGAGGGACATGTACACTGAAAAAAACGGCCAACAATAACTGCATGACAAAGAACTAGGAACATCGAAGGAGCAGAGAAAGTACAGTGTCGTGGAAGGAACACTCACTTGACACACATCATGAGACCAATGTTGTAGAAGGAACACTCACTTGACAAAGGTAGATGGAAAACAAAAGGCAAACATCAACCCCCCCATGGCACTTTATAAGTAGTGCATGTGCAATAAGGCACAAGATTTGCAAGATCCCAAGTATACAATGCATGATGACACTTTATCTCAGTGCATTTGCATAAATAAAATGCTATAATGATCAAAAGAGACAAAAGATTGGAAATATAGAAATAATAGCCAAAGACGAGATATCCTACTCAAAGAAAGAGATCCCAGGACCTGAAACATCCAAGATATTCACTAAAGTGTAGAAAAGACAATAACTGAATAAAATATACCTGGAGCAAAATCTAGAAATAAAACTCATATGACTAGAAAGTGTTCAGAACAAGCTTTCCAATGATATAAAGTTTTTGAAAAACGGAGTTCAGATGCTCAAGTTATGTCTCTTGGAGTGCAAAAACGAAATTCTGGCTTTGACAGAAAAAAACACCATAAAAAAATAAAAATCATAAGATCAAACCTCTAGATTTGAAGAGAGCTCGAAAAGAGCTTTTTGACGATATGAAGTTTTTGAAAAAGCGCCTCCGTATGACCAAGTTACGGCCAAAAGAAAAAAAAAACCTCCTCTTTTAGGGCATAAAGAGGGTAAAAGCAAAAAAAATAAAAAAATAATTTTTTTTTTGACGAAAATTTTCTGACGCGGTACAGTCGAACGGATTTTTCGTGCCTTGAAAAATGTGCCAATAAAAAATCATGCCCCAGACGCCCCTATCATCGAAAATAGACAAATTATATATCAAAATTCATGGAATCAACTTTTTGAATCCAACTGTAAGGTCCTTTTGGCACCAAAATGTACCAAAAAATCAGCTACTCTCAGAAATGAAAAAACAACAGCACAAACCCCCAAATACATAGATCTGAAGAACAAGACCCAAAATCTCTCATGAAGAGAATAGGGGCATGCAGATCTGGAGCTCTGATACCATATTGGAGTTGAGGAAAAATCAACTTTACAGCTCCCAAAGATCACCTGCATGCAAACCTGTTACAGAAAGAGAGAAGCAAAATAGCTATGGAGGCTAGAATTTAGAGATCCAGAAAAGAGGAGTCATATTGATTGTGCAACAAGAATGCAATTCAATAATTACAGTTGTTATGAAAATACAAAGAGAGAATCCTTATAAAAGGATACTCGAAACCCTTAAGGAGAAAACCCTAAAGAATTATAAGAGTCCTAAGTTTAGCTTAAGCATAGAGTATAATAGACTAATAATTAAATAAATAATTATTAGCTAATAAAAGATAACTCTAACAATGGTTGTAGACTTAAAATTGTCCTACGCCTCCAAATGTCAATTTCGCTAAGTATTCCTCTATCTTAATTAAATATTTTTTCCGAATTATTTAATTAAGATAGAGGAATTATTTAATTATTTTGACTTTATTTTTCAGAATTAGTATTCTCCTTTCATTTAAAATTAATTTTTCAATTTCCTTCTTAATCATTTAATCAATTAGCCATTTTCCCTCTAAATTAATTAAATAATCTTGATTTTCTAATTTTAATTAAATGATCTTTATTGTTTAATTAAATTCAATTTTCATAATTCCTATAATTAAATAATTTCTTTAAATTATTTAATTATCTAATGCTGTCTTCTCAAATTGAATAAATTCCTAAATTTGTTTAATCTCATTTAACTCTCATTTCGAATAAGTTTCATTTCCCTCCAAATTCAATTCAAATTTACTTCCCACTAATTCCAATTTCATTTCACATTTTTGAAAACACAAATTCAATCCAAATGACATTTCATTCTAAATTTCTTACATCACATGTAGAGATTCCTAACACACACTAACACTTAGTTCTAACTACTGACTCAATAATTACTTTTTCTAACTTGTCAATCACTTCCCCCTTTTTCAAAATCACTTTTTCTAACTGCTTAGCCAATTCAGTTCCACTCTTAATCATATCTCCTAACTAGTCAGTTAAGTGAATTATTCTCAATCAAATTCAGTCAAAATGAGTAATTGTCTCTCACCAAATTTCATTGAATCTCAACTATCAATCAGTTTCATCTTCAAATCAATCTCAGCCATCAAATCAAACCTTTCGAAATCTATAAATTGAGCATCAATCTCTACTATCAATAACCACTATCTTTGTAATTCTTGTGCTTACATCTTGCAGGTTTTCATGAAGTGCAACTTTGAGAGCCATTATCTGCACAAGAAGAAGGAGAACAATGTAGGCCAAGTCCATTGGAGTCAACATGGATTTATATGTTTCACAATTTCATGTTGTTTTGTTGATTTCGTTTGTATTCCTCTATTGTGTTGTGTTTGGATTCATTTATTAGATTTAGAGGTTTGGTGGTTACCATTTCAGTTTAATATTCGTGCTAAATTTTCCCATGAGAACATTTGGTGAACCCGACCTGAAGAAACAACTTACTGATTTTTTATTTTCGGGTGATGTGTAGCTACATGTATTAGATTTTGCACTTGCAAATTAATTTTCGCATTTGATAGTGATTTATTTTGCATTTGCTAAAGAAATTTCACAACTATCACTTAGTATTTTTGCATCTGCTATTTGAAATTTTCATATTTGCGAAATAAAACTTTGCAATTGCTTGATAAAATCTAAGAGGTATGACACTCTTATTTTTATTATTGTTCCATTTTTAACAAGTTTTTGTTCTGGTCCTTTATGATTTTCTACACCTTTAGGTTAGAAATTTTGCTACTAATATCTAATTTTTAGCATGTGGTTCTCGTGGGTCCAAGATAAACAAATCAAACTACTGATATGTTCTTTGTAGAATTTTGTTTTCTTGTTTTATGTCTTCATCTACTTGGTGGTTAGAAAACATTTCATTTTCCTAAAGGAATTAACCCCTTGTTTGAGTATCTTGTGATTCGACATGTTTGTTTTTATTTTAATTCGAAATCTCAAGAGAAGTACCCTCTCCCCTTGTCTTCGCGGATCTTGGTTGTAAGTGCAAATCTTGAGATTTCTTTAGGAGAGGCTTCCTTGGGGATTTCGTCACCCTAAGGCCTGACCTTGAGCGATTTTTCTCTTTGAGTCTATATATAAAAGGGTAGCAAGTGAAAGCTTGCCCAATTCAAAGCATACTGATAGGCCAACACTAGGGTAAAGAAATAAGAGGAATTAATCACTAGATTCATCTTAGTCTACCTGTCAATCTGAGACGTAAGCTTGCAAAAGGTGTCGGGGTTGTATGCCACAAATGGGTGAAAGTTATGAGATGAGTGGTTATGAAAGTAGCCATGAAAATAAATCTACTACAAATCAAAATAAATCTAGTTGTAATACCCTAAAAATGGTCATCTAAACCATGGGCCCCTAATCTCGACAACATCACCAAGGTCCTAACCAAAGGCAATTAAATCAACCTTGGGTACATTATTAATTCTTTAATCATCAAATATCACATGGCAAATTAATTACTCAATATTAATTAAATATTAATTTAATTAATTGAATCATTTCCAAGAATATCATTTTGATCAATTATCCTATTTTAATTTATTAAATATCCTTGCATATTTAATTAATTAATAAATTTGCCATTTAATCATGCAAAAAGAATTAATTTATTACAAAAAAAAGGAATTAATCACAAAGCAAGAGTTGAATTGAAATTAAAGAAAAATAATTGAATTGAGAGAGAAATCAAACTTGAGATATTATTTCTTTTTCTAAATTTAGTGCTTGAAATCAGAAAAGCAATAAAATTGAATTATTGATTATTCTTTAAAATTGGAACTCAAAGCTTTTCAGAAAAAGGAGTTCAATTGCATTGAAAAGTCCCTTTTCTTGAATAAATAAAAGGATTATCTATTTTTATCACAATGCATGGAATTAATTTATTATTATTTCCAATGCAACTTGAACTTCTAATTTAAATGCATTTCAATTAAACTATAATTGGAATCTATCTCAAGGTTAACTGAACTTGATTTCTCAATTATTCAATTAATCATAAATTGAGCTTTTCTCTTGTAATTCTCTATAAATTCAATCCTCAACTCTCATTCAATTCACCCCAGAGATTTTTGAGAACACGCTTGGAGATTATTATCACGCTAATCTCGCTTTGGAGTCATTGAAGATCATTGTGCTTTTTTAGATTATTTGCATCCATATTTAGTTTATTCATTATTGCTTGAATTTGTTATTTGCTTGAATTATTCATCCATCTTGCATCCATATAGTTAATATCATATAGATTAAATCCTTCGTCTTGGTTTATTCTAGTCACTGATATTGATTATAAAAAATTTGAGAGCAATCTTATACTCGCATCTTTTAGAAGGCAATGGTTTATTATTTATTGATTATTTATTTACTAACCATACATGTAATGACTTAATTGAAGTGTTGTGCTTATAGCTATAGACCACTTTTTCACACACACATCTCTGGCGCCCACCGTGGGGCAGAAGACTACATTTTTTGGCCTCCAAGACTGACTGCTTATTATTTTGTTATTTTCCAGTTTTTAGATTTTTCAGATTTTCGTCCGTACATTTCGTACAACATTTCCCACAGGCTGAAATGAAAAACTGTAGGTGTCGTACGAACAAGAATCCTGTCTCGTATGAGCTGAAATCCTGCATCGTACGAGTTTACATACTGTCGTATGATTCTGTTTTTTTTTTTTTTTGGTTAAAAAGACAAAAGAAGCAAATTTTACGATTTTGGTTTTCTGTTCAAATTGATTATTCTGACGACTGACCTTGGTTGTTTATCTGTATATCTTAGAATTTTTCACAGCCTAATCAGTTTTTTGTAGAACGCTTGCCAAAGAATATGCTTGTCGCACAAAGACAATATGACTACTGATTCATTGTCTTTGTAGGTTGCCTAAGGAAAATTGACCAAACATCGTGTATTCTTTCAATTCATTTTTTTTAGGCACCTAAATTGCTATCTGGTTAAAGAACAAATCTGTCTTTCATGTTTTTTAGAAGATTCTGAGAGGTAGGAGAGTATGCTCTTGTCTTTTTCTAGACAATCAGAAATCCAGACCCTTGAGGCTTTTTCTTTGTTTGAGATTTGTACATCTTTAGCAGGCCTACCCTCCTGAGGGGTTGAAAAACTCTTAAAGCCGTTACGGCTGGTGTGAGGGGAACAACCTAAGTGGGAATGGCTAAACGCCAAGTACTCCAACCCACTATAAAATAAATGTGATTTGATGAAAATCAAGTCAACGACAGTGCTCGGGAATAGCTCTCCTCCGTACCTTCGGGTATATTAAATCTTGGTTTTCAAGGCTGGGAGACCTCTTAATTGAGTTTATACCTCGACGCGTCGAACAAATCCCTTACTAGTTCCAATTAAAATTAGAAGCTACCCGGTTCACCTCCGAAAGGGGGATAATCTTTGTGCAAGAGAGATAGTAACTCTCCCAAGATACTTGTCATTTCGTACCCCCATTAGCGTTTGGAGTCGGATAATATGACGTTGAGAATCCATTACGTGAGACTCAATGACTGTATTCTGATTAGCTATTGGGTGTGTACCTGAGCCTACAAGCAAAGGTTTTCTTTCCTCATCAAATTCCTTAGGGTTTGCATGTTGTGATTTGAGTTACTATTCATACTACGTGTTTTCTGTGTTTTCATCCTTGAAACAAAAAAAACTGAAATACCCACATTAGAGAAGACAAGAAACAAACTCAGTGATTAGAAACTCTCTCCGTGTCAGAACTTGTCCATCTTAAGTCGAAACTCTGTCCGTGTCAGAACTAGTCCATCCTAAGTAGAAACTCTGTCTGTGTCAGAACTAGTCCATCCTAAGTCGAAACTCTGTCCGCGTCAGAACTAGTCCATCTTAAGTCGAAACTTTGTCCACGTCAGAACTAGTCCATCCTAAGTCGAAACTCTGTCTGTGTCAGAACTTGTCGATCCTAAGTCAAAATTCTGTCCAAAACTAGCCTATCTAAGTCAAAAATTAGTCCATCTCAGAATTTGTCTTACTCAACAATAAAAAAAGCTCAGAACTTTTAGTCTTTGCTCTATGAACAGTCGTACGAGTCTGGTAAATTGTCATCCTACACTGAATCCTGTGTCGTACAAGTCTCCTAATTTGTCGTCCTGTACCAAATCCTGTGGCGTACGAGTCTTCTGATTTGTCATCCTGCACTAGATCCTGTGTCGTACGAATCTTTTCATCTGTCGTCTGGAGCTAAATTATGTGTCATACGAAACAAAACTACACTGATTCTTTTGTCATCCTACACATTACCCATTTGTCATACGGTACGAGGCAACAACTCATATGAAACAAAACTGTTGTCGTCCTATACCTGCTAAATTGTCATCCGGTTCAGAAAATCCTGTCGTACGGGTCTCTGGTTTTGTCAAAACAGAACAGTCAAACTTGCCTAAAAATAGTCTACAATGAACATAATACTGGTTATCATTATCCTAAGCATAAACAGATCAAGACAGTGTACCTCTGCCATTTGTGTTGCATGATTTGGTCGATCATCTTTCAGCTAGTTCAATCAACTACCTATCAAACCTAAGTCACTTAGAAAACGTCTTACACAACATAGATCGTTCTTGAAACCAGACTGAATCTCACACTACTCTTAGAATCAACTTATATAGACATCTTATACAGGATAGATCTTTCTAAAAACCAGACTAAAATCTCAATTATTTCTCTCAAACAATACATTAACTGAACAACTAGCTCTGAAATTGATCTTGACCTCTGTATCACAAACAACTTTAGGTCACACTAATCCATAAAAATGCCTACTCAAACAGGAGTTCTCACAAGAAAGAAACCAAAGGCAAAGGACAACCCTTCTCATATCAAGACAACCCATTTACGTGGAGGATCCACTCACTGACATACCTTTGTCATCAGGCAGACCAATTTTTGATGAACCTGAATCTCCCACTATATATGAGATGAAACACAACGACAAGAACAAAAACAACTGTAATGTTCACAAAACCGACAATGATTCCTCATCAAGTGAAGCTGAAGAAGACACAAAACTCCCATAAAAAGATATTCTTGACTGTCAAAAGGACAAAGACTTTAGAAAAATGATGAAAGCTATCTTGGCTCGAGAGAAGGAAGACTATTTCTTAGAACTAGCAAAACAAGGTGCCAAACTTCCTACTGGATATGATGTTCAGACACTTGTTACTAAAAAGGAAGAATCGTCTATACTCATGGTACACAAACAATTACAAGCCTTATAGATGGAGGTTACAGAATTGAAGAATAAGGATAAGTCCCCAAAACAATATTCTCTGGAAACAATATGTCCCTTTCCATTTGACAAAAATCTATACATGCCTCTGTTTCCTTCATGAGTTGAGATCCCAAAATTTGATAGATATGATGGTACCTTGGATCCTCAAGATCATGTTAGAGAGTTTTGTGCCGCCTGTATGGAGTTCATGCATGATCAAACGTACCTCATGCATCTTTTCCCAAGGAGTTTAGGGGGACAAGCAATGGAATGGTTCTCAAGTCTACCCAAAGGAATAAAAACGTTTGAAGAACTAATCCAACTATTTTACAACAATACTCATACAACATTCGACATCCTGTGACTATGATCGAGCTTTGCAATACTAAATAGAAAACAGGGGAGCCTCTTCTTACTTTCCTCCAACGCTGGAGAAAGATGTTTTCTAGGTATTCTCGACCTATCCCAGACTCTGAGAAAATGGATATATTTGTCAATAACTTGATCCCTGAACTAAAGTATAGTATACAAATGCAAATGCACCCATCATTTAACAAAATGGTAGATAATGCCATTCGAATGGAAGATGTGCTCATAAAGAAGGGAGATATCTCACCTTGGAAAGAAACACAACCAAGATCTAGCTCTAAAGAGAAGAACAAGTATTGGAAATTTGGCAAAGACAACAACAAGAATGTTGTTAATGATGGAGTAGTAGATACTGTTAAAGCTAACACAAAGCCCACAATATTCAACTTGGCTAGTGGTACACAAGCACTTAAAGCTACTGAGGATACAACAGAAAATCCACCAAAGAAAACAAAAGAATGGTTCAAAGAAAAGCCTTGGCTTTCCAAACCTAAGCGTGATTTTACTCCTCTCGAAGAATCATATGAATCCACTTTCAAAACTCTATTGACAAACAACTTGATAACGCTACCAGATAACTCCAGACGATATGATCTAGAAGTCAAACCAAGATGGTGGAGAGTAAATGAATACTATGACTTCCATCAGAATAAAGGTCATAATATAAACAATTGCATGAAGCTAAAACATGAGATTCAAGATCTCATTGATGCTGGTAAAGTTGTTGGGAATCATCCAACCAATGCTGATCATAAAGCATTTAAGGACCCTTTACCTGTTTACGAAAAAGGTGATTCCTCAAAGACCAAAGGAGGTGCCAAAGTAAATTATACTTATACTAGCAATGACAACATCATTAACATGATTGAGCCTTCCCAATCAGAATATTGCAATGTGATTATAGTCCAAGATAAACTAAATGAATCACGATATGCAAGAGCTATGATCCATTCTCAGAAGAAAGTCACTCTCCAAGGAGCTAGTTCTTCCAACCCAGCTCAAGCAACATCAAACTCACTAGCCTTGTCAAACAAATAAAAAGAATCAACCTTGGATAAATTTAAAAGGTTGACTTCATCATCATCTTCTGGATATAATGTTGTTGAACAGTTGAAAAGGACAAATGCTCAAATCTCAATTTTTGAATTGCTAAAACTCTCGTCTGCTCACAAAGATTCCTAGACAAAGCATTGCTCACCACTAACATTCCAAAAGATTTAGACATTGATCGGTTTCAGTCTATGGTGGGTCATTTGACTTCACCTCACTATCTGACCATCTCTGAAGAAGATGACAACTCGCTAAATCATCCACATAACCAACCATTGCATATTGAAGCCATGATCCATAAACACAAAGTCAAACATGTTTTGATAGATGGAGGCGCGGGGTTGAATATCTGTACTTACAGTCTGCTTACACAACTAGGATTCTCTAAAAATGTCATTGATCCCGACAAGAAAATAACAATAAAAGCCTATGATGAAGAAGAAAGGACCTCTAAAGGTTTGGTATCATTACCTATCAAAGTGGGACCTGTAGAAAGAGATTTCATTTTCCAGGTACTTGATATTCCTTTGTCATACAATATCATACTGGGCAGGCCATGGATTCATGAAATGAAGGCAGTACCATCAACATACCATCAATGCTTAAAATTCCCTTATAATGGAGCTGAAGTTAGTATTCCTGCTGATACGAATGTTGTCTATAATGCATTGACAAAAGGTGCAGATACTTTTATGCCTCATAATAGGGTAGCCTCTACAAATGAAGATCCAGAAACACTGATGAAAGACTTGGAAAAGAGATTGAAGATTACAAATACCGGCATGGATGGCTACAAGATAGAACCGATACTTTCATTAGTCTCTCTCCCTCCATCACCAAAACAGTTGGGCAAGCCATCAGAGGCTATGAGAACACAAACTTCAGCTCCGAATACCATATATGATGGTCTCTTTGTACAGTTCTCTACCTCCCTAAAAGATGAAATGGAAGATGTTGTTCTTAACTGGCTCTTTAAGGAAGATAGTCAAAACGAGGAGGTATGACATTATGAGATTTCCTCTAACCAGTATGGTCCTGGCTACAAAATGATTCAGCGCATGGGATATCCAGGTATCGGTCCTCTGGGCAAACAAAAGGAAGGTATTACTGAACCAATTCAGCTACAAACAAAATCCACAAATGATAAGGCTGGACTGGGGTATAATCCGAAAAGACATCAGATCAAAAACATGTTTCTAAGTCTAAGTGGCAGAAAAGGATATCACCTTCAACATTACAGGAAGCAGACGCTCAACAAACAAAAGCAGAGTGTAGAAAAGAGAAAGAGGAATCAGCAGTCAAGAAAGAAGAAACAGTCAGTGCTCAAGCTTCGATGATTTTAGCTACAATAATACAAGAAGTTGAGGTCCCTGAGGATATAAGAGATGAAGTAGTAAGAATCAGAGAATTGTGTGCACCACTAAAATTTCCAGTCATATATACTGGTAGGCAACAAGTAGATGATTCAAAGACTGACTCAAACGAGTATGAATGGGGTCTTAACCACCTCTCAGACACATCCACTACAGAAACTCTAAAAGAGTCTAGCGGTGTCATAGATGATACTCAAGAGCTGATGCACATAAAACTAGAGAAGGAAATACAATAAATTAGACAAAGGAGACAAACAAACTATGAACAAGGACTGGAGGAAGGAAGAGTACAAGAAAGCTTCTCATCTATGTACCCCTATGCTAAAATAGAACAAATCAGGTATAGCACTACATAAGAAGAGTTAGAAGCTATAGAAAAAGAACCAGTTATCAGTCCAGAAGAAACTGAATGGAGTAGACGACATTGAGTCACAGAAACAATAAGATCATGTCAACAGGTGTGTCAGATACAAATGACAAATGAACCACAACATGAAGGAACTTGCAGTATTAGAGATGTTGGTGTTGATACCATACATACACTTACTAAATAACTTGAAGAAGACTCATAAACTTCATCCGATGACTCTGATGACTCTGATGACAGTCTTATTCAAGACAATATCTACTTAGCCTCAAATTCTGAATCATCTGATACAAACAATGAAAATTTGTCTACTGATCTTATCGTTGTCAAACAACGATATGACATCCAGTCCGGTGTAGGGAATGATGCTACAAGTATGTCTATTGGATTAGGTCAATTAAATATTAACATGAACTTTAATAATCATGTTCTGACTCTTCTTGGTCTCGAGACACTTACACAAGGTATCCTTCTGGAACTCAACTTTTCGATCCATAGTTGTGATGACAATACCGTGAACGCTCTCGAACCTGTCCAACATTTATCCTTACTACATCCAGAACTAATTGACTGTACTTTACAAAACCAACCCATGAATATACCTACTTTTGCCAATGACTATGTACGTTAGCCTATTACCTCAATGCAGTTGAACCTATATACTCTTCCACCAGTGAACAAAGTGAAAACATGACTGAAGCGGATGTCAAGTATCTTAGTCGCAAAAACAAGAAAAAAATAAATAAAAGATCTGATGGCAAAAACCACATTGTGGCGGTGTCAGAATCTAAAAAAGAGAAAATAAAGGACGTACCTAAAGGTGAAAACCTCTCTGAGGTGCCTGAAGGTGAGATACTTGATGTACTGCCAAGTCATTTCCAAGAAAGGTCCTCCATATTGATCGAGCCAACTCAGCCAGTGAACATTGGGAGTCAAGAGACACCACACATCATTCATGTAGCTCAATCACTATCACCAGAAGAATTGAAAGATTTCACTCATCTATTCACAAAAAAGAAAATAAAATTTGCATGGACGTACTCTGATATACTAGGCCTGGATCTTGATCTCATCATGCACCATCTTTCTATCACACCAGGAATTAAACTAGTCAAACAAAAACTCCGTAAGATGCACCCACATGTAGCATTGCTGGTCAAGGCTGAGCTAGAAAAACTATTAAAAGCTGGATTCATTAGAGCTATAGATTATGCCGAATGGATTTCAAACATAGTACCTATGTCAAAGGCAGACAAATCTATCAGAGTTTGCACTGACTTCAAAGATCTTAATAAAGCTTGTCTGAAGGATGACTTTCCATTACCAAATATTGATATGATAGTCGACATGGCTGCTGGGTATGAGATGTACTCACTAATGGATGGATTCTATGGATATAATTAAATCAAAATAGCTCCCAGAGATCAAGAAAATACAACTGTCACCTGTGCATGGGGAACCTTTTGCTGGAATGTCATGCCATTTGGGCTAAAGAACGCAGGGGCGACCTATCAAAGAGCATTTACAACTATCTTTCATGACATGATGCATAAGAATATGGAAGATTATGTTAATGACACCTTAGTGAAGACTATGAAGAGATCAACACATATTCAAGAGCTAGGTCCTATACTAGACAGAATGGAAAAGTTTAAACTCTGGTTAAATCCAAAGAAGTGTGCATTCGGAGTAACATCTAGTAAACTACTTGGATACATCATTTTAAAGAAGGGAATCGAGGTTTATTTTGAAAAGGTCCAAGCCATAATGAAAATTCCGCCTTCGAAGAACATCACTCAAATGAGAAGTCTACAGGGACGTCTCCAATCCATCAGATGATTCATTTCTTAGTTAGCAGACAAAGCTCAACCTTTCACAAAAGTATTGAGGAAAGGAATAATATACAATTGGGATCAGGAATGTGAACAACACCTTCAATAGATAAAAGAGTACCTATCCAATCCACCAATATTGATGCCGCCTATTTAGGGTAAACCATTGATCTTATACATATCTACAATTGATTCATCACTGGGGGCACTTCTGGCACAACAAGATGACAACAAAAAGGAATGAGTTATTTATTACATCAATAGGACATTGGTGTCTTATGAAATCAACTACACTATAATAGAAAAAGCATTCTTGGCATTAGTCTTTGCATCACAAAAATTGAGACACTACATGTTGGCACATTCAGTCAAGCTGGTGGCTAAAATTGATCCGCTCAAGTATCTACTCAACAAAGCAACACTAACAGGAAGATTGGCAAAATGGGTCACGATCCTTATAGAGTTTGACATTGAATATGTGGAATGTAAAGCCATAAAAGGATAGCTAATTGCTGATCAACTTGCTGAAGCTCCTCTTGAGGACACTCAACCATTGCATATAGAGTTTCCAAATGAATCAATAATGCATCTTACTCAACAACCCTGGAAGATGTTCTTTGATGGATCTTTCACCCAAAATGGTTCCGGTGCTGGAATATTGTTGATTACTCCTCAGATGTATTCAATCCCAAAGTCTTATAAGATTCTATTCCCTTGCACAAATAATATTGTAGAATATGAGGCTCTGGTGAACGGGATCAAGCTATCTATTGAATGGAAGGTTGCAGAATTACACATCTATGGAGATTCTCAGCTGATCATAAATCAAATCAATGATACATATCAGACTCTAGATGAGAAACTAATGCCTTATAAGAGAATGGTTGATGATCTTAAGATATATTTTGCTTTTGTATCATTCCAACAAATTCGTAGATCCGTAAACAGAGCAGCAGATGCTATGGCCACCTTGGCATCTATACCTGAGTTATCAGAATCCAATTTTCGCTTTGAATTCCTGGTGGAAGAGTTACATTACCCGGCCTATGATTCTCGTGAGACCCAAATAGTTTGTTCTATTATTGGACATGACTCATCCTGATACAGTCACATCTACTCTTATTTACGAGACCTAATTATCCCTGAAAACCTTACTCGTAATGAGAAAGGAAACCTAACTTGAAATGCTTCACGGTATGTTATCATTTCTAACGATCATCTCTTTAGACAAGCTTTGGATGGTACATTGCTTAGGTGTCTAGAAACTGAAGAATCTAAATGTGTGTTATCAGAAGTTCATGAAGGTATTTGTGGATCTCATTCGAATGGTCTTACTCTAGCTCAAAAACTATTACGGACTGGCTACTACTGGCCAGACATGGAGAAAGATGCTATTAAATTTTCTAAGCCCTGTGAAAAATGTCAGCTACACGGAAACCTCATACATGCTCCAACAAGGGATCTTATACCCTTCACTACACATTGGCCTTTTTAGCAATGGGCCTTTGATTTCATTGGTAAGATATATCTTGCTTCATCTAATGGACATAAATTTATCATAACTGCCACTGAGTATTTCATTAAGTGGGTAGAAGCGGTTCCGCTCATCAAAGCAACTGGTAAACAAGTCATCTTGTTCATCCTAAACTATATCATTTGTAGGTATGGGATACCTTCGTCCATCATGAATGATAATGGAGGACAGTTCAAGAATAAATATTTGGATGAGCTCTGTGAGAAATTCAAAATAAAACAACACTGGTCATCAGTATATTACCCTCAAGGTAATGGACAAGCCGAGGCATCTAACAAGAACCTACTGACTATCTTGTACAAAACAGTAAAAGAATCAAGGAAGGATTGTCATCTACAACTTAATCCTGCATTATGGGCTTACAAAACAAGTATCAGAACACCTACTGGGGCTATACCTTTCTCTTTGGTGTATGGGTCCGAAGCAGTACTACCTATTGAAGTAGAAATACCGTCTTTAAGAGTTTCCTTGCAAGGTCTTGTTACTGCTGAAGATCATAGAATATCTAGATTGCAAGAACTCGAATTGCTGGATGAAAGTCGACAAGTGATGTTTGATCATCTCAGAGTGTATTAGAAGAGAATGTCTAGAGGATATAACAAGAAAGTTAGACAAAGAGAATTTTAGGTTGGTGACTTAGTTATGAGAGAAAATCCCCAAAATCAACAGTTTCGAGACAACAAAGGGAAGTTTGAACCCAACTGGCTGGGCCCTTACATCGTTACTACTGTATTCGGCTCTGGTGCCTATCAACTCTCAAATTCAGAAGGAGAACAACTCTATGAACCGATTAACACCATCCACTTGAAGAAATTATTCGCTTATCATTCTTTGTGCCATGAACATGTACAACTGAAAAAAGTCCTGAAGAAATCCTAAAAATCTGAAAAACGTCCTGAAAAAAAGAAAAAAAAGAAAAAAAATATTAAAAGAGAAAATGCCCCGGTGAAAACCTGGTAAACAGGTACCTTGGTAAAAAAAAAAGAATCTCTACCAAGCAGGTGAAAACCTGGCAAACAAGCACCTCTTATACTCAAGCGCTCCATCTATCAACACAACGTTGGCATTTCCCGCTTTCATGCATCTTTGCTTTCACTTGTACATAAATTTCAATCACTTTTGTGACATCCTGGTTTGTTGGAACCTTCATGACTTGAAACTGATTAACGTCCTAGTCTTAGGTTAATTGACTGAGCACATCACATATCCTAAGAAGTGTCAACCAAGTCATCTTTCTGTCAGTGAAACCTCATCGTCCACTCCAAGTCAGTCACCTGTCTCCTCACTACCAAAGAGTTTTATCACTGAGCAAACAAGAAAAACAACATAATGGAAAACAATCACTAAATAGTTTGAGCTATGAATGAAAATTTTCTTTGTGTGTTGTCTTTTATATTGGTTTTCAATTATTATCCCTCTGAGTAACTCGAGGAAGTCTATTGTGACTAAGAGGAGCAAGGATTGGGGGTATAATTTTTTCTTTGTTTTATGCTTGTAGGAATGATCCGGAAACATCTAAATTAGCTGGGTGTCTATGATAAGAGCCTTCACATCAAGGTGAAATCACCTCACATACCTCGACTCCACTTATTTGTATGCTACAAAGAGGTCCACATCATTTCTTTGTTTGTTTTGAGGGAATTTCTTTATGATGCAATTTGGGTCCCGACGAAATCTGTCCAAGGATATGAATGAAAAAGGGTCATTGAGGACAAGATAATAAATATTGCACATTGAAAAAGAAAGGAACTCTAACCTGCCTGTTGTGTTCGTTATTCTCGGTGATGAATCTTAAGCATTTTAAATCCACTGACTAGGTTTAGGTTGCATTTTGCATATCATTTTGCATATCATTCTGCATTTTGTGAATCTAGAGTGATTTCGGTATGGTAATAATCTCTTTATCTTCTGAATGAGAGCTAAAAGTATCATCATTTCTTATGCTAAGTGGTCTATTTATCATCATTTCTTCGATCGAGTATTTATGTTTTGAGATGTTTAGCTACATACATAAACATTTTATATAGATTCATACATTTCATTATTCACTCATTTGCATTCATCTTATTACATAGAAAATGAAAAATTGCATTTCATATTACTCATTACTCATTCATCTATTTGCATATGAAAAGAAACAAAAAATAGATATCCATAATCATTTGCATTACATACTGAAAAGAAATGCATACATATAGAATAAAGCATATAGAACGCATCTCATAAACGAATCAACACAAGTATGATAAAGTCAAATCGGATCTCATATATATATCTTATAAAGTCTAAGAGTACAAAATGATGTCAAATGACATATACAAACTCCCATCGGAGAAAGAATTGTATAGGCTACAAAAAAATGGGTGTGTCTACAAAAAATATCCGAGCTACAAAAAGAATATCTAGCTCTCAACCTCTCCCTCATCGCATGGTGGAGGAGGAGGAGCTTGATGACCGAGATTCTGATGAGGTGCTCGAGCTCCCTCTGAATGTGCCATATACTGCGAGTAGGGTACAACCTGCTGTGCAACTGAAACTGCGACGCTATATGCTGCAACATAGTAGGCTGCCCTACTAGTCTGGAGAAGGACCTCCTATCGCAAGGCCTCTATCTCTGCTCTCGTCTCTACTCTCATCTTTGAGATCTGGCGATCACGCTCAACCCTAAGATCGACAAGCTATCGGTCTCACTCCGCCAACTGAGTCTGAGCCATTGTCAATTGTGACTGCAGCTCTGCAAGACGTTCTCTCATCGGTCGCCCTACGTCAGTTCCCTGCTCTCTCGCAGGCTCTCCACCCCCATCTCCACCTCCACCCTGCTCCTCACACCGCTACTGAACCTATCTCAGAGCTGCTCACTCCTCCTTAGCTCTGCCCAATCTCACTCCTACATGCCCTACGGATCTGCCCTCACCCCTCTGCTGTCCAACCCCAGCTAGAACCCTGCTGCTGCTAGCACCAGGATCGCCACCTGCCCGCGTCTAAGCCTCAACTCTCTGTCCTTGTCCCTGGCCCTATCCTGGTGCGGGGGCATCATCCTCAATACCCTCTATACGGGGAACCTGCTCACCTGGATCTGTAAACCTAGGAAACAGATGCTGCTGGAAAAAATCTCTATACTAGGGCAATACCCCCGCATCTGCAATATCATCCAGGTAGTCCCATCTCAGTCGCTGTAGACCAGTCAGCTCCTGCATACTCAAAGCGTAGGACAACCGTGGAGACCATCCCCATCTCTCCTCATCTGCATAACACGCATAAGCTGTATACTCCTACGACACCCCTTGAGGCTGGCCATACTGCCTTATCACCTGTGATACAACGAACCGCTCAACAATAGTCTGCGATCTCCTGATAAGAGGGCGTGTAACATAAAGGTCCTTGCGAACTAGTCGCTAGTCATCCCATGGCTCTAAACCTCTGTAAGGTCTCCACACTGTGGCTATTAGGTCATCTAACTACCGCCACCAAAAATATGTCTTGCCCAGATGGGGCTGTGTGACATAACCGACATACCTATATATAATCGGCTGCCCAAGCTCTCTACTATCATCAACTATCAGTCGAAAAATTGGGAGGCGCTCCCAAGTCCAAACCTATAAAATAAATACACCTGCAACCATGCTCTTGCCATCTCTATATACAATCTCATGCATCTCGCGATACATGTGAGCCAATATACAAGAACCCCAACCAAGCCTCTGAGGGGTCTCCATCAATCTCATCAACATCCTACCCCATCCACACTAGAAACCCTGTTGCCCTCTATCTGGCATCAGAAAACAACTGATAAATCCTTCTAGAACACACGCCAGTGGAAACTCCTCGCTGTATCTGCTCATCATCATGTCCCAACTAATGGAACGGGTCAAAATGTCTGGATCCCTGAGTACATGTCTAACTGCCTGTAGTCTAGGTAACAATGCTGCATCATAATCCACCTTATCCCCAACAAAAGGGATACAAAGGGTCCTATATACATCCCTAGGAGTGATGGTCATCTCCCCCACTGGAAAATGAAACGTGTTATGCTCTGAATGGAAATGCTCAACCAATGCTGTGAGCATACCATGATTCACACAGATATCTGGTAAACCAAGAAGATGAGTTAAACCGCACAAGTCAATATGAGCCTGATAAATGTCTGATAAATGTCATACTAATGCCATGGTGGGAGGATAAACACATCTGAAAAGAACAGGAGGTAATCAAACCTACAAAAACCCAACAACGAAGGATCATAAAACATTCCAAATGAGCCTACAAAAGAATAAAACATCACACAAATCTAACTAAGTCAAGTACAAAATTGAAATTTCAAATTTAGATCTTCAAAAATGGCCACTGTTTCCCGAACGATAAAACACAGAAGGGCAACATCTTGTACGAGTCAGGATTGACCTTCATACGATAAAACATTCCCAAACGACACATTATTAGACTTCGCACGACAAAATGGTCTTATACAAACATGTCATACGATACGAGGGTAAGGTCTGAACAACAATTCTAGTGGCCTAAAATGACAAAATAAAATTTAACAGTTACTCGTACGAGACAGAATCCTGCCTCGCACGATAAAATGTGAAACCCGACCCCAAACATGCGAAAAAATTGAAAAATGAGCAAAAAAATTCAAAATTGAAAACATAAAGAGGCTTAAGATTGACCACTTATCACTGGCTCATAGTTTTGGGGTCAATTATGATGTCTCTAGCACTCAAATTGATGCGTACGAGTAGGGACCACCATTTTCTTTGCAGAAGGTTTTTTGAATTTTCAAACTTGGAGGGTTAAAATGATTTGAAAATGACACTTTCCTCCCATATATAGCCAAAAACCTAATTTTTCAACTTGCTCCGATGGACATGAAAATTGCACCCTTAGCTAATTTGCCCATTCTGATTCCATTTTCGGGATCAAAATTGAAATTCGAGGCCATTTTACTAGTTAATTTCAAAATTTGGAACACTTAGCGCTTTCTTCATCAAATGCTCATTCTTTCTTCAAATTGTGCTCAATTTCTCATCAATCAATGCTGAATCTCAATTTTTATTCTACAAATCAACTTTGCGATCAATTCAACATAATCACCAAATTTTGAAACATTCCTCAGGATCAATTTGTGCTCAAATAACTTATCATCACCAACAATTGCCTATAATGTACCCTCGTTATCTTTCGATTTCATTGCCTAGGGGGCATACTCACGACCTTATGATCTCACATCTCACATGTCGAGATTTTTTTTTATCTTTATAAGTCGAGCAAAAATCTTTTCAACTAAAGAAAATCAATTCTTATTGCTAAAGGGGCATCTCAGCTTCATCGCTTCACATCAAGTTGAGATCTCTCGATCATTTGTATCGAATCAATCGCTAGGGGCATATCAGTTTCATCACTTCAAATCAAGCTGATATTTGTCTTTCATCTGAATCAATTTCTTAACGTTAATCAGTTTCATCGCTTTTCGTCAAGCTGATTATTCGTTTAAACTTAATCAAAAGTTTAAAAAGTATCTTTGATCACATGCTAAATCTAAGTAGGTGTTCAGTTTCATCGCTTCGAATCAATCTGGCCAGTTTATTTTTCACTCATCATATCTTGATCAATCAAGTTCAAGATTGATTTTTATCTTCACTCGCTGTGTCTAGATAAATCAAGTTCCAGATCAGTAAGATCTGCTTCTTGATCAATCAAGTTCTAGTTCGGTATCTTTTGTTTTCTATCATTCCTTAGTTCAATCAAGTTCGGGATTAGTATCGCTTTAATCAGACTTCATTCAGCTTCATCGCTTCTAATCAAGCTAAACACCTTGCTCTTCATCTGGTTTGTGATCAATTAAGTTTGGAACTGGCATCTCCTAGACATCACATATTCTTTGAACCAATGTGCTGCTCGCACACTAATTCAAAGAGGGGCAAATGTAATACCCTAAAAATGGTCATCTAAACCATGGGTCCCTAATCTCGACAACATCACCAAGGTTCTAACCAAAGGCAATTAAATCAACCTTGGGCACATTATTAATTTTTTAATCATCAAATATCACATGGAAAATCAATTACTTAATATTAATTAAATATTTATTTAATTAATTGAATCATTTCCAAGAATATCATTTTGATCAATTATCCTATTTTAATTTATTAAATATCCTTGCATATTTAATTAATTAATAAATTTGCCATTTAATCATGCAAAAGAAATTAATTTATTACAAAAAAGAGGAATTAATCACAAAGCAAGAGTTGAATTGAAATTAAACAAAAAAAAATTGAATTGAGAGAGAAATCAAACTTGAGATATTATTTCTTTTTCTAAATTTAGAACTTGAACTCAGAAAAGCAATTAAATTGAATTATTGATTATTCTCTAAAATTGGAACTCAAAGCTTTTCAGAAAAAAGAAGTTCAATTGCATTGAAAAGACCTTTTTCTTGAATAAATAAAAGAATTATCTATTTTTATCACAAATGCATGGAATTAATTTATTATTATTTCCAATGCAACTTGAACTTCTAATTTAAATGCATTTCAATTAAACTATAATTGGAATCTATCTCAAGGTTAACTGAACCTGATTTCTCAATTATTCAATTAATCCTAAATTGAGCTTTTCTTTTGTAATTCTCTATAAATTCAATCCTCGGCTCTCATTCAATTCACTCCAGAGATTTTTGAGAACATGCTTGGAGATTATTATCACTCTAATTTTGCTCTGGAGTCATTGAAGATCATTGTGCTTTTTTAGATTATTTGCATCCATATTTAGTTTATTCATTATTGCTTGAATCATTATTGTTTGAATTCGCTATTTGTTTGAATTATTCATCCATCTTGCATCCATATAGTTAATATCATATATATTAAATCCTTCATCTTGGTGTAGTCTAGTCACTGGTATTGCTTATAAAAAATCTGAAAGCAATCTTATACTCACATCTTTTAGAAGGCAATTAGTCGCTTTGTAATGGTTTATTATTTATTGATTATTTATTTACTAACCATACATGTAATGACTTAATTGAAGTGTTGTGCTTACAACTAGAAACCACTTTTTCACACACACACACACACACACACACACACACACACACACACACACACACACACACACACACACACACACACACACACACACACTAGTGACAGGTGCTGTCACTTCCTAGCGACAGGATCTGCAACAATCTATGACAAGAAAAACTTATGATAATTATATAATTTAAACAAATAACAAACCACACTTGCAAATAACATTAATTCAAAATAAACACACTGCTAAACTATAGATTCACCAGATGTCCCAAGAAGTGGGCCTTTCCTCAGTGCGTTGGATGATGAAACACAAGCTTTTCTACATGGGACTGATCACACAAACATTGATTTTATTTATTAGAAAGTAATCTGTCAATGATATAGAAGTTTGGTATAGAAATCTATGTACAATAATATGCCTTTGAGTTAATATTACATAGTATATATATCGCTCGAGCATATAACATCTGCTAACAAAATAATGTCTTACATGCAATTTTTTTTTTATGTCTACAACTAATGGTCTACGTAAGACCTTTATTTTTGGCCACATATTACAAAATGACTTTGTTATAATAGTAGCTAAGAAATAGGAAATAACATATTTTAGTTTTCTCCAATAGAAAATACATCTCCCATTGGATCTGTTGGTAGTGTTGAGGTGGCAAATAAAAGAGAGTCATCCAGTCACAAGCTATTTTGTTATAATGAATAGAAATAGACAACGGATAACAATATCCATTCACGGGTTCTCATGCTAACTCAAACCTAGTACATAGTCAACAGGTAACCAATGCCACTGTGGGAGCTAACATCATATTTTGGAAAGATTAAGTTGCTGGTCAAAAGGTAAAATATAGAAGTTCCTGGCCAGAAAGTGACAGGATGGTGCATTGAACGTGACAAGAAGATCTGCAAGATATATTTCCCAAGGCATAAAATAACAATGCTCATTAATAAAGACAATCAATAATTAATTTCCATAATTTAATCACAAAACTATATTAAATATGACATATATATTAAATCATATTTAGTGTAAAAGGGTTAAATGATATGAAAATGGAACGAAAATGGAATGTTGGAATGGGTATGAAGGTGCGTGAAATAGGTTGAAATGGGGCATAAAATGGTACATAAATTACTATCATCACATACAACTAGAGTGCAATCACCATGGACCTATAATGGTTGTCAGAGCTTAAGTAGCCCGCTTCACGAATTTTCACATGTGGAGATGTTCCTTGGAGAATGACTAAGAACCTTTATTTTTAGATGCCCAAATCTCATACCTGATAATTCAATGAGTGTGTATCGTACCCCATAGATATCCCTCATGTACCCCTCTTTGTGAGACATGAATCCCTTGGTTACATGGTTTTCAGACCTTCGAGGTAAGATGAAGGGCATGTTAAGTGCTAGTCCTAGAGCAAGTGGCACTTGACCTCTAGCTGTTCACCTTGAATAGGTATTTTATTGCAGCGAGGGCCCTATCGAGTACTATCCTTTGTAGCCTTGTGTAGGATACATGTGTGTCTTCTAACTATTTGCTAAAAATCATTGTGCAATGCTAGAAAAGTCATTCCACTTTTGGGCTAATTTACGCCCTTTTATGCGTCTCTGAATTTCAGAGCAGTCCAAGTCCACAACCATACTATTTTCTTTATATTCTAACTATCTGATCACTTAATCTATTTAAAATCTCCCTCAAACAATCCACAAAATTTCATTTCTAAAACAAACAAAATTTCACAATTGTCCTGTCAATTTTCACATCTGACCTATGAGAATTTTGTATTTGATCTCAATCCTTTTTGCAATTGCCAATAATTTTTTTCATATTTGACTATAATCCTTTTTGCAATTTCTAGAACCCAATTTCACAATTGACTATCAAATTGATAATCCAAAGGGTCAATTAAATCACTTAATTGGGATCCAAATTAGCTTTATCTTTGTGATTGATTGAGCTCTTAGAGTCTATAGACGCATCTAATTCCCTCGCCTTAGAATAATCTTAGCTCCAAAAGATTAAATTTGCAACATAAGTTCCTTTAGTGTCATCCTAGAGTAAGTTCAAGTTCTCAAGCATTAGCATCCTTAGTCTAATTGCATTGGAGGAGCCTTTCATTCCCAAGGAGACCCAAAAAGCCTAGTCTTAAGATTGAACCTTAGTGATAATTGAGAAACCAAGACCTTATTAAAATTTTGTCCATCATTAATCAACCAATCCTCAAGTTTAGCCCTCGTGCTCATAAGCCTAGCTTAGGATCAAAACTTTGATCAAATATCCAATTATTCCTCATCTTATTTCGGGTTAAGGTATCCTTTCAGTATCCTTAGGTAAACATACGTAGTCTTGTGCTTCTAAATTTCCTAAAGATCAGGCTCATAAGTTTCCAAAATCCTTTCATTTTTATTCAACAATCTTGAAAAGGTCCAAAACCAAATAGGTCCACTTTAGCTCAAAATTCCCCAAAAAATAAAAATTAAAAAAATAATTTTTTTTGTTTTGTATCCTTAGTTGCATTAAACACAAAGTCCCCCCAAAATAAAAAATAAAAAAGAAAACATAGTTTATATTTGTCTTCCTTAGTTGCTTCAACCTTAAAATTCTAAAAATCGAAAAACATAGTCATCATCTTTTGTTGTCCTTTACTGTCCTATTAGGATTCCTTCATGCCCATTACTCAATCATAAAGAGGTAAACATTCAATGGATCCTTATAATGACTCAAATTTCAACCCAATGAGCACTATGGACCTTGAGTCCTACTTGCATAGATAAGCTAGAAATGCTGCAACTTTAATGGGTCATGCCTCAAGATCCAATCCTAATGATCAATATTCAGTCAAAACATCCAAAAGTGTCTAACTGTCGAAGAACTTGAAAGTGCACAACAAGATCCACAAGTTCTCACAATCATCAATTCTCTTCTAAATTGTGATTCCAATTGATATCTCTTCCTGTTAGCACAAAATGGTGCTAAATTACCTTCAGACTTTGATGTCACTACCATAATGCAACTAGGGGTTCAAGTTTCTCAATCTATGGGACATACACAAGGATCATCCTCCCAACAAGTCCCTAAGTTAGTTTTCCTTCGGTGAGCACTACCCAAGGTGCCACACTACCCAAGGTGCCACATAGAGCACTATGTCAATATCTCTTTCTAGTAATCCCCTTTACAACACCAATCCAAGTGGTCAAACAAACACCACTTTGGCCCAAGCTCTTGTGGACTCTAGTGATAATGTTTAAAGCTAGAGCCCAAATCTAAATATGTCAACCTTGAGCACTCAAGGAAATGCCAGTGTTTCATCCCAAATGAGTAGTAGTTCTCTCTTGAAAGCCATTACCAATGCATCCTAAATTCCTACTTCCATTCTTGTTGGGATCTACTTTTAGTTACCAAAATGTTCCAATTCATAATCAAGGCTCGCATAATCCTTTAAGTGGAACACAATCAAACATCAACAGTCATTTTACGTATTTCACTCCGCCAATCACTTCAAATAATTGTCAACTTTTTAGCCATTTCACATTTCAACAATCACCAATGTATTCGAATACAAATCCATTTACTGATCCCGGTCTCACTATTCTAGCTCCATTAGCCCCAAAATATATTCTTATGCAACAAGTTTAGAGCTTACAATGTCAGATGTCTAATCTTTGAATTGAGGGGACCAAGAAGAGTTACACAATGGAAGACCTATGCCCCTATCCTTTCGACAAAACAATATATATGTCACCTTTCCAACCCAATTTCAAAGTTACAAAGTTTGAAAAATATAAGAGAAAAGGTGATATTCGATATCACATTTGTGAGTTCTTTACTACTTGCATACAGGTGGCTGATAATGACACATTTGATGTGACTCTTCCCTCGCAATCTTGGGGGTCAAGCAATTGAGTGGTTCTCTTATCTTCCACTTGGAATGCACTCATGGGGTGAAATAAATTGTGTGACACTTTTCTCATAATATTGACAATCCAATGACCCTCATGGATCCATGTGTCACTAAGAAAAAAGAGGGAGAGTCCTTTTCCACTTTCTTACAATGATGGTGATCACTTGCTTGAAAAAGTCCATGTCATATACCTAAGAAAGAGGAAGTTGATATATTTACTAAAAAATGGTCCCCCAAAAGAAATAATCCACTATAGATGCAATTCTTGGAATCATTCCACCAAGTAATTGAAAAGGGACTAAAGTGTGAAAAGGGCCTTATTGCACAAGGTATCTTAAAAAATTCTAAAGAAGGCAATCAATCTACTAACACATCTAATGAAAAGACTAAGTTTTGGCCTAGGAATAAGAACATTACAAATGATTGAGTAGTGGATGCCAAAGTGATCAATTGGCCACAAACTATGATATGTCTCTGAGGCTCTACTAGTACAACCACATCCACTCCTAATGAAAGTCAGCCAATCAATAATGATATTTTAGTTAGTGCAGCTCAACCAAATCCACAATGTGCACCGAGGACTAACAATCCAAGGAGAACTTATACTTTTCTAGGAGAGCCTATTGGGTTTATACTTAAGAAGCTGATCCAATCCAATGTAATAACATTATTAGAGGTCAAAATATATGAACCTGGCCCTTTCAAGTGGCTTGGCAGAATGACAATGATTTTTGTGAATACCATAGGGTGAAAGGTCATAATACCTCAAACTATTACAAGATTAAGAATTTAATACAAGATCTCATTGATCAAGGTGAGATATCTATTGAGAAACCAAAGGAAACATCTAATTATGATCATACAATCTTAAAAAATCCCTCAAAACTACGACAAAGGGAAAGCCTCCAACTCAGGGTCTCAAACAAACATGACTAACTACACTCATGTTTCGCATGAGTATACCACCAATCACATCAGCCAAGTTGATGAAATTGTTGCTAGTATCACCATCAAAAGAAAAAATCTTGATTGCGTAGTAGCCACACATTTCTCAAAAGTGACCCTTCAAGGAGAACCATTTGATTCCTATCTAGCAAGTCATTATAACCTTGTAGACCATCTTAAGAAAAAACCCACCTAGATCTAAATTTTTGAGCTTGTTCACATTTCTACAAGCCACAAAGCCATCTTGGAAAAAGCCTTATGCGAATCTACAATACCCAATGACATCGATGTCAATGAATTTCAAGCCATGGTTGGTAATCTTTCCACTACACCTCATGTCACTTTTACCCAACATGATGTCCCAACACATAAACATTTTCATAATGATCCTCTCCATCTTGAAGTATACATCCATAGACATATGACCATAAGGGTCCTAATAGATGGTAGAGTCAGTCTCAACATTTGCACACTAAATTTGGTTAAAGCACTTGGATACTTCGAGCATAATGTGAATTCTTCCAATGAAATTAATATCAAAGCTTACAATGATGTGGAACACCTATCTAAGGGAATGATTACTCTACTAATAAGAGTTAGTCTAGTGAATAAAGACATAGTGTTTCATATTCTAGACCTTGATCTTGGTTACAACATGCTCCTTGATCACCCTTGGATTCATGCAATGAAAGTGGTCCCATCCACTTATCATCAATGTGTGGATTTCCTACACCATGATATAGAGATTACAATAACAGGAGATCCCAATCCTTTCTAGTAGTGAAATAATCTAAGAGATAACATTGATAATCAAATGCCGATCAATCAAGAAGATCCACTCAAATCCCATTTTCAATGCTTGTCATTATCAGATACGCATGCTCCATCCACTTCCTGAATCAATATCAAACTCTGCATAAATGATAAGGGATGTGGAGAATATTCCTACACAGAAGCCTTTTGCATTGGGAAGTTGCCTATATCACCAAGATCTTTTGGGAGGCCCCAACCAAACAATAATGATCAACGTAAAGGAAAATCCATCATACAGTATTAACCTTCTACCTCCTTTATTAGATAAGACAACGTCATTGAAGATTGCCTAGAAGAAGACATTTCAAAATGCCTATATAAAGATGAAGAAGATAGACCTTCAGTCCAACTCCCTCTAGTGCATTATGGAAGGGGGTTCACAATGTTACAAAGACATGGATATGATGGTACCACTAGTCTCAAAGTACAAGGACAAGGAGTGATAGAACTAATTCTTCCTACAAAGAACCCTAGAAATAAAGGATTAGGATATGGAAAAATGGAAGAAGGGTCTACAAGTTAGAATATAATGGACAATTAGCAGTGCAAACCACAAATGTCTTGTTGCCACCCTCTAAAGAAGTTAGCGTGACTACTAATGAAGAGTTTGAAGAGGAGAGTTATGTTGAGACCAATTCTAGTGACTATGAATGATATTCCCTACATCGTTCTAGTAATTATATCATCAATAAATCCTATGACCACCAAGAAATCATTGATGATGGTATTATCTATGAGGACAAACAATTTTACCTTAATTCTTGGAGACACTATTTCGATACCCATGCATGTTGTCGACTAGGAAATTGGGAATGAAAAAAGCACGAAGTTTCTAAGCTAACCATAGAAACTAAACAACATGAAAAATCACCTAATCTAACCAACAAAGCTATCAAAATGAAACATAATTGAAATAATCAACATTAAAATGATAATGAAAACTTGTTACACTTCTTTGATGGCACTTCACTGCTTCTTGTTTTCTCTCTAAAGTTGATATGTCTCTCTCAAATTGTGAAGTGCACAAATATGAATGAAAGAAAGGACAATGATAGCGAGAATACTAGAAATCGTGATTCTAAGATTATTTAGATAGAATAACAATGTGAATACTAGAAAATTAATTTGATAGAATAACAATGAGAATCTTATAAAAATTCATTTTCGAAAGAAGATTGAGGCCTCATTTTATAGAAATTTGGATTTCATTGAACAACCGAGATCAAATTAATTTTTTAGAAGCTGAATGGACACAATCAATGCAACTAAAAGCTACCATTTAGAAGATGAGCTAAAATGGAAAATGCTAGAGAGATCAATCATATCAAGAAAAGAAGATAATATGGAGATTTAATAAATAAAATTTATTAATTATCTCCACATGAGAGGATAAATGGAAGAATTAATAAATAATCTATTAATTATCTCCACATAAAAAGCGGATAAATATTATAAATTAATAAATAAAATTTATTAATTATATCCACTTGAGAAGAGGATAAATATGATAAATTGATAAATATTATTTATTAATCTATTCCTCATATTTATAAATTAGGCAATTAAATAAAACAAATTTATTTAATTGATAGATAAAGGGAAAAATAAATAAATATTTATTTAACTCAGAAGAAGTGTTAGTACGAAAGAGGCTTAATTAATTAAATAATTAATTAAACCTAGGAGTGAATCAAGTCAAATTCATGTCAAGGGACAAATATTTGGTCAAATTGGGTGAAATTGAGAAGAATTGGGAAGAATTATTCAAAATGAGTCAAAGAACAAGAAATGGGATTGAAATGATGGCATGGGACATGTAATGTGATCAAATTGATGCCATATGATCAGAATGGGACAAATTGATGGCAATGGCTAGGTTTTGGGACAAATTGATATCATAGGATCAAAGTGGGGACAAATGATATCAATGGGATAGGATTTGAGACAAATTGATACCATTGGATCGAAATGGGGACAAAATGATATCAATGGGATAGGTTTTGGGACAAATTGATATCACTGGATCAAAATGGGGACAAAATAATATCAATGGGATAGGAAATGATCAAATTGAAGGAGAGAACAATGAGACAAGATCGACGAATGATGAAAAGACATGTTAAAAAAAGGAGACACAGGCGTTGACCAATTTTTAGTGTTTACATTTTTCCCCTCTTTGAGACAATGCGAATTAGAGCGTTGCTTCAAAGAAAATTCAAGAAAAATTGCATTAGCCTCAAACATAATAGGCTACAAGGGTTGGGTTCTATGTGTGTGAAAAGTGGAATAAAGTTTGCAAGCTGTAAGACACAACACTTCAATTAAGTCATTGCATGCATGGTTAGACCATGAATATGAAAACTATAACAAATTGACTATTGCCTTCTAAAAGATGCGAGTATAGACTTGCTCTTAGATTTGTATAAGCCAAACTAGCTTCTAGACTACACCAAGATGAAGGATTTAATCTATATGAGCACAAGATTAAGCTGAATGTATGCAAAATTAAGCTACATATGCAAGATTAAGCTAGATATGGAAGATTAAGCTAGATGAATGAATACTATGCCAGATGAATGAATATTATGCTAGATGAATGAATATTAAGCTAAATGAAATCAAGCAATAATGATTAAACTAAATATACAAAAAGCTAAACTAAGATGCAATATTCTCAAAGAACGATATCTTCAATGACTCTAGAGCAAAAACTACATAATAACAACAAATCTCTAGGGTCCTTTGAATGATAGATGAAGGTTGAATTTATAGAGACTCAAAAGAGAGACCAACGGTCAAGATTGATTAACAATGAGTGGTTGAGACTCCTCTAGAAAAAAGCACAATCTAGGATAATTGAAATAATTGAGAGATCAGATTAAATTAATCTTGAGATAGATTCCAATTATAGCTTGATTGAATGCATTCAGATTATAAGTTTAAGTTTGCATTGGAGATAAATTTAGTTGATTCCATGCACTTGAAATAAAAATAGGCGATTCCATGCACTTTTCTTTAATTTATTCAAGATTTTTATTTAGAAAAAAGCCTTTTCAATGCAATTGAACCTCTTTCCTCAAGAAAAGTTTTAAGTTTTATTTTTAGAGTAAATGATTAATTCAATTTAATAGATTTTTGATTTTTCAAGTTATCTCAATTTTAGAAAAAGAAATATCTTAAGTTTGATTTATTCTCTCAATTCAATTCTTTTCTTTTGTTTTCAATTTAACTCTTTCTTTTGTAGATTAATTCCTCTTTTTGTCATAAAACTCTTTTTGTAAATTAATTCTTTTTTTTATGATTAAATCTCTTTTTGTAAATTAATTCTTTTTTTAATGATTAAATCTCTTTTTGTAAATTAATTCCTCTTTTTATGATTAAATGGCAAATTTATTTATTAATTTAATATCCTAGGATATTTAATTAAATAAATAGAATAATTGATCTAAATGATTTACTTGGAATGATTTAATTAATTAAATAAATATATAATTAATATTGAGTGATTAATTTGCCATGTAACATTAATGATTGAAGAATTAATTAATTAGGTTAAAAAGGTTGATTTAATTGCCTTTGGTTATTGGTGATGTTGTTGAGATTAGGGGCCCATGGTTTAGGTGACCATTTTGATGTCAAATAGAAATCAGTTATGAACTTGATGGATCACAAACCGATGGAGAGCAAGATGTTCAACTTGATTTGAAGCGATGGAACTGAACAGATTTGATTAAGCGATACCGATCCTAAACTTGATTGAACAAGAATCAACAAAGAGCAAGATACCGTTCTTGAACTTGATTGATCAAGCAAAAAAATTGATCTAGAACTTGATTGAACTAGATTGAGTGAGAGACACAATCGATTCCAAACTTGATTGAACAAGAATCGATTAGCAAGAGAAAATGTCCAGCTTGATTTGATGTGATTGAACTTGAACATCAATTTGAAGATTGATTCAGATAAGGACAAAGATTGATATGCCCCTAGAGATTGCTTTATTTGACATCAAAGAATCTCAACTTGATACGGTGTGATTTAGTTAAGATGCCCCTAGTAATGAGGTTTAGTTGATTTTCTTTGTTTGAAAAGAATTTTGCTCGACTTTAGATGAAGTTTTGAAAATTTTTCTCAACGTTTGATGATGATGATGATTGAAAAGATGTTATAAGTATGCCCCCTCAGGAGCGAAATCGAAAGATAGCGAGGGTACAACGATTTGAGGCAATTTTTAGCGATGATAATTATTTGAGCACGAAGATTGATGTTGAAGATTAGAATCAGAGTTTATTTGAGAATTAAGTTGAGATTTAGAATTGAGCGCAAAATGATTCAAAAATTGACTTGAGGATGAAAGTCCTAAGTGGTCAATGTCATGAAATTTTGACTAGAAAATTGACGTCAGATTTTGATTTCGATCCCGAAAATGGACTCAAGACAGTCGATTTAGCTTAGGGTGTAAGTTTTATGTCCATCAAAGCAAGTTGAAAATTAGGGTTTGGGATATATAAGGGTTTCCATGTGTCATTTTCAATTCATTTTACCTCTCAAAGTTAAAAAATTTGAATACACAAGTACTTGATCAGAGAAATGATGATGAAAAAGAGACCACTTAGTTGAGAAATGACGATTTCTTCAAACTCTAATTGAAAAGATAAAGAGATCATTGTTATCATGTCGAAATCACTTGAAATGCATAAATTTTAGAATGAATGCAACCTAAATGTACTCACTGGATTTGGTATGCTTAATTTTCATCACTGAGCATTTTACAAACACAATAGGCAAAATAGAGTTCCTTTCTTTTCATATGCAATATTAATTATCTTGTTTACAATGACCCCTTTTTTCGTTCACATCCTTGGATAGATTACACATACATCTAGATTGCACATTAAATAAATTCTCTCAAAATAGACAAAGAAATGACTCCAGCCTCCTTGTAGCATACAAATAAGAAGAGTTGAGATATGTGTTGTGATTTCACCTTGATGTGAAGGCACTTATCACAAACACCCAGCTGATTAGATGTTTCCAGATCATCGAAATCATTCCTACAATCAAAAAACAAAGAATAGTATTATGCCCCCAATCCTGCTCCTCTTAGTCAAGATAGACTTCCTCGAGTTACTCAGAGGGAATAATAATCAAAAACCAATATAAAAGACAACACACAGAAAAATTTCAATCATATCTCAAACAGTTGAGTGATTGTTTTCAGTAGTCTTGTTTTGCTTGTTTACTCAGTGATAAAACTGTTTAGTAGTTTGGAGATAGTTGACTGACTTAGAGTGGATGACCTAGTACTACCAATAGAAAGATGACTTGGTTGATACTGCTTAGGACATGGAAATTGACCAGTCGATTACCCTAAGACTAGGACATTGATCAATTTCAAGCCATGAAGGTTCCAAAAGAACCAGATGTCACAAAAGTGACTAAAAGATATGTACAAGTGAAAGAAAAGATGCAGGAAAGCAGGAATGAAAATGGGAAATGCCTAATTTGCATTGATAGATGGAGCACTTGAGTACAAGAGGCACCTGTTTACCAGGTTTTCACCTGCTTGGCAAAGATCTTTTTTATTTTTATTTTTTTGGGACATTTTATGCTGTAGAGGTTGCTGGAGCAGAGAATACTAAGTGAAGAATTTCTTCAAATGGATGGTGTTGATCAGTTCATGGATCTGTTCTCCTTCCAATGTTGAGAGTTGATAGGCACTAGAGCCAAAGATTGCAGTAATGATGTAGGGAACCAACCAGTTGGGTTCAAACTTCCCTTTGTTGTCTCAAAACTATTGATTTTTAGGATTTTCTCTGAAAACAAAGTCACGAACTTGAAATTCTCTTTGTTGAAGTTTCTTGTTATAACCTCTAGAAATTCTCTTTTGGTAGGCTCTCAGATGATCAAATTCCACTTATCGACATTCATCCAACAACTCAAACTTGCAAGGAAACTCTTAAAGAAGGTATTTCCACCTCAACAGGAAAGACTACTTCAGACCCATACACCAAAGGGAAAGGTGTAGCCCCAGTAGGTGTTCTGATACATGTTCTATAAGCCCATAGTGCAGGATTGAGCTGTAGATGCCAATCCTTTCCAGATTTGTTTACTGTTCTATGTAAAATAGTCAACAAATTTTTGTTAGATGCTTTAGTTTGTCCATTACCTTAAGGGTAGTATATGGATGACCAGTGCTATTTGATTTTGATTTTTTCATAGAGCTCATCTAGATCTTTGTTTTTGAACTACCATCCATTGTCAGTCACAATGGAAGAAGGTATCCCATACCTGCAGATGATATAGTTAAGAATGAATAGAGCTAAATTTTTACCGGTTGTTTTGATTAGCAGAACTGCTTCTACCCACTTAGTGAAGTACTCAGTGACAATTATGATAAACTTGTGTCCATTAGATGATGCAGGATATATTTGGACAATAAGGTCAAACACCCATTGTTGAAAAGGCCAATGTGTGATGAAAGGTATGAGATCCCTTGCTGGAGTATGTATGAGATTCCCATGTAGCTAACACTTCTCACAAGTTTTAGCAAATTTTATAGCATCTTTCTCCATATCTGGCCAGTAGCAGCCACCCCTTAGCAGTTTTCAAGCTAAAGTTAGACCGTTTGAATGAGATCCACAAATACCTTCATGGACTTCAGATAATGCAAGTTGAGACTCGTTTCTAGAAACCTAAGCAAAGTACTATCCAAACCTCGCCTATATAGATCGTTAGTGATGATGATATACCGTGAAGCATTTTGGATTAGGTTCCTTTTCTCATTATGTGTAAGATTAGTAGGAATAATTTGGTCACACAAGTAAGAGTAAATATGGCTATAACTAGATGAATCATGTCCAATAATAGAAAAGACCATCTGGGACTCAAGGGAATCATAAGCAGGATAATGTAACTCTTCCACTAGGAATTCAAAGAGGAACTCAAATTCTTGTAGTTGTGGTATAGACGCCAAGGTAGCCATAGCATCTATTGCTCTATTTGTTGATCTGTGAATTTGTTGAAATGATACAAAGGTAATGTATTTCTTGAGGTCATCAACCATTCTCTTATAAGGCATCAGTTTCTCATCCCGAGTCTGATATATATCATTTAATTGGTTGATAATCAGCTGAGAGTCTCCATAGATGTGTAACTCAACAACTTTCCATTCGATATCCAGCTTGATCCGATTTGCCAAAGATTCATATTCTGCATTATTGTTTGTGCAAGGAAAGAGACTCTTGTAAGCCTTTGGGATTGAATATCTTTGAGGAGTGATAAAAAGTATTCCAGCACTAGAACCATGTTGAGTGAAAGACCCATCAAAGAACATTTTACATGATCGTTGAGTAAGGTGCATGATTGATTCATCCAAAAATTTTATGTGTAAAGGTTGATTGTCTTCAAGCGGAGCATCAACAAGCTGATATGCAATGACTTGTCCTTTGATAGCTTTGCGTTATATATATTCAATATCAAATTCTGTAAGGACCATGACCCATTTAGCTAATCTTCCTGTAAGTGTTGATTTGCTGAGAAGATATTTGAGCAGATCAATCTTAGGCACCAGTTTGATAGAATGTGCTAGCATGTAGCTTGTCTTAATTTATATGATGCGAAGACTAATTCCAAACAAGCTTTTTCTATGATAGTATAGTTCATCTCATAGGACACCAAGGTCCTGCTGATATAATATATAACTCTTTCCTTTTTATTATCATCCTGTTGTGCCAAGAGTGCCCCCAGTGATGTATTTGTAGCTGATATGTAGAGAATCAATGGTTTGCCTTGAATTGGTTACATTAGTATAGGTGGATTAGAAAGATATTCCTTGATTTTCTTTAGGTGTTGTTCACAATCTTCATCCCAGTTGTATTTGACTCCTTTTCGTAATGTCTTTGTGAATGGTTGAGCTTTATCTACTAGCTAAGAAATAAAGCATCTTATTGATTGGAGCCGCCCTTGTAAAATTCTCATTTGACTGACATTCTTTGGAGGTGGCATTTCCATGATAGCCTTAACCTTTTATGGATCCACTTCTATTCCTTTCGCTGAAACAATATATCCTATGAGCTTACCAGATGTGACCCCAAATGCACATTTCTTGGGATTTAATCTGAGTTTGAATTTTTCCATCCCATCTAATATTTGACCTAGTTCTGATAGATGTGTTGATCTTTTCATGGATTTAACTAGAGTATCATCAACATATTCCTCCATGTTTTTGTGCATCATATCATGAAAAATTATTGTTACAACTCTTTGATAAGTAGCGCCTGCATTCTTTAAACCAAAGGGCATTACATTCTAGCAGAAGGTTCCCCATGCACAAGTGAGTGTTGTTTTGTCTTGATCCTCAAGTGCAATTTTGATCTGATTGTATACTGAAATACCATCTATTAAAGAGTAAATTTCATAGCTAGCAGTCATGTCCATGATCATGTCTATATTGGGTAGTGAAAAATCATCCTTCAGACAAGCTTTGTTTAAATCTCTGTAATCAGTGCAAACACGAATTGATTTGTCAAGTTTAGAAATAGGTACAATATTAGATATCCATTCGGTATAATCAATTTCTCTAATGAATCCAACTTTTAGTAATTTTCTAGCTCAACCTTAACAAGTAATGCAACACGAGGATGCATTTTTGGAGTTTTTGCTTAACAGGTTTAACTCCAAGAGCGATAGAGAGATGATGAATTATGAGGTCAAGATCCAGACCCAACATATCAGCATGTGTCCATGCAAAATTGATCTTCTTTTCCATGAAGAAATCAATAAATTCTTTTAGTTCTTCGACTGACAAGGATTGAGCTACATGTATGATGTGTTGAGCTTCTTCTGTTCCAATGTTTACTGGTTGTGTAGGTTCAATTAGCACTGATGATCACTCTTGAAAGTGATCAAGCAAAATGTCAAGTATCTCACCTTCAGGCGCCTCCAAGAGGTTTTCACCATTAGGTACGTACTTTATTTTTACTATTTTTGATTCTGACACCGCCACAGTGTGGTTTTCGCCATCAGAACTCTTATTTTTCTTTTTCTTTTTTGATTTTTGCGACCAAGATAGTTGACATTTATTGCTGTCATGTTCCCACTTTGTTCACTGGTGGAAGAGTCCATTGGTTCAATTGCATTAAGATAGTAGGCTAATGTATAGTCATTGGCAAAGGTAGGTATATTCAAAGGTTGATCTTGAAGAGTACAATCAATAAGTTCAGGATTTACTAGGGATAAAGTTTTAACAGGTTCAAGGGAATTCATGGTATTGTCATCACAACCTCAGACCAACAAGTCGAGTTCTAGAAGACTACCTTGCGTAAGTGTCTTGAGACTAGGAAGAGTTACAACATGATTATCGAAGTGTACGTTAATATTTAGGGGACATAACCCATCAAACCTACCACTAGCATCATCCTCTACTTCAAACTGGACTACATATCGTGGTTTGATAGTAACAAGGTCAGCAAACAGAGTCTCGATATTCATGAGGGAGTAGTCATAGTTTGGTGTTGAATAGGTATTGTCATAAATAGAGCTTATGTTAGAGTGATTAGAGTCATAAGATGAAGTCTCTGAATCTTCTTCAAATGGCTTAGTAAAAGTATGTATAGTATCAATATCCACATCTTTGATGTTGCAAGTTCCTTCGTGATTTGGTTCAATGATCACTTGTATTTGACATACCTGTTGACATAACCTTGATGACTCTATTAGTCTCTATCATCTTTTCCATGCAGCTTCCTCTAGACTAATTATTGGCTCTATTTCTGTAGCCTCCAATTCTTCATTTGTAGTCCCATACCTGATTTTCTCTATCTCATTAGAGGGAGATATAGTAGGTGAATAAAATTCTTGTGTTCTTTCTTCTTTCAGCTGTTGTTCATAGTCTTCTTGTCTTTTTAGTTTGATTTCCTCTATTTCCTTTTGCAGCTTCAAGCGTATTATCTCTTGTGCTTCATCTATGATATCACTAGATTCTTTAGGAGTTTCTGTAGTAGATGTATCTAAGAGAGGATTTGGACCTCATTCATACTCATTCGAGTCAATTTTTGAATTATTTATTTGCATTCTACCTATGTATGTGACCAAAATGTTAAGTGGTGCAAACAACTCTTTAATTCCTTTGATTTCTTCTCTCATATCTTCTGGGACTTCTACTCCTTGTAGTGTTATTGCAGATACAATTGAAACTTGATTACCAGTTGCTTCTTCTCTCTTGATTACCAATTCTTCTTGTTCATTTTCATACTATTCCTAAGTTTGCTAAGTATTTAATTGGTGTGATGTTGAAGGTGGCATCTTTTTCCTCCACTTAGACTGATGATGAGAAGTATGTTTTTGATTTGATGACTCTCTTAGATTGTATCCAAGTCCATCTTTATCATTTTTAGAGTTAGTTTGTAGCTGAATAGGTTCAACAATACCTTCTTGACACTTTCCTGGAGGACCGATAGTTGAATATCCCATGCAGTGAATCATCTTATAGCCTGGACCATATTGTGCCAGGGAAATTTCACAGTGTTGTATTTCTTTGTTTTCACTATCTTCTTTGAAAAGACATTTTAGAACAACATCCTCTTCTATTTCATCTACAAGGGAAGTAGAGGACTATACAAAAATACCATCATCAATGACATTTAGAGTTGAAGTTTGTGGCTTCATTCTCTGATGGTTTTTCAGACTGTCTTGGAGATAGAGGAAGAGAGATTAGTGAAAGTACAGGTTCTAGTTTGTATCCATCCATGCTAGTATCTGTGATTTTCAATTTATTTTCTAAATCTTTCATCAAAGTTTCTGAATTTTTAGCTGCAAAGGATGCTCTGTTATGAGGAACAAAGGTATTAGTACACTATTTTAATGATTTATAGGTGTAACTTGTATCAACAGGAATACTGAATTCAACTCCATTATAAGGAAATTTCAAACACTTATGATAGGTAGATGGTACTGCTTGCATTTCGTGAACCCATGGCCTACCTAGCAAGATGTTGTATGAAAGAGGAAGATCAAGCACCTGAAAAATAACGTCTCTTTCCATAGGTCCTAGCCTGATTGGTAATAGTACCAGACCTTTAGATGTTCTTTCTTCTTCATCATAAGCTTTGATAGTTATTTTCTTTGCTAGATCAGTGAAATTTTTAGAAAATCCCAACTGTGTTAGTAGATTGTAGGTACAAATATTCAACCTAGTGCCTCCATCTATCAAAACACGTTTGACTTGGTGTTTATGGATCACAACTTTGATGTGTAATGGCTGGTTATGTGGGTGATTTAGTGAATTGTCATCTTCTTCAGAGAACATGAGGTAATGAGGCGAAGTCAGGTAACCCACCATAGATTGAAACTGATCTACATCTAAGTCTTTGGGAACATTAGTAGTGAGAAAATATTTGTCCAGGATCTCTCTATGAGCATAAGAGATCTTAAGCAGTTCCAAAATGGAGATTTGAGGGGTAGTTCATTTCAATTGTTTGACAATGCTATAACCAGGAGAGGATGATGAAGCTAGTTGCTTAGATTTAGCTATGATCGTATCTAGTTGTCTGTTTGAAGAAGTCAGTAGGTTTGATGTTGCTTGATCAGGAGTTGAGGAACTAGCTCCTTTGAGAGTAACCTTCTTTTGAGTGCAGGTCACAATATTTGCAGTTTGTGTTTTATTTTGTTTGTCTTTGATTATGATCACATTGCAATACTCTGATTGGGAAGATTCAATCATGTTGATCACATTGTCATTGTTAGTATAGGTGTAATTGATTTTGGCACCTCCCTTGGATTTTGAGAAATCACCTTGTTCATAAGCAAGCAAGGGATCTTTAAAAGATTTGTGATCAACATTAGTCGTGTGATTTCTATCAACAATTTTTCTAGCATCGATGAGGTCTTGGATCTCATGTTTGAGTTTCATGCAATTGTTTGTTGTATGACCCTTGTTTCGATGGTATTCACAATATTCATTTTCTCTCCACCATTTAGGTTTAACTTCTGGATCATATGGTCTAGAGTTGTCTAGCAATGTTATCAGATCATTTGCCAATAAAGTCTTAAAAACTGATTCATACGATTCTTCCAGAGGAGTGAAATCACATTTAGGTTTTGAAAGACAAGGTTTCTGTTTAAACCACTCTTTTGATTTCTTCGGAGGATTTTTTGCTACTTTTAGTGCTTGTGTGCCACTAGATAGATTAAATATTGAGGGTTTTGATTTTTTTTTAACAGTGTCTACCACACCATCATTAACAATGTTTATGTTTTTATCTTTGCTGTATTTCCAGTATTTATTCTTTTCTTTGGAACTAGAGCCTTGTTGTGTTTCTTTCCAAAGTGATATATCTCCTTTCTTTATAAGCACATCTTCCATTCTAAGGGAAATATCTACCATTTTGTTAAATGAAAGGTATACTTGAATTTGGATATTGTATTTCAATTCAAGGATTAGGTTATTGACAAAGATATCCATCTTCTCAAAGTTTGGAATAGGCCGTGAATATCTAGAGAACATCTTTCTCCAACGTTGAAGAATAGTGAGAAAAGGTTCTCCTGTTTTCTATTTGGTATTCCAAAGCTCGATCATAGTGACTGGATGACGAATGTTATAGGAGTATTGTTGGAGAAACAATTCGATTAATTCCTCAAAAGTTTTAATTCCCATAGGTAGGCTTGAAAACCATTCCATAGCTTGTCCTCCTAAACTCCTCGGGAAAAGTTGCATGAGATATGTTTGTTCATGCATGAATTCCTTACATAAAGTACAAAATTCTCTGACATGGTCTTGAGGATCTGCATTACCATCATATTTGTCAAACTTAGGAATCTCCACTCTTGAAGGAAATGGAGGCACGTAAAGATTTTTGGCAAATGGGAATGGGCATATTGTGTCCAAAGAATATTGCTTTGATGATTTATCCTTGTTTTTCATCTATGTGATTTCAATCTGCAATGCTTGCAATTGTTTATTTACTAGCACTAAGGGCGTCTCTTCCTCTTTAGTGATAAGGGTTTCAACATTATAGTCAGTAGGAAGTTTAGTGCCATGTTTTGCTAACTCTAGAAAATAATCTTCTTTTTCTCTAGCCATGATAATCTTCATCATTTTTTGGAAATCTTTATCCTTTTGACAGCTATTTATAACAACTTCTGTAGGTTCAGAGGCTTCAGACTTGCTAGATGAGGAATCACTGTCATTAGCATGGGTACTGATATTGTCATAAGTATCATGTTTAGTAACTTGTCTTTCTTTCTTTTCTCCAAACATGATGGGAGATAAGGGTTGATAAAAAAATGGTAAATTTGATGATGAATGTTTATTAGAGATAGGGTCCTCTATGAAGAATGGATTTTATTTTAATGAAAAGGACAATCCTCTACCTTTGGTATCTTTCTTGTGAGAACTTATAGTTTGAGTAGGCATTTATAACTGATGTGACTGAGAGATAGATGTGATGCAGAAGTCAAGATCAAATTGAAGCTAGTTGTTCGTTTGACATAGTGATTTGAGAGAAGTGACTAAGACTCAGTCTGGTTTCAAGAACGATCTATCCTATATAAGATGTGATCTAAGTAACTTAGTTTTATTTGAGAGAAGTGACTAAGACTCAGTCTAGTTTCAAGAATGATTTATCCTGTATAAGACGTGATCTAAGTAACTTAAGTTTGATAAGTAGTTGATTGAACTAGCTGAAAGATGATCGAGAAAATCGTGCAACACAACGACATGGGTACACTATCAAAATTGTTTATGCACATAATTATGATGACCAGTTTTAAGCTCACTGTAGACTGATTAGGCAAGTTTGACTGTTCTGGAAAAGTGTGTATACAAACAAGTTTGTGGACTGACAAAATCAAGAATTCGTACGATAGAGTTTTCAGACCCAGGGAACAATTTAATAGTTCCCAGATGATAGAGATAGTTTCTCGTATGAGTTGGTGCCTAAACTCACATGACAGTTTAATGACCTCCAGATGATAATCTGATGAGTATGATGGTTATTAGCATGATAGTATGCTAAGAGCCAGACGATAATTCTCTAACAACAGAACGACAATTCTATATACTCGGATGACAATTCTATCAAGGACAGACGATAAAATGACAAGACCAATGAAGATTTGTACGACAATATGTATGCAGCCATATGACAATTCAGTAGACTTGTACGACAGTGTATTGGACAAAGACAAGATTCTGACACAGACAAAGTTTTGACGACTGTCAAAGACTAGTTTTTGACTAGGACTGAGTTTTGATTATTGACAGAGACTTAGTTTTTTAAATGGACAGAGTTTTGATCACTGAGTTGTGTGTGTGTGAAAAAGTGAACCTGTAGCTGCAAGCACAACACTTCAATTAAGTCATTATATGCATGGTTAGTAATCAATAATCAATAAGAAATAAACCATAGGAAAGCGACTAATTGCCTTCTAAAAGATGCGAGTATAAGATTGCTCTCAAATTTTTTATAAGCAATACCAGTGACTAGACTACACCAAGATGAAGGATTTAATCTATATGATATTAAGCTATATGGATGCAAGATGGATGAGTAATTCAAGCAAATTCAAGCAACAATGCATGCAAGCAATAATGAATGGATGCAAGTAATCTAAAAAAGAACAATGATTTCAATGACTCCAGAGCGAAATTAGCGTGATAATAATTTCCAAGCGTGGTCTCAAAAATCTCTGGGGTGAATTGGAATGAGAGCTGAAGACTGAATTTATAGAGAATTACAAAAAGCTCAATCTAGGATTAATTGAAAATAGTTGAGAAATCAGGTTGAGTTAACCTTGAGATAGATTCCAATTATAGTTTAATTGAAATGCATTAAAATTAGAAGTCCAAGTTGAATTGGAAAATAATAATAAATTAATTCCATGCACATCTGATAAAAATAGATAATTCTTCAATTTAATCAAGAAAAGAGTTTTCTTAATGCAACTGAACTTCTTTTTCTGAAAAGCTTTGAGTTCCAATTTTAGAGAATAATTCAACAATTCAATTAAATTGCTTTTCTGATTTCAAGTTCTAAATTTAGAAAAAGAAATAATATCTCAAGTTTGATTTCTCTCTCTCTTCAATTCTTTTTTTTTTTTGACTTTTGTTTTGTTTCAATTCAACTCTTTGTAATAAATTAATTCACCTTTTGTAATAAATTAATCCTTTCGCATGATTGAATGGCAAATTTATTAATTAATTAAATATGCAAAGATATTTAATAAATTAAAATGGGATAATTGATCAAAATGATTATTCTTGAAATAATTCAATTAATTAAATAAATATTTAATTAATATTGAGTGGTTGATTTGCCATGTGATTTTTGATAATTAAGGAATTAAAAATGTGCTCAAGATTGACTTAATTGCCTTTGGTTAGGACCTTGGTGATGTTGTCGAGATTAGGGGCCCATGGTTTAGATGACCAATTTTAGGGTATTACAAGTTGTTGATGTTGTTGATTTGTTTTCTCCAGTTTTAGTATTTCAGTTTCAGTTTCAGGGACAAAAACAAAATAAACACGCAAGATGTATAATGACTTTAAGCATAACACGCTAACCCTACGAAAGTTGGCTTGGAGAAGAAAACCTTTGCTTGCAGACTTAGGTACACACCCAATAGCTAATCTGAATACGACCACTGAGTCTCACACAATGGATTCTCAATGCTGTATTAGCTGACTCCAAATGCTAATGGGGGCACGATATGATGAGTATCTTGGGAGAGTTACTATCTCTCCTGCACAAAGATTATCCCCCTTTTGGAGGTGACTCAGGTAGGCTCTATCTTATAGTTCTTAGTCAGGAATTCTGTTTGAAATTACCCCTTGAATTTACGCAAGAATGATTGAGGCCTATAGCTCGACAAGGTACTAAAATAAGCTGTAGTAACGTAAACATGATTGAGACCGTGAGGACCTACAAAATGCCCGATATGAGAGATCTCAAAGAGAAAACTCAAATAATCCTATCCTCTGAGATTTTAATCACTAGAGGCCTATTTATTATAGTGAGTTGGAATGCTTGGGTCCAGTTGTACTCACCTAGGTTGTTCTCACAGGGTGATTACTTTTTCCCACTGTGACAGGCCCGCTCTCAAATTTAGAAAAAGCCTCAAGGGTTTGGATTTTTGATTGTCTGCACTCTATACAGACAAGAGTATACTCTCCTACCTCTTATATTTTTATGAAAACATAAAAGATAGATTTGTTCATTAACCAGTAGCAATTTAAGTGCCTAAAAATGAATTTAAAGAATACATGATGTTCACTTGAATCTCCTCAGGCCACCTGCAAAAATAATGAATCAATAGTCACATTAATCCTTTGTAATAAATTAATCCTTTCACATGATTGAATGGCAAATTTATTAATTAATTAAATATGCAAAGATATTTAATAAATTAAAATGGGATAATTGATCAAAATGATTATTCTTGAAATAATTCAATTAATTAAATAAATATTTAATTAATATTGAGTGGTTGATTTGCCATGTGATTTTTGATAATTAAGGAATTAATAATGTGCTCAAGATTGATTTAATTGCCTTTGGTTAGGACCTTGGTGATGTTGTCGAGATTAGGGGCCCATGGTTTAGATGACCAATTTTAGGGTATTGCATTTGCCCCTCTTTGAATTAATGTGCGAGCAGCGCTTTGATTCAAAGAATGTGTGATGTCCAGGAGATGCCAGTTCTGAACTTGATTGATCATGAACTAGATAAAAAGTGAGGTGTTAGCTTGATTCAAAGCGACAAAGCTAAATGAGGTCTGATTAAAGTGATACCGATCCCGAACTTGATTGAACTGAGGAACGATAGAAAACAAAGATACCGAACTTGAACTTGATTGATCAAGAAGCGGATCTTACTGATCTAGAACTTGATTGATCTTAGATACAGTGAATAATGATAAAAATCAATCTTGAACTTGATTGATCAAGACATGATGAGCGAAGAATAAACCGTCCAGCTTGATCAAGAAATGAATGCTGAACACCTGCTTAGATTTTAGAATGACCAAAGAAACTCTTTAAACTTTTGATTGAGTTTAAACGAATAATCAGTTTGATTTGAAGCGATGAAACTGATTAATGTTAAGAGATTAATTCAGATGAAAGACAAATATCAGCTTGATTTGAAGTGATGAAACTGATATGCCCCTAGCGATTGATTGATTCAGATGATCGAGAGATTTCAACTTGATGTGAAGCGATGAAGTTGAGATGTCCCTTAGTGATAAGGATTTTAATTAGAAAGATTTTGCTCGACTTTTGATGAAGATTTGAAAAAAATTCTCGACTTGTGAGATGTAAAGTCATAAGGTCATGAGTATGCCCCCTCAGGAGCGAAATCGAAAGATAGCGAGGGTAGTTGATTATAGGCAATTGTTTGGCGAAAATAAGTGATTTAAACACAAATTGATTTTCAGGATTTTTCTTAAGATTTGGCAATGATTGATGAGAAATTGAGCGTAGAGTTGATTGGTAGAATTGAAATGTGGATGTGTAGAATTGAAATTGAATTAAGATTCAACGTTGAAATTGAGCGCAATTTGAAGAAAGAATGAGCATTAATGAAAAAAAGCGCTAAGTGGTCAAAATTGTGAAATTGACTAGCAAGATGATCTCGAAGTTCGATTTCAATCCTAAAAATGGAATCAGAGCAGGCACATTAGCCAAGGGTACAATTTTTGTGTCCCTCGGAGAAAGTTGAAAAATTAGGTTTTAGGCTATATATAGGACAAAAGTGTCATTTTCAATTCATTTTAACCCTCCAAGTTTGAAAATTCAAAAAATCGTTTGTGAAGAAAAATGGTGGTCCCTACTCATCAGCATCGATTCGAGCGCCAGAGATGACATAATCGACCCCGAAACTACGAGCTAGTGGTAAGTGATCAATCTTTAGCCTCTGTATGTTTCCAAATTTGAATTTTTTTGTGTATTTTTCACGTTTTTGATGGGTTTGAAGTCGGGTTTCACGGTTTATCGTGCGAGACAGGATCCTGTCTCGTACAAGAAACTGGCAAATTTTGTTTTATCATTTCAACCCATTAGAATTGTCGTACAAGAGCAACCCTTGTGTCGTACGATAGGCCGGTTAAAAGACCATTTTGTCGTGCTGTGTATAAAACTTTATCGTTTGAGGCTGTTTTCTCGTACTATATCCATTTCCGACTTGTACGAGATTCTGTTTAACTTTGTTTTGTCCTTCGAAAAATAGTGACAATTTTTGAAAGTGTAAACATGAAATTTTGGTTTTGTATTTAACTTATTTGGATTTGCGTGATGTTTAACTTCTCTTGCAGGCTAATTTGGAATGTTTTCTGATGTTCGTTGTTGGGTTTTGTAGGTTTGTTTACCTCCTGTGCTCTTCAGATGTGTATATCCGCCCACGATGGCTTTAGTTTGGGATTTGTTTGAGGTTGAGGAGGCTCATGTTGATTTATGCGGCTTGACTCATTTGACGAGGTAACCTGATATCCGTGTGAACCATGGGATGCTCACGGCGTTGGTAGAATGATTTCATTCGGAGCATAATACCTTTCATTTGCCGGTTGGGGAGTTGATCATCACTCCTGAGGATATGTATAGGATTCTTCGTATCCCTTTTGCTAGGGATAAGGTGGACTATGATACCCCATTATTACCTGGACTGCAGGCACTGAGGAATGTATTCAGGGATCCAGATATCTTGACTCGTTCTATGAGTTGGGATATACTGATGAGCAGGTACAGTGAGGAGTATCCACTGGCATGTGTCTTAGCAGGGTTTATTGGGTGCTTTTTGATGCCAGACCGAGGGCAGCAGGGTTTCCAGAGCGGATGGGGCCGGATGCTTGAGCGATTGATAGAGTCCCCTCAGAGACTTGGTTGGGGTTCTTGCTTATTGGCCCACATGTATCGAGAGATGCATGAGATTGTTTATAGAGAGGGGTGGAGCATGGCTGTTGGGGTGTACATTTTGCAGGTGTGGGCTTGGGAGCACCTTCCCGTGTGTCGGCTGATAGTGACAGATAGCAGGGAGCCAGGACAGCCGATCATTTATAGATATGCTGGATATATCACGCAACCCCATCTGGGCCAGACAGACTTCTAGAGATGGCAGCTCGATGACTTGATAGCTATCGTATGGTGACCATATAGAGGGTTAGAGACATGGGATGACTGGCGGGTAGTGCGTAGAGATCTATTTGTCACATGCCCACTGATTGGGAGATCGCAGACTATTGTGGAGCGATTCGTCATTTCACGAGTGATGAGGCAGTATGGCCGGCCTCAGGGGATCTCACAGGAGTTTACAACATATGATAGGTATGCAGACGAGGAGAGGCAGGGTTGGGCACCTAGGCTATCTTATGCCTTGGCTATGTAGGAGCTAACAGGTTTACCCCACCTGAGGTGTGATTACCTGGAGGATATAGCAGATGCGGGGGTATTGCCCCAGTACAGGGATTATTTGCAGCAGCATCCATTCCCTCGTCTTACAAATCTTGAAGAGCATGCTCCTCATATCGAGGATGTGGAGGATGATGCCCCCGCACCGGCACAGGGACAGGCACAGAGATAGGGTCAGGGACAGGGCCAGAGACCAGATGCTCCATGACAGACTGGTGGTGATCCTGGTGCCAGCAGCAGTGGAGTGCGAGCTGACATTGGATAGCAGAGGGGTGAGGGTGGATCCCTTGGGAGAGTAGGTGTGAGGTTGGTGGGGGAGAGGAGGAGCGAGCAGCTCCAAGGCAGGTCCGTCAGCGGTGAGAGGAGCAGGGTGGAGCCACAGGTGGAGAGGGTGGTGGAGATGGTGGCGGAGAGCCTGCGAGAGAGTAGGGGGCTGACACGGGTCAGTCGATGAGAGCACGTCTTGCAGAGCTATAGTCATAGTTGTTAGTGGCGCAGACTCAGCTAGCGGAGTGAGACCAATAGTTGGCCGAGGTGAGGATTTAGCGTGATCGCCAGATTGCGGCTTTGAGAGCAGAGTCGAGAGCAGAGATAGAGTCTCTACGATAAGAGGTCCATCTCCAGAGCAGTAGGGCATCTTATTATGTAGCCGTGTATAGTGCTATAGTTCCTGTTGCACAGTAGGTGCAACCTTATTCGCAGTATATGGCCAGATCAGAGGGAGCGCGAGCACCTCGACAGGATCCCGAGCATTAGGCTCCTCCTCCTCCACTAGGCGATGAGGGCGAGGGTGCCAACTAGATGATTCTTTTTGTAGCTCGGAATTTTTTTTGTAGACACACCCATTTGTTTTTTTGTAGCCTATACGATTCTTGCTCCGATGGGAGTTTGTACATGTCATTGGACATCATTTTGTACTCTTAGACTTGAGATGATATATATATATATATATATATATATATATATATATATATATATATATATATATATATATATATATATATATATATATATATATATATATATATATATATATATATATATATATACGAGATCCGATTTGAATTCATTGTACTTGTGTCAATTCGATTATGAGATGTTTCTATATGCTTTATTCTATATGTATGCATTTCTTTTTTAGCATGAATGTATGTATTACAAATGATAATGGATTTCTGTGTTTTTGTTTCTTTTCATATGCAAATAAATGAATGAAAATGAGCAGTGCAATTTTTTTTTCTCTATGTAATAAGATGAATATAAATGATTAATAATAAAATGAAAGAATCTATATGAAATGTTATGTATGCAGTTAAACGTCTCAAAACACAAGTACTTGATTGGAGAAATAATGATAAATAGACCACTTAGCGTAAGAAATGATGATGCTTTCAGCTCGCATTCTGAAGATAAAGAGATTATTATTATCACACCAAAATCACCCTAGATTCACTAAAATGCAGAATGAAATGCAAAATGATATGCAAAATGCAACCTAAACCTAGTCACTGGATTTAAAATACTTAAGATTCATCACTGAGCATAATGAAAACAATAGTCAAGGTAGAGTTCCTTTCTTTTTCAATGTGCAATATTAATTATCTTGTCTGCAATGACCCTTTTTTTGTTCATATCCTTGGACAGATTTCATAGGGACCTGAATTGCATCATAAAGAAATTCCCTCAAAACAGACAAAGAAATGACATTGACCTCCCTGTAGCATACAATTAAGCGGAGTCGAGGTATGTGAGGTGATTTAACCTTAATGTGAAGGCTCTTATCACAAACACCCAGCTAATTTATATGTTTCTAGATCATCGGGATCATTCCTACAAGCAGAAAACAAAGAAAATATTATGCCCCCAATCCTTGCACCTCTTAGTCAATACAGACTTCCTCGAGTTACTCAGGGGGATAATAATCGAAAACCAATATAAAAGATAGCATACAAAGAAAATTTTTCATTCATAGCTCAAACTGTTTAGTAATTGTTCTTTGTTATGTTGTTTTGCTTGTGAACTCAGTGATAAAAACTCTATAGTATTCAGGAGATCGGTGACTAACTCGAAGTGGTTGACCAGGTTTCACTGACGGAATAATGACTTGGTTGACACTGCTTAGGATATGTAATGTGCTTTGTCGAGTAACCTAAGACTAGGACATTGATCTGTTTCAAGTCATGAGGGTTCCAATGAACTAGGATGTCACAAAAGTGACTGAAAATATGTACAAGCGAAAGCAAAAGATAATTAAAGCGAGAAATGCCAATGTTGCGTTGATAGATGGAGCGCTTGAGTACAAGAGGCGCCTGTTTACCAGGTTTTCACCTGCTTGGTAGAGATTCATTTTTTTTTTAGCAAGGTGCCTGTTTACCAGGTTTTCACCAGGGCATTTTCTCTCTTTTTTCCTTTTTTTTTTTTCAGGACTTTTTCTGATTTTTATGATTTCTTCAGGACATTTTCTGATTTTTATGATTTCTTCAGGACATTTTCCGCTGTATAGTTTGCTGGAGCAGAGAATGCTAAGTAAAGAATCTTTTTAGGTGGATGGTGTTAATCAGTTCTTGGAGCTGTTCTCCTTCTGATGTTGAGAGTTGATAGGCACCAGAGCCAAAGACTGTAGTAACGATATAGGGACCTAGCCAGTTGGGTTCAAACTTCCCTTTGTTGTCTCGAAACTGTTGATTTTTTGGATTTTCTCTCAGAACTAGGTCACCAACTTGAAATTCTCTTTGTCGAACTTTCTTGTTATACCCTCTGGACATTCTCTTTTGATACACTCTGAGATGATTAAACGCCACTTGTCGACGCTCATCCTGCAATTCAAGTTCTTGCAATCTAGATATTCTACGATCTTCATCAGTAACAAGACCTTGCAATGAAACTCTTAGAGATGTTATTTCTACTTTAATAGGTAATATTGCTTCGGACCCATACACCAAAGAGAAAGGTGTAGCCCCAGTAGGTGTTCTGATAATTGTTCTGTAAGCCCATAGTGCGGGATTGAGCTGCAGATGCCAATCTTTCTTGGATTTGTTCACTATTCTATGCAAGATAGTCAGTAGGTTTTTGTTAGACGCCTCGGCTTGTCCATTACCTTGAGGGTAATATACCGATGACCAGTGTTGCTTTATTTTGAATTTCTCACAAAGTTCATCTAGGTCTTTATTCTTGAACTGTCCTCCATTATCAGTCACGATGGATGAAGGTATCCCATACCTGCAAATTATATAGTTTAGGATGAATAAGGCGACTTGTTTACCAGTTGCTTTGATGAGTGGAATCGCCTCTACCCACTTGGTGAAATACTCAGTGGCCATTATAATGAATTTATGTCCGTTGGATGAAGCAAGATATATCTGACCAATGAGATCAAACGCCCATTGCTGAAAAGGCCAATGTGTAATGAATGGTATGAGATCCCTCGCTGGGGCATGTATGAGATTTCCATGAAGCTGACATTTCTCACAAGTCTTAGCAAATTTTATGGCATCTTTTTCCATATCTGGCCAGTAGTAGCCAGCCCGTAATAGTTTCCGAGCTAAAGTAAAACCATTCGAATGAGATCCACAAATACCTTCATGGACTTCCGATAATGCACGTTTTGATTCTTCAGTTTCTAGACATCTAAGCAAAGTACCATCCAAACCTCATCTAAATAAATCATTAGCTATGATAACATATCGTGAAGCATTTCGAGTTAGGTTTCTTTTCTTGTTACAAGTAAGGTTTTCAGGGATAATTTTGTCACAAAGATAGGAATAGATGTGGCTGTATCGGGATGAATTGTGTCCAATAATAGAACAGACTATTTGGGTCTCAAGAGAATCATAAGAAGGGTAATATAACTCTTCCACCAGGAAATCAAAGCAAAAATTGGACTCTTGTAGCTCAGGTATAGATGCTAAGGTAGCCATAACATCGACTGCTCTATTTGCTGACCTAGGAATTTGTTGGAAAGATACAAAAGCAAAATACTTCTTGAAATCATCTACCATCCTCTTGTAAGGCATCAATTTCTCATCCTAAGTTTGATATGTATCATTGATTTGATTGATGACCAGCTGAGAATCTCCATAAATATGTAATTCAACAACCTTCCATTCAATGGCTAGTTTTATTCCATTTACCAATGCTTCATATTCTGCAATGTTGTTTATGCAAGGGAATAGAATCTTATAAGATTTTGGAATTGAGTACTTCTGAGAAGTAATGAATAGTATGCCAGCACCTGAACCATTTTGAGTAAAGGACCCATCAAAGAACATCTTCCAGGGTTGTTGAGTAAGATGCATTATCGATTCATTTGGGAACTCAATGTGTAGTGGTTGAGTACCCTCAAGTGGAGCTTCAACAAGTTGACAAGAAATTACCTGTCCTTTTATTGGTTTGCATTCCACATATTCAATGTCAAACTCTATAAGGATCATTACCCACTTTGCCAATTGTCCGGTGAGTGTTGCTTTATTAAGAAGATACTTGAGTGGATCAATTTTGGCCACCAGCTTGACTAAATGTGCGAGCATATAGTGCCTTAGTTTCTGTGATGCGAAGACTAATGCCAAGCATGCTTTTTCTATTATATTGTAGCTCATTCCGTAAGACACCAATGTCCTGCTGATGTAATAAATAGCTCTTTCCTTTTTGTTGTCATCCTGTTGCATCAGAAGTGCCCCCAATGATGAATCAGTTGCTGATATGTATAAAATTAATGGTTCACATTCTTGATCCCAATTGTATAATACGCCTTTCCTTAGTACCTTTGTAAAAGGTTGAGCTTTGTCTGCTAGTTGAGAAATAAATCTTCTAATGGATTGGAGACGTCCCTGTAGACTTCTCATTTGACTGATGTTCTTTGGAGGCGACATTTCCATTATAGCCTGGACCTTCTCAGGATCAACCTTGATGCCCTTCTTTGAAATGATGTAGCCAAGTAGTTTACCAAACGTCACTCCGAATGCACACTTCTTTGGATTTAATCAGAGCTTGAACTTTTCCATTCTATCAAGTATAGGACCTAACTCTTGAATATGCATTGATCTTTTCGTAGTCTTCACTAAAGTGTCATTAACATAATCTTCCATATTCTTATGCATCATGTCATGAAAGATAGTTGTAACTGCTCTTTGGTAGGTCACTCCTGCATTCTTTAACCCAAATGGCATAATGTTCCAGCAAAAGGTTCCCCATGCACAGGTGAAAGCTGTCTTTTCTTGATCTCCAGGAGCAATTTTAATATGATTGTAGCCAGAGAATCCATCCATTAGTGAGTACATCTCATACCCTGCTGTCATGTCGACTATCATATCGATATTTGGCAATGGAAAGTCATCTTTTGGACATGCTTTATTGAGATCTCTAAAATCTGTACAAACTCTGATAGATTTATCTACCTTTGACATAGGTACTATGTTGGAAATCCATTCAGCATAATCTATCGCTCTGATAAATCCAGCTTTGAGTAGTTTCTCTAGTTCAGCTTTGACCAATAGTGCGACATGCAGGTGCATCTTACGAAGTTTTTGTTTAACTAGTTTTACTCCTGGTGTGATTGAGAGATGGTGCATAATGAGATCAGGATCTAAGCCTGGCATATCAGAGTATGTCCATGCAAAATTTATTTTCTTCTCTAGGAATAGCTGAGTGAAATCCTTCGATTCCTCTGCTGATAGTGATTGAGCTACGTGAATAATTTTTGGTGTGTCTTAATTCCCAATATTCACTGGCTGAGTTGGCTCGATCAATATGGAAGACCGCTCCCAAAAATGACTGGGTAGTATACCAAGTATCTCACCTTCAGGTGCCTCAGAGAGGTTTTCACCTTTGGGTACATCCTTTATTTTCTCTTTTTTAGATTCTGACACCGCCACAATGTGGTTTTCGCAATCATATTTTTTATTTTTATCTTTCTTGTTTTTGCGACTAAGATACTTGATATCCTCTTCAGTCATATTTTCACTCCATTCACTAGTGGAAGAGTTAATAGGTTCGACTGCATTGAGATAATAGGATAATGTATAGTCATTGGCAAAAATAGGTATATCCATGGGTTGATTCTGTAAAGTATAGTCAATCAATTCGGGATGTATTAGGGACAAATTTTGGATAGGTTCAAGAGCGTTCACGGTATTGTTATCATAGCTATGGATCGAAAAGTCGAGTTCTAGAATGATACCTTGCATAAGTGTCTCAAGACCAGGAAGAGTCAGATCATGATTATTAAAGTTCACGTTAATATTTAATCGATCTAATCCAATAGGCATACTTATAACATCATTGACTAAGTCAGACTGGACGTCATGTCATGGTTTAACAGCAAGAAGACTAGCGGGCAATTTTTCATTGTTTATATCAGATGATTTAGAATTTGAGCTTGAGTGGGTATCATCATGAACAGGACTGTCATTAGAGTCATTAGAATCATCAGAGTTATCTGATGAAGTTTCCAAGTCTCTTTCAAGTGATTTAGTAAGCATATGTATGGTATCAATACTAACATCTTTAATGCTACAAATTCCTTCATATTGTAGTTCATTTGTCATTTGTATCTGACACACCTGTTGACATGGTCTCATTGTTTCTATGGATTTCTGTCATCTACTCCATTCAGCTTCTTCTAGACTGACAACTGGTTCTTGTCCTGCAGCTTCTAACTCTTCCTATGTAGTGCTATAACTGATTTGTTCTGTTTCAGGATAAGGACACATAGATGAGAAGATTTCTGGTATTGTTCCTTCTTTCAATGCTTGTTCATAATTTGCTTGCCTCTTTTGTCTAATTTCTTGTATTTCCTTCTCTAGTTTTAGGTGCATCAACTCTTTAGTATCATCTATGATACCACTAGATTCTTCTGGAGTTTTTGTAGCAGATGTGTCTGAAAGATAGTCAGGACCCCATTCATACTCATTCGAATTAGTCTCTGAATCATCTACCTATTGCTTGCCAATGTATGTGACTGAAATTTTTAATGGTGCAAACAATTCTCTGATTCTTACAAATTCATCTCTTATATCTTCAGGAACCTCAACTTCTTGTATTATCGTAGCTGATACCGTTGAAGCTTGAGCACTGACTATTTTTTCTTTCTTGACTGTTGATTCCTCTCTCTCTTTTCTACGCTCTTCTTTCATCTGTTTAGCATTTGCCTCATGTAATATTAAAGGCAATATCTTTTTCAAGCCTTTAGACTTAGAAACATGTTTTTGTTCTGATGTCTTTTTAGGATTGTATCCCAGTCCAACTTTATCATGTGTGGATTTGGTTTGTAGCTGAATTGGTTCAGTAATACCTTCTTTTTGTTTGCCCAAAGGACCAGTAACTGAGTACCCCATGCACTGAATCATTTTGTAACCATGACCATACTGGTTTGAAGAAATCTCACAATGTCGTACCTCCTCATTTGGACTATCTTCCTTATAGAGCCAGTTAAGCACAACATCCTCTTCTATTTCATCTGCCAAGGAGGTAGAAGACTATATAAAGAGACCATCATATATAATATTTGGAGCTGGAGTTTGGGTTCTCATAGCCTCTGATGGCTTGCCTAACTATTTTGGTGATGGAGGAAGAGAAACTAATGATAATACTAGTTCTATCTTGTAGCTATCCATGCCGGTATCTATAATCTTCAATCTCTTTTCTAAGTCTTTGATCAATGTTTCTAGATCTTCATTTGGAGAGGCTGCCCTATTATGAGGCACAAGAGTATTTGCACCTTTTGTCAATGCACTACAAATGACATTTATATCAGCCAGAATATTGACTTCAGCTCCATTATAAGGAAACTTTAAGCATTGGTGATATGTTGAGGGTACTGCCTTCATTTCATGAATCCATAGCCTACCCAACAATATATTGTATGACAATGGAATATCGAGAACCTAGAAAAGGACATCTCTCTCTACCAGTCCCACTCTGATTGGTAATGATACCAAACCTTTGGAGGTCCTCTCTTCTTCATCATAGGCTTTAATTGTTATTTTCTTGCCTGGGTCAATGACATTTTCAGAGAATCCTAGTTGTATAAGCAGATGATAAGTACAGATATTCAACCCCGTGCCTTCATCTATCAAAACACGTTTAACTTTGTGTTTGTGGATCATGGCTTCAATATGAAATGGCTGGTTATGTGGATGATTTAATGAGTTGTCATCTTCCTCAGAGAAGGTCAAATAGTGAGGTGAAGTCAGATGACCCACCATAGACTGAAACCGATCAATGTCTAAATCTTTTGGAACGTTGGTAGTGAGCAATGCTTGGTGTAGAATTTCCTTGTGAGCAGATGAGAGCTGTAGCAATTCAAAAATTGAAATTTGAGCATTTGTCCTTTTCAACTGTTCAACCACGCTGTATCCAGAGGATGATGATGAGGAGGTTAATCTTTTAAATTTGTCCAAGGTTGATTCCTTTTGTTTATTTGGCACAGATGTCGGATTTGATGTTTCTTGAGCCAGTTTGGAAGAGCTAGCTCCTTGGAGGGTGACTTTCTTTTGAGATCTGGTTAGAGCTTTTGCATATCTTGATTCATTTGGTTTATCTTGAACTATAATCACATTGCAATGTTCTGAGTGTGAAGGTTCAATCATGTTGATAATGTTGTCCTGGCTGGCATAAGCATAATTTACCTTTTACCTTGGCACCTCCTTTGGTCTTTGAGGAATCACTTTGTTCATAAGCAGGAAAAGGGTCTTTAAATGGTTTATGATCAAAATTGGTTGGGTGATTCCAAACAACAACTTTACCAGTGTCTATGAGATCCTGAATCTCATGTTTTAGCTTCATGCAATTGTTTATGTTATGACCCTTATTCCGATGGAAGTCACAATATTCATTTTCTCTCCACCATCTTGGTTTGACATCTGGATCATATGGTCTAAAGTTATCTGGTAGTGTTATCAAGTTGTTTGCCAATAGAGTTTTGAAAGCCGACTCATATGATTCTTCAAGAGGAGTAAAATCACGCTTAGGTCTGGAAAGCCTAGGCTTTTCTTTGAACCATTCCTTTGTTTTCTTTGGCTGATTTTCTGCTGCAATTTCAGTGGCTTTAAGCACTTGTGTAGCACTGGCCAGATTGAATATTGTTGATTTTGAGTTGGTTTTGACAGTGTCTACTACTCCATCATTAACAACATTCTTGTTGTTGTCTTTGACAAATTTCCAATACTTGTTCTTCTCTTTATAACTGGATCCTGTTTGTGTTTCTTTCCAAGGTGTGATATCTCCCTTTTTTATGAGCACATCTTCCATTTGAATGGCATTATCTACCATTTTGTTAAATGATGGGTGTACTTGCATTTGTACACTATATTTCATTTCGGGGACCAAGTTATTGACAAATATATCCATTTTCTCAGAGTCCGGAATAGGTCGTGGGTACCTAGAGAACATCCTTCTCTAGCGTTGGAGAAAAGTAAGAAGAGGTTCCCCTATTTTCTGTTGAGTATTACAAAGATTGATCATAGTCACAGGATGTCGAATGTTGTATGAGTATTGTTGTAAGAAAAGTTGGATTATTTCTTCGAATGTTTTTATTCCTTTGGGTAGACTCGAGAACCATTCCATTGCTTGACCCCCTAAACTCCTTGGGAAGAGACGCATGAGGTACGTTTTATCGTGCATGAACTCCATACAAGCAGCACTAAATTCCCTGACGTGATCTTGAGGATCTGAGGTACCATCATATTTATCAAATTTTGGGATTTCCACTCGTGAAGGGAACGGAGGCATGTGTAAATTCTTGTCAAATGGGAAGGGACATATTGCTTCTAGAGAATATTGGTTCAGGGAATTGTCCTTATTCTTCAGGTCTGTGAGCTCTGTTCACAAAGCTATTAACTGTTTGTGTACCATGAGTATAGGTGAGTCTTTCCTCTTAGTAACAAGTGTCTGAACATCATATCCAACAGGAAGTTTAGCACCTTGATTTGCTAGTTCTAAGAAATAGTCTTCCTTTTCTCGGAGCTTGATAGCTTTCATCATTTTTCTAAAGTCTTTGTCTTTCTGACAGTCAAGGATTTCTTTTTCAGGAGGTTCAGTAGCTTTGTCAGTCTCACTTAATGATGAGGAGTCATTATGATTTTCAAGAATATTACGGTCATTTTTGTTTCCATCATTGTTTTCTGTCTCATGTATAGTGGGAGATTTCGGTTCATAAAAAATTGGTCCGCCTGATGACGATGGTATGTTAGTGAGGGGATCCTTCACGTAGAATGGATTATCTTGATAAGTGAAGGTTTTCTCTTTGGATTTTGTCTTACTAGAACTCCTAGTTTGAATAGGCATTTTTATGGATTAGTGTGACCTAGAGTTGTTTTGTGATGCAGAGGTCAAGATCAATTTCAGAGCTAGTTTGTTCTGTTTAGCGTATTGTTTTGGGAGAAACAACTGAGATTTTGTCTGATTTCAGGAATGATCTATCCTATCTAAGATGTTTTCCTAGGTTGATTCTAAAATTGTAACTAAGATTCAGTCAGATTCAAGAATGATATATCCTATGTAAGACGTTATCTAAGTGACTTGAGTTTGATAGGCAGTTTTGATTGAACTAGCTAAAGGGTGATCGACCAAATCGTGCAACAAAAAAATTGGCAGAGGTACACTATCTTGATCTGTTTTATGCTCAGGAAAATGATAACCAGTATTATGTTCGCTGTAGACTATGGTTTTGGCAATTTTGAATGTTCTGTCTGACAAAACCAAAGACTCGTACGACTGGGTTTTCTGAACCGAACGATAATTTAGCAGTTATAGGATGACATAAGTTCTGTTTCGTACGAGTTGCTGTCTTATACCGTACGACTAATGGGCATGTGCAGGATGACAAAAGACTTAGGTCGATTCTGTCTTGTACGAGACAGAATACAGTGCAGGATGATGAATGATTTAAACTCGTACGATAGAGAATCTGATATAGAATGACAATTGAGTAGATTCATACGACACAGGACTCATGCAACATGATAAATTATCAGACTCGTATGACTGTTCATAGGGCAGAGACTAAAAATTCTGAGTTTTCTAACTTCTGAGTATGACAAATTTTGAGATGGGCTGATTTTTGACTAGGATTGATACAGACAGAGTTTCGACTTAGGATGGACTAGTTTCCGACATGGACAAAGTTTCGACTCACTGAGTTGTTTCTGGTCTTCACTGATTTTTGGTATTTCAGTTTTTTTTTGTTTCAGGGATGAAAAACACAGAAAACAAGTAGTATTTATAGTGACTCCAATCACAGCATGCAAACCCTAAGGAATTTGGTGAGGAAAGAAAACCTTTGCTTGTAGACTCAGGTACAGACCCAATAGCTAATCAGAATACGGCCACTGAGTCTCACGCAATGGATTCTCAACGCCGTATTATCCGACTCCAAACGCTAATGGGGGCACAAAATGACAAGTATCTTGGGAGAGTTACTATCTCTCTTGCACAAAGATTATCCCCCTTTCAGAGATGAACCAGGTAGCTTTTAATTTTAAATTGGATTTAGTCAGGGATCCATTCGGCGCGTCAAGGTATAAACTCAATTAAGAGGTCTCCCAGCCTTGAAAACCAAGGTTTAATATACTTGAAGGTACATAGGAGAGATATTCCCGAGCACTTCCGTTGACTTGATTTTCATCAAATCATATTTATTTTATAGTGGGTTGGAGTACTTGGCATTTAGTCGTTCCCACTTAGGTCGTTCCCCTCACACCGGCCATAACGACTTTAAGAGTTTTTCAACCCCTCGGGAGGGCAGACCTGCTAAAGATGTACAAATCTCAAACAAAGAAAAAGCTTCAAGGGTTTGGATTTCTGATTGTCTAGAAAAAGAGAAGAGCATACTCTCCTACCTCTCAGAATTTTCTAAAAAGCACAAAAGACAAATTTGTTCTTTAACCAGATAGCAAGTTAGGTTCCTAAAAAATGAATTTAAAGAATACATGATGTTTAGTTGATTCTCCTTAGGCAACCTGCAAAGACAACGAATCAGTAGTCATATTGTCTTTGTGCGACAAGCAATATTCTTCGACATGCGTTCTACAAAAAACTAGTTAGGCTGTGAAAAACTCTAAGACAGACAGATAAACAGTCAAGGTCAGTCGTCAGAAATGAAAAATATGAAATTTTGCCTCTTTTACCAGAAAATACAGAATCGTACGACAGAGTCTCGACTCGTATGAGACAAGAAATAGTAAAGTACGAGACCAGATTGCTGATGATGTTGGCTCGTACGGAAGATGATTACTACTCATACGATAGAGTGTATGCTTGTACGACTGGCGTGTCTACTCGTACGATAATATGTTTGTAATTCATGCGACACTTGCAATTTGTCATTTCATCCTGTAAGAATTGTCGTACGAGATGTATGGATGAAAAACCGAAAAATCTGAAACCTGGAAAATAAGAAAAATAAAGTAGTCAGTCTTGGAGGCCGAAAAAAAAATGTAGTCTTCGGGCCCCACGGTGGGCGCCAGAAATGTATGTGTGAAAAAGTGAACCTGTAGCTACAAGCACAACACTTCAATTAGGTCATTATATGCATGGTTAGTAATCAATAATCAATAAGAAATAAACCATAGCAAAGCGACTAATTGCCTTCTAAAAGATGCGAGTATAAGATTGCTCTCCGATTTTTTATAAGCAATACTAGTGACTAGACTACACCAAGATGAAGGATTTAATCTATATGATATTAAGCTATATGGATGCAAGATGGATGAGTAATTCAAGCAAATTCAAGCAACAATGCATGCAAGCAATAATGAATGGATGCAAGTAATCTAAAAAAGCACAATGATTTCAATGACTCCAGAGCGAAATTAGCGTGATAATAATTTCCAAGCGTGTTCTCAAAAATCTCTGGGGTGAACTGGAATGAGAGCTGAAGATTGAATTTATAGAGAATTACAAAAAGCTCAATTTAGGATTAATTGAAAATAATTGAGAAATCAGGTTGAGTTAACCTTGAGATAGATTCCAATTATAGTTTAATTGAAATGCATTAAAATTAGAAGTCCAAGTTGCATTGGAAAATAATAATAAATTAATTCCATGCACATCTGATAAAAATAGATAATTCTTCAATTTAATCAAGAAAAGAGTTTTCTTAATGCAACTGAACTTCTTTTTCTGAAAAGCTTTGAGTTCCAATTTTAGAGAATAATTCAACAATTCAATTAAATTGCTTTTCTGATTTCAAGTTCTAAATTTAGAAAAAGAAATAATATCTAAAGTTTGATTTCTCTCTCTTCAATTTTTTTTTTTTTGACTTTTGTTTTGTTTCAATTCAACTCTTTGTAATAAATTAATTCATCTTTTGTAATAAATTAATCCTTTCGCATGATTGAATGGCAAATTTATTAATTAATTAAATATGCAAAGATATTTAATAAATTAAAATGGGATAATTGATCAAAATGATTATTCTTGAAATAATTCAATTAATTAAATAAATATTTAAATAATATTGAGTGGTTGATTTGCCATGTGATTTTTGATAATTAAGGAATTAATAATGTGCTCAAGATTGATTTAATTGCCTTTGGTTAGGACCTTGGTGATGTTGTCGAGATTAGGGGCCCATGGTTTAGATGACCAATTTTAGGGTATTACAAGTTGTTGATGTTGTTGATTTGTTTTCTCCAGTTTCAGTATTTCAGTTTCAGTTTCAGGGACAAAAACAAAATAAACATGCAAGATGTATAATGACTTTAAGCATAACATGCTAACCCTACGAAAGTTGGCTTAGAGAAGAAAATCTTTGCTTGCAGACTTAGGTACACACCCAATAGCTAATCAGAATATGACCACTGAGTCTCACACAATGGATTCTCAATGCTGTATTAGCCGACTCCAAATGCTAATGGGGGCACGATATGATGAGTATCTTAGGAGAGTTACTATCTCTCCTGCACGAAGATTATCCCCCTTTCGGAGGTGACTCAGGTAGCCTCTATCTTATAGTTCTTAGTCAGGAATTCTGTTTGAAATTACCCCTTGAATTTACGCAAGAATGATTGAGGCCTATAGCTCGACAAGGTACTGAAATAAGCTGTAGTAACGTAAACATGATTGAGACTGCGAGGACCTACAAAATTCCCGATATGAGAGATCTCAAAGAGAAAACTCAAATAATCCCATCCTCTGAGATTTTAATCACTAGAGGCCTATTTATTATAGTGAGTTGGAATGCTTGGGTCCAGCTGTACTCACCTAGGTTGTTCTCATAGGGTGATTACTTTTTCCCACTGTGACAGGCCCGCTCTCAAATTTAGAAAAAGCCTCAAGGTTTGGATTTCTGATTGTCTGCACTCTGTATAAACAAGAGTATACTCTCCTACCTCTTAGATTTTTATGAAAACATAAAAGATATATTTGTTCATTAACCAGATAGCAATTTAAGTGCCTAAAAATGAATTTAAAGAATACACGATGTTCACTTGAATCTCCTCAGGCAACCTGCAAAAATAATGAATCAATAGTCATATTGTTTTTGTCCGACAAACATATTCTTCGACAAGCGTTCTGCAAAAACTGAATAGATTGTCAAAATTTCTCAGGCAGATGAACAACAGGATAGGGTCAACATTAGCACCATAAAAATTCAACAAGAAAACCCTAAAAATGCAGTCTATTTTTAACAAAAAAAATTAGAATACCGTACAAGTATTCTAACCGAGCCGTACAATAATTCGCAACGTACCATACGATACCTGTAGTTTGTTGTTCAACCTGCTGCGAAAACTCGTATGAGTTTTTGCAGAAATTGTACGAACAAAAATCTAAAAAATAAATCTGAAAAAGTATAATAGAGTTAATCTGTGAGGTTGAAAGATACAGTCTTCTGCCACACAGTGGGCGCCAAAAATGTGTGTGTGAAAAGTGAAATAAAGTCTGCAAGCTATAAGACACAACACTTCAATTAAGTCATTGCATGCATGGTTAGACAAATATAATCATGAATATGAAAACCATAATAAATTGACCTATTGCCATCTAAAAGATGCGAGTATAGAATTTATCTTAGATTTGTATAAGAAATACTAGTGACTAGACTACACTAAGACAAAGGATTTAATCTATATGAGCATGAGATTAAGCTAAATGTATGCAAGATTAAGCTAGATATACAAGATTAAGCTAGATGAATGAATACTATGCTAGATGAATGAATATTATGCTAGATGAATGAATATTAAGCTAAATGAAATCAAGCAATAATGATTAAACTAAATATGCAAAATACTAAACTAAGATGCAATATTCTCAAAGCACAATATCTTCAATGACCCCCGAGCAAAAACTGCATAATAGCAATAAATCTCTAGGGTCCTTTGAATGAGAGATGAAGGTTGAATTTATAGAGACTCAAAAGAGAGACCAACGGTCAAGATTGATTAACAATGAGTGGTTGAGATTCGTCAAGAAAAAGAACAATTTAGCATAATTGAAATAATTGAGAGATCAGATTAAGTTAATTTTGAGATAGATTCCAATTATAGCTTGATTGAATGCATTAAAAATTATAAGTAAGTCTTTATTGGAAATAAATTTAGTTGATTCCATGCACTTGAAATAAAAATAGGTGATTCCATGCACGTTTCTTTAATTTATTCAAGATTTTTATTTAGAAAAAATCCTTTTCAATGCAAGTGAACCTCTTTCCTTAAGAAAAGTTTTAATTTTTATTTTTAGAGAAAATGATTAATTCAATTTAATTGATTTTTGATTATTCAAGTTATATAAATTTTAGAAAAAGAAATATCTTAAGTTTGAATTCTTCTCTCAAGTTAATTATTTTCTTTTGTTTTCAATTTAACTCTTTCTTTTGCAGATTAATTCCTCTTTTTGTGATAAATCTCTTTTTGTAAATTAATTCCTTTTTTTATGATTAAATCTCCTTTTGTAAATTAATTCCTCTTTTTATGATTAAATGACAAATTTATTTATTAATTGAATATGCTAGGATATTATTTAAATAAATAGAATAATTGATCAAAATGATTTACTTGGAATGATTTAATTAATTAAATAAATATTTAATTAATATTGAGTGATTAATTTGCCATGTAACATTAATGATTGAAGAATTAATTAATTAGGTGCTCAAGGTTGATTTAATTGCCTTTGGTTAGGACCTTGGTGATGTTGTCGAGATTAGGGGCCCATGGTTTAGGTGACCATTTTTAGGGTATTATAGGTTCTGGTTGATGTTACTGTTGTTGCAGACCCTTCCGCCCCTTGGTTCCTACACCCGTTGCTCCTTCTCCCCACCTTCGCTCTGCTCCTGGCGATTCTTTTCTTGCTGCTGCTCTACTACAACAACCCGTTGTCACTTTGCAACAACAGTCTGGTAGTGATTCTACGAGGTCTTCCTCGCTTGATTCTTCTTTGAAAGTTCCTAATGATAGTGTTGCCTGGATGATTGTTTGTTGTAGACGGAAAGAAAAATCTAACCCCTTTTCCCAACCCCCCTTTGTCAAGTTTCGGGTTTTTCTCCCCACTCTTGATTTGGGTTGGGTTGTTGATGGTTTGACAGGTTGGTTTGGCATGTTCGACTTTGTTCTTTTAAGGTTTGCACCCCTACTTGGTCTATTTAAACTTGATAGGATTTGAATTTGTAAAGGGTCAGCACCCTAGTTAACGCTGATTTTTTAATTAAAATAGGTTACAAGGGTGCTCCCTCAGAAAATTGACCAAAAAATTTGAACAAGAGGTCTATTTGTCGGCAACGATGCTAGGATTTGTAATCACAAATGAAAGTGAAATCGGAGTTTAAATGCAAAAGAAACAAGTCTTGGAAGGTGAAAAATACTGTGATCAATGCAAATTAGACAACATGCATGCCCATCTAGGCATTGGAAAGGGGAATAAAGGGGGGACGATGAAAAGAGCTCATTTTCACTCTCTCATTTGGAAGAATTGGAGCTCTAGAGAAAGGAAGACTTTGCAATGATGGTGTGAATTCTGAGGGAAAATCATCACGGTGAGTGTGTGTGGAGCTACCGACGATCGAAGGGTGCAAGACCTAAGGTATGTACCCTAATGCCTAATTGTCAATTTCTAATTTGTGCAAGCTTTTGTAGGTCATTTTTGCTCATTTTTTGATGAATGTCAGGGGCTTTGGGGAAGTGTTGCATAGCTGACTATGCATTCTATGTAGTTGAATGAACTACTACGTAGCTGGGGGATAAACTTGCATAATTGAAGCTTGAAACTACATAGTTGAGGCTCAAAAATGTGTAGTTGAGGACTCAAACTGTGCATTTAGAAGGTTAAACTATGCAATTGACTGGTTAAACTACACAATTGACTAGGGTTTTTTACCAGATGTCAACTTGGTTTGAAAAATGACCTAGTATAGATGCCTAGGCACCTGATTGAGGTGCTCAGTTAGGGTTACCAAATAGGGTTTTTCATGTACATGCCTATGTGGCTAATAGGATATGGTTGGTATTTTTAGGGTTGACACAAATTTGCCCCATTGTGTTTTAGGTTCAACTTTCTCCATTACAGACTCAAGAGATTCATCCCTCATGTATATCCTTGTGACATTAGTTGAGGGGACACGAGAGGGATTGCCTCTATCACTTAGGACTTTATCATATTACATATATGCACAAGATAAGGGAAAATAGGGGACTTGTCACCGTATTAGCTGAGTGGTGGCACTCAGAGACAAAATCCATCCATTTTCTAAAGGGAGAGGCGATGATCACATTGCAGGATGTGTGGGGCATACTCAATATTCCCATTCATAGTGAGCTATCCATATATGAGGCTTTGATAGGGAGGGAGGATCTTAATCAAATGTTTTAGGTTGACACTGATGATCTATGCATTGTAGATTATGAGATCTAATGGGAGACAATGGGGGCCTAACATTCAAGGTTAGTGACCATCATTAGCGCAATGATAGAAGGCTTAGTAGTACCAGATAGATGAGGACATGGATTCCCTATTGAATGGGCCGAATGCTATAACATATGGTGATGCATATGATAGTGTTTGCATGGGGATTATGCATGCTTAACATGCTATATTTCCAGCTACATCAAGTGGCATATAGAGGGGTTTTGACCATCACCTATGAATTGACCTTGCTATAAGCATGTGCGTTTGAGCATATAGTAGTGTGTCGACCTATTCCAGATAGATAGTTATGACCAAGGTTATCTTATGTGTATTGCTATGATGCACTGTCATAGGGGCCATTAGGATATACATTGTATTGGAGGGATGAGCTAGGTTGTCTTTGAAATTTCATATGGAGACCTTATAGGGATTGCCTAGATTGGTCAGATGATGATGAGCACCTCCCCTATTATAGACAAGAGAGATATCTCATAGGAATGACTATTATGCGATAAAGGATCATTGAGGTTTAGCTGCTAAAGAGGGTATGTTGATAGTTTGGGGAGCGACATGATGTCCCTAAAAGTATAGCATATTATGCACAATCCAATAGAGAGGTTGGAGATTGGGGACCAATCATTAGACCTCAGGTAGCATATATAGAGTTTGAGCAGTTACAACCTAGATAGTGGGGTGTACGTATAGATGTGATAGATGCAAAACACATAGTAGTGTATGACAGATGGTTCATAGAGCATAGGCTAATTCCTTTGATAGATCTAGAGATTCTAGTTTTGATGGTGGTACCACGATGGGGTTAGAGGAGAGGATAAGTTGATGAGACAAAGAAGGATGATGAGGAGATAGAGAATGAGGAGGAGACTGATAAGGATGAGGAGTCAGACGGTGATGGGGATTATGGAGGAGATCATGGCGCCATCCCAATATTGATGGATCAGGACGATGATATACAAGCTCCATAGGATGAGCCTATGCATGATGTAGCTATGGGTGGTGAGGTTGAGGATATCCAAGATGACAGGACTATGAGAAACACAACAAGGTATCAAAGATAGCATATCATAGTGCTACAAAGATAGGTAGTAACTTTTCAGGAAGCCAAGACAACTTGTGATGTTGAGCGAGCATCTTTGATTTTAGGTATGGAGAGGTTGATAGTGGAGGGAACAATTGATAGTAGAGAGGGATACCCTCATAGCCTCATAAGACACAAAAAACAAAACAACCTGGGAGGTAGATCAAGCATCTCTGATTGCAGATAGAGACTAGTTGACAATAGAGAGAGGATCACGATTGGCTGGGAGTGACATGTATACATTAGAGAGAGCTTCATTGAAAGCCTATTGTGACACAACACTATCTAGGGTAGGAAGAGTGGATGAGATTGTTCATAATTTTATCTAGGGCTTCACAAATGGTTGCATGCTTGAGGTAGCATGGGAGTTTGGAGAGATAGGGAAAGAGGCCAGATATTAGAGGGATTTTTATGAGTGTGGTACCAATAGAGTAGAGGTTACCATCATATCGGGCATAAAACAGGTCACACAATAGGACACATTCTTAGAGGACACAAAGAAATCTAGGAGTCATAGAGCCAGTGAGATAGATAAGACTAGGGACAGGAGGAGCTTCATCCTCAAGAGAAGATAGAGGCTAGGAGGATCGAGGGAGAACCTAATGATACTTTCAATGACAGTGACATGCCTTAATTTCTTGTAGATACTTTTTGATATTGTATTGAGCCTGCGATCTCCACTTGATATAGATACTCTAATACCTTCCATGATATATGAGATGAAGTTTTTAATAATGACTACATGATGTATTTATACCATATGGATGTTTTACTTTGATGTGATAATGCTTATATGTATGTTATCATTTTCTACTTGATGTTTCTTATATGATGCCATGATTTGATGATCTTATGCCATTATTGGGATGTGTGCATTGGATAATGATACTAACATGTAAATGCATGATGAGATGATGTATGCATTATATTCTATTGATGTGTGTATGTAAATTTATATGCATGTTCTCTAACATGTCGAATCCAGAATGTGCATGTTTTTGGAACTAGAGTACGAAACCAAGGGGACTGCAAGGACTGACTGAAGAAGTTTTAGTGAAATTAGATGAAGAACAATTAGTAATAGTGAAACCTTTCTTTCATAATTGCACTTTATCAGTAGAGAGTTTTTTTTTTTAATATGACAAGTGGATACATCGCATCATGACATATAAAGTCAGAGTGATAATGCGATCCCATTAAAAAAAATAGACATATTATAAACAAGGAATATTTCAATCCATTCTAAAATATTTGTGTATGTTAAGGGTTGAGGTATGTGTGACAGTCTTGAAGTGAATGTACCGACACATACACCCAAAAAATACTTGTCTCAAACCATCATGAAAACATCCCACAAATAAAAGACAAAAACAAAAGACCATGAACCATCCTAAAAATTCTCATCACTTGTGGATATCCTTGAGTAGCATATGAATATGACCAAAGATAAATCAATGAAAGATAAGAGTCACTAGACGAAGCAAGTCAACATCATTCTGATCTTTGTTTTCAAATTTGATAGTTTGTGTTTGACAAGATGATCATGATGTCTAATTTTAGGAATGAAGTACCCTATTTAAGACAAAGACAACTTGGTTTCGAGTATACTACACCTTGTATAAGATAGATGATAGTTTGGATAATGTTGATTGATTGATATGATAAGTGGATCTGTCTGATTGTTGACTTGATTCATAGTTTGTCTGTTGTTGTGTGATATGTGAAGCACAATGTTGTATGAGTTCTCTGTCTGTGTCTACTAAGATGTGTGTCCATTGCAAGGGACAATTTATTGGTGAAATAAAATTTGTGTTTTTCAATTTTAATTGTTTCCCAATTTTTAGGATTTTGGGAGATATTTAATATTTTTATAATTTGTTCAAGACTTTTTTTGAATGTTTTGAATTTTTTCAGGACACTATTTTCTTTTTTTAGGATATTATTTAATTTTTAGGTTTTTTTTAGGACATTATGCAAGGTGTACTAATTTGTCCCCAGTGTCTAGCAAGGAATAAAATGAATGGATGAATGAACTAGAAATGAAAATGGATAGAAGAAAGATAGTGGTAGCTTATAATGATATCAAAGTTGATTTGATTACCGAAGATTATCCAACGATGGGATAATATATTTTTGCCAAGATAAGGGATTGGACATGACAAAATAAGATGATAGCATAGTGCACTAGATTGCATGTGGTCCACAAGATTGGAAATCTCAAGATATTTTCTGAAAATATTTTTGCATTTTTTTTTGTCCTTAGCTTTGATCAAGATCAAGGGATGGATTTAGATTGTGGATAGAGATGTGACATGGATAGAACAACCAAGATAAAAAAATGGATAAGATAAATGATATGAAACTGATGTGATAAGGCAAGAAATATGGACTATAGGGATGTGAACAAGGTGAAGTAGATAGAATGTGTAATTCTTAGGAAGATCCTTACCCTTGTCAAGATCAAAGATGGAAAAGAGAATATGGATGGAGATAGGATAATGGATATGAAGGATGAAGGATATTGAAGGACGTGATGGAAAGCATGTGCTAGGATAACATGAATGGAACTTCCCCCAAGTGTGGAATGCAAGAAGATGAAGGATTACACATGGCACTTGTTTGCTAGGTTTATATCATGGTACTTTCCCAAATTGCCTATTTTCCAGGTTTTCACCAGTGGATGAATTATTTCTCTTTACTATTTTTTTTTGCACAAGACACCTGTTTGCTAGGTTGTTATCAAGGCAATTCTCTTTTTGATAGTTTGTTCTCTTTTTTTTTTCTCATTTTCTTAGAAGAAAATGGATGCATGATAGGACATGGCGGAAGGACTCAAGCATCTTGTTGTGATGCAAGAGCACTAGAGTAGTTCAAACTGACACCTTGATTTGATCCTAGTGAGACATCGTTCCCGGTATTAGCCCGGTATTGGTGTGCTCTTACTAGTTGGTTTTGGCCGTGAATGGAATTGGGTTGCGGGTGAATCCTGTGACTTGCAGATCATTGAGTGATATTGATTTGAGCCTTGTCTGATGTTCCCAGAAGGAATGCATGATTGGAAGCTGTTCTTGGTAACTTGGGCCAATGTGTTACTGTTTATACATTTCATCATGAACCAGTTGGTCTTTGGCCGACTTGATTGAGTTGTTAATTCTTGCGAATGGTATAAAGGGAAAGCTAAGAGATTAATTTGAGGATAGAGGAAATAGGACATAGATCAAAGAAAATAGAGATTGAGCAAGATGTAATTTTTTAGAGAGATTTTGGTCTAGGGGGAATGAAGTCCAGATCAGTGCAGAATAGTGCAGATTGTTACCAGAGACCTATTTGTCAAGCAGAAGATCTGTGGATCTTAGATTTGTATGTTGATGGAATATTTTGTAACCATGGGCTATGATCCAACATGTATAGCCGCTGAAGGATTCTATAAATCTTTGAATGATTATAACAAAGGATTTATTGGTTACCGGTTATATCATGTGTTGCTTCTACCAGTACCGGTTAGACCTTGTGTTCTGTTACCAATATCTTGCATATTGTTTTGTGTTATGCTTGTATCTTGTATAGAGTTTTGTGTTGTGAGCTACAAGGCAAGGATGTCCTTCATTGGATCTCCCTACCTTGATTGCACCAAGTGGTATCAGAGCTAGTTTATGAACTTGTTGATCAAAGAAGACCTGATTATGTATCAGTTGGTTGGAAAGGAAGTTGAGGTAGCTTGTAGACTTGTTCAGATCGTCGAATGTGAGGCAATACAAGGCTTGCAAGTAGACCACCCAACCTAGAGTTTGAGCTTGAGGCAGTTAGTGGGTGGAGACTTGAACAGATCACCGAACCAAGGTAGGTTGCAGAGTGGACCGGTCGATCACTGAGGAGAGGAAAATTCAATCTGTAGATGGATCGCCAAAACCCCAAGGTAGTTGCGAGTATCTACTGACAAATCACTGAACAAGATCAAGTGATGGGACTCACTTTTCAATTAACCCTAAGAGTCTAATGTAGGAGCACCAGAGTAGTTCATACCGACACCTTGATTTGAGCCCGGTGAGACATCATTCCTGGTATTGGCCCGATATTGGTGTGCTCTTACCAGTTGGTTTTGGCTGTGAATGGAATCAGGTTGCGGGTGATTCTCATGAATTATGGATCATTGAGTGATATTGCTTTGAGCCTAGTCTGATGTTTCCAGAAGGACTGCGTGATTGGAAGTTGTTCTTGGTAAGTTGGGCTGATGTGTTACTATTTATACATTTCATCATGAACCGGTTGGTCTTTGGTTGACTTGATCAAGTTGTTTATACTTGCGGATGGTATAAAGGGGAAGTTTAGATATTCATTTCAAGACAAAGGATAGTAGGCAGAGATTAGAGAAAATGGAGATTGAGCACGATGTAGTTTCTGGAGAGATTATTGTTTGAGGGGACTAGAGTCCAGAGGGAATGAAGTCTGGATCAGTGTAGAATAGTGCATACTATTACCAAAGACCTATTTGTCAAGAAGAAGATCTATGAATTTTAGATTTGTATGTTGATGGAATATTTTGTAACCCTGGGCTATGGTCCAACATGTATAGCCGTTGAAGGCTTCTGTAAATATTTGAATGATTATAACGAAGGATTTATTGGTTACCAGTTATATCATGTGTTGCTTCTACTGGCTAGACCTTGTGTTCTGTTACCAGTTGCCAGTATCTTGCATATTATTTTGTGTTATGTCGATATCATGTATGGAGTTTTGTGTTATGAGCTGCAAGGGGGGGATGTTCTTCATTGGATCTTCTTACCTTGAGTGCACCACGTTGTTTGGGTGGTACCCTTGAAACATGTGTTTTTTGGGAGGTATGAAAATATGCTCAAAGACGTTGGTAGGATAATGAAATGGATGATTGGATGAAATTGGATAAGGATTTATGCAAAGAATTGGATAAGAGGGATGAAATTGTGGAAAAGAGGTGTTGGATAATGGATAGGATGTTGGAAAGACTTGTGCATGAGTGGAGGAAAATATTGACAAGATCAACATTGGAACACACCTTGATGGGTGGTGGAGTGATGGAGGAAATCTTGTTTTTGAATTTTGGGATTTTGATGGAGGAATGGCTATGGATTTTGTGACATAAGAACCCAAAATGGATTTGAAAGGTTGAAGGCATTTAGAAGGAGGGATAGAAATTTTGGATGCCAACTTTTCTTTTTCTTTAGAATGTTGGACTACGAGGAGCCACTTGGGAATCCAAATGGTTTTTGACTTTTCTTTATTTTGCAGTTCCTTGGAATGCATTGCTTCTACTAGTGACTTAGGAACCCATATGGATTTTAAATTTTCTTTCTTTTTCTCAATGGGCCTTTGTAGCCTTTTGGATTTTTATTTTTCTCTTTGGACCACATTTTTCTTTGTTTTTACATGTCAATTAGATGGGACATGTTGATCCTTAAATAAATTTGGATTGTTGGACTTATGGGTTTTATGCTCGACATCCAAATATCTTGGAATATAAATGTGACTCATGGGTGGACAGGGATGATATGGAGGTATTTTGGATGGGTGGAAGGTTCTCAAAGACGTGTGCCTTTGCTAATCTTTATTTATGACAAGATATGTTTGTTGTAAACTAGTGGATGGTGGAATTTATGGACCTAAGATGGATGGAAGGAATGAAGGGGAAGGAGTATATTTGGATTTAGATTTAATATAGATACCGACATCTTGAGAGTGAGGTATTTAGCTTTGACCATGAGAATCGATATTTGATTTGATATGATGGGAGTCTAATGTACCTTGTTCATGAAGGTCTAACTCTTTTCGTTGATAAATCTTTTGAATACTGGGATACTCATTTTTTTGGGAAGAAGATGTGAGTCCATGTTGAGGTGGATATGGTATGGAAGAAATGATAGGCTCATGGAGTTAACTAGACTCGGTGGAAGTGGAGGAACTTATTGGACATGTAAGAGGTTCATGAACAACTTGCATTGTGGCATTGGGATCATGAGGAGGAATAGGAGGATTGATGGGATCTTTAGTTAGAATAGGAGGAATGTTAGGTTCATCTAGGGAGATGTAATATTGTGGGGGACATAGAGGAATAAGAAATGGAGATGAAGGGATGGAGGGATCTTAATAGGGATTTGGAGGATTGATGGGATATTGTGATAGATATGAAGGTGAAGGGATACTTTGATATTGACAAGGAGGAGGATCATAGTATTCTATTTTAAGGGTGCTTTGCTCTTTATTTTAGATGGAATCATGAGGAAGGATGGTAGGGATGCCATGATCTTGTTTATGAAAATTTGTGTCAACAAGACTTGAAGGGACAATGTTCTCTTATGGCAGAAATGGATTGCCTTGGATAGGATGGCTAGGGGTGGTGGAATCATCAAAGGATATTAGATCTTTGTCAAATGTTAGATGGAATGGGAAAGCTTTAAGGTATTGATCTTGATGTATTTTTGGACTTATATCTTTATTATGGGGGATTCTGAAAAGGATCCAATGTTTTGACATGAGGGGGGTTGGACTTTGCATGTGACTCTCTAGAATGGGAGAATATGGTTGCATTGGGTCTTGCATTTCTAAAGCATGGAAGGAACTTGCATCATGAATTGGATTATCTTGGAAACCTATTATGGATAGCTCTTGTGAGTTTGCTTCATTAGATGTATCATTTGAAAGAGATGGTGTAGTTTAATCTTGTGAAACTTTAGGGAATGAGGAAATGGTGGGAGATATGGAGGCTACTTGAGGAGAAGTTTCTTTATGGAAGGTGGGTGTGTCATCGGTGTGATTACTTTGAAATATGACGTTGCTAGGAATGGGTAGATGATTATGTTTAGAAATAGTCTTCTATGTATAACCTTGTTGTTGAAGCAAGCTATCTTGAATTTTAGGTTTGCATCCTCGTTGTTTGGGAAATCTTGTTTGTGATATCAATTTGACATTTGTGTGTTGTAGGGTAATTGTTGACAGACCTTGTTGTGTGATGGGTGACACATTGACTATTTTTGGTTTATGTCCAAAAGTTGGCATTGTTTATAACTACACTTGTGTTTGTTTGGGACACCCTTGATGATGCATTTGAGGACATAAGAGGATATTCACTAATATGTGAAGTGATTGGAGGCAAAATTGGTTTTGTAATTGTATGTGGCCTTGGTAGGGGTTGACTTGTTTGAGCATTCATGGTTGCTTGAGGAACGCATGGTTGCATACCTTGAAAATTTGGTTCAAAATATGGTGGTGGCTATAGTTGAATCATATCAAACTCTAGTTGCATGATATTACTCCTTGGTTGGATCATCTTGAACTTTGATTATGTTGGGTAGATTAAGTTTTGATTTGAGATATGATTGAATGGGGTTTTTATATGAGATTTGATCAAATGAGGTTGAATATGCAAATTGATTGAATAAGGTTTGATTTAGGATTTGGTCAAATGAGGTTTGATTTGTGTTCATTGTTTGAAATTGATTTTTCATGTTTATTTGTGAGAGGAGAGTTGGTATGTCTAATTGTATGATGAGAGCTTGCACATCAAATGGATCAAAGTTTGGATTTGGACCTTTGATTTTTTGAAATAGTTTGGTCATCTAGGATCTACTATTTTCACTATTTTTCACTTTTTGTACAAAGATCTCTATTTCTTGAGCTAGTTTTTCCTTTAATGATGGACAAATGGGGATGGCATTTTATTATCCCAAATCTAGACATGTGAAAAATTTGGGCAACCCCACAAATTTTTGGCCCATTTGTGGTTGAAATGCTTTATGCACACTTTTCAAGACAACATCGTTATCTCACATGTAATCGTCATGTCACATTTCTAAGTGATCTTCCATTTTGAGTTCTAGGTGCAAATTGGGCCTATAGACCTGATTTACACCATTATGGACTCAAGGTGAAAATCGGGTTCGTAGGCCTGATTTACAATAGTGCCTTATGTTTTTACCTTTTGACACCTGGGTGCAAATCAGGTTTGTAAACCCAAAATGCATCTTGCCAATGATAAGTGCAAATCAGGTTCGCAAACCTGACTTGCACCTATTAATGACACTCAAGTGTTATTAATTCCTCTTCAACAAGTTTGAATATGAGTCTTCTTGCTTTGGTTTTATATCTTTTCACTTTATTTTCATTTTGATTTGTCATTCCAATATGTTGTTAGGTCCCAGAGACAACTGAGAGGGGGGGGGGGTGAATCAGTTGTCTAATGAGTTTAAACCAAAAACCAATTAACCAACTTAATGCTTAATACCAGTAAACTAGTTAAGTGTGCCGGTAGATAGTGTTAACAGTAAATTGCTATACCGGTAGAGATTAATGCATGAAACATAAACATAGAGTCATCCACAACACATAACATCAATATTTTGTACGTGGAAACCCTGTAAGGGGAAAAACAATGGTGGGAAACCTTACCCACAATCAGATGATACTACTACAGATGGTAAGTGTACATAAATGGGGTCTACACATGCAGAAAGGCCAATAGCCTAGAGCTCACTGCTCAATCACAAAATGGGAGTCACACTGACTACAGTTGGATGGTTAAATCCAATAAGAATGTACTGCACAAAATATCATCTTCATATGCTGGATTCAGTACCAGTGTAATGCTGATATTCTTCTACAGAAACCTAGCTTCACCTTCAAATGATGTCTTCATGTATACCTCTACTTAATCTCACATATACCTTCACACAATTCTTTTTTGCATTTCACATTCGATCTTACAATTAAGATCTTATATTTATACCATAACCTAAGACCAATTGTAGTAGGTCGGCTCTACAAGATATTACAATAAAAACATTTTACATGCAATATAATATCCGATGCAATAATCAATTAAACATGTTGGCTTAATTCATTTACAACAATAATAAATCATCTTCATAGCGTGCCATGCTAATCTGGAAAAGATAAACCTGCCGGTGTAACCCTAGATAACCCTAGACCTATTTGCCGGTAAAAGCAAATATGCAAATATGAATATACCAATGATCAATTCTTCAAAACAAAGTGTCCATATGATGTCTTCAAAATTATCAAGTGTCTTCCATATCATTCCAGGTACTGGTGAACATTATATCTTGCCGGTGAACCATATACCAGTAACTGTGCAATAGTTACTTGCTTGCCGGTGAATGTTGCTGGATCTCCAAAGTGCTAGTGTTTCAGTAGGTGTTGACATCAATGACAAAACCATATCAAAATACCAACAATATCCCCCTTTGGCATTGATGGAAACACAAGATGGAAAAACCATCAAAGTGCCAAAATAGAAATGCCAAATACCGAAAACCAACAATCTCCTTTAAACAACAATTTCTCCCCCTGGGAGCAACATGTGTTTATCCAAAGATTAATTTTAATACCAATCTCTCCTCAAAAGATAATGTGTTTTTCCATAGATATCTCTCTGCCTTTGACATCAAATGCCAAAGTTACAAAAATCAAGTTCACACAAAATACCAACTACTCCCCCCGAGAAGTAGCTTCCTCATCAAAGATCGGAGTAAAAGATTTGTCTTTCTATTCTGTCGGTTGATGACAATCATCAGCTGTCTAAGTCTCTACCAGTGCTGGTATGACTCCAAGCTGATCTCTAAGATATTCAAAGGTCTCCTTAGGCAAAGGTTTTGTGAAAATATCGGCAAGTTGTTCTTTAGTATTCACATAAACCAGTTTTATCTCTTTTTCTTCAACTTTTTCCCTTAGAAAATTTAGTTTGATAGAAACATGTTTTGTTTTAGAATGTAATAATGGATTCTTAGATATATCAATTGCTGCAGTGTTATCACAATATATAGTAATGAGTTCCTTGCATTTTACCTTTATGTCTTTCAACATTTGCTTAAGCCATAGTACCTATGTACAGTTAGTTGCTGCTGCAACATATTCTGATTCTGCTGTTGATAAAGATGTACAACTCTGTTTCTTACTCAACCAAGAAACTAATCTTTTTCCAAGAAAGGATGCTCCTCTAGTGGTTCTTTTTCTATCATCCACATCTCCTACCCAATTTGCATTTGTGTATGCACATAGGTCAAAGTTTTCATATCTAGGATACCATAATTCAAGATTTGCTATGCCTTGTAAGTACCGAAAAATCCTTTTTACTGCTGATTCATGATTTTCCTTAGGATTACTTTGAAATTTAGAAACAATACATACTACATTCATAATATCAGGCCTGCTTTGTGTTAAATACAGTAAACCTCCTATCATAGATTTGTATCTAGTTGGTTTAACAGGTGTAGATTTATCCCTTTGAGATAATTTGTCATTTGTAGTCATAGGTGTGCTTACTGGTTTAGAGTTCTCCATCCCAAATTTCTTTAATAATTCTTTCAATTACTTGGATTGACTAAAAAATATACCTTTATCAGTCTGTGAAATCTGCAATCCTAAAAAGAATTTTATTTCTCCAATCATAGACATTTCAAATTCTTGCTGCATTTTAATAGAAAATTCCTTACATCATCCATCTTTTCCTCCAAAGATTATATCATCAACAAATACTTCAATAATCAAGATGTCATCATTAGTTATTTTGTAATATAAATTGCTATCTGCATTTCCTTTAGTAAAATCAATCTTTAAAAGATACTTATCTAACCTTGCATACCAAGCTCTTGGGGCTTGTTTTAATCCATATAGAGCTTTTATTAACCTGCAAACCATATCATTGTCATCTGTCAAAGAAAATCCATCAGGTTGTTCAATATATACTTCCTCTTCAAGATCTCCATTCAAAAATGCACATTTAATATCCATTTGATAAACTTTGTAGTCCTTGTGAGCTGCAAAAGCCAAGAATAATCTGACTGCCTCAATTCTGGCTACCGGTGCAAAGGTTTCATTGTAATCAACTCCTTCTTTCTGAGAATATCCCTTACACACTAGTCTTTCTTTATTTCTGACAACCTTACCATCTTCATTAAGTTTGTTTCTAAATACCCATTTGGTTCCAATTACATTTTTATCTTTAGGCCGGGGAACTAATGTCCAATTATTATTTTTCTCAATTTGTCCTAATTCTTCTTCCATAGCTTTAATCCAAAATTTATCTTCACATGCCTCATTGATAGATGATGGTTCAATTTGAGAAATAAGACATACCTCTTCATTTGCCAATCTTCCTCTTGTCATAACTCCTTTAAATTTGTTTCAAATTATCTGATCTTCAAAATGATTCAATCTTACATACCAGGGTGTCTTAGTTTTCTATTGTTCTTAAATTACTATGGAATCCTTTGATGATACTGGGGTAACTGGATCTTCATTCTTTACTGGTTCATTTGTCACAATTTCTGTTACCGGTTCAAAGTCTATATACCTTGAAGTTCCTCTAAATTGTTCATCAATCTTTACATTTGTACTCTCAACAATTTTCTGTAATCTCTTATTAAAACATCTATATGCCTTGCTCTTAGATGAATAACCAAGAAATATTCCTTCATCACTTCTAGATCAAATTTTCCAATATACTCATCTCTTCTAATATAACATTTACTTCCAAAAATTCTGAAATAATTAAGGGTAGGAGTATTAGCAAACCATAGTTCATGAGGGGTCTTACCGATTTCACCTTTGATGTGAACTTTGTTGAATGTATAGACAATAGTGCTGACTTCTTCTCTCCAATACACATGTGGTAGATTTGCTTCAGATAACATGCTTCTTGCTGCATCCAAGATAAAACTATTTTTCCTTTCAACAACTCTATTCTGCTGTGGTGTCCGAGGTGCTGATAACTGTCTTCTAATTCCATTCACTTCACTTCACAGAATGTATTAAAATCCTTAGATGTGAATTCTCCTCCTTGATCTGATCTTAAACATTTGATTTTCTTACCGGTTTCATTCTCAACCATTGCTTTGAATAGTTTGAACTTTCCAAGTACTTCTGATTTTTCTCTGAGAAAAGTAACCCAACACATTCTAGAATAATCATCAATAATTAGCATGAAATATCTATCACCTTGTAAGATTTTAGTTCTACCTGGACCACATAAATCAGTGTGAATCAAATCAAGAGCATTATTGGATTTTTTTGGAATACTTTTGAAACTATCTCTAACTTGTTTTCCAAATTGACATTCCTTACAAATTGTATTCCAAGGTTTCACTATTTTAGGTAGATCTCTAACTGCCTTAGAAGTATTGATGTTTACCATGCAATCAAAGTTTACATGACATAGTCTCTTATGCCATAACCAACTTTCATCTATATGTGCAATTAAGCATGCCTTTTCACTATTATTCAAATGAAAGATATTACCTCTAGTCTGACTACCGGTTGCAATTTCCAAACCAGTTCTATTCATGATTTTGCATTTTCCATTTTTAAATTGTAACTGAAATCCTTTCTCAACTAATTGACCAACACTTAAAAGATTATGCTTTAATCCTTCAACATAGTAGACATTGTCAGTGTTATGCTTACCATCAAGAGATATTGAACCCTTACCTTTGATTGAATAGGCTTTGTCATCTCCAAATCTTACTAAACCTCCATTGTATTCTTGAAAGTTCAAGAATTTACCTTTGTCTCCTGTCATGTGATGTGAGCATCCTGAGTCAATGATCCATTCATCCTTTGCTTCAACTTTGGCTGCTAGGGCTTGTTCTACCAGTTGAGCAGTAGGTGCCGATTGATCTTCTATTATAGCAACAAAAACCCATCCATTGTCTGTTGGATCCTCATCAGAATCATCAATCACACCTTCATCAACAATGTAACATGATTTGTCTTTGTTCTTCTTAAATCTGTATCTCTGATATTTAGGATTAGGCTTGTATGTTGTTCTAGCTTCTTCTCTTAGTCTAGCATGTCTATCAGGGCATCTTGAAGCCATATGACCAATCTTATTGCAGTTAAAACATTTAAAGGGTGCTTTACCTTTATACTTACTTCCAACTAGACCTTTTGGCATTTTTCTTGCAAATAGTGCTTCAAGTTCTTCAAGCTCTTCATTCTCCTTCCTGGTTTCTTCAAGTTCTCTTGCATAAAAGGCTTTGCAGTCTGATTTGTCAAATGATGGAGCAGATGATGTTGATGCTTTAAATTCCAAATCAGTTTTTATAGTAGCAACAGGACCAAATTCCTCAATTTCAAAAGCTGAAAGTTTTCCAATCAATGTATCCCTAGTTACTGATGTATTAGGCATTGTTCTCAACTCATTTATAGTAGTAACCTTCATTTTATATGCTAGTGGCAATTCTCTTAAGATTTTTGAAACAATTTCATCCTCACTCAAGGTTCCTCCACAACATTTAATACCCAAAACAATTTCATTTACTCTTTCCATAAAAGTAGAAATCCTTTCATCTTCTTCCATTTTCAGATGTTCATACCTGACTCGGAAGCTTTCAAGTTTTGCAATCTTGACTGTAGAATCTCCTTCATTTAGTGTTTCCAAATGATCCCAAATAGCTTTAGCAGTAGACCTATCTGATAGTCCCATGATTTGTTGATCTGATAATGCGCTCAAAAGTGCTTCTCTTGCTTTGCAATCATTCTCTTCATCTTTAGCTAAGGTAGTTGGAGCAGTCTGACCAGCTACAACTGTAGTATAACCATTCTTTTTAACTTCCTAGATGTCTTTACCGATGCAATTCAGATGTGTCTCCCTCCTGATCTTCCATATCCTATAGTTGGTTCCATCAAGTTTAGGACTGTCCTTCCTGAAATAATTAGTAGACATTGGATCTCCTCAAGTTGTTAAACTTCTGCAAAAGAGGACTAAGCTCTGATACCAATTGTTAGGTCCCGGAGACAACTAAGAGGGGGGGGGGGGGGTGAATTAGTTGTCTAATGAGTTTAAAGCAAAACCAGTTAACCAGCTTAATGATTAATACCGGTAAACTAGTTAAGTGTGCTGGTAGATAGTGTTAACATTAAATTGCTATACCGGTAGAGATTAATGCATGAAACATAAACATAGAGTCATCCACAACACATAACATCAATATTTTGTACGTGGAAACCCTGTAAGGGGAAAAACCATGGTGGGAAACCTTACCCACAATCAAATGATAATACTGCAGATAGTAAGTGTACATAAATGGGGTCTGCACATGCAAAAAGGCCAACAACCTAGAGTTCACTGCTCAATCACAAAATGGTTGTCACACTGACTACAGTTGGATGGTTAAATCCAATAGGAATGTACTGCACAAAATAACATCTTCATATGCTAGATTCAGTACCGGTGTAATGCTGATATGCTTCTACAGAAACCTAGCTTCACCTTCAAATGATGTCTTCGTGTATACCTCTGCTTAATCTCGTATATACCTTCACACAATTATTTTTTGCATTCCACATTCGATCTTACAATTAATATCTTATATTTATACCATAACCTAAGACCAATTTTAGTAGGTTGGCTCTACAAGATATTACAATAAAAACATTTTACATACAATATAATATCCGGTGCAATAATTGATTAAACATGTCATCTTAATGCATTTACAACAATAATAAATCATCTTCATAGCGTGCCATGCTGATCTGGAAAAGATAAACTTGCCAGTGTAACCCTAGATAGCCCTGGAACTATTTGCCGATAAAAGCAAAACAAAGTGTCCATACGATGTCTTCGACATTATCAAGTGTCTTCCATATCATTCCAGGTACCGGTGAACATTATACCCTGCCGGTGAACCATATACTAGTAACTGTGCAATAGTTACTTGCTTGCCGGTGAATGTTGCTAGATCTCCAAAGTGCCAGTGTTTCAGTAGGTGTTGACATCAATGACAAAACCATACCAAAATACCAACATATGCAACACCTTTGTGGAATGTATTCCTCATTCGAATTTGCGGATTTCTTCTCCATTATTGGTAACTTTCATTCTTTTTATTTTTCTTTTAGCTTTTCCTTTATATGTTATGTATTTGGTTCAATAGGGTTTTGAAAACCTTAGTTCTTCCATTATGAAATCAATGATTGTTCGGATTTTATTAGCCAAAAATGTATGTTTTTCCCATTTCTAGATGGGTGGTATTCAATTTGGTGAACCCAAATTACACCATTGAATGGTGGTATTTGGGTTCATCAACATGAATACCATATTTTTCTTCCCCCTCTCAACAACTTTTTGTATGACTATGCACCCTTTTTGTGGTGTTGCTTGGGTTAGTTAACCCGAGCAACACCCAAGTTCACCCTTTGCACTTTTTATCAACCATTGGTGTGGTGTGGGTTTGTAAACCCAAACCACACCAATTTTTTGGTGGAGTTTGGGTTTGCGAACCCACACCCCACCTTTCCACTCTTTGCATACAAGGTGTAAGGTGGGCCCATAGGCCCAAACTAAACCTTTTAAAGTTTTATTTCCATACTTGGTGTATGGAAGGTTCATAAGCCTGCCCTACACTGGTTTTTAGCCTTTGCATTTCCTGGTGTATGGTGGACCTATGAGTTCACCTTACACTTTGTCTTTCCCTTCTTGCTGTATGACGAACCTATAGGTCTGACCTACACCAGATTTTTCCTTATGCAACTTATAAGTGTAATTTAGACCTATGGGTCTGACCTACGCCTATAACAAGCTTGTCCCAAGGTGTAGTTTGGGTATATAGGTTCAAACTACATCTAACCTTTTTCACCAAGTGCAGTTTGGGCCTATGAACCTAAACTACACCTTTGAACCACACTTAGCCATAAGTGTAATTTGGGCCTATGAACCCAAATTACACAAGTTACACACACATATAAATAGGGTTCATAGGTGTGATTTATATTGTACTAATTTTATGAAATGAGGGTTTTTGTAACCCTAATATCATAGAATGTGGCACACGCATTATCTTATTTGGCTAAAAATGATCAAGATAATTGATGTTCACTCTCCTCAAGTGTTGATGATTTCTCAATGCTATAGTGCTATTCCTATACATATGACATAACCATCTCCAACCAAGGACATGAAGTTCAAGAAGCATTATCTGCATCTGGTATTTCCACCATCATCACTCTCATCAAATATTGATCACATAAGGGACACAGAGATAGGTCATGTTGACCTATTAGAGTTTCTTACAAGAATAGAGAAGTCACCTTCGTACTACAAGATGGATCCCATTATCCATAGTGGTATTCATCTAGTTTCAGCAGTCCCAATGCCCACTCAAGATCGTGAATTTGTCATGGTATATGCAAAACATTTTGATCTTGTTAGCAGAAGCGTAAAGAACACAAGTGGAAAAAAGGTAATCAGGATTGATGAAGACTTATTTGACACAATCTTCAAGTGTCATAAAATTGAGAAGTACTCTAATATTACCATGTAGTTAGCACAAGCCTACTATGACAAGAATTCAAACAAGTATATGAATAATATGAATGACAATTGGCTAATGAATCAAAGCCTATAATTGCTAGTTGGCGAAAGACTTTTCCTAGGAGTGATATTATTGAAGAGGTAAATGATTTGGTTACTCTCCTGAGTAGAGTGAAAGGGATACCTACCTCCAATACTTATTATGAATGGATGTATCAACATATTCATATCATTAGACATAACAAGGAGAAGATATTTTGGATGAAGAAAATAAGCGATGCCATATGTGAACAACTCACCAAAGTACCAAATACTCTCAAGTTATACATGACATCCTATCTGGTGTATGAAGCAACTTCTATGAGGCATTTCTCAAGACTATCTACATTAGGAGACAAAAGGAAAGTTGTTGTATATGATCACTATTCCCAGTTGATAATAAATAATAGTTTCAATCATTTTCGAAGAGTGAATGATGCATTCTTTGGTTATCACATGTGCATGCCGAACAAAGATTTATACAACAAAAGTGTTTGATCATGCTTGAAAAGTTGTGAATAAGTATGGGTGCATGTTCCTACAATTCCCTACTTTCACCTATCTAAGGGTGGGATGATTGAATGATGAACCTTTCATGCTCCCTATATATCCATTAGATAAAATTGTTTTGATGGAATTGGCTCGTGAGATTGTGGCAATACATGAAACACAATCCAATTCACATAAAATAGGTCTAAACTTCTCCTTAACCATTGATAGGTACTCTATCAACTCAATCTTCAAGGCCAAGGCAATGGAAAAAGAGATGAGGAGAGTAAATATGAAAATTTTCAAGGCTAGGAGAGACTTTGACTATAGAGGAATGAGGAACAAACTAAAAAAAGAATATGTGCATTTGCACCATATTGAAGTCATCTAGATTGATTGCACAATAGAGAATGATACCAAGAAGCTTGAATACTATTCACTCACATTGGACCAAATTTTATAATTTGATCTTCCAGACATCCCGAATGACCTTGAAGAATATGGTAATGTCCTAGACCTTGCCTATGTTGAAAATAAAGTTTCATCAACTCCCTTTCCTCTCATTCAATGGTCATAGAAGGAGTCAACTTATATCAGAGATAGATTCCCGAGTATTGTTGTGAATACTAATGTTTGGCTTTCAAACAAGAGAATTCAGTTGAAACCTTTTTCTATTGGTTCTCATGATGATACAGTTGGACCTATTGGTAGGAGGTTAGAGATTAGAACAAAGAATAAAAATGATCCTGCCACTCCTCAAAAGGCTCCAAAGTTGAAATTTACAATTGGGGAAAATAAAGGAAAGACCCAAGGAGACCATCCACTTCAAATGTTCAGGGGATAAAGGAGTTTGAAGTACAAGATGAGCATTTGGATGATAAACATCTTGATTAGAAGCCCATCGATGTCGATCAAGTTGAAGGTGAGCATGAGGAAAATGAAGAGCATGATGAATATTATGAAGAAGGACCACCAAAAGTCCCATGAGTCCCTACCATAGGTATCTCTCTCTTCTTCTAGTATGGTTCATGCTCCTATTTCTACCACTGAATCAGAACCTTTTGGATCTACCGTCACATGTGCCACTCCTAGTACAATTGTACATATTTCTTCCACTAGTGCTAGAGAGTCTACATTGGATACGCTACATGACAACATTGAGAATTTTTTCTCTACTTTCCCAAATTTTTCTAAAGTGTCAGCTACCATGTTGGATGAATTTGATAAGTTCATAATGGAGATGAGTCTTAGACCCAATGAGTCATCTCTATAAATTCCTCCTATTGTTGTTATGACCACATCACCTATTATGACAACTACTTCTCAATATAAAATACATCCCTCTCAAGCTTTATTCATAGGTATTGATGATGATTCCTCCTTGCCACCATGGTTGTTCTCTAATGCCCCTAAGAGGAAGAAACAAGTTGTTTCTCTAGATGATTTTGATTTTAGTCATCTTGTCTCCACCAAGCCTAAAGAGTACCAAGAAAGAAAAGACTATATCAAGGGTGACGGTGAATAAATCTATAAATAAATATGCAGAGATTGCCATTCCTCCTCTTGATAAAGACATTTATCAATTCCAAGAATCAGATTATATAATAAATAAGGTTGAATTGGGAAAACAAACTCATGATTCAGCCTCAGGAGATGTTCAAACAACTTTGGATGCCCTTGTTTATAGATATGATGAAGACAAAATCAAGAAGGATAAGATTAAGGCACATGTTGAACAACTCACCACTTTGCTAATTAAGGTGACTAAGTCTTTAGAGGCCATTGAACCAGTGGCTTCATCAGTGAATGAATGGGTTATGAAGAGAGTTGAATAGGAAGCTTCACAGAGTAGAGAAGTGGGCGAATGGATGGATAGGATGCTTAGCCAAGGTACACAACTCTTGAGCTTAGCTATCTCTATAGTCAACAATCTTGATACCATAAAAACTGAGGTGGAAAACACCATAGAAATCTTCTCCCAAGAGTTAGAAGCAAAGGAAAAGGATTTTGATGCATGGTTGAAACTTGAAGATTTTGATTCAGATGATCTAGTACAAGATGGCATCTTTCCTTCTTGGCATATGTATGTTGAGTAGTGAGAGGCACTAGAGCATCAAATGAATATTCTAGAGTGGCTTGTCAAGAATACGAGGAAAGCTCGAAAGGAATGTACTAATAAAAGGAAGGAGATTGTTGATGAAGTGTCATAAAATTATGACCCTTGCAATTTTTGACCACATTAGGGTCCTCATGTTGGTGAATTGAATCCCCAAGCTTGATCGAAGACCCAAGACTTTCTCATCCCTAATAACTGCACCTTTTTCTACCCTCTACGTTGCTTGAACCTGCTTCCTATCCCAAGTTAAGGGGAGGACAGGGGTGTGGTGCCCTTGTCCCCCCTAAGACAAGGGCGTGGCACCCCTATCCTTGCCCTAGTTTAGGGCCACTTCATTCAAACTATGCATTGGTCTTTGAAATTTTGGACGGAAAACTTTCCCTATGTTGGCCTATGACAAAAAATCAGCCCAATTAATGCTAATCGATGAATATATAAGTTGCATTTGCCCTCCTATTTGTATAAGGTAAAAATTGACATAAGTTCAAATACATGAGATCGTGCATTCAAGAATTCAAGCATTCCTTTCAATAATTGAGCATTCTCAAGTCTCCCTTCATCCCTTTCAACATTCAATTCCATACAAGAAAATCTACCTACATTTCTATCACAACCTCCCTTGAGGTGAATTACATTTCAATCTTTAATTTACATTTACTTGCAAGTAATTTCTTTCATCATTTGGTTAATTCCAAAATTGGGGTTTGACCTGAAGGTAAACCCCCAATCTCTACCCCTTTTCCTCCCTTTTCTATGTGTAGGTTGTAGGTGCACGGCTATATTTGCAGATTTGGAATCCATTTGTAGAGGCAGAAAAACCCTTTTCATTTTGTAGATTTTTTGGAGGACTGTGTACACTTTCAACACGGTCCCAATAATTTTTCCTCAAATTTGTAGGGCGACTTCATCTCAACATATTATAACTAGATCCGAATGCACAACTTCATCCCACACTTTTATCTCGAGTTGTAATCAGTTCTTTGCTACTTTTACACTTAGTCCCAAAATACATAATTCAACCATTATTCATTCTAAAACAGGGGTTAACTTGTCATTTCATACCATTATCAATTCATTTAGTATTCAATCCCTCTCCTCAGAGATTGGATCTAGTGAATTATCCCCCCTCTTTTAAATGTAATGTACGTGAGGTGATTGAAGGGAAATCCATAGTGAAACTTTCATCTCTCCTTGGAGGGAAGAAAATCTTTCCTCTTGATCTCTCCATCATCCACTTTTCACCCCATTATAGTTGATAACTGTTGAAATTGAGAGAGAGGACTTCTCTTTGTCCTCTATTGACAAGTTGGTTGATCTACAGTTCATTCTAGATTCTCTTATAAAGAAACATAATAAATGTTGTGTTGATTTAGGAGATTCTATCACATGGCTCAAGTTCATCACCAGTCATACCCAAGGACCTGATGGAGCTCAAATGAAGATTGCTTTACAAAAATTTGAAGAATTCTAGAAATGGGATTAACATGAAGAAAATGATAGTCATTTTTATGATTTTCCAGTGGCATTTTATAATTCCAATTGACACCTTAAGTGTCATTTTGTATATGCTCTAGTACACATGTAGGATTGCTCCTGACCTAAGTCAAATAAGTCTCTACTTTCGACTTGGTCACAATTAGTTGTAACTTTTCCTTTTTTTGTGCATCATCCCTCTTCTATATATATGAGGTAGTAAGGATGATCTTTTTCCATCTTTTTACTAATACGCCGAATCTTTGAAGAATTGAAAAACTATTGAAGTCTTTGAGCTTATAGTGCTTTCAAGAAAAATTAATCAAAGAAGAAAAGAAGTTGTGTCCAATCTTTGTCTTAGAACTACTTTATTATGTGAAGGAATGTTCTTATGGCATTCTTGTCTACATTATTTTAGATTAAATCTTGCATCATGAAAAGTATTTGAGTTAGAGGAAGTTGAGTAAAAATATTTTAAACTTTGTTTTATGATATCTAACTAAAAAAGTTTGTATTAAGTGGATAATAAGGTGAACTCTTTGCACTCTGTTGAGTTATCTTGTTAGAGTATAAAGTTTAATGATATAATTGAAAGAATTTTTGCTTACAATATATCAATTTTGGGTTACAGTGGTTGATAGGACTTGAATATTTGAAGGAAACTTTGAGTTCCTTTGTTTACAAAAGGCTTGTCCCTTAAGTAATTTTCAGAAAAAGGAAGCAACAAGAGGGTTTGTACTCTTATGGATACTTTTCTTTCAATTAGTATTAGACCATTAAGATTACTATAAGTTGAAGTTGTTTTATTGAGAAAAGGAGAAATCTATTCTAAATAGAGAATTGGATAAACCCATTTTAAAAAAAGAGAACCAAGTTATTGTATCATCTTGGATTAGTGTAAATTTAGCAGGTAGATTTAGAATAGATAGAGATTGCAATAGAAAGGGGGAGCCTTCACTTATAAATAGGAGAGATCATATCTTGCCTTCTAAGAGGTATTATCGCATGTACTATCATGAAACTCATATTTGGTTAGCCTCCATGAGTTTACACAATTTTCACCCAACAATATTTGGTGACTCTACTGGGGCTATGAGCACACAACCAGTTTCTACTCTGGAAAGTCAAAGTTACATGCATGGGAGAATAATTAAAGGTGTTTTAGATCCTATCTTTGAACTTATTCAAAAGCATCATTTTGATTATTTACCTATGCATGCAAGTTCTTCCCTTTAGAGAACAAGGATTTTTTCACCTACCAGTTAGAGATCTTCTATTCCAAGTGAAGCTTCAAGTGCACCAAGGAATTTGGTATTCCACAAGTGCAATGGTTTGTAGTTCCCTCCTATCAACCTCTAAAACTAGTAGAAATGGCTGTACATGGATAGTGGGGGCTGAATTTTGGTCCCCTCAACTTGACTCCACCTCTTCATCCTCTTACACAAGGTTCACATAAGAATATTCCCAAGTTCTTTGGGAATGAGAAGAAAAACATAGATGAACACATTGCAACTTTTCATAGTGCATGTGGAATTCTCAGTGTAGAATTTGAAGATATGGAAATATGTCTTTTTGTTGCAACACTACAAGGTGCAACAACAGATTGGTTCTACAATTTGGCACCTCAAACTATTACCAGCTGGTATATTCTCAAAAGTTAGTTTGAGGCATGATTCAAACCAACAAAAGATGCACTTTATCTCTTGGCTCAGTTAACTTCTATGAGGAAGGAACCACATGAACCCATATCGGATTTTGTGGCAAAGTTCAATAAGTTAAAAAATAGAATTCCCACCAATTCTCAACCAACTGAAGAGAATCTAAAGTGTTTCTTTGTTAATGATTAGTTGCCTAAGGTTAGATTCTTATTAAGAAGAATGCCTCCTACAAATTTGGTAGTAGCATAGGCATGGAGATAGAAGATCATCTAATCCTTGCTGGAAAAATTTAGAAGGATCCAGACAAGGATAAAGTAAGTTTTTCCATTCTAGAGACTCCAAGTTTTCCTTCTTCAAGTACTACTGATCCCATGTTGTAAAGAATTGTGAATGAAGTGCTTGCTTTGAAGAACCAAATTTAGAAAACATCTTTTGCTACTCCATACAAAGATGTTTCACGAAGGAACTATCCCAATAATGCTTCTAGCTATGCACCTAGAAATTAGAGTAAGTTACCTCCTGGTCTTGAAATATTGGTCATTGAAGCACCTCTTGTCAATTATTCTGTGGGATATTATGAGAGAGAGAAAGGAGATAATACTGTTGAAGAAATTCCCTTGGAAGATATTGCCAATTCCTTCCACAAGGAGGGAAGTGAGTTAACTGATGACTCTAGTATCCGGTTCATGCAGTACCGGGAAGCCAAAGAGGAATGTAAGGGTGAAGCATTTGCAGTTTTCACCCATTCACAAGTGCCAAATCACCCCGATCAATAGTCTAGAGTCAATTCTAAGGCAAAATACGCTCCTTAATTGCCAAGAACTCTTGCAAAAAGAGGTACTCCTTTGCCCACTTTGCCTAAGGATCCTGTAGCAAATAAGCAAGTAAGTACTCTCGACTCTTCTTCATCGAATGTGTCAAACAATTTACCTATTAATCTTAAGCCTATAAGTGATGTTCAATCCCCTCCATTGAATTTTCAATACCAGCCTTTTGACATTATAGACCATGCAAAGAAAACCAAAATTCAGATGTTAGAGGTAGAATATTTTTAGGCAAATCTTGACCAGTTTGATAGATTGGCCAAATTTGTCAAGGAAAAAGAAATTCCCAGAGTTGCTGTTGTCTCCAAAAATAATTTAGTTGTTTCCCTATCTACCGTATCAAGAAGAATTGAACCTTTTTATGTTTGTCTCCTTATTAATGGTTATAAACTTAGTAACTGTGTCATTGATTTTGGAGCTTTGGACAATGTAATGCCCGCTAAGGTAGCTAATGCCTTAGGTCTTACCCTTACCAATTTTTTTGGTAGATTCTTTTCAATGGAAAATGAACAAGTACCCCTAATTGGTCAACTCAAGGATACTCGGTTTTCTTTTGCTGCCTTCCCAGACAAAAGAATTAAGATGACTATCTTGTTGGCCGATGTTCCAGATTCCTATGGTATGCTTCTGGGAATAAAATATTGCCAGGATGTCAGGGGTGAGATTGACATGGATTGGTGGGAAGCAAGGATACCCATCAAAGGTGAGATACATAAATTGCCTCCTTAAAAAGGAAGTAAAATACTTAGTGGTTATATCAGATGACCTCAAGAACAAATATTCTTTGAGTCATTAGGAATGTGAACCTAATTTTTACAAATAGAATAAGAAGATTGAAGCTCTTCAAGTGACTAAAATAGTGACAGTTTGTCAACTAATGAGTTTATAACGGTTGCCTCTTTTGGAGAAATTTCCAGTTCACAACCTGTTATTTTAGATAGTGACAATTAGGTATGGCTCATGGAATTTTATGGTAGATGTACCTTTGATAGCTCTAATGCTAGAGTTGTTCTAATTTCCCCTCAAGGTGAAATATTTATTTACTCATTTAAGCTTCACTTTTCTAATACCAACAATAAAACTGAATATGAATCTTTGTTGTTGGGTATTAATGTGGCTAGTAAGAAAGGTATTAAGAATCTTCATGCACAAAGGGATGTTGAGTTGGTAGTTTGCCAAATCTGAAATATTTATCAATGAGTTTGGTAATTTTCCAAATCAAAAATGAGTTTTTTGTTCACAGTTCATATGAGACTATAGCGCACTATGCAGATGTCTGTGTTCTGCACTAGCACCATTGACCGAGATGCTAAGATTTAGATCAAAAACTCCCTATCATTTGCTCTTACAATTTCTATAACTAGATATTCACTAGTTTCACTAGCTGGAGATATTTGAATGTATACATTATGAAATTGGCTCTTAACGGAACATAGTTCTTCCCTTTGCAGGTTCACTTTTGCACCATTATATTTTGGTGAACTTGATGTGAACACTTCTTCTATATATTTTTTTAAAGAATTCTTTATCATTCCTTTAGTCATTCAATATACCTTTAAAAAAAAGGATAATTCTAATCTTTCCCCTTCTTCCAAAACAAAATTTTGGGGCATTGCCCTAAACCCCATTCCATGCCATCAATTTTTAAATGATACGTCAACCTTTGGTTGACTCATTTACGCATTGCTTCTTTAAATTAGTTAACTATTTTCAAAGTGAATTTTTTATCTTCTTTTATGAGTTCTATTTCTAGTTTTATTCAAAGTAATAATGATGTTCATTTTCATGCATGTGATGGTGACTTGGATTTGCCTATGTCACTCTATGTCTTTGATCCCTCTTGCAAAAATTCTTCTGTCTCAGAAGATATTTTGTTGCAAGAGGAGGAAATCATTGATACCTTTCTTAATGCTACTCTACCATCTCTTCATTCACATGCACTCTCTTCAAGAGCTAATGGATTAGTGACTAGTGAATCTCATCTCACATATGATCTCTCATAGGTCGATGTTAAGCAATTTCCTTCAACCAATTCTTCTACAAGTTGTAATGATTTCATGAGTATCATTGTTATCTATCCTGCCCCTAAAAGGCGTAAGAGACCAATAATTTGTGTAACTACAATCAGTCCTTCTTGAAAGAAGGTAATTTATATTCATGGTGTTCCTTTTAAAAGTGACTCATCAGATCTTTTTATGAGATACAAACAGTTTAGTTCTCCTTCTTATAGAATGGTAGCCCACACTTATAACACTTGTAGAAATAAGAAAAATGTTGATCACTCAAATAATTCCTTACCACCTTCTCAGCCAGATCTTCCTTAGGCACCTAAGCCTTCAGTTAAGAAATCTAGTGATTATGATCTTAATGAGAAACTTCATGTTACTCCCACTAAGATCTCACTTTGGTATTTTCTTCAGAATGCTCCAGTTTATTAAGGCATGGTTTAGGAAGCTCTTCAGGATATCTCATTGCCTTCTTCTTCTTCTAGGCCTTCAGATGTAAATACATTGATGGATCATATTCATGTAGATTCACTGAATATTACATTATATCCACATGAACTCTTGCTTCCAGAAGTAATAAATCAAGCAGTTCCATTAATGATAATTGTTCATGTTAATAGTGTCGACATTAGACAGACTCTCATGGATACTAGATCAACACTCAATGTTTGTAGTCTAGATCTATTGCCCAAAATCAAAGTGGATTCAAATTCTCTTACTGCATCTTCTATGTTCATCTGTGGTTTTGATAATACTGGTAAAACTACTTTGGGCGCTATTATTTTTCCTATAGATATTGGACCAGTTACTATTCCAACCCTAGTGCATGTTATGTCAGGACCTTTATCATATAATATTATTTTGGGTAGACCTCAGATTCATGCTTTAGGAGTGGTCAGTTCTACCCTTCATTGTTCTATTAAGTTTGTTGCTAGTAATCTAGTAGTTACAATCAAGGTCGATCCTGATGCTATGTACTTACGTCAAATTGCAATAGCAGGTCATGCCTTGGTTACACCTACCTTTCAAAAAAATATTCCATATTTATCCTCTAATATGCCAAAAAATATTCCCATGGTCCCTCTTAAAGAGGAAACCCATGAGAAGTTTGTCCCTAAAGAAGATCCTCCTAGAGTAGAAAATCCTAAGTCTACTCCTACTCCATCTCCTTCTTCTCAATAAAATGCATTTCTTGGTGATGATTGGGGTTCCTTAGACTTTACAAGCTCCTTCATCAGACAATATAAAGTCAACCCTATCCACCTTATCATTCCAAAAGTATCATTCACACCCACTATCAAAGATGACAATTCTTCTGTATCATGGGATCGTGTGAACACCATTGGCTATACCATTAAAGGTGATCCTCCCCCTTTAGAGGAGTTGCAATAACATTATGGTCCAGGATTCAATATTTCTTCCAAGTATGGATAGAAAGGAAATGGTTTTGGGTGCATGGGTCAAGGAGTTAAGGTCCCTTTAGAATTGAAACTATTCTCTTTTATAGTGGGTTTAGGTTACAAAGCTTCTCCTTTGTCTTCATCCCCTCCATTCTCTAATGTTCCCATGCCTTCTTTCTCTTGTGAGTAGTCAAACTTTTTTGAACAAGAGAAAGGCTTGCTTCCTACTCCTCATCCTTCATCTAATCAAGAGATTATTTTATTGAGGCTTCTTAAAGCCTGCTTCATTACTCTTCCTACTTCTACACATGAGAAGTTTCATAAGAATGATAAAGAAAAACATTCTTTCTATGCATATCTTCAAGTGCTTGGTCATTCCACAAGTGAATGTAATGCCTTGAAGGATAAGATACACCAACTTTATCAATCAGTTGACATTAATTCTTCATCTATTGATGCAACTTCTTCTTTTTCTTTGCATTACAAGTGATATCAAGGTTTACCTCGTTCCTATTATTTCACATATTCTACTCATTTGTGCATTCTTACTATACCTATCTCTTCTTCACCCACACTAGTGCATGTCTATCTCTCACCCATTGCAATGACTATCTTTTTGTCACCCAATGTGGAGAATATCCATCTTTGCCCTTTGTGGTTCTTATAAAAAATTGATCTTAGCTATAGTCGCCTCCCTCCATAATGGGGTTCATCTTATATAGAATCTAATTATCTCTATCAGTAGTGGCTCTCTTCCACAAGCGAAGTTGGTTCTACTGGGCATCTTATCTTTTGGTAGTGGCTTTCCTTCATAAGAAAGGTTGGTTCTACTTATCTTTTGGTAGTGGCTTTCCTTCATAGCAAGGTTGGTTCTACTTATCTTTTGGTAGTGTATTTCCTTCATAGAAAGGTCGGTTCTACTTATCTTTTATCACTTGGCATAACACATCTTGCTAGAGTGTGATCTATCTTTTTAATCATTATCATCTACATGACCAGTATATATAGAGAAATCTAGTGTCTGGGTCATGTACTATATCTTCAACATCAATTTCTTCTCTAACTTCTGGGTGCATTCTTTGTTAAATAAATTTATCCTTTCTTTCTTCTCTCCTTTTTAGAATTCCTCTATGTGTGGTTTCTTGTATTTTGGGGACAACACATAGTACTAAGACAACCTTTTATATCAAGGTCTCTTTCACTTTGCTGACTCAAAAAATTTAGTTTGCTTGTTATGTGCTTGCATGTGTGTGTTATCCATGTTCTTTTCTATGTATCTATATGTTTCTCATGATCTAGCCCCATCATCTTGGAAATTTTCACTTCTAACCTTGTCTTGTGTAGATTTTTCTATCTAATGCATTTGTGTTCTACGTCTTTAGCTTGGGGGAATGCTTCCTTGGCTTGAAGATTTGTTTGCTTCCTCTACAGTATCCTTTTAACATCATGATGTTATTTATGTTCAATAGATTTCCTTTAGCATGCATATTCATGTTGATTCATAAGCTTGCTAAAGTGGGGGCAAAATGTAGAGTAAAAAATTGCATACCCCTTTGCAATTACACCTACACTTTTGTAGCCACTTTAGTGTCGATTCCCCTAGCATTTGAGTGAGATCATTTCATCCCTTGTATTAGCCTTTTCCCTCCCAGGATGCTCTGGATACCTTTTCAGAAGCTATCTTTCATCTTCATTTTTGCATTAGCTACATGTTTCTCTTGCCAGTTGTCATTTTTGAGTGTGATTCATCTGGACACTAGCATGCTGCATGGATGTTCATGCACCATGCATTCATATCATGACATCTTAACATTCAAATGTTGATTTTGTGCATTTTGAATCTTCTCACCTATCTTGGTCAGTTGAAATGGCTTGACAAACCTCTTTTTCCCTCATCTTCTCTCTTTTAAATCCATCTTTTCTCTACATTCAATCTCTCTTGGTTTCATCAATAAATATCTCTCATTTTCTTGGCTCTCACAAATTTCTCTTACTCTCTCTCACTTGCTACAACAATCTCCAGCTTGTGATAACACTCTCAAGCTCTCACAATAATTTATTTGTATCTTTCTTAGATTTCTCAAGCCTTGGTGTTAATATGTTTCTATCTCTCTTACATCTTTGAGCATCTTAGGGATTCATCACATCCCTTATCTATCAAATTATTTATCTTTTCTATTTACATTTTTATCTATCTATGTTTTTGGCTGTCCATGGAGGTGGAAATACCAAAGTGGGGGTTTGACTGAGGCAAGCCCTTATACAGCCCCAACAATTTTCCTCTTTTGTATGTGTGTATGTTTCTTGAAGGGAATTCAACTACACAGAGGTTTGATGTATATATTTGTTATCCATTTCTTTTGTTTAAATCTTTATTATACTTCTTTGTATCTTTATTGTATATTGTTTATTGGCATATTATACTTCTTTGTATCTTTTTTTCACAGTCTGTATGAGACTACAGTGTGTTGTGCAGTTGTCTACACAACACACTGACATCAATGATTAAGATTCTCATATTCAAATCGATAACTCCCTATCGTCTGCTCTTACCATTTCTAAACTATATATCTTCACTAGTTGGAGATATTTGAATTTATGTTGTGAAATTGGCTCTCAAGGGAACATAGTTCTTCCCTTTTCAGGGTCTCTTTTGCACCATTACAAATAGAGAATTGGGTAAAGCTTGTTCTGAAAAAAGAGAACTAAGTTATTGTATCATCTTGGATTAGTGTAAAGTTAGCAAGTAGATTTAGAATAGATAGAGGCTGCAGTAGAAAGGGAAGGCTTCCCTTATAAATAGGAGAGATCATATCTTGCCTTCTGAGAGGTATTATCTCATGTATTGTCGTGAAACTCACATTTGGTAAGCCTCCACATTTTTACAAAAAATTCACCCAACACATTTGTTTGGTCATGATAGGTTTGATCCAATTTTTTTGATATATATAAGTTGGATTGACATGATTTATTTTTAATTGCAATGACATGGTCTCATGAAATTTGGAAGGTTGATATGAGGATTTTTTTCATCTCTTAGAAGTTTGGGATCTTGTTTCAACCATTGATCTTGCACATCCACATAGTGTTGGCATAAGATCCCATTCCGGTGATGCTCCGGTGAAGATTGGTGATGTATGGTAGATGAGATTTCTTAGGAGTTGTCATTGATGGCAACTCAGTCTATTGATCTTATTCGGTATGGAGTTTGGGATATCAGGTATGGAGTTTTGGTACAAGTCTGCTAGTGATACTTTGTGTACAAGTTTGGTGAATAGTTCTCATTTCTGGTGATGTGTTTTTGGTTCTAGTCATTTGAGTTAAGTTGATTCAGTGTGGGAAGCAGATTAACATGCATTATTATCCTCTAGTGTTAATTCTTTAGCATGTTAGAAGGTCCGATATTCAGTAGAGTAGTAAAATAGGGTTATCCTCATTATTGGTGATGTATCGTGTGGTCCAAATTTCTTGAGGTGATTCTGGTGGTTGTTGGTAATTTTGAGGTAATTGGACCGACTTATGGGAAGCATGTGTTCATATATTTTGGATCCGAAATATTGTTTTGGGAAGCTTTGAGCCTACTTGAAGCTACACGTTTCATATTTTGATATTTTGTGAAGCCGAATTATGGGAGATCAATTTTGCTAGTGCGAATATATAAGATTGAATTTGTTAATGCTTTTATGTGTGGATATGATGTGTGAGATGTTTTTGGGAGAGATTGAGTACATTTTCACGTGCACACCTTGAATTTTTTGTTGATCCGGTAATCACTAATAGGGTAGAATAAAGTAGTTTATTAGAATAGTGCAGTAGATCATTTTGTGCCTAATCGGAACTATTTTTTGGCATAATCAGATGCTTTTATTCAGTTCATTACTCATTTTAATAATTTTCTATTAGCCTGTAAGGTAGTAAGACTTCCTCCAAGTTGTAGCCTTTTTGTAATTGAGCAGTGAGCTCTAGGCAGTGTGCTTGAATGCATGTGCATTCCAACTCATGTGATATTGTTCTACTACTGGCCATAGTATAATAATATTGTGGGTTCAAATCCCACTGTGTTTTTTTCCTTCCCAGGTTTCCATGTAAAAATATTGGTGTTATGGTTATGTTCTTGTTAGATTTGTGTTTCTACATTTCAGTTTCTTATTTGTGCATCCAGTTGATTAAGAATCAGATTAACAATTTTATAAATACTGAAACGCCGATTCACCCCCCCCTCGACCTCTTAGTGTTCATCGATTCGAACACTTAAGACTAGGCTATGTTTTTTTTTTTGGATTTTTGAAAGTTTAGGGATGAGATGAAATATGACGAAAGGAGTGACACATGCGACTTAAGGATGAAAATGCACCAAGTTTTTTTTTTTTTTGGGGGGGGGGTAATTTTGAGATTTTAAAAATATTTAAGAAATACAAATCTAAAGGTGTAACCCTAAGAGACTAAAATGAAGTCAAGACCTTTAAAGGAAAAAATGATAGATAAGGACAAATTTATACCATCACTAGACTCATGAGCTAAGGTTTTGACTTGATAATGATGGTAATTCACAAATTTTTGATAAGGTATAGACTTCTTAACAATATCATGGGATTTGGTCCTAAGACTTGATGTTTTGGGATTTTCAAAATCTAATTTAGGATCTAAATGCACTATAAGGATTCACACTAAGGAAATCAAATGTCTGAAAATAAGAATTTGACTTAAATGGATATGTGCTAAAGGGAATAGAAATCAACCACTGTGAAATATTTTGGGATTGAGCTAGAGAATGTCCTAATTTGGAGATAATGCAAACTGAGGTAATAATTGATCCTATGAATTTGGAAGATGAGAAACTATGCAAAGATTATCATAATATGATTTTGGGATTGTAATAAAAAATGATTTGGGATAATGCCAAGATGGACCTAAAACCTAGGAAGGATAATGGTCATGCAATATTTATCCTAAGATGATATGAGATTGGTATAAATAGTGATTTGGGATAATGAAAAGATGAACCTAAAACCTAGTACGGATAATTGTCAAGCATGATTTATCCTAACATGATATGAGATAATATGAAAATAAATCTAAGACTTAAGAGAGTGACAACTATGCATAGTTTATCCTAAGATGAGACCTATGCAAGGTTGAAACATTTTGGATCTTCCCATGTTTTGAAGTTTTAAGGTTGCAATGTTTGACACTATTTGGAGTTTGCAATGTTTTGGATTTTGGACAAGGTTTTTGAATTTGCAATGTTTGAAGTTTCAAATGAAGTTTTGATTTTTGATTGGAAATGTCTACCACAAACACTCATATAAAAAATAGTAGATGGAATGGATACTTGATTGCTTGACTTTGAAACAAAATCATAGTAATGACTAAAAGGGGTCTAGATTAGCCCAAATTTAATATTACCAGTTTCAAAAATAAAAAAACACTTGAAAACATATACAACTTAGGCTCGAAAGTGGATACTACTTGTTGAGGCACCCACTGATAACTCAATGATGAACGGATAGTACCAAACCGGTACTGAGAGGGGGGGGTGAATCAGTATAGACAAAAACACATTCCTAAAACCGGTTTGTTAGCAGACACTGCGCTTTGGTAGACAAACAGTAACAATGGTCTTAAACTAAGTACAACTGACAAAAACCCAGAATAACTAAGACAAGCATAAACCAGTTAACACTTATCTTTTCATACAATCTAATACTTCATTTCTATTTCACCCTAGTGCATGAATAGGTAATCTATCATCATAGATATATAAATAGCTAGATCAACATGATTTACCTTCAGACACACATCACTTAAACTATCACATGAATAAAACCACACATGACACGGAAATTTTTCACGTGGAAACCCAATTGGGAAAAACCACAGTGGGGATGAATACCCACAAGTTGTTTTTGAACTCTTTAGGAGTCTGCTCTGTTAGGAGCCTTGTCCCATTAGAGACTGATATAATAGGTTCTATTAGGAACCGATCCTATTAGGGATCACCTAGTTAAGGGATGGCTAGAATACCCGATTAAGGGTTAAACATTGCTAAAGGTTACCTTGTTAGAGGATTTCAAGAACTCAATGGTTTTGAGTCACCCTGTCAAAGGATTTACAGTAAGCTGGTTAAAGCTACCCTATCAAGGGATTTCCCAACTGTTGAAGTGGTTAGAGATCAATAGGTATTGCAATGATCTAGTAACAACACTTAATGCCAATGCAGATCTGCTTTAGCTCCTCTTCACCTTCTGCACTTACACTCTGCAGGTATCACTTCTCTCCTCTGGTTTGGCAAGAATCATGTATCTCTTCACTTGGATACACACATACAATTTTTTCCAACAACCTCAGAAAGAAACACAACATCAACCTTATAGGAAACCGATAGGTCGGTAGCATAAACCTTAAACCCTAAACCTGTTAGGTTAAGTAATTCAAACAGTTCAATCCTGACCATTGAGCACATTGCATTAAATGCAACAGTCTTGAAAAGATCTCAAGACGTTCTCCATCATTCATTTTCCACCGCTTTCATGGTGGCTGATAACCCATCACATGTTTTCACCATTTATAGACTTCGCACATTCCCGAGGTAGATAGGAACAGTCTCCTTCATGCAAGATCCTTCACATGCACAAGGCTGATGTGGCAACATGATCTGTTCTTCATTACAATACTAACTCATCACACAAAGTCACCGATTGAGTCACACAGGCTTGAAGCACTTCAACCAGAAACCTTGAAGTTGAGACTACCAATCAATAGTCATACAAAGCTTCCATGTACTAGTTCCCATAACCACATGCCGGTTCACCTTGAACAAACACACCACTTCACTTTGGCACATATACCGGTTCACAATGATACCGGTTCTCACATATACTAGTTCTTGGTAACATACCGGTTCTCTCTTCTTCAGCATATTGACATCAAAGACAACATACAATGTCATCATGTCCTCATACCAGTTCACATAATGCCAACAATCTCCCCCTTTGGCATTGATGGCAATATAAAAAGATATCTCTCCGCTTCACACCTTCTCCCCCAATTTCTGCAGATATCTTCTCCGCTTCACTTCTTCTCCCCCTTTGACAACAATGCCAAAGTGGAGGCACAAGATTCCTTGTTCCATTATGCTGCTCCCCCTGAGGAGTAGCATCATTCAAAACATCTATCCTGAAAAAAAATTTGACTATGCAATACCTGACTGATGTGGAGCGTATACCTTTAGTTCACCTCCTGAAGGGGTAGCACCCCTAATTCACCTCTTAAGTACATAAATGTAGCCTTTGGGAGAGGCTTGGTGAATATGTCTGCTAATTGCTCCTTACTGGAAACATGTTCCAATGCAATCTCTTTCTTTTGAACCTTTTCCCTCAAGAAATGGTACTTAAGCTCAAAGTGCTTGGTTCTAGAAAGTAAAACCGGATTCTTGGAGATGTTAATTGCACTAGTATTGTCACAAAATATACTCATCGGTTCAGATATAGGAACTTTGAAGCCATTTAATACATGCTTCATCCAAATTGTCTGAGTGTAGTTCATGAAAGCCACAACATACTCTGCTTTTGCTGTAGACTGAGAGATACAACTCTGCTTCTTACTCATCCATGAGACCAATCTACCACCAAGAAAGAATGCACCACTGGTTGTGCTCTTCCGGTCGTCCACATTACCTGCCTAGTCAACATCTATGAATACTTTCAAGTTAAAATCCTTGCTATATGGATACCACAATCCATAATCAATAGTTCCCTTCAGATATCTAAGATTCCACTTGACTGCAACCAAGTGGGATTCTCTTGGAATTTTCTGGAACCTTGCAGTAATGCCAACTACATGTGCAATATCTGGTCTACTATGCACTACATAATGCAACTTACCAATCATTGATCGGTATTCCTTCTCATTAACCAATCCTGAGTCATCCTCTTTGGATAGTTTACAATTGGTCACCATCGGTGTACCAACTGGTTTGCTATCTTCCATGCCAAAGGTCTTCAACACCTCTTTGACATACTTGGACTGAGTGATAAAGATTCCATGTTTCATCTACTGAATTTGTAGTCCAATGAAGAACTTAATCTCCCCTATGAGTGACATCTCAAACTCTTTCTTCATCTCATCTGCAAACTCATGACTCATCTTGTCATCTCCACCAAAGATAATGTCATCAACAAATACTACACAGATCAGGATCTGATCTCCTTCAGATTTCAAGTAGATATTGCTATCTTCGCTTGTTCTCTCAAATCCAATCTTCACAAGATGGGAGTGCAGGCATTCATACCAATCTCTAGGTGCCTTCTTTAGACCATATAAGGCTTTATGTAGCCTACACACCATGTCACTATCTTCAAATAGGGCAAACCCATCTGGTTGCTCTATATACACCTCTTCAAGTACACCATTTAGGAATGCATATTTTACATCCATTTGATATACTTTGAATCCTTTAAAAGCTGCATATGCAAGAAGCATACAAACTCCTTCCAATCTAGCTATAGGAGCAAAGGTTTCTCCATACTCTTCTCCTTCTTCTTGGGCATATCCTTTACACACCAGTCTGGCTTTGTTTCTAATCACTGTGCCATCCTCATTCAGCTTATTTTTGAAAACCCATTTGGTACCAATGATATTTTTATGCTCCAGTCTGGGTACAAAAGACCATGTACCATTTCTCTCTATCTGGTCAAGTTCCTCTTCCATTGCCTTGATCCAGTCTTCATCTTTATGTGCCTCTTTGAATGATTTAGGCTCAAATTTAGAGATCATACATGAGTTTTCTCTGACCTTTCTTCTTGTAAGGATTCTAACATCCTTATCTCCTATGATCTGCTTAGGATCATGATTCAGCTTGACATACCGAGGAATAGTCTTAACAGATTCCTCTTGCTTTTCTTCTTCATCCTCATCTACATCTACAGGTGTAGGAACACTATTACTGGTACTTGGTTGACTGGCAATTGGTTCCCAGAAGGTTACAACCGGTTCATTTACCGCTTGCTCACTGTCGATTTCCTTAGTTTTCTCAGAGGTTTCATCAACTCTCACATTAATTCTTTCCATAATTCTCTGAGTCCTATTATTGAAACACTTGAGAGCTTTGCTCTTGGTGGAATACCCTAGGAATATTCCCTCATCACATTTCACATCAAATTTGCTTTGGTGTTCGCTCCTCTTGATGTAACATTTGCTACCAAACACTTTGAAGTAGCTAACCATAGGTGTCTTACCGGTCCAATACTCATAAGGATTTTTATCCTTACCTTTCTTAATGAGTACTTGGTAATGAGTACCCGATTCATTGTGTAGACTACAGTGCTCACCACTTCTCTCCAAAAGGTGTGAGCAACCTTTCCTTGAATCATCATTGTTCTTGCTGCTTAAACCACAGTCTGGTTATTCCTCTCTACTAGGCCATTCTGCTGTGGAGTCCGGGGGGCAGACAATTGCCTCTTGATGCCATGTTCTTCATAGTACTTGTTGAATTCACCGGAAATGAACTCCCCTCCTTGATTAGTTCTAAGGCACTTGATCCTTTTACCACTTTCCTTCTCCACTAATGCTCTGAAAGCTTTGAACTTTCCAAAAGCTTTAGACTTATCTTTCAAGAATGTGACCCACATCATTCTTGAGCAGTCATCAGTGAGAATCATGAAGTACTTATCACCCTGCACACTCCTAGTTTTCATAGGACCACACAAATCAATATGCACAAGATCAAGTAAATTGTCAGCAGTGAAAGGTTTACCTTTAAAGGTTGAGGAAGACATTTTCCCTAGTTGACACTCTCTACACAAGGTATTTTCTGGTTTGCTCAGCATTGGCAACCCTCTAACTGCCTTGATCTTATCAACCTTCACAATGTTATCAAAGTTTACATGGCAAAGTCTCCTATGCCATATCCAGCTGTCATCGAACTTGGCCATAAGACATGTACTAATATTTGCATTCAGCTGAAATAGGTTACCTTTGGTCTGCATGCCGGTGGCCACCAATTCACCATTCTTTCCTTTGATTCTGCACACTCCATTCTTGAATTCCAGAGTGAGACCACTATCATTCAGTTGGGAAACACTTAGAAGGTTGTGTCTGAGACCATCAACCCAATACACATTGTTAGCACTACTCTTTCCATTCAGAGAGATGGACCCTCTGCCTTTGACAATTCATGGTGCATCATTACCAAAGCAAACCACACCACCATCATACTCTTCCAAGGATAGAAACTTATGTCGGTCACTAGTCATATGGTGAGAACAACCACTGTCAATAATCCACTCATTGTAACTATCAAAGCGGGAGACAAGAGCCTTCTTGTCTGACACATCTTCCTTGATAGCAACAAACACAATATCTTCATTTTCTTCATCTTCTAATTCCTCATCTGTGACACCTTCATCAACTGCCAGAAAACAGTTTCTCTGGTTTCCTCCTTTGAATTTCTTGAACCTTTCTGGTTTGTCCCTGTTGTCACCATTAGGATAGTTTACATCAATATGTCCTATCCAGTTACAAGAAAAGAATTTCAAAGGGAGTTTATCTCTATATTTACTGGTTCCTTTAGTAAGTTTCCTGGCAAGAAGAGCTTCAAATTCCATCAGAATCTCCTCATCATCCATTTCTCTGCTCTGTCTTGGTTCACCACTAGTGCTTGCTTCTTTTCCTTTTCTGGATGGTACAACAGAAGCTTTAAAAGCTGATTCAGTCTTTTGAACACTTCCATCAAAACTATTTAGCTTATAGGCTGTCAACTTTGCAATGATGGAGTCTAGGGATACCTTAGTCTTGTCTATTGATCTCAACTCCTAAATAACAACCCTTATTGCATAGACCGGTAATAAGGATCTCAGAACTTTGCTTACTACAATGGAATCTTCCATTTTACCACCTGCACTCTTGATATCTCCGACAACAGTTTTGATTCTTATTCCATATTGTTGAATGGTCTCACCTTCAACCATCCACATGTCTTCAAACTTTCCTCTAAGGCTTTATTCCTTAGCTTGTTTTACATGCTCATCACCGCCATAGATATTTTCAAGAGTATCCCATACTTCTTTGGGATTTACTTTATCTTGGACATCAATAAACTCAATCTCAAATAAACTACTAATTAGGGCTTCCATGACTTGCCCATTCTCCTGCATCTCTCTCTTTTGGTCATTGGTGAGAGTACCGGTAGGGGCAGCATAAGCATTCTCAACATAGCTCCAGTGTTGAGCACCCATGCTTCTGATGTATATCTTCATTCTGTCTTTCCATATATTGAAATTATCATTGTTGAAATTTGGACCTTCCCTCTTCATCATTAGACTAGGATCTTTTCCTCAAGCGGTTAAGTTTATAACACAGAGGACCTGGAGAATGCTCTGATACCAATTGATAACTCAATGATGAATGGATAGTACCAAACTGGTACTGAGAGGGGGGTGAATTAGTACAGACAAAAAAATATTCCTAAAACCAATTTGTCAGTAGACACTACGCTTTGGCAGACAAACAGTAACACCGGTCTTAAATTGAGTACAACCGGCAAAAAACCAGAATAACTGAGACAAGCATAAACCGGTTAACACTTATCTTTTCATACAATGTAATACTTCATTTCCATTTCACCCTAGTGCATGAACATGTAATCTATCACATAGATATATAAACAGTTAGATCAACATGATTTACCTTCAGACACACATCACTTAAACTATCACATGAATAACACCACACATGACACACAAATTTTTCACGTGGAAACCCAACTGGGAAAAACCACCGTGGGGATGAATACCCACAAGCTATTTTTGAACTCTTTAGAAGTCCACTCTGTTAGGAGCCTTATTTGGTTAGAGACTGATACAATAGGTTCTATTAGGAACCGATCTTGTTAGGGATCACCCAGTTAAGGGATGGCTAGAATACCCGATTAAGGGTTAAACCCTCTTAAAGGTTACCTTGTTAGAGGATTTCAAGAACTCAATGGTTCTGAGTCACCCTGTCAAAGGATTTATAGTAAGCCGGTTAAAGCTATCCTATTAAGGGATTTCCCAACTATTGAAGTGGTTAGAGATCAACAGGTATTACAATGATCTGGTAACAACACTCAATGCCAATGCAGATCCTCTTTAGCTCCTCTTCACCTTCTGCACTTACACTCTGTAGGTATCACTTCTCTCCTTTGGTCTGGCAAGAATCACACATCTCTTCACTTGGATACACACACACAACTTTTGCCAACAACCTCAGAAAGAAACACACCATCGACATTATAGGAAATAGATAGGTCAGTAGCATAAACCCTAAACCCTAAACCTGTTAGGTTAAGCAATTCAAATGGCTCAATCTTGACCATTGAGCACATTGTATTAAATGCAACAGTCTTGAATTGATCTCAAGACGTTCTCCATCATTCATTTTCCACCGCTTTCATGGTGGCTGATAACCCATCACACGTTTTCACTGTTTACAGACTTCGCACATTCCCGAGGTAGATAGGAACAATCTCCTTCATGCAAGATCCTTCACGTGTACAAGGTTGACATGGCAACATGATCTGTTCTTCGTTACAATGCTAACTCGTCACACAAAGTCACCGGTTGAGTCACACAGGCTTGAAGCACTTCAACTGGAAACCTTGAAGTTGAGACTACCAACTGATAGTCATACAAAGCTTCCATGTACCGGTTCCCATAACCACATGCTGGTTCACCTTGAACAAACACACTGCTTCACTTTGGTACATATACCAGTTCACAATGTTATACCGGTTCTCACATATACCGGTTCTTGGTAACATACCGGTTCTCTATTCTTCAGCATATTGACATCAATGACAACATACAATGTCATCATGTCCTCATACCGGTTTACATAATGCCAACACCCGTTACATAGAAATACCACAGACAAAGTGGATATATAGAGATCTTGTGATATTGGCTCCCCCACCAGAGCATAGGCACACCATATCTCAATATCCAAAGATTTGGAAACCTTTTTGACCGAGAAATTTTATATCTCATGATGAAGGGTACATGAGGGATATCTGTGAGATGCAATCTGCATTCTCTTAATCAACGAGCATGGGTTTTTGGCTTCCTACAACAATTGGCTCTTGGTTATTTGAGGAACAAAGATAAATAATGGATTCATAAAGCAAGCTACTTAAAGCTCTTACAACCATCATCAAAAGACCTTAATTTAAATTACACTCTAGTACTAGACTAGATTCTCAGACAATAGGATGTTATGAATATCTGAGGCGTGGACTGGACTCTCAGACAATAGGTATCTTGATGCACACAAGTTCATGAACACCAATGATGGTATAAATGTGAGACTATTAGATCATACAAGAGAAACCACCAAACACACCATACCACAAAAAGATGCCCCAATATACACCAACTAGGACATGTCAAGATGTAGGATGATCAAGGAAGCCCTGAATAGGTACAATCCTAAGACACAAGATGCAAATCAAAGAGGAAAAGCTCTAACATGGAAACAAAATACACATGGCCAACTGATATCTCTTGCAAAGAGTAGGACATGGATTTGGATATACTACTAGAGATGAGAAAGATACATACCAATGGGAAGGAATATGGATTTGGATAAACTGCCATACATGGGAAGGATATGGATAGATTAATGGATGACAAAAGACAAGCTAGTTGTGTGGGGTTTGTAGATGGGAGAATTTCCACTGAGATTTGATTAGTAGAGTATGGATGGGTGTTTGGATAACACATAAGTAAATATAAGCTCAGATAGATGGGAAAATCTTAGTTTGATGGGGGTCATAAATGGATTGTATAGGATGGAAGGAGGATAAATGATTGGATATGATAGGATTAGATTGTGGATAAAGAATAAAGGGAGTGGGATTAATGGCAAGGGAGAACTAAGGCTTGGTAAAAGGATGGAATGGATGGAGAGATTACTTAGATAGGAGATGGAGGGATTAAGAAGATGGATAGTGATAGGATATGGAGGATGAACAGATGAAGGATATTATAATGGAGATCTAAGAACTATGTTGCAAAGGAGTACCATGCCCCACATTAGAGGTAGTGCAATTAAGGATAGAAGGATGGTGGATAAAGACATTTGAGATGGAATAATAAAGTGTAAGAGGTATGAATGGAGGAGGAATGAAGGCTTGTAGTTTCCAAATCATGCATTTTAATTTTTCTTTGCTTCTAGCTTTTTTATCCATATCAAAGATAGGAAGGAAGGATGGGTTTGGATAGGATGAGGAATATGAGATGGAGGATATTTATATGATAGTCAAGATAAAAAATATGAAAGGAGGATGGATGTAGATAGCATGCGAATAGAAGATAAGAAATATGGTTGATGTGAATGATAGGATGGATTGGATGAAGCTTTCCTTCAAGTGTAGAGTGTGAGGGGATGCATGAATTATACATGATGTTTGTTTACCAATTTTTCATCATGGTACTTATCCAAGGTGCCACTAGAAGTGGTTTTTAGCATTGGATGAATTTTTTTCTCTTTACTCTTTTTTGTTGTTGGTTTTTTTGAATTTTTTGGGAATATTTTGGATGGATAGGGATGAGGATAAGTGGATGTAGATAAGTGGATTTGGAAGATAGTGGATGTATGATAAGATAGAGGAAGGACTCAAGCTTCTAGTTTCATGGATAGTATCCCTTAAAGATGTGCTATAATGAACCAAGATAATTGTAGGTATGCTCATAGATGTTGGTAGAAATAGATAGGGAGATGGAGGAGGATAAGGATTTATGAAAATGATTGGATTAAAGGAATGGTACTTACCCAAGGCGCCACTAGAAGTGGTTTTCACCATTGGATGAATTTTTTTCTCTTTACTCTTTTTTGTTGTTGGTTTTTTTAATTTTTTTGGGAATATTTTGGATGGATAGGGATGAGGATAAGTGGATGTAGATAAGTGGATTTGGAAGATAGTGGATGTATGATAAGATAGAGGAAGGACTCAAGCATCTAGTTTCATGGATAGTATCCCTTAAAGATGTGCTATATTGAACCAAGATAACTATAGGTATGCTCATAGATGTTGGTAGAAATAGATAGGGAGATGGAGGAGGATAAGGATTTATGAAAATGATTGGATTAAAGGAATGGTACTTACCCAAGGTGCTACTAGAAGTGGTTTTCACCATTGGATGAATTTTTTTCTCTTTACTCTTTTTTGTAGTTGGTTTTTTTGAATTTTTTGGGAATATTTTGGATGGATAGGGATGAGGATAAGTGGATGTAGATAAGTGGATTTGGAAGATAGTGGATGTATGATAAGATAGAGGAAGGACTCAAGCATCTAGTTTCATGGATAGTATCCCTTAAAGATGTGCTATATTGAACCAAGGTAATTGTAGGTATGCTCATAGATGTTGGTAGAAATAGATAGGGAGATGGAGGAGGATAAGGATTAATGAAAATGATTTGATTAAAGGAATGGTACTTACCCAAGGCGACACTAGAAGTGGTTTTCACCATTGGATGAATTTTTTCCTCTTTACTCTTTTTTGTTGTTGGTTTTTTTGAATTTTTTGGGAATATTTTGGATGGATAGGGATGAGGATAAGTGGATGTAGATAAGTGGAATTGGAAGATAGTGGATGTATGATAAGATAGAGGAAGGACTCAAGAATCTAGTTTCATGGATAGTATCCCTTAAAGATGTGCTATATTGAACTAAGATAACTGTAGGTATGCTCATAGATGTTGGTAGAAATAGATAGGGAGATGGAGGAGGATAAGGATTTATGAAAATGATTGGATTAAAGGAATGGTATTATGAAAAATGGATGTGGGATAATGGATGGGGTTTTGAAAGACTTGAGGATAAATGGATGGGGATGTTGAAAGGATCAACATTGGCACACACCTTGAAGGGTGGTGGAGGCATGAAGGAGAGGGTGTTAAATTAGATGGAGGATCAAATGTGGATTTTGGAATACGAGGATCCAAAATAGATGAAGGGGATGACGGACTTAAGATAGTGGATTTTGAGACATAAGGGCCCAAAATGGATTTTGAAGATGGAGGATTTAAGGACTTATGAGTGGAGGGAGCTTCTAGATTAGAAAGTTTGGATGCCACTTTGTATTTCTCTTTGAGATACATTTCTTATATAAGTAGTTTGGGAATCCACATAGTTTTTTATTTTGTCTTTTTGGGCCTTTGTGGCCTTTTGGATTTTTAATTCTTTTGGATCATATTTTTGTTTTCTTGAGCATATCTTTTTGATGGGACATGTTGATCCTTGGATGTTTGTGGATTTTTGGAATTATGCATTTTATATTTGGCATCCAAATTGCTTCCAATAGAAATGGTGTAGGTGCATGAGGATGTATGACTTGGATATTTTGTGGATGGGATGATAGAGGGAGAATGTTGGAAGGAATTCAAGGATTTGTAACTTTGTTGATATTTCTTAGGGGTCATTTGAGGTGATGGAGTGGTGGATGGAGGGATGTAATGACCCAAGATGGATGGAAGGGATGAAGGGCCTAGCTTTGGAGCATAAGGACCCAAACTGGATGTGGATGAGGAAGGAATTGACTTTAGGACATAAGGACCCAAAATTTGGAAGATGGGCAATGGAAACATTTGGATTTAGATGGAGGATTCAGAAGAGATGGAAGGTATACCAACATATTGAGCATAAGCTTTGTATCCAAGGCCATATGAACTTGTATTTTCTTTGACTTGAAGGGGTTCCAATTGTTGAATATCCAGGCAACTGAGAGGGGGGGAACCAGTTGACAACAATAATTACTTTTAAGCTTGATTATCAAATCTAGAATTATTAGCAGAATTAATAAAATAAATAAATACCAAAGCACATGCACATATCAAATTAGACACTAGAGACACAAGAATTTACATGGAAAACCCAAGAAGGGAAAAACCATGGAGAATGATAATTATCAATATATAAACACTGGTTAAGGTGATTTTTACAAAGGCTGTCTCATTGTTAGGATTCTCACTACAGGTGGGATCACTACCCAGAAAGGCTCACTGTAAAGGGCTCACTGCCCAAAAGAAGGCTCACTATCAAAGAAGAAAGAAAGATACAAGAGAATCCACCACTGAAACACAATCTGCACATCTGGAACTACTTTCAATAACAATCCGCAATACAACTCTAATAAATCAACTAGATTAGTTTAATCTCACATGTCTTAAACACAAAAATCCATATCTCCACTCATCCAAAACAACCTCTATATAAAATATCTCTGGAAAAAATATGATCCTTAATGTCGGCTAAGACAGGGATTCAAAATAGGCCATTACTAAACATTCTAGTGGTGAAAAGGAATTTGAAGTAGACCTCATCACAACATTCCTCATCAAACATACCAACATACTACATATTTTTCCAAAGATAAACCCAAAATATCATCCACACGCTATACAATAGTCCTAGCACAATCTTGACTTCTAGACCAAGATCTTGACTTTCGGGTTAAGTTGAACCCAAGAATAGCATGAAATAATATTAGCAACACATCTTTCAAAAAGACAAGTCATTTGGGAATTCTGGGAAACCTCCAAACACATAACACCATCTCATACATATGCTGCTACCTAACATACCACATTCAGACCTAATCCAGACCACAAGATTTTACATTAATGAAAACACATTACATAATGCTAACAATCTCCCCCTTTGTCACTGATGGCAACATTCATCAAGACACAGAAAAAATATACAAATTATACTCTCTCTCCCCCTTTGACATAAATGAGAAAAGCGAGCGAAAATTCCCCCTAAGAAACTCACTCCTACTCCCCCTAAGAGGAAGCACCCAAGCATTAGTCCAGAAAAGAATATGCAGGATACTCACTGGACCAGTACACATCAAAATGCACATTAGTTCAAATTGGAAAGGGGTGTACCCCTAACTTCTACTGGAGATACTCAAAAGTATCTTTTCATAACACCTTAGTGAATATATCTGCAATCTGCTCTTTTGTAGGTATGTACTCAAGTCTGACTTTATTATCCACCACTTTTTGCCTCAAGAAGTGGTACCTAATAGATATATGATTTATTTTGGAATGTTGTACCATATTCTTTGAAATATTTATTTCACTAGTGTTATCAGACATATTTGAGATAGGGTCATCAAACTTTACACCAATATCCTTCAAAGTCTACTTCATCCATAGAATCCGAGTGCAAGAAGAAGATGCTATAATGCATTATGCTTCTACTGTAGATAGAGATATAGAGTCTTGCTTCTTACTCGACCAAGCAACCAATCGAAACCCAAGGAAGAATGCTCCTCCACTTGTATTTTTCTGGTCATCACACTTTCGGTCCAATTTGCATCTGTATAAGTTGTCAAGGTAAAATCTGAGCTCCTAGGATACCATAAACCAAACTGATCTTATTTGCCTTTAAGATATCTGAAAATCATTTTTACTACCACAACATGTGATTCTTTTGGTTCTTTCTAAAATCTAGATGCCAAACATATTGCATACATGATATCTGGTCTGGTAGTTATCAAGTATAACACTCCTCCAATCATTGATCTATACCGACTTGCATCTACCTTAGGAGATTTATTATCTTTTCTTAAATTTCATTCGGTGGTCATAGGCATACACACTAGTTTGGAGTTCTCCAATCCAAACTTCTTTAACAATTCTTTGATGTACTTAGATTGAGAAATGAAAATTCCTGTCATTCTGATTAACTTGCAAACCGAGGAAGAAATTTAACTCACCAATCATGGACATTTCAAATTCTTTCTGCATCTCATTAGCAATTTTTTTGCACATGCCTTCATTTCCTCCAAAGATTATATCATCAACATATACCACAACAATTAGGATTTTACCTAAATCTATCTTAAAGTATAAATTATTGTTAGCTGAACCTTTTTGAAATCCTTGCTCAATCATATACTTGTCTAGTCTTCCATACTAGGCTCTAGGGGCTTGTTTCAGTCTATACAAGGCCTTTTTTATCTACAAACAATGTTTGGATCATCCCTTAACCTGAAACCTTCTATTTGTTCAATGTAAACTTCTTCTTTCAACTCTCCATTCAAGAATGTTGATTTCATATCTATCTAATAAACCTTGAAGTCCTTAAATGCTGCAAAATGCCAGGAACATCCGGATTGCCTCCATCCAAGTAACCAAGGCATAAATCTTATCAAATTCAATGCCTTCTATTTGAGTGTATTCTTTGCAAACCAACCTTTCCTTATTTCTTATAACCTTTCCATATTCATCTAGCTTGTTCCAAAATACCCATTTAGTTCCAATCACATTTTTTTTTTCACTCCATTAGCTAACTCCCATGTCTGATTTTTCTCAATCTGATCCAATTCCTCTTTCATTGCCTTCATCTAGTTTTGGTTATTACATGCTTCTTCTATTATCTTAAGCTTTGTTTTAGATAGTAAACATAACAAGACTTACTCTTGAGCCGCTTTGCTTCTTGTGATGATACCTTTTCTCTTATTTCCAATGATCTGATCTTTTGAATGATTCCTCTGAATATATCTTGGAGTTTTGGATGTAGATGTAGATGTTGAAGCATCTTGATCTTCCTTTCTTCACTTTCGTTCTCTTCTTCCTTTTTATTTACTTCAGACTCGTCATATTCATATCCTACTGCTATTTCTAAGTCTTTTGAGGTATTTTCTTCAACTCTCACATTTGCACTTTCAACAATCTTATTTAGCCTTTTGTTGTAACACTAGTATGCTTTGCTCTTTGTCAAGTAACCCAAGAATATGCCTTCATAGATATGAATAGATAATTTGTGTGCCATTGAATCAAGATCTACCTCAAGTGGTTAAGCTCTATATCAAGGAACCAAATCTCTAGTACCAATTGTTGAATATTTGGGCAACTGAGGGAGGGGGGGAATAAATTCACAACAATAATTACCTTTTAGCTCAATTCTCAAATTCAGAATTATTATTAGAATTAATAAAATAGATAAATACCAAAGCACATGCACATATCAGATTAGACACAAGAGACACCATAATTTATATGGAAAACCCAAGAAGGGAAAAACCACAAAGAATGCTAATTCTCAATGTATAAACACCAGTTAAGGTGATTTTTACAAAGGGTGGCTCACGGCTAGGATGATCACTGTAGGTGGGCTCACTGCCTAGAAAAGTTCAGTGTCAGAGAGCTCACTGCCCAGAAGAGGGCTCAGTACCAAAGAAGAAAGAAAGATACAAGATAATCCACCACTGAAACACAATTTGCACATCTAGTTCTGCTTCTGGTAAAAATCCACAACACAACTCTAATACATGAATTAGATTCCTTTAATCTCTCATATCTTCAACACAAAAATCCATATCTCCACTCATCCAAAACAACCTCTATATATACTGTCTTTGGAAAAAAATGTTCCTCAATGTCGGCCAAGACATGGATCCAAAATAGGTCATCACTAAACATTCTGGTGGTGGAAAGGAATTATAAGTAGACCTTATCACAATGTTCCTCATCAAACCTATCAACATGCTACATGCTTTGCCAAAACCGGACCCAAAATATCATCCACACACTATAAAATAGTCCTAGCACAATCTCGCCTTTCGAACCAAGATGTTGACTTTCAGGTTAAACCAGACCCAAGAATAGCATTGAATAATATTAGAAACACATCTTTTGAAAATCCAAGTTATTCAAAAATTCCGGGAAACCTCCAAACACATAACACCATCTCATACATACACTGTTGCCTAACATACCACTTCTGGACCTAATCCAAACCACAAGATTTGACATCAATGACAACACACAACATAATTCTAACACCAATATGCCTTGTTCATAGAGGCATAACCCTTTGCCTTGATAATTCATTTTTTGAATTTTTTTTTTTCCAATAAGATACTTATTATTTTGGAAGAAAGATGCAAGTCCATTTTGAGGGGGATGGGGTGTGGAAGGGATTGTAAGATCTTGGAGGCAACCAGAATGGATGAAGGTGGAAGAGCCAAGTTGATAGGTATGGGATTTATGGATAGATTAGATAGGGATGATGGGATCTTGTGTAAGATTGGGATCTTATGGGGGATTAAGAGGAATATTAGGATCATGACATGGATTGGGATCATGACATGGAGATGAAGAATACTTTGATCTTGACTTGAGATGGGATCATGTGGTGGATTAGGGGGGATGATTGATTCTTGAGATGGAATGAAATGATGCAATAGAGTGGAGGGTAGATTTGGGTTTGGAGATGGAATGGGAGTGGATGGTAGACTTGGATTTTGAGATGGAGAAACATCATGAGAAGGAGAGATGCTTTGATCTTAAGGTGGAGGAGAATCTATGCTAGCATGTGCTGGAATAAGCACTAGAGATGGGTTGGGGTTGGGGGAATGGTGTGATGGAGGAGGAGGTGGACTCTTCAACTTAGACAAATGGGGGGATGGGAGTATCATGAAGCTTAGGGGATTAAGGTTCTTCTTGGTTTGGAGGGGATGGAAGTGAATGTATGACTTGGAGAGATTGCACAAATTTAGTTTTAGGTGGGGATTTATTCTCCTTTGCTAGTATTTCTTGGAAAAAAAATGGAGAAAGGACTAGGAGGATGGGGATGATGTGGATTTCAGAGGATTAGGGTTATGTGAATGTTTGGGATTAGATGGAAGATTCGGATTATGTGGTGAGGAAGTAAGATTAAGGCTTGGAGAACTGTTGTGTAAGGGACTTGGATGGTGAGTGGAGGTGTTTTAAAAAGATGGGGATTGGGATATGAATGGGGGAGAAGATAAAGATATACATATTAGATTGGAGGGGTATGTGGGTGAGGCGTAAAATGGAGACACAGATGGGGAATAAGATGTATTTCCCTTGTCAAAGGTAGGGGAAGGATAAGAGATGTGAGATGAATTGGGATTGACTTGGTAAGTGGGTTGGGGTGGGAGACATGAATAGGTGGAAGTTAGATAACTTTGAGGCATGCATGTGCTAGATGGGCATGATTGGTAGCGTGATACTTGAACTTCCATAACCATTTCTTCAAACCAACCCATGATGTTTGAATATGGATTTTGGGAAGCCAACTTTTTTCTTTTGTGAGAGTGTGTAGACCATGCAAGGGTAACCTAGAGATGACAAATAAGTAAATAAAATTGAGATGATATGGATCAAAATGATCACGAAACTATGACGAGATGTGAGATGAAAGGTGAGGATTAGGACTTAGCAAATTTAGATTTGATATGATTGGATGGTCCTTAGATTAGGAAAAGATTGATTTGGATTTGGATAACACCTTGATGCTTGGATTAGGATTAGGTAAGGTGTAGGGATTAGCGGTGTGGGCCAAAAACCAAGGTAACAACCAAGCTAGGCTAAATTCAGATCTTTGGATTATGATGAAGTCATCCCCTACTTAGGATATGTTCAGTTACTAAGAAATATTATACAAGGACTAGGGTTTGGATCAACCCAAATGATTGAGATTAATTGAGAAAATTACTTGAGGTAGATTCTTTCTCAAGCACAAGGCTAATTAGGGATCGACGAATGATAATGATCTAAATTAGACTTCACAAAGTGATGATGTTGGATTAGGATTGATGATTGATGATTGGATTAAAGGATTGATTTGGTTGATATGCTAAGTCCTCAAAGGGGGGATGAAAATGATTATGGAAGAATGAATTGATAATAGGCAATAGAAGGGGAAGGTTACCCAAGACTATATTGATGGTTGGCCAGAGATATCAATTGGGGATTGATGATTGTTTGCATGGATAAAAATTGATTGGAGATTTATTTAAAGTAGAGATGACGAAACAAAGGTGGAGATAGCAAAACTCAGTTTGACTCTAACAAGGAAAAATTTGATGGATTTTTGGTCAAACCTGAAAATATTGGGATTGTTTGTCTTGGCAAGAGATATCAAGCAATGAATAAAGGTTGACCAAGGTGATGCTTGAACCTAGTGTAAGAGACGAGGGCCTAAATTAACCTAATGTGACAAATTCATTGGTATAAATATTGAATACACACAAAGACATACAACTTAGGTTGGAAAGTGGAAACCATTCAATGGAGCCTATGCAACAATAGAATACCACAAGCAAGAAGAAAAATAGAGATTTTGGTACCACTGACTCCCCCACCACAGCAATCACTTATGGAGCATACTAGATTCTCTTACCATAAAGATCTAAAGATCTTATAACTTAGGAATTAATATCTCATCTTGAATGGGTACATGAGAGGTATCTACGGGGTATGATCCGCACACCCTGAACCATCAAATATAGGGATTTTTGGGCTTCTATAACAAGGTTTCTAGTAATATTCTGAGGGATCCCGATCCAGCAATGGATTCTTGATGAAAACCACTCAATTCTCTAATTGAGATTATAGGTGCAGAGAAGGTCTCCATATACATCGAATTCACTCAACACTTTAGCTACCTAATCAATATATTTATATAGCTAGTCAAAAAATCCGCTCAAGATCATGCTGGGAGAGACAATATCTTTGATGTGTCCCAATTTTGAACTACTCCCTTGGGGTGATGAGGCCCCCAAGAGGCAATTCTCAACTCAAAAATAAAAAATTGGGTGTTGTTAATCACTTTTCTCTTACACCCAAGATCTATGAAGGTGAGGAGAGATGATACTAAGCGTAACAGTGGCCCCACCCTACACACATGCAAGTGCACAAGACATAGCAAACACTTGTTCTTTTTAACCACAAAAATACATGTTTTCTAATCTAAAATGCAAGTAAATCTAAATTAGTGCCAAAATTTAGGATCTTTGGCAAACGTCCTGCAAAATTTTGATTAGTAGTTTGATTTATACCTTGGACACATGAGGAAAAGATACAAAACTAAAATATGATTAGTAACACTTAAAAACCACTACCCACAACATAGACACTAAAGGGTAGGCACAAATGCCCAACGTCTACATATACGCTAATGTATGTGTAGACGTTGGTTTAAGGCCTTGACACAGACAACCTAGAAAGTGGGAATTTTTTAAAAAAGTTAAAATTAAAATATTACTTGGATTTTATACCTTTGCGGAGACGTCGAAGTACTGATCACAAACGTTAGTGTCTGCATAAACACCGATTCAAGTTTTGTTCTACAAATGTTAATTTCAAAAATTTAAAAATTCAAAATTTTTTAGGGAGTAGGAAAAATAGAAAGATGGAGACACCAATATATGGTGTATACATCGATGTCTGCACAAGTGCCGAAGTGCAGTCCCAAATTTTTTTTCCTAACCAGACTAAAAATAAGGAAATAAACTTAAGTTTTAGCTAAATGTGATAGAAAATAATAGAACTAACTGTATTTTTTTTATTAACTTATATTTAGATTTTTTTTTGGATTTTATGATCAAATTATTAAACCAAAATAACAAAAAAAAAAAGAAAAAAGAAAATTGTTAGAAATGGAGATGCTGATTGGGACTGCAAAGACACCGATTTGAATTCCTACAAAAATAAAGTTAGGTGAGAAATTTGAATTCAAACACAGACATCGATTGATGTACACGAAGATAATGAAACTGTGTGCGGAGATGCCAAAGTGTAGTCTGAGATGCTGTTCTACAAATCTGTAAGAAAAACACTAACAACAATAGGAAAACGTGAAATTCTAGGGACCTGGGGTCCCACCGAGTGTGCTAGAATGAAGAGGGTAGAAAATTCAATTGTAATGGTTAGCTATACAAATCATATAAATACTGAAAAACATTAAAACATTTAAATATGCATGTCTTCTTCCTTTGATTGAGCCTTTGGTGAAGTGAAAATGCGATCCTCCTCCACTTGATTGGATTGGCTCTTTTGATAGATTGTGGATTTCTCTCCACTACACAACAAAGGGGATAGGATGGACAGATAAGTGTGATTAGTAGGATTTGGGTAAGTGTGGGATGATTTGGGCATAATGAGGGTGCAATGGATGGATTCTAGACTCAAATTATCAACATAAGAGTACTTGGATGATGAATATGGAAATGAGGGAGGAGACTCCAATTTATAGACTGGATGAGGCCAAAATAGAGGGCCAAGATTGATTCACAATGAAGGGTTGAGATTGAAAGAAGGTGGGAGAGGATTGAGAGGACAAGGCATCGGATTCAAGAGATTTTCCATCAAGGTATTTCTTGTCTCCACACTCCTCAAGTACATGGGAAAGAGATCCCCAAGTACATTGGAAGAATAAAAAGGAATTAAAAATTTCTAAATAAAAGACTATGTGGGAAGAATAAAAGAATAAAGGAATTAAACATTCCTTGGGAAGAGAGGGCATGGGGATGTGTAAAGGATTTGAAATCCTTCGACATGACCAAAGTTGGTGCATTTAAGGTTTGGAGGGTGAGATGGTAAAACCATTTATGGCAAAGAGTTGACTTGTTCCTAATCAAGGTGGTTAAGGATGTGCAAATGATTAGGGAGAGTGACTAGGTGGGTTAATGATAGATTAGAGTGCAAGTGGGAAAGTTAGGAGGATGTGACATGAGGAGAGAGAATGAGTGAAGAAATACAAAATTGAGGAATAATGATAAGCATGATTACAAAATAATTAATTATTCTAGATAAAGATTAGAGAAAGTGATTTGTAGGAATCACATAGTTAGGTTAATTAATCAAAATTAATTAACTAATAGGAATTTAGAAGAAATAATGATTAAGGTGATTTTAGAAGAATAGGGACATAATTAATTTATTGACAAATTAATGATTGGACTATAGTGATAAAATTAATTAAATTTGATTTAAATAAAATTAAGAAGAATGGGATAGACATAATTAAATAAATTAATTATGTAGAAAGGATTAAATTAATTAAATATTAATTTAATTAATTTTAGACGTCTACAGATTCTATGTAAAGATTGCAGTTCATTTTAGACAATTGAATCAAGAAATTTGATCACAAAAAGCCCTACATGCAAGCAAATGCTAACAAAAATAAAGCAATAAGAACAACTGCATAGCAAATGAGGGCAACTGCATAGAAATTAGGTTCAACTACACAGAAAGTAGGCTCAACTACATAGAAAGTAGGCTTAAATTCACATAAATTAGGCTCAACTGCAAATAAATTCGGCTCAATTGCATAAAAAAATAGGCTCAACTGCACAAAAATTAGGCTAAGTTGCACAATTTTGGGTTTCAAGTGCACAAGTCTAGGCTTAAAAGGCACAAAAGATGAAAATGCACCCTTTGACACCTGCATGCAAATAAAAACTCACAAGATCATTAGAATATTGTCTATTTGATTCACGTTGGGTTAACCAAAATGTAGACTAGGAAATCAGAATGAACAAAGCATGAAGTTTCTAAGCTAATCACAAAAACTAAACAATATGAAAAATTACCTAATCAGACCAACAAAGATATCAAAATTAAGTGTTATTGAAATTGTCAACATTAAACTCATAATGAAAACTCATTACACTCATTTGATGATGCTTCACTACTTCTTCTTTCTTATCTAAAGTGGAAATGTCACTCTCAAATTGCAAAGTGTAGAAATACGAATGAAAGCAAGGACAATGATAGTGAGAATAGTAGAAATCATGATTCTAAGATTATTTAGACAAAATAATAGCATGAAAACTAGAAAATTAATTCAATAGAATAACAACAAGAATCTTAAAAAATTTCATTATTTCGAAAGAACAATGAGGCCTCAGTTTATAGAAATTCAGATTATATTAAAGGACCAAGATCAAATTGATTTTTAGGAAGCTGAATGGACATGATTGAATGTAACTCAAAGCTATCATTTAGAGGATGAGCTAAAATGGAAAAAGTTAGAGAGATCAAGCATATCCAGAAAAGAAGATAATATGGAGAATTAATAAATTAAATTTACTAATAATCTCCACATGAAAGGATAAATGGAGGAATTAATAAATTGAAAATTATTAGTCATCTTCACAATAAAAAGTGGATACTTACTAAAGCAGTCACTAGTTAGGAGAGACCTCAAAGAGATCAATCTGGACTGATCAACAAGAGTAAACACAACATAAACACAAAGATGTGTTGGCAAATGCACACTCCAATGAGATATTGTAGGTGATTGAAGGTTTTGTCTTTGATGGCAAAGTTGCAATCATATGATACCGACAAGACAATATACCGAAACCAACAATAACAAACTCTACACTGGCACATAGAACACCGACAGTAAAAGGAAGTATACCGGCACCCAGGCTGACAAGAATTTTGTTTATAATATGACTCATATATGTATGAGATCATTATAGAATATTTTGTAAGAAAGAAGATAGGCAAAATAAGGCAGACCTATTATGCGAATTATAGGTTAAGGGTTTATGTATGAAGTAGAGCTAAAACTGGTACTAGATCTAGCATAGTAGATGCTATTTTGAAGCAGTACAAGACATTGGATTTGCATAATCCATTTTGTAAGTCAGTGAGACTTCCCATTTTGTAATTGAGCAGTGAGCTCTAGGCACTTGGCCTTCCTGCATGTGCAGGCCCCTATTGTAGCAGTAATATTCTCTTATTGGCTAGTAAGTGAATATTGTGGGTCACAAATCCCACCAAGGTTTTTTCCACACCGGGTTTCCTCGTTAAACTACTGTGTTATAGTGTGCTTTTCATGTGGTTGTTGTTATCTCTATTTATTGCATTACTTTTTGTTTACCGATATATAGTAATGATATGCTTTACATGTTTTAAGTTAAGAAAATTATCTAACCAGTTAGATATTGATTCACCCCCCCTCTCAGTATCTTTGGGAATCCTAACAATTGATATCAGAGCTTGGTCCTCTATTTTCAGAAGCCTAACAACTTGAGGAAGATCTTGACACTGGTAGAGATGGAAAACTTGATGAAGAAATTAGAAGTAGCTCTCTCAGACTATGATACAGAAAAGTTGAAAAATATCAAACTTGAAGATGATCTAAAGGTTGCACAGGATATTATTCAAGCACTTGAAAAAAATCTTACCATTGCAAGAAACAAGAGAAGAGAACTTTGTGAAAAAATGAAAAATGAGAATGATGAAAAAGAAACTCTTAATGATTTGATGAATAAGCTGAAACAAGAAAACATGACAACAAAGAATGAGATGAAGGATATGACTATGAGATTTTGTAAAGAAATTGAAGATAGAAAGAAGAATGAAGAAGACTTGACTAGAAGACTGAATGATGTTGCAAATGAAAACACAAGACTTAGTTGTGAAAATGATATGTTGAAGACAGATCTGATGCATGCACAAAATGACTCAAATGAACTCATGAGACAAAAAGGTATCTTGGAAAGAGAACTGGCTATTGCAAATCAACACAAGGAAAAATTCAAGAAAAGCTTAGAAGAACTTGGTGACTTGTTGAAAAATCAAAAACCAAATGGTGACACTAATGGCCTTGGCTTTGAAGTTGGTGAAAGCTCTGGTACTGCAAACACACATGATCATAGCAAACCGGTAAGAAAACCAAATGCTTATAAATTTAATGGAAAATGCTTTAACTATAACAAGTATGGTCATAGAGAAAATCAATGTAGATCTAGAAATTATCAGAGCACTAATACACCCACCAGTCAATGCTCCAAATGTAATAAAACTGGTCATAATTCAGAAAATTGCAGAATGAATGTAAGATGTTATGTTTGCGGAAGATTTGGACACTTATCTAATCAGTGTAGAACACAAACCGGCATAGGATATGGGAAAGCTATTCAGAAAAACAATGTGACCTGTTATGCTTGCAACAAGATTGGACATATTGCAAAATTTTGCAGAAGTAAGGCATCACGGACAAGTAATAATGGTGCTAGTTTGAAAGGTAAAGAAAAGGTTGAAGAGGTAAAGCAAGAATTCTCCAAACAATGGATCAGAAATTCAGATCTAAATGTTGATAGGAATACTCCTCCACCGAAAGAATAGAGTAACACTCCACCAACAAAACAAAGTAACAATCCATCGACAGGAGACTCTTCATCTATTTGAAGAAAATTCCTTTGAGGGTTTAGCAACCAAATGTGAAACATGCTATTATTCCCTCGGTTGATGGTGAGAAGTTGAAATTACTTCTATACTGGCAGATAAGTTAAGTCATTACTTAACCGACAAGCATTAAATGTGGTGGTTGGCAAAATTAACATTATAAAGCAAGTGTTTTGGCTCCATCTTCATTTCACCGACCATTCAAATCTTTGAGAGCGCGAAAATTCCAGAGCGAAGGCATTCCAAGCAAAGAAGTGAAGCATTTCATCAAGCAATCATTCCTTAAGGCAGATAAAGGTATTTATATCCATGGCTTCTTCATCTGCTCCTGAATTCATTGCAAACCCTACTGTTGTCGAAGTTATTAAACACCCTAGACCCATATTCCAGTTAGTTCCTGAAATTGCCAAGAGAGATGATAGCATTGGTGCATTTTCTAAAATTCCTAAGGGAGTAGTTTTTGCTGAAGACCCTAGAATGTATATACCTTATCATATAGAGGAATTGGGTGATGAGGAAATTAAGAATATGTATAAATCTATAATTTATGATGAATCTGAAAATATCAAACCTGAACACAAGATAGTTGAAACCCTAGGTTTCACTAAAATTCTCAGTATCCTAGATTTTCCCAAGGATGTTATAAGGATAGTACTAAGCAGGGTACATGGTGCATTCTTCTGGTTGGACTTAGTTCACAAAATCACAAAAGAAGTAGTAAAGATTGTGACAGGGTTACCTTCCACCGGTAACAGACCTGACAAAACAAAGAAGGTCTCAAATGACCTAGTGATAAGCCTAACCGGTGCAACATCTGATAAGAGATCTTAAAGGGTAAATGATGTAATGGATATCAATGTGAAATTCATCAGTATGATCTTAGGCTACAAAACTACATATGCAAATAGGTTAAACTCAGTCTCTAACCTATGCATTAAAAATGCCTATGATATGATTAATGTTAATGCAAGAATAGATGTGTGCAAATGGATTAAAGATAAACTGATTGACAATTTGGGAAAGATAAAGAAAGACAAAAAGGGAACATTTAGATTTGGAAACCTACTTGTTTGTCTAATGCTGCACATAACCAAACAAGTACCTGGTATTGGTATTAGAAATTTTGGTTTTGATATACTAGTAGGCAAACAGTTGTTATATTTACTAAACAACATGGGAGAGAACAAAGAAAAGAACATAAATGAGTATTTTTAGGCATTGAAGGCCTGAATGAAGACCAGAGTTAGATTGTCACAAGCAATTGTGGACAAGTATAAGGATGAAATCTATTTTGTAATAAAGAAGGATGAAATTTGGATGGAGGCAGTTATCCCAAGAACCATTTGGGTTACTGAAATGGGGTATGAAACTAATGACCACATAATAGAAACATATGCAAAATCCCTCCTAGAAGCACCTAAGGAACCTAAAGAAGAGGTATTTGGCAGTGCTGAGACTATTGAAAAAAAAATTCAATCCAAGAAAAATGTTAAAAAGGTTGAGGCAACAGTTAGAAAAGGATCCAGGCAAGCAAAAGCTATTAAGGAAGATGTACTTAAACAAACTGGTATTACTGAAGATGAGTTAGAAGCACTTCAACCAGAAATTCACCTTTCACCGATTGGAACTTCTTTAGAAAGTGACATACCAACTACATTCAAAAGAGTTGTGAGAAAAAGGAAATCTTCACCGGTATCTTCACCTTCTCCTAGAAGAACAGGACAAAAACAATAGAAAGTAAGGCCCCCAACAAAGAAATTAACTCCGAAGAAGAAAAATGTGACTCCTAAGAAGAAGTCCATAGCTCCTATTGATAAATTACTAGATGAAATTACTGAGGATGGTAAATTGAAAAATATCAGCAAAATGTATAACACATTATCAGATGATGACAAAGATAAAGTAGAGAATAGTGTAATATTGCACTTAGATATTTTAAAGAAATTTTTTATGTAAGTTGTTGATGAAATACCAACAGATCTCTACAACAGACTTGAAGCTAGGAGAGTAGGTATTATTGAACTTGATAAGAAAATAAAAATTACTTGCTATACATCCTGTCAACTCACCTGATGAGATAGATAAATTGATCTTAGAGGCTAACCAGTTAGTATTTTCAACTGCTCATCGACATGTAGCACTAATGGCAGGGTGAGTGAATGAGGTAACAGAAGAAACAACTAATGCATGGGACATATTCCTTGTAGAGAAGGAAAAGCAGGAAGAGTATCGAAGTCCTAAACCCATCAAGGTATATCAAAAGGATAAGGGAAAAGGAAAGGTTGGTGGACCACCCAACATAAAAATAATAGACAACTTATCCCCACCACTTGTAGATACTCCACTAGTAGTTACTACTGACAATCAACCGGCTAGTGAGAGTATGGACATACCACATGAGGACACAAATCCTGATTCTGAGGTGTTATATGCAATGAACATTGACATTCAGAAAGTCAATATTGTGGTAGATAAGGAATCAACAGGGAAAACATATGTGGCAACTGGGCCACTAGCAACAGGTAGCACAGAAGAAAAACCGCCAGTGGACAACACTAAGAAATAGGTAGAGCAATAGGCTCCCTCACAAGAACAGGTTCATGAAGAGACAGTGCCATCGACAACAACTAAGAAACCCAAACCTTTTCTTAGAGAAATGTAAACATAAACTGACCTACCAGAGGTCACTACAAGCAAAGAAATTACTCACACCGGCGGAATACAAATTGTTGGTTCTTCCAATGCAGAATTCAAACCAATAAATGTGATAGAAGTTCTTTTGGATTCTATCAAGAAAATAACAGAGTGCAGCTCACAAGCATACAAAGCTATTGATGATACAATCCCAATTTTGAAAATGATAGTACCCAAATGTAATGTGGATAATAAAGATTCTTTGAATCAACTTGACACATTGTCTAAGTATATTACTGACAACATTGTGACAGTTGAACAAATAAATGAGGAAGCATTCAAAGAGAAACTAGAGAAGGAAAAACACAAATTCTTTGAAGAGCAAATAAAGAAGTGCATGAGACAATTTGACTCTCTTTTACCAGCACTATGTAATACACTAAAAGAGTTTAAAACTTTGTACAGAGATACATGCAAAACAAACTTTTTGACAGTAGATATAGACAAGAAGATCAACAAGGTACAAGAAGAAATAAATAAATTAGCTGACAACTTCATTAAATCATCTAAACCATTATCAGTTTTTGAGCAGAAAACAACAAGTTTTGAGGAGGAACTTCTAAAATTGGAAAGAGAGAAGGAAAGTATAAAAGGAAAGGAAAAAGATCTAAAATGGAAACTTAGTCCAAGATTGGACTACCTTGCCTCCTTGAGAAAAGAGATATCTGAGGCTCTAGTTCAAGGATACAAAACATCAGAACAACAAATGCAACACCTCACTAGTACAATTCAGAGGATAGAGGCCACATTAAAGGACACTGAATGGTTCACTGAGAGCCTAAATCTGGTATTGGCAGACCTTTTTCAAATTGTAACCAACCAGTTACAAGGATGAAGCTGGAAACCACACTCAATTGACACTTTGACAACCTTTGTCATTGATGCCAAAGGGGGAGTAGTGGTAATGAGAAAAATAATCAGCAAATGGTTCATTAGCTCAGGGGGAGCACATATTTTTTTGGGTACACAATTTTTGGTAAGACAATTCTGGCAGGTTCTTTTTGGATGACACTTTCTAGATTTTTCTCATGAGTGTTGCCATCAATGCCAAAGGGGGAGATTGTTGGAAAATGCACACTCCAATGAGATATTGTAGGTGATTGAAGGTTTTGTCATTGATGGCAACCTTGCAATCATATGATACCGGTAAGACAATATACCGACACCAGCAACAACAGACTCTACACCGACACATAGAACACCGACAGTAAAAGGAAGTATATCGACACCTAGGCTGATAGGAATTTTGTTTATAATATATTTTGTAATTAATTGTAAAATCATTGTAAGCCGACTTGGCAAGTTGTAAAATGACTCATATATGTATGAGATCATTATAGAACATTTTGTAAGAAAGAAGATAGGTGAAATAAGGCAGACCTATTATGCGAATTATAGGTTAAGGGTTTATGTATGAAGTAGAGCTAAAACTGGTACTAGATCTGGCATAGTAGATGCTATTTTGAAGCAGTACAAGACATTGGATTTGCATAATCCATTTTGTAAGTCAGTGACACTTCCCATTTTGTAATTGAGCAGTGAGCTCTAGGCACTTGGCCTTCCTACATGTGTAGGCCCCTATTGTAGTAGTAATATTCTCTTATTGGCCAGTAAGTGAATATTGTGGGTCACAAATCCCACCGAGGTTTTCCCACACCGGGTTTCCTTGTTAAACAACTGTGTTATGGTGTGCTTTTCATGTGGTTGTTGTTATCTCTATTTATTGCATTACTTTTTGTTTACCAGTATACAATATTGATATGCTTTACATGTTTTAAGTTAAGAAAATTATCTAACTGGTTAGATACTGATTCACCCCCCCCTCTGAATATCTTTGGGAATCCTAACAAGATATGATGGAGGCAATGAAAAACAAATTGTTTTATTTCATGAAAATTGATTACAACCAACTGGTAACAACTAGGTTACAACATAACCGACTCAAGGCCTGGTAGAACATATAGAATAGGTCACAACTGGGACCTTGAATCTTAAGATCTATCTTCTATGGATACTCTTGCTACTTGATTATTTGATTGATTACATTCTAATGCACAATTACAATTATATATATGATCCAAAGGATCCAGTCGGCCCAAAAGGGATAAAAACTCAAAGAACAAGACCTAACATGTAAAATAAATAAGGTCGGCCTCCACCAAGAGATTCCTCCAGAAATCCAAAGGATGAAGTGTAGATCATAGGAAAAGGTCAGCCACATGCCAAGGAGCATTGTAATTAGTGCCCAAGGCTCCGCAAGCTTCGGAAGGGGTTCTGGTAGATCACCAAAATAGGTTCAGGCAACCAGTAACAAGAACTGTCAACTGGTAACAAGAAACTGTCAAGGAAACCGATAGTGATATCTTGCCAGAAAATAATCCAAATGCGATGCGGTCTGGAAACAAGAAAGATGATCAAGTCTTCAAGTGGAATCCAACTCCATAGGATCCAATGAGCCAAAACTGGGACACACAGAAAGAAAAGCTGAAACTGCAAACAAAAAGCAAAACAAAAAGAAATTTTTTTTGGTTGATGCAAGATTGCTATGAACCGGGGATGCTCTTGCATCACTTACAAAACAATAAATAAAATTTATGAATTATCTCCACTTGAGAAGATGATAAAAAATGATATATTAATAAATATAATTTATTAATTTATTCCTTATATTTATCAATTAGACAATAAAATAAAATAAATTTATTTAATTGATAGATAAAGGGATAAATAAATAAATATTATGTATTTATCTTAGAATAAGTGTTAGTATGAAAGAGGCTTAATTAATTAAATAATTAATTAAACCTAGAAGGGAATCGGGTCAAATGGATGTCCAGGGGCAAAGATTTGGTCAAATTGAGTCAAAATGAATCGAATTGGGTGAAATTGGGAAGAATTGGTCAAAATGAGTCAAAAGACAAGAAATGGGACCAAAACGATGCTATGGGACTTGAAATGGGATCGATCTGATAGCATAGGATTGAAATGGGGATAAATAAAATGTTAAACAGGCTAGTTTTTGGGATAAATTGATATCATAAGAATGAAATGGGGACAAAATGTTATTGATGGGATAGGTTTTGGGACAAATTGATATCATTGGATCAAAATAGGGATAAAATGATATCAACGAGACATGAAATGATTAAATTCAAGGAGAGAAGAATGAGATAAGATCAACGAACAACGAAAAGACAAGTTAAAAATAGGAGCTACAAGAATTGACCAGTTTTTAGTGTCTATATTGGTCAAAGTTTAATTGAAAAAGTTTCTAGATGCATCGTCAAATCTCTCTATTGGTCTAAGTTGAATTGAGAAAGTTGTTAGATGTGGGTTTCATTAGACATATAGATTTTGCTGAGTGGATATCAAATCAGTGGGTATCAAATCTAACCTACCAGTAACAAAATCAAATGGGGGGCATCAGTATCTATACCAATTTTAGAGACTTGAACAAAGCCTATCCAAAAAACGATTTCTCACTACCAAACTTTGATATGATTGTGGATCTTACTATTGGCCATGAAATTCTCCCACTGATGGATGAATTTTATGGGTATAACCAAATAAGAATTTCACTAGAAGACTAGCATAAAACTATTTTCACTTGCGCATGGGGAACCTATTGCTAGAATCTAATGCCCTTTGGACTCAAGATTGTTGGATCAACATATCAACAAGATATGTCAACACTATTTCATGATATGATACATGACATCATGAAAGACTATGCCAATGGTCTATTGGCTAAGTCAACAATGAGAGAAAATTATCTTTTTGTTCTAGCCTAAATCTTTGATAGACTAGAACAACGTAAATTCCAACTAAATCCAAAGAAATGCGTCTTTGGTGTCACATTAAGAAAATTGCTTGGATTCATTGTATCAACCACAGGAATTGAAGTAGACATGATCAAAGTCAAATCTATTCTTGAAATGCCTCCTCCATAAAATCCATAGCAGTTAAGAAGCCTACAAGGTAAGTTATAATAAATCGCGAGGTTCATTGCCTAGTTAGAAGATAAATGTTAGTCATTTCAATATTTACTCAGAAAAGGAATACCATTTAAGTGGACAGAACAATACTAGAAACCGTTCAAGCAGAAACATATTACTTGCTTATACCACTAGTATTAGTACCACCCACTTGTCGAAAACCTTTGTTGTTATACATCTTAGCTACAAATTCATCTCTAGGAGCACTCTTAGCATAAAACAATAATGAAGAGAAAGATCAATTTACTATATCAGTATAACATTGGTGGGTTATGAGTTGAATTATACTCCCATTGAGAACACATGCCTTGTCATCATATTTGCATCACAAAAATTTGTGACACTACATGCTAATTATTATTGCAGTTTTCCTTCATTGTTGGATATTGTTGCTGGTAAGATATGCTATTGTCATTGATGTCAACATATTCTCGTGTTTTGGTATTTTGGTGATTGCAGAGAGTTAAGTTGGTATTTGATCTGTTGAGCTCTAACATGATCATATCCTTGGTTGTGGATTTGGGAGAGTGTTTGGGATGTTCATGTGTATCTTCAATTCAGGTGGTTCATGATTTGGTACTCCTTAATCTATCTTTCTTATCCCAGTTGTTGAATGTTCTTCAGTGTTAGCGTGTTGATCAATGAAGATTTGATTAAGTGGGGTTGGTGCAACTATTGCGGATGGTTCTAATGTGCTTTTTGGTGTTTCCTAATAGTGTCATATTTGTTTTGTTGGTCTGCATTGATCATCATGTGCATTATTGAGGATCTTATGGGTCCAATGATATTCTTCATGTTATGTAGTATTTTTCGGTGCTGTAGCATCTTGTGGTTGATGTTGGTTGTATTTCTAGTGGCATTGCATGTTCGAGGATTTTATTTGGGTCCATGCTATGTTGTCTATGACATTGTATTGGTCTGGTGGTTGATTTATGTATCGTGTGATGTAATTTTGTAATTAGGTGTTAAGGGTTGAGTCAACCTTATATTCAAGGTTGATGATTTGTATAAATAGGTGTTATATTCATATAATTTGGGGATTGATATAGTGTTTGCATTATCAAAGAGTGGTGTATGTGTGAACAAGAGAATTTATTTTTTGGTATGAAGTGTTGAGCAAAGATTGATGCAGGGCAGACAAATGAGCTTAACCGAAACTGTCATAAGGCATTTGGAAATGCTATTCTTTCAGTTCATGTAAACCGGATTGTAGTTTGAATGTTATTGTAAGGTAGTGAGCCTTCCCTGAGGGTTGTAGCCTTTGGGGTCATTGTATTTTGAGTAGTGAGCTCTAGGCAGTGTGCCTAAATGCATGTGCATTCCCCATTATAATATTTACACATACTACTGTAGAGTATCATCTTATTGTGGGTAGGCTCCCACCATGGTTTTTCCTGTAACCGGGTTTTCCACATAAAAATCTTGGTTTTATGTATGTTGTTGTTATTGTGTTCATTTATATTCTTATTGTTGCTGATCAGTTATGAGATTGTGATTAAATTGTTTAATCTGGTGAAAACTAATTCACCCCCCCTCTTAGTTTTCCTTCATTGTTGTTTCCAACAATTGGTATCAGAGATAGATCCTCTGGAAGAAGCTTGTCTGCTTGAGGAGATCTAGGATGACAACCTATGTTTCTAAGAAAGAGAGTCCTAGATTTGATGGAAACAATTACACTATATGGATGGACCAGATGGAGTGTCATTTGAAGTGCCTTGGAGATGATTATTGGAAGATTACAAAGAACACCTACAATGTTCCTCAGAATGGCTCGGTTATTGCTACTAAGATCAAGGATGCTGGACATAACATAAGAGATAAGGAATCATTGTTGAGTGCCTTGATCGATTCAAAGATGACTAATGTGATGGGTCTACAAACTGCACATGAGATCTGGGAAAAGTTGGAGACCTTGTATGAGATGTTAAAGATGGTAGAAGATGAGAACATAACATCCTTTATGGGTAAGGTGAATGAACTTGTTATGAACATCAAATGTGGCAGTGGAAATCTTGGAGAAGATGAGATTGTTGCTGAAGTGGAGATCCTTGCCTCCTACTTACAAATCTAAAGTTGCTACTATTGATGAGATCAAAACTATGACTACCATGACAAGAGAAATGTTGGTTGGTAAGATTGTTGCTTTTGATTTGAGTGAATTTGGAGAATCACATGGAAAATCTGAGACAACACTTAAAGCCTTTGTATCTGAAAAATAGAAGTATGATCCAAGAGAGAGTTCATCTAGGGTTTCTAGATATGAAAGAGAAATGAGAGAGATGGAAGAACATGAAAGAGAGTTGGATGAGCTTGAAGCACTTATTTCTTGAAGATTGCCTAAGGGAGCTGGTATGTATGATGGAAATTTACCTTTGAAATGTTTCTCTTGTAATAAAAAAAGGACATTTTGCTTCTAGGTGCCCTAAAATAATGTCAAGATATGATAAGAATGATAGATCTGATAAGCATGATAGATATGAGAAGCATGATAGGCCCTATAAGCCTAATCAGAAGTACACATATCTAAAGAAATATTATTATGTTTTTGATGAAGGTGTGATAGATGAAGAGTCTGAGAATGGGAATTTAGAAGTTGAATTCGTATTTATTGCTATCAAGGAAGATGATCTGGTACCAGTGAATTTTACAAGCTACATTGTTGAGGAGAAAGCTTTGGTTTCTAAGATTAAAGAGAAGGATGAATGGGTAATTGACAGTGGTTGTTCACATCATATGATATGTGATAAAATCAAATTTGTGAATATGGAAAAGTATGATGGTGGTGTAGTGAGATTTGGAGATGATAAAGCTTGTGTGATTCCTGGTAGAGGTTCTATTTCTTTTGATGGTATGGATAATACTAATGATGTCTTATATGTTAAAGGTTTGAAGCATAATATTTTGAGTGTTAGACAAATGGTTGATAAGGGATATGATTTGCAATTCAAGAATGGTAAATGCAAGATTCTAAATGCCTCCAATATAGAGATTGCATCAGGGACAAAGACTAAACGTAATATATTTCACTTGAATTTTGGTGAGAATTTTTTTTTGATTGCTCAGATAGATGAATGCTGATTGTGGCATAGAAGGATGTGTCATGTTAATTTTGACTGCATGATAAGAATAAGTTCTACTCAAGCTATTAGAGATTTACCTAAGATTGTGAAGCCTTCTAATCCGGTATGTAAAGAATGTCAGCTGGGAAAGCAAACAAGAATTTTATTCAAAAGTAAGTGGTATACATCTAATGGTTTATTGGATCTTGTGCTTATTGATTTGCGTGGTCCTACAAGAGTGAGAATTATGTAGGGTGACATATATTTCATGTTGTTAATTGATGACTATTCTAGAATGATGTGGGTTACCTTTCTAAGGGAGAAATCAGAAGCACTAGATAAATTCAAGATATTCAAAGCAAAGGTGGAGATTGAGACAGGGTTGAAGCTGAAGTGTCTGAGATCTAACAAAGGAGGAGAATTCACATCCGGTGAGTTTGATTCATTTTATGAAAGGAATGGAATTAGAAGACAATTATCTTCTCCTAGAACCCCTCAGCAGAATGGAGTTGTTGAAAGAAAGAACAAAACTATTTTGGATGCTGCTAGGACTATGCTGATTGAAGGAAATGTTGCACAAACCTTTTGGAGAGAAGCTGTTAGCCTTTCTATTTACACATTCAACCAGGTGTATATAAAAGGTGATTCTGGTAAGACTCCTTATGATCTATGGTTTGGTCATGTTCCTACAGTTAGATACTTCAATTTTTTCGGAAGCAAATGTTATATCAAAAGAGATGGGGATATAGGGAAGTTTGATGCAAGATGTGATGAAGGAATATTCTTGGGTTAATCTACTAAGAGAAAGGCCTACCGATGTTACAATAATAGATTGAAGAAGATAGTGCAAAGTGCGAATGTGAAGGTTGATGAATGTCATGGAAATAAGATCAGAGTATGAAGATATGAGTTTGATGATCAAGATGTTATTTCAAATCCTATGCAGACTGAGATCTTAAAGAAGAATACTCTGGTAGAGATAGTTAATTTGGATATTTCTACTGCTGTGTGTGTGAAAAAGTGGTTTGTAGCTACAAGCACAAAACTTCAATTAAGTCATTATATGCATGGTTAGTAATCAATAATCAATAAGTAATAAACCATAACAAAGTGACTAATTGCCTTTTAAAAGATGCGAGTATAAGATTGCTCTTAGATTTTTATAAGCAATACCAGTGACTAGACTACACCAAGATGAAGGATTTAATTTATATGATATTAACTATATGGATGCAAGATGGATGAATAATTCAAGCAAATAATCAATTCAAGCAATAATGGATGATAAATAATGAAGGATGAGTAAAATGGATGCAAATAATCTAAAAAAGCACAATAATCTTCAATGACTCAAGAGCGAAATTAGCGTGATAATAATCTCCAAGCATGTTCTAAAAAATCTCTAGGGTAAATTGGAATGAGAGCTGAACACTAAATTTATAGAGAATTACCAAGAGAAAAACTCAATTTAGGATTAATTGAAAATAATTGAGAAATCAGGTTTAGTTAACCTTGAGATAGATTCCAATTATAGTTTAATTGAAATGCATTCAAATTAGAAGTCCAAGTTGCATTGGAAATAATAATAAATTAATTCCATGCATTTGTGATAAAAATAGATAATTATTTTATTTATTCAAGAAAAGAGTCTTTTCAATGCAACTGAACTTCTTTCTCTAAAAAGCTTTGAGTTCCAATTTTAGAGAATAATTCAATAATTCAATTAAATGACTTTTATGATTTCAAGTTCTAAATCTAGAAAAAGAAATAATATCTCAAGTTTGATTTCTCTCTCAATTCAATTCTTTTATTTTAATTTCAATTCAACTCTTGTTTTGTAATTAATTCCTCTTTTGTAATAAATTAATTCCTTTTGCATGATTAAATGATAATTAATTAATTAATTAAATATGCAAGGATATTTAATAAATTAAAATGGGATAATTGATCAAAATGATATTCTTGGAAATGATTCAATTAATTAAATGAATATTTAATTAATATTGAGTAACTGATTTGCCATGTGATATTTGATGATTAAAGAATTAATAATATGCTCAAGATTGATTTAATTGCCTTTGGTTAGGACCTTGGTGATGTTGTCGAGATTAGGGGCCCATGGTTTAGATGACCATTTTTAGGGTATTACATTTGCCCCTCTTTGAATTAATGTGCGAGCAGTGCATTGGTTCAAAGAATGTGTGATGTCTAGGAGATGCCAGTTCTGAACTTGAATGATCAGGAACTAGATGAAGAGCAAGGTGTTTAGCTTGATTCGAAGTGACAAAGCCGAATGAAGTCTGATTAAAGCGATATCATTCCTGAACTTGATTGAAATGAGGAATGATAGAAACAAAAGATACCGAACTTGAACTTGATTGATCAAGAAGTAGGTCTTACTGATCTAGAACTTGATTGAACTTAGATGTAGTGAGTGATGATTTTATCAATCTTGAACTTGATTGATCAAGACACAATGAAGATAAACTATCCAGCTTGATCAAGAAACGAATATTGAACACCTTCTTAGATTAAGTGTGACAAAAAAATACTCTTTAAACTTTTGATTGAGTTTAAACGAATAATCAGCTTGATTTGAAGCGATGAAACTGATTAACGTTAAGAGATTGATTCAGATGAAAGAAAAATATCAGTTTGATTTGAAGCGATGAAACTGATATGCCCCTAGTGATTGATTCGATTTAGATAATCGAGAGATCTCATCTTGATTGGAAGCGATGAAGCTGAGATGCCCCTTAGCAATGAGAATTGATTTTCTTTAGTTAAAAAGATTTTGTTCGACTTTTGATGAGGATTTTTTTAAAAAAATTCTCGACATTGAAGATGTGAAGTCATAAGGTTGTGAGTACGCCTCCTCGGGAGTGAAATCAAAAGATAGCGAGGGTACATGATAGGCAATTGTTGGCGAAAATAAGTTATTTGAGCACAAGTTGATTATGAGGAATATTTGAAAAATCCGGCATTGATTGATGAGTTAAGCGCAAAGTTGATCTTGAAGTTGATGTGTAGAATTGAAATTGATATTCAGCATTGAAATTGAACGCAATTTGAAGAAAGAATGAGCATTTGATGAAAAGAGTGCTAAGTGATCCAAATAGTGAAATTGACTAGCAGAATGATCTCCAATTTTGATTTCAATCCCGAAAATAGAATCAGAACGGTCAAATTAGCTAAGGGTACAATTATCATGTCCATCAGAGCAAGTTGAAAAATTAGGTTTTTAGCTATATATGGGACAAAAGTGTCATTTTCAAATCATTTTAACCCTCCAAGTTTGAAAATTCAAAAAGCCTTCTACGAAGAAAATGGTGGTCCCCACTCGTCAGCATTGATTCAAGTGCCAGAGATGTCATAATTGGCCCCGAAACTATGAGCCAATGGTAAGTGATCGATCTTAAGCCTCTTTATGTTTTCAATTTTGAATTTTTTTGCTCATTTTTCAAGTTTTTTGCATGTGTGGGGTCGGGTTTCACATTTTATCGTGCGAGACAGGATTCTATCTTGTACAAGTAACTGGTAAATTTTCTTTTGTCATTTGAAGTCATTTAAATTGTCGTGTGGGATGCACCCTTGTATCGTACAACAGGTCTGTTAAAAGACCATTTTGTCGTGCGACACCTAATAGTTTGTCATTTGGGATTGTTTCATCATGAGAGAGCTATTCCTAACTCATAAGAGATTATGTCCCTCTGTGTTTTGTCATTCGGGATATAGTGAGCATTTTTAAAGGTCTAAACGTGAAAATTTGATTTTGCATTTGACTTAGTTGGATTTTCTTGATGTTTTACTTCTCTTGTAGGCTAATTTGGAATGTTTTCTGATGCTTCATTATTGGGTTTTTGCAGGTTCGATTACCTCCTGTTCTCTTTAGATGCGTTTATCCTCCCACTATGGCGTTAGTTCAACATTTAGCTGAGGTTGAGCAGGCTCATATTGATGTATGTGGTTTGACTCATCTTCTTGGTTTACCAGATATCCGAGTGAATCATGGAATGCTCATGGCATTGGTAGAGAGATTCCATTCAGAGCATAACACTTTTCATCTACCAGTGGGGGAGTTGACTATCACTCCTGAGGATGTATATAGGATCCTCTGTATCCCTTTTGCTGGGGATAAGGTGGATTACGATTTAGGACACCTTCCAGGATTACACGTAGTGAGGCATGTCTTCAGAGATCCTAACATTTTGACTCGTTCCATTAGTTGGGACATATTGATGAGTAGATACAACGAGGAGTTTCCTCTAGCATGTGTTCTAGCAGGTGATGTTCTGCAAAAAGGATTAGAAAATCTGTTTGATGGCAACACACACAAGAGCACAAGAAACAAACGTTAGTGTTAGCAACCAAAGATTATCCTAAACAGGCATATCAAGAGAGATATTAAGCATGAAATAGAAAGCATATAAACATAGAATAAAATAGCTAATCAAGATGCTCATAGTTGCTCCTCCCTTGTTCCTCTCCTCTCCAAGTCCCAAATGAGTGTAGCTCTCAGCTTTTAGCACTAGCCATGGATGCCATATGGAGATTCAAGATAGTTGAATATGATAAGCAAATGCTATGCAAGTGTAGATAGTGATGCTATGAGAAAGCTCTATGCTAATGCCAGTATAACAACAATACTCTAATGCTTCTCTATTTTGCTTGAGGAGAAGGGTTCTATTTATAGAAGAAATGGGGAAATGAAGGGTTAAGATTGAATGGTTTAATCAAGGGCCAAGTTTGAAAGTTGGGGATCCATGTGCACAATTGGCACCAATAAAATGGTGACAAGTGTCAACATAGGATTGGGTTGAGAGAAGAGGTTGGAGGCATTAAAGGCCTGAGAAGACCTCATGGTTATCTAGAGGCTAAGGGTCAAGTCCAAATTAAGATTACCCACTGGATTAAGAGTTAATCCAAGGATAAACCTTTGTGCAAATGTTTAAGAGATAATCATGGTCAAAGCATTAATGGTCTGATGAGACCTTTGGGTTGGGTAGAGGTTGAGTCAAAACAAATGTTTTAACCATGTGGGAGGGTTTGAGGTAACCATTAATGGTTATTGGAGACTTTGGGGATTAATTTGTTGAAGGTTGAAAGCCTTCAATGGTTATCAAAGACCTTGAGCCATTTAGTGGTTGAAGGTTGAAAGCCTTTAATGGTTATTAAAGACTTTGAGCCATTTAGTGGTTGAAGGTTGAAAGCCTTCAATGGTTATCAAAGACTTTGAGGGTTTGAGAAGTGACTTCCCTTTTGCTTAGGAATGTGACAAAGTTTAGAGAAGGGGTTAGGTTATTTAGAAGTGACTAGAAAATTCTAGAAGGGGTTTAGGCATGCAAGTGGATTTTGTAGGAAAATGCAAGTGGGAGAAATTTTGGTATTTTCAATTAAAATAAAATCATTTATTTCAATTAAATGGTGTAATTTGCATTTGGATAAATATTCAAATAAATATTAATTTATTTAAATGAGAAAAATGAAGATAAAGCATTAAAATGCTTGAAGACTTTGAGGGAAACCATTAAAGGCTTGAAGACTTTAAGGAAAACCATTAAAGACTTGAAGACTTTAAGGAAAACCATTAAAGTCTTAAGAAGACTTTAGAAGGAAGCCATCAAGTTTGAAAACATTAAAGCCATCAAGTTTGAAAACTTTAAGGGAAACCATTAAAGGTTTCAAGTGGGTGAGGATAAATAGGATTTTAAATAAATAATTTATTTAAAATAGTTGTGCAACTTGCATTTGTAGGAAAATGCAAGTGGGTGGAGGATAAAGGTGATTTAAATAAATGATTTATTTAAAATAGTTGTGCAACTTGCCTTTGTAGGAAAATACAAGTGGGTAGAGGATAAAGGTGATTTAAATAAATGTTAATTTATTTAAAATAATTGTGCAACTTGCATTTGTAGGAAAATACAAGTGGGTAGAGGATAAAGGTGATTTAAATAAATGTTAATTTATTTAAATGTGAGAGGTGGGATTTTGGGGGATTTAAATAAATATTAATTTATTTAAATGTGAGAGAAGATTTAATTAAACAAATATGATTTATTTATTTAATTAATGGTCTGAATTTGATTAAGTGAATTAAATCAAATAAATTGAATAATTTATTTAATTAATAGGAGAAGAGGGTTAAGATGAATTAATTAAATATTAATTTAATTAATTCATTAATTGATGGTTAAATAATCAAATAAATACTAAGTATTCATTTAATTAAGTGGATAGATTTATGTGACTACAACAGGATTTATTGGTTGTTACTTGATGCTAGATAAAGGGCAGTAGGGTTTCTAGTGTGGTTGGGGTAGGATGTTGATGAGATTGATGGAGTCCCCTCAGAGGCTTGGCTGGGGTTCTTGCTTGTTGGCTCACATGCATTGTGAGATGCATGAGATCGTGTATAGAGATGGTTAGAGCATGACCGCGGGTATATATATTTTACAGGTTTGGGCTTGGGAGCATCTTCCCGTTTGTCGGCCAGTGGTAGATGATAGTAGAGAGCTCGGGTAGTCGATTATATATAGGTATACTAGTTATATTACGCAGCCCCATCTGGGCAAGACAAATTTTTGGTGGTGATAGTTAGACGATTTGGTAGCCGTAGTGTGGAGAACTTATAGAGGTTTGGAGCCTTGGGATGACTAGCGGCTATTCTGCAGGGACCTTTTTGTCACGCACCCACTTATTGGGAGATCATAGACTATTGTGGAGTGGTTTGTTGTATCATGGGTGATGAGGTAGTATGGCCAACCTTAGGGGATTTCACAGGAGTATACATCATATGTGCATTATGCAGATGAGGAGAGACAGGGATGGTCTCCTTGATTATCTTATGCCTTGGCCATGTAGGAGCTGACTGGTCTACAACACCTCAGATGGGATTGTATGGATGATGTAGCATATGCAGGGGTATTGCCTCAGTACAGAGAGTGGTTCTAGCAGCATCCTTTTCCTAGATTTACTGATCCGGGTGAGCAGGTACCACGCATTGAGGATGTTGAGGAGGATGCCCACACACAGGTACAAGAATAGGGTCTGAGACAGGGCTAGAGACAGGGACAGGGACAGAGAGCCAAGGCTCCAAGGCAGATAGGTGGTGATCCTGGTGCTAGTAGTATTAGGGTTCCAGCTGAGGGTGGACAATAGAGGGGTGAGGGTGGATCCCTTGGGAGAGTAGGAGTGAGATTGGGTGGAGCTGAGGAGGAGCGAGAAGCTCCGAGATAGGCTCGACAGTGGAGGGAGGAGCAAGATGGTACTGGAGGTGGAGAGCTGGTGTGAGAGCAGGGGACAGACATAGGATGATCGATGAGAGCATGTCTTGCAGAGCTGCAGTCATAGTTGATAGTGGCTCAGACTCAGCTGGAGGAGTGAGGCCGACAACTTGTAGAGGTGAGGGCTGAGAGAGATCGACTGCTGGCTGAGCTGAGAGCGAAGCATGATCGTCAGCTTGTGGTGATGAGAGTGGAGCGAGACACCCTCAAGCAGGAGTTTTTGCATCAGAACAATAGGGCAGCTTACTATGTCGTAGCATATAGCATGGCAGTTCAAGTAGTGCAGCAGGTGCTTCCTTATTCTCAGTATATGGCACATTCTGAGGGAGCTTGGGCACCTCGACAGGATTCCGGTCATCAGGATCGTCCTCCTCCACTAGGTGATGAGGGAGAGGCTCAAAGCTAGATATTCTTCTTGTAGCTTAGATATATTTTTTGTAGACACCCCCATTTTTCTGTAGCCTATACGATTCTTGCTCCGATGGGAGTTTGTATATGTCATTCAACATCATTTTGTGCCTTTAGAATTGACATGATATATATATATATACGAGATCTGATTTGACTTCATCATACTTATGTTGATTCGTTTATGAGATGTCTTTTATATACATTATTCTATATGTATGCATTTCTTTTCAGTATGTATGTGTGTAATGCAAATGATTATGGATGTCTATTTTTGTTTCTTTTCATATGCAAATAAATGAATGAGCAATGAGTAATATGAGTAATGCAATGTTTTCATTTTTCTATGCAATAAGATGAATGCAGATGAGTAAATAATGAAATATATGAAGCTATATTAAATGTCATGTATGCAGCTAACATCTCAAAAACACAAGTACTCAATCGAAGAAATGATGATAAATAGACCACTTAGTGTAAGAAATGATGATGCTTTCAGCTCTCATTCAGAAGATAAAGAGATTATTATTATACCGAAGTCACTCTAAATTCACAAAAATGCAGAATGATATGCGAAATGATATGCGAATTGATATGCAAAATGCATCCTAAACCTAGTCACTAGATTTAAAATCCTTAAGATTCATCACTGAGCATAACGAACACAACAGGCAGGTTAGAGTTCCTTTCTTTTTCAATGTGCAATATTAATTATCTTGTCCGCAATGACCCTTTTTTCGTTCATATACTTGGACTGATTTTGCAGGGACCCGAATTGCATCATAAAGAAATTCCCTCAAAATAGACAAAGAAATGATATGGACCTCCCTTTAGCATACAAATAAGCAGAGTCGAGTTATGTGAGGCGATTTCACCTTGTTGTGAAGGCTCTTATCATAGACACCTAGCTAATTTATATGTTTCTAGATCATTGGGATCATTCTTACAAGCAAAAAACAAAGAAAATATTATGCCTCCAATCCTTTCTCCTCTTAGTCACAATAGACTTCCTCGAGTTACTCAGAGGGATAATAATAAAAAACCAATATAAAAGACAACACACAAAGAAAATTTTCATTCATAGCTCAAACTATTTAGTGATTATTTTCCATTATGTTGTTTTGCTTGTTTACTCAGTGATAAAAACTCTTTGGTAGTTAGGAGATAGGTGACTGACTCAGAGTGGATGACCACAATTAACTTATAGAAAGATGACTTGTTTGACACTACTTAGGATATGTAATGTGCTTTGTCAATTAACCTAAGACTAGGACATTGATCAGTTTCAAGTCATGAGGGTTCCAACAAACCAGGATGTCACGAAAGTGACTGGAAAATATGTACAAGCGAAAGCAAAGGTGCATGAAAGCGGGAATTGCCAACTTTGCGTTGATAGATGGAGAGCTTGAGTACAAGAGGCGTCTGTTTTCTAGGTTTTCACCTGCTTGGCAGAGATTCAAAATTTTCTTTTTACCAAGGTGCCTATTTACCAGGTTTTCACCAGGGCATTTTCTTTCTTTTTCTTTTTTATGATTTTTCTTTTTTTTTGATTTTTTTCAGGATTTTTTCTAGCTCTACAAGTTGGTGGCATAGAGAATGCTAAGCGAAGAATTTCTTCAAGTGGATGGTGTTAATCGGTTCACGGTGCTGTTCTCCTTTTGAGTTTGAGAGTTGATAGGCACTGGAGCTGAATACTACAGTAACAATGTAGGGACCCAGCCAGTTGGGTTCAAAATTCCCTTTATTATCTCGAAACTGCTAATTTTTAGAATTTTCTCTCAGAACTAGGTCACCAACCTAAAATTATCTTTGTCTAACTTTCTTATTATATCCTTTGGACATTCTCTTCTGATACACTCTAAGATGGTCAAACGCCACTTGTTGACACTTATCCAACAATTTGAGTTCTTGCAATCTAGATATTCTATGATCTTCATCAGTAACAAGACCTTGCAAAGAAACTCTTAGAGATGGTATATCTACTTCAATAGGTAGTACTACTTCAGACCCATACACCAAAGAGAAAGGGGTAGCCCCAGTAGGTGTTCTGATACTTGTTCTGTAAGCCCATAGTGTAGGATTGAGCTGCAGATGCCAATCCTTCCCGGATTTGTTCATTGTTCTATGCAAGATAGTCAGTAGGTTTTTGTTAGATGCCTCAGCTTGTCCATTACCTTGAGGGTAATATACCGATGACCAATGTTGCTTTATTTTGAATTTCTCATAAAGCTCATCTAGATCTTTATTCTGAAACTATCCTCCATTATCAAACACGATGGACGAAGGTATCCCATACCTGCAGATGATATAGTTTAGGATGAACAAGGTGACTTGTTTACTGGTTGCTTTAATGAGCAGAACTGCTTCTACCCACTTGGTGAAATACTCAGTGGTACTTATGATGAATTTATGTCTATTGGATGAAGCAGGATATATTTGACCAATGAGATTAAAAGCCCATTACTGAAAAGGCCAGTGTGTTATAAATGGTATGAGGTCCCTTGCCGGGGCATGTATGAGATTTCCATGAAGCTGACATTTCTCACAAGTCTTAGCAAATTTGATGGCGTCTTTTTCTATGGCTGGCCAGTAGTAGCTAGCCCATAGTAGTTTCCAAGCTAAAGTAAGGCTATTCGAATGAGATCCACAAATACCTTCATGGACTTCCGATAATGCACGTTTAGATTCTTTATTTTCTAAACATCTAAGCAATGTACCATCCAAACTGCGTCTAAATAAATCTTTAGCTATGATAACATACCACTAATGATTTTGAGTTAGGTTTCTTTTCTCATTTTGGGTAAGATTTCCAGGGATAATTTGGTCTCATACATAGGAATAGATGTGGCTGTACGGGATGAGTCATGTCCAATAATAGAATAGACTATTTGGGTCTTAGGAGAATCATAAGCGGGGTAATATAACTCTTCCACTAGGAAATCAAAGTGAAAATTGGACTCCTGTAACTCAGGTATAGATTCCAAGGTAGCCATAGCATCTACTACTCTGTTTGCGGACCTAGGAATCTGTTAGAATGATACAAAAGAAAAATACTTAAGATCATCAACCATCCTCTTGCAAGGCATCAGTTTCTCATCTCAAGTCTGATATGTATCATTGATTTGATTAATCACCAACTTAGAATCTCCATAGATATACAATTTTGCAACCTTCCATTCAATAGCTAGTTTTATCCCATTCACCAAAGCTTCATATTCTGCAATGTTGTTTGCGCAAGGGAATAGAATCTTATAAGACTTTGGGATTGAATATTTTTGAGGAGTAATGAATAATATGCCAGCACCTGAACCATTTTGAGTAAAGGACCCATAAAAGAACATTTTCCAAGGTTGTTGAATAAGGTGCATTATAGATTCATCTGGAAACTCTATATGTAGTAGTTGAGTGTCCTCAAGTGGAGCTTCAACAAGTTGATCAGCAATTACCTATCCTTTTATGGCTTTGCATTCCCCATATTCAATGTCAAACTCTGTAAGGATCATGACCCATTTTGCTAATCTTCTTGTAAGTGTTGCCTTATTGAGAAGATACTTGAGTGGATCAATTTAGGCCACTAGCTTGATTGAATGTGCTAGCATGTAGTGTCTCAGTTTTTTTGATGCAAAGACTAATGCCAAGCATGCTTTTTCTATTATAGTGTAGTTAATTTCATAAGACACCAATGTCCTGCTGATGTAATAAATAGCTCATTCCTTTTTGTTGTCATCCTGTTGTGCTAGAAGTGGCCCCAGTGATGAATAAGTTGCTGATATATATAAGATTAGTGGTTTACCCTGAATCGATGGCATCAATATCAGTGGATTTGATAGATACTCTTTGATTTGCTAAAGATGTTTGTTCACGTCGCTGATCCTAGTTGTATATTATTCCTTTTCTCAATACCTTTGTGAAAGGTTGAGCTTTGTCTGCTAGCTGAGAAATGAATCGTTTGATGGACTGGAGACGTCCCTGTAGACTTCTCATTTGACTGATGTTCTTCGAAGGTGGCATTTCCATTATAGCATGGACCTTCTCAGGATCAACTTGATTCCCTTCTTTGAAATGATGTAGCCAAGTAGATTACCAGATGTCACTCCAAATGCACACTTCTTTAGATTTAACCGGAGTTTGAACTTTTCCATTCTGTCGAGTATAGGACCTAACTCTTGAATATGCGTTGATCTTTTCATAGTCTTCACTAAGGTGTCATCAACATAATCTTCCATATTCTTATGCATCATATCATGAAAAATAGTTGTAACTACTCTTTGATAGGTTGCTCCTACGTTCTTTAGCCCAAATGACATGACATTCCAGAAAAAGGTTCCCCATGCATAGGTGAAAGCTGTCTTTTCTTGATCTCTAGGAGCTATTTTGATTTGATTGTATCTGGAGAATCCATCCATTAGTGAGTACATCTCATATCCGACAGTCATGTCAACTATCATATCAATATTTGGTAATGGAAAGTCGTCCTTCGGACAAGCTTTGTTAAGATCTTTGAAGTCAGTGCAAACTCTGATAGATTTGTCTGCCTTTAACACAGGTACTATGTTTGAAATCCATTTGGCATAATCTATAGCTCTGATGATCTAGCTTTGAGTAGCTTTTCTAGTTCAGCCTTGACTAATAGTACTACATGCGGGTGCATCTTACGGAGTTTTTGCTTAACTAGTTTTACTCCTGGTGTAATTGAAAGATGGTGCATAATGAGATCAGGATCCAAGCCTGGCATACTAGAGTATGTCCATGCAAAGTTTATTTTCTTTTCTAAGAATAGCTGAGTGAACTCCTTCAATTCTTCTGCTGATAGTGATTGAGCTACATGAATAATGTGTGGTGTCTCTTGACTCCCAATGTTCACTGGCTGAGTTGGCTCGATCAATATGGAGGACCTTTCCTAGAAATGACTTGGTAGTATATCAAGTATCTCACCTTCAGGCGCCTCAGAGAGGTTTTCACCTTTAGGTACGTCCTTTATTTTCTCTTTTTTAGATTATAACACCACCATAATGTGGTTTTCGCCATCAGATCTTTTATTTTTATTTTTCTTGTTTTTGTGACTAAGATACTTTATATCCGCTTCAGTCATAGTTTCACTCTGTTCACTGGTGGAAGAGTCTATAGGTTTGACTGCATTGAGATAATAGGCTAATGTATAGTCATTGGCAAAAGTAGGTATATTCATGGGCTAGTTTTGTAAAGTATAGTCAATCAATTTGGGATGTACTAAGGATAAATCTTGGATAGGTTCAAGAGCATTCATGGTATTGTTATCACAGTAGCGGATCAAAAAGTTGAGTTCTAGAAGAATACCTTGAGTAAGTGTCTCAAGACCAGGAAGAGTCAGATCATGATTATTAAAGTTCAAGTTAATATTTAGTTGATCTAATCTGATAGACATACTTATAACATCATTCATTATGCCAGACTAGATGTCATATCATGGTTTAACAATGATAAGATTATTAGACAGATTTTCATTGTTTGTATCAGCTGATTCAAAATTTGAGGCTGAGTAGATATTGTCCTGAATAGGACTATCATCAAAGTCATTAGGTGAAGTTTTTGAGTCTTCTTCAAGTGATTTAATAAGTGTGTGTATGGTATCAACACCAACATCTTTAATACTGCAAGTTCCTTCATGTTGTGGTTCTGGACTGATAACTAGTTCTTGTTCTGTAGCTTCCAACTCTTCTTGTGCAGTGCTATACCTAATTTGTTAAGTTTTAGGATAGAGGTACATAGATGAGAAGCTTTCTGGTATTCTTCCTTCTTTCAGTCCTTGTTCATAATTTGCTTGTCTCTTTTCTCTAATTTCCTATATTTCTTTCTCTAGTTTTATGCACATCAGCTCTTGAGCATCATTTATGACACCGCTAGACTCTTCTGGAGTTTCTGTAGTGGATGTGTTTGAGAGGTGGTCAGGACCCCATTCATACTCATTTGAATCAGTCTCCAAATCATCTACTTGTTGCCTGCCATTATATGTGATTGGAACTTTTAGTGGTGCAAACAATTCTCTGATTCTTACAACTTCATCTCTTATATCTTCTAGGACCTCAACTTCCTGTATTATTGTAGCTGATACCATCGAAGCTTGAGCACTGACTGTTTCTTATTTCTTGACTGCTGATTCCTCTTTCTCTTTTCTACACTCTACTTTTGTTTGTTGAGTGTCTACTTCCTGTAATGTTAAAGGCGATATTATTTTCTGCCACTTAGACTTAGAAACATGTTTTTGGTCTGATGTCTTTTTCGGATCGTAACCCAGTCTAGCCTTATCATTTATGGATTTGGTTTGTAGCTGAATTGGTTCAGTAATACCTTCCTTTTGTTTGCCCAAAGGACCAGTACCTGAGTACCCCATGCATTGAATCATTTTGTAAATAAGACCATATTGATTTGAGGAAATCTCACAATGTCATACCTCCTCATTTTGACTATCTTCCTTCAAGATCCAGTTAAGAACATCATCTTCTTCTATTTCATCCATAAAGGAGGTAGAAGACTATACAAAGAGACCATCATATATGGTATTTAGAGCTGATGTTTGTGTTCTCATAGCCTCTGATGGCTTGCCCAACTATTTTTGGTGATGGAGGGAGAGAAACTAATGAAAGTACCGGTTCTATCTTGTAGCCCTCCATGCCGGTATTTGTAATCTTCAATCTCTTTTCTAAGTCTTTCATTAGTGCCTTTGGATCTACATTTGGAGAGGCTACCCTATTATGAGGCACAAAAGTATCTGCACCTTTTGTCAATACATTACAAATGACATTTGTATCAGGAGGAATACTGACTTCAGCTTTGTTATAAGAAAACTTTAAGCATTGATGGTTTGTTGATGGTAGTGCCTTCATTTCATGAATGCACGACCTGCCCAGTAATATATTGTATGACAAAGGAATATCAAGTACTTGGAAAAGGACATCTCTCTCTACTGGTCCCACTCTGATTGGTAATGACACAAGACCTTTAGAAGTCCTTTCTTCTTCATCATAGGCTTTTATTGTTATTTTCTTGCCAGGATCAATGAGATTTTTAGAGAATCCTAGTTGTGTAAGTAGACTATAAGTACATATATTCAACCCCGTGCCTCCATCTATCAAAACATGTTTGACTCTGTGTTTGTGGATCATGGCTTCAATATGCAATGGTTGGTTATGTGGATGATTTAGTGAGTTGTCATCTTTTTTAGAGAAGGTCAGATAGTGAAGTGAAGTCAAATGACCCACCATAGACTGAAACTGGTCAATGTCTAAATCTTTTGGAATGTTGGTGGTGAGCAATGCTTTGTCTAGGATCTCTTTGTGAGCAGATGAGAGTTTTAGCAATTCAAAGATTGAGATTTGAGCATTTGTCCTTTTCAACTATTCAACGATACTATATCCAGAAGAAGATGATGAAGTTAACCTTTTAAATTTGTCCAAGGTTGATTCTTTTTGTTTGTTTAGCAAGGCTAGTGGGTTTGATGTTGCTTGAGCTGGGTTGGAAGAACTAGCTCCTTGGAGGGTGACTTTCTTTTGAGAACGGGTGAGAGCTCTTGCATATCATGATTCATTTGGTTTATCTTAGACTATAATCACATTGCAATATTCCAAGTGAGAAGGCTCAATCATGTTGATAACATTGTCCTGACTGGCATAAGTATAATTTACCTTGGCACCTCCTTTGGTATTTGAAGAATTACCTTGTTCGTAAATAGGCAAAGGGTCTTTAAATACTTTATGATCAGTATTGGTTGGGTGATTCCCAACAATTAATTTACCGGTGTTTATGAGATCTTGAATCTCATGTTTTAGGTTCATGCAATTGTTTATGTTATGACCTTTATTCCGAGGGAAGTATTCATTTTCTCTCCACCATCTTGGTTTAACTTCTAGATCATATGGTCTGGAGTTATCTGGTAGTGTTATCAAGTTGTTTTCTAATAGATTTTTGAAAGCAGATTCATATGATTCTTCGAGAGGAGTAAAATCACGCTTAGGTTTGGAAAGCCAAGGCTTTTCTTTGAACCATTCCTTTGTTTTCTTTGGTGGATTTTCTGCTACAGCCTCAGCAGCTTTAAGTGCTTGTGTACCACTAGCCAGGTTGAATATTATGGATTTTGAGTTGGCTTTGACAGTGTCTACTACTCCATCATTAACAACATTCTTGTTGTTGTCTTTGCCAAACTTCCAATACTTGTTCTTTTCTTTAGAGATAGATCCTAGTTGTGTTTCTTTCCAAGGCGTGATATCCCCCTTGTTTATGAGCACATCTTCCATTCAAATGGCATTATCTACCATTTTGTTAAATGATGGGCAGTTTGGGGACCAAGTTATTGACAAATATATCCATTTTCTCAGAGTCTGGGATAGGTCGAGAATACCTAGAAAACATCTTTCTCCAGCATTGGAGGAAAGTAAGAAGAGGCTCCTCTGTTTTTTGTTTAGTATTGCAAAGCTTGATCATAGTCATAGGATGTCGAATTTTGTATGAGTACTATTGTAAAAATAGTTGGGTTAGTTCTTCAAACATTTTTATTCCTTTGGGTAGATTTGAGAACCATTCCATTGCTTGAACCCCTAAACTCCTTGGGAAAAGGTGCATGAGGTACATTTGATCGTGCATGAACTCCATATGGGTGGCACAAAACTCTCTAACATGATCTTGGGGATCTGAGGTACCATCATACTTATCAAATTTTGGGATCTCCACTTGTGAGGGAAATGGAGGCATGTATAGATTCTTGTCAAATGGAAAGGGACATATTATTTCCAAAGAATATTATTTTGGGGACTTGTCCTTATTCTTTAGTTCTGTGACCTCCATTCATAAGGCTAGTAATTGTTTGTGTACCATGAGTATAGGTGATTCTTTCTTTTTAGTAACGAGCATCTGAACATCATATCCAGTAGGAAGTTTAGCACCTTGTTTTGCTAGTTCTAAGAAATAGTCTTCCTTCTCTTGGGTCATGATAGCTTTCATCATTTTTCTAAAGTCTTTGTGCTTTTGATAGTCAAGGATTTCTTTTTCCGGAGGTCCAGTGTCTTCATTAGCCTCACTTGATGATAAGGAATCATTATCATTTTCGGGAATGTTATCATCATCCTTGCTTTCATCATTGTGTTCCATCTCATATATAGTGGGAGATTTAGGCTCATCAAAAATTGGTCCGCCTGATGACGACAGTACGTCAGTGAGTGGATCCTTTTCGTAAAATAGATTATCGGTGTATGAAAAGGGTATTTCTTTGCCTTTGGCTTCTTTCTTACGAGAACTTCTAGTTTGTGTAGGCATTTTTTATGGATTAGTGTGACCTAAAGTTGTTTGCGATGCAGAGGTCAAGATCAATTTCAGAGCTAGTTGTTCAGTTAATGTATTGTTTGGGAGAAACAATTGAGATTCAATCTGGTTTCAGGAACGATCTATCCTGTATAAGACGTTTATCTAAGTTGATTCTAAGCGTAGTGTAAGATTCAATCTATTTTTAGGAATGATCTATCATATATAAGACATTATCTAAGTGACTAAAATTTGATAGGTAGTTGATTGAACTAGCTGAAAGATGATCGACCAAATCGTGCAATGCAAATGGCAGAGGTACACTGTCTTGATCTATTTATGCTCAGGAAAATTGATAACCAATATTATGTTCGCTGTAAGCTATTTTTAGGCAAGTTTGACTGTTCTGTTTTGACAAAACCAGAGACTCATACGATAGGATTTTTTGAACCGGCCAACAATTTAGCAGTTACAGGACGACAAAAGTTCTATTTCGTACGAGTTGCTGCCTCGTACAGTACGACAGATAGGTATGTGTAGGACAACAAAAGAGTCAGAGCAGTTCTATTTCATACGACATAGGATACAAAACCAAATGATAGATTAAAATGAGTCGTACGACACAAGATTAGGTCTAGGATGACAAATTAGAAGACTTGTACGAGACAGGATCAGGTGCAACACAATAAATTATCAGACTCGTACAACTATTCACAAGACAGAGCCTAGAAATTCTGAGTTTTTTTTGGATTGTTGAGTATGATAACTGAGTATGACCAATTCTGAGATGGACTAATTTTGGTCCAGGATACAGAATTTTGACTTAAGATGGACAAGTTTCTGACATGGACAAAGTTTTGACTTAGGATGGACTAATTTCTGACACGGATAGCGTTTCGACTTAAGATGGACAACTTTCTGACATAGACAATGATCAACTTAAGATGGACTAGTTTCTGACATAGACAGAGTTTCGACTTAAGATGGATTAATTTCTGACATGGACAGAGTTTTGAGTTAGGATGGACTAGTTTCTGACACGGACAGAGTTTCAACTTAAGATGGACTAGTTTCTAACACGGACAGAGTTTCAACTTAGGATGGACTAGTTTCTGACACAGACAGAGTTTTGACTTGGGATGGACTAGTTTCTGACATGGACAAAGTTTCAACTAAAGATGGACTAGTTTCTGACATGGATAGAGTTTCTACTTAGGATGAACTAGTTTCTGACATGGATAGAGTTTCAAATCACTGACTTGTTTCTTGTCTTCTCCAATTTTGTGGTATTTTAGTTTTTGTTTCAGGGATGAAAACACATAAAACAAGTAGTATGTATAGTGACTCCAATCACAACATGCAAACCCTAAGGAATTTGGTGAGGAAAGAAAACCTTTGCTTGTAGACTCAGGTACACACCCAATAGCTAATCAGAATACGGCCGCTGAGTCTCACGCAATGGATTCTCAACGCCGTATTATCCGACTCCAAATGCTAATGGGGGCACGAAATGACAAGTATCTTGGGAGAGTTACTATCTCTCTTTCACAAAGATTATCCCCCTTTCGGAGATGAACCAGGTAGCTTCTAATTTTAATTGGAACTAGTAAGGGATCCGTTCAGCACATCGAGGTATAAACTTAATTAAGAGGTCTCCCAGCCTTGAAAACCAAGGTTTAATATACCCGAAGGTACAGAGGAGAGCTATTCCCAAGCACTGACGTTGACTTGATTTTCATCAAATCATGTTTATTTTATATTGGGTTGGAGTACTTGGCGTTTAGCCATTCCTACTTAGGTCATTCCCCTCACACCGACTGTAATGACTTTAAGAGTTTTTCAACCCCTCGGGAGGGCAGGCCTGCTAAAGATGTACAAATCTCAAACAAAGAAAAAGCTTCAAGGGTCTGGATTTTTGATTGTCTAGAAAAAGACAAGAGCATACTCTCCTACATCTCAGAATCTTCTAAAAACACAAAAGATAGATTTGTTCTTTAACCAAATAGCAAGTTAGGTTCCTAAAAAAATGAATTTAAAGAATACACGATGTTTAGTCGATTCTCCTTAGGCAACCTGCAAAGACAACGAATCAGTAGTCATATTGTCTTTGTGCGACAAGCATATTCTTTGACAAGTATTCCGCAAAAACTAATTAGGCTGTGAAAAATTCTGAGATAGATAGATAAACAGTCAGGGTTAGTCATCAGAATAATAAAAAAATCATGAAAATTTGCCTCTTTTAATTTTTTTTTTACTAGATAATACAGAGTCGTACGACAGTATGAAAACTTGTATGATACATGATCCCAAATCATACGAGATAGGATTCCAGTTCGTACGACACATGCAGTTTGTCGTTTCAGCCTGTGGGAATTATCGTACGAGATGTACAGATGAAAAAATTAAAAAATCTAAAATCTAGAAAATAACAAAAAACAAAGCACTCAGTCTTGGAGGCCGAAAAATGTAGTCTTCTGCCCCACGATGGGCACCAGATGATGTGTGTGTGAAAAAGTGGCCTGTGGCTGCAAGCACAAAACTTTAATTAAGTCATTATATGCATGGTTAGTAATCAATAATCAATAAGTAATAAACCATAACAAAGCGACTAATTGCCTTCTAAAAGATGTGAGTATAAGATTGCTCTCATATTTTTATAAGCAATACCAATGACTAGACTACACCAAGACGAAGGATTTAATCTATATGATATTAACTATATGGATGCAAGATGGATGAATAATTCAAGCAATAATGGATGATAAATAATGATGGATGAGTAAAATGGATGCAAATAATCTAAAAAAGCACAATAATCTTCAATGACTCCAGAGTGAAATTAGCGTGATAATAATCTCCAAGCGTGTTCTCAAAAATCTCTAGGGTAAATTGGAATGAGAGCTGAAGACTGAATTTATAGAGAATTACCAAGAGAAAAACTCAATTTAGGATTAATTGAAAATAATTGAGAAATCAGGTTTAGTTAACCTTGAGATAGATTCCAATTATAGTTTAATTGAAATGCATTCAAATTAGAAGTCCAAGTTGCATTGGAGATAATAATAAATTAATTCCATGCATTTGTGATAAAAATAGATAATTCTTTTATTTATTCAAGAAAAGAGTCTTTTCAATGCAACTGAACTTCTTTTTCTAAAAAGCTTTGAGTTCCAATTTTAGAGAACAATTCAATAATTCAATTAAATTACTTTTATGATCTCAAGTTCTAGATTTAGAAAAATAAATAATATCTCAAGTTTGATTTCTCTCTCAATTCAATTCTTTTATTTTAATTTCAATTCAACTCTTGTTTTGTAATTAATTCCTCTTTTGTAATAAATTAATTTCTTTTGCATGATTAAATGACAATTTATTAATTAATTAAATATGCAAGGATATTTAATAAATTAAATGGGATAATTGATCAAAATGATATTCTTGGAAATGATTCAATTAATTAAATGAATATTTAATTAATATTGAGTAATTGATTTGCCATGTGATATTTGATGACTAAAGAATTAATAATGTGCTCAAGATTGATTTAATTGCCTTTGGTTAGGACCTTGGTAATGTTGTCGAGATTAGGGGCCCATGGTTTAGATGACCATTTTTAGGGTATTACAACTGTCGGTGAAGAAGTTCAAGAACTAGATAATTAGAATAATGAAAAGACTCCAAGGTATGTGAAATTGAATCATTCAGAAAATCAGATTATTGGTAACAAAAATAAAGTTGATGACTAAGAGAAGGATTGATCTTGAAGAGATATGCTTGATTTCCAAGATCGAACCTAAATATGTTGCAAAAGTATGTAAATATGAGAATTGGATAAAAGCTGTGGAAGAAGAGTTGAATCAGTTTGAGAAGACTAACACATGGGAGCTTGTTTCGAGACCTAAAGAGAAGAATGTGATTGGCACTAAATGGATGTTCCAGAATAAACTGAATGAAGCTGGTGAAGTGGTTAGAAAAAAATCAAGATTGGTATGTAAGGGATATTCTCAGATGGAATGAATCGATTATGAAGAGACTTTTGCTCCTATAGCTAGAATTGAAGTTGTTAGATTACTTCTTGCATATGTTGCTTACAATAATTTTAAGGTATATCAGATGGATGTTAAGTCAGCCTTTTTGATGGTGATTTGGAAGAGGAATTTTACATTGAGCAACCAGATGAGTTTTCATTATTAGATGGAGGAGACATGGTATGCAAATTGAAGAAAGCATTGTATGGATTGAAGCAAGCCCCTAGAGCCTGGTATGGTAGATTGGATAGGTATTTGATGAAGTTGGGATTCTATAAAGGTACTACTGATAGTGATTTATACTTTAATGTTGATAATGATAACATTTTGATTGTTGAAGTCTTTGTTGATGACATTATTTTTTGAAGAGATGATGATCTGAGTATGAAGTTTGTTGATGATATGCAAAAAGAGTTTGAGATGTCTATGATAGGTGAGATGAAATTCTTCTTAGGATTGCAAATTACACAGACTAATAAAGGCATTTTCATTTCTCAATATAAATATATGAAGGAATTGTTGAATAAATTTGGTTTAGCTAGTTCCAAACCTATTCAAACTCCTATGGTGACTAGATGCAAGTTTTCTAAGTATGATGAATCTCATAAAGTTAATCAGACCTTGTATATATCTATGGTTGGTGGATTGTTATACTTGACTCAGACTAGACTAGATATTATGCATGTTTTTTGTCTTTGTGCAAGATTTAAAGTTGATCCTAAAGAGAGTCATGTTACTATTGTGAGAAGGATTTTCAAATACTTGAAGGGGACAATTGACTATGGTTTATGGTACCCGAAGAATAATGATTTCATGTTATGTGCTTATACTAATGTTTATTTGGAAGGTGATGTTGATGACTAGAAGAGCACTACCGGTGGAGATTTATTTTGGAGGAAGAAGTTGGTTTCATGGTCCAGTAAGAAGCAATATGCTATATCTCTATCTACTGCAAAAGCTGAATATAGTGTTTCTACTAGCAACTGTACTCAGGTAGTTTGGATGAAGTAGATGTTGAAGGATATTAGAGTTGTGTATGATGAGCCTACTATTATATACTATGACAATTTAAGTGCTATCAATATTTCCAAGAATCCAGTACTGCATTCTAAAACAAAGCATATATAAATTAAGTATCATTTCTTGAGGGAGAAAGTCAGTGATGGAGAAGTCAAATTGGAGTATGTATCTACAAAGGATGAGATTGCAAATATCTTAACTAAGCCTTTGATTGCAAATAGATTTGTATATATGAGAGACAAATTTGGGGTCTCTGCCACTCCTGATGAGAACTAGATGCATTAAGATGCATCAATCCAGTGGACTTCACAATCTTATCTTCTTATCCGGATTGATGATTTGGTGCTACTACTTAGCCAGAGTAGTTAGTGTATGGTTCAAATGTTCAGATGTGTGAGTTTATCCTAAGGGGGAGAGATTGTCCTTCTTAGAGAGAGAGAATAATAATTTGTATTTTGTCTTTGGTATTGTTGTCAAAGGGGAAGAGAAGCATGTGAAAAACTGCCTTATCTTTGAAGCTTTGTGTGCATGATCTTAGGGGGATATTGTTGGAGATTGTTGATGCTGATCTATTCCTTTGCATTGATTGTTTTTCACATTCATATGTTGCCATCAATGCCAAAGGGGGAGATTGTTGGATATTCCCACTGCTAGGATATGTTGTTGTCATTGATGTCAACATATTCTTGTGTTTTGGTATTCCGATGATTACAGAGAGTTAAGTTAGTATTTGATCTATTGAGCTCCAACATGATCATATCCTTGGTTGCAGATTTGGGAGATCATTTGGGATGTTCATGTATATCTACAATTCAGGCAGTTCGTGATTTGGTGCTCCGCAAGCTATCTTTTGTTGGCATTTGGCATAATTGATGCAGATCAGGTCATGCAGTTAAAGGTAAATGACTGCACCGGTAAAGGATAAAAGTCTATTTGTGATGAAGAGATTGAGATTCTATGAATATATGACATGATCAGTTATTTGTGTTGTCATTGCTGGCAACTGTTGTTCCTGATGTTTTGTTTTATTATCTAAGTGATTTAGTTTACCGGAAGATAGGGTTTACCGACAGTGATCTAAAGTCTATGAATTAGGACTTTAACTAGTAAAGAAGAATTGTTTTGATTGGATAGGTTGATTGACAATGATTAGTAATTTGTTGTTTGGATAGTGAACTTGTATGATGGAAAGATGTATATAATCAGAACTGGAACTTGTGATGATTACTGGAAGGCGTGTTTCAATTTCTGATGAAGTTTTGCTAAGGTTTTAGTAGGGTTTACAGACTGATGAAGAAATATTTAAACTGGTAATGATTTATGTTATGACGGTAATCGACAACAAGTCTACTTAAATTCGATAACACAACACAACCCGCGTGAAAGATTTAATAGCCGTTTTAGCACGATTCAAGGAAGATTTTCTTGGAAACTAGCGAAATGCTTAGGAGAGTGTTTTGAGGATACATATCAGATTTCCATGATGAGTTATGATCAATCAATGATTGATATTGCATTTTAATTTGTTTTTATGATCTGGATAGTGATCTATGATGATATTTTGTAATCTTATTGTAAATTCTTGATGTAATTAGGTTTTGTGGCCGACCTAGTTGAGATGGCTATTTATGTAGACACAATTGATGTTTATTGAGTTGGTGGTCTTGAAGAATGTGTTAAGTCATCCAAGTAAAGTGTGTAATATACCTGAGAGTTGCAGAATGACGTGTATAACTGGATCTGATCAAGCAAGCAGAGAAGTGCAAGAAAACATATCATTTTCTTACTATTGTTCCCTAATAGTTGCAACAGGTTAAATCCCTTAATTGGGTAGGTTCTAATAGGGCTTAATCATTTAAGTCCCCCTAATAGGGCTGTTCTCAAAAGAGTGTTAAATCCTCTCATGAGGTTTATCCTAACAGATCATCAATCTCCTAATTGAGTTGCAAGGTAAATCCCCTAACTGGGTGACTACTGACAGGGTCTACTCTTAACCGGGTGTATTATAAGCTTCTAACAAGGCTAAGCTCCTAATAAGGTGTACTTTGAAAGAGTACAAATATTAGTGGGTGCCAAATCCCACCATGGTTTTTTCCCTATTTGGGTTTCCATGTCAAAAACTTATGGTGTTCATGTGTGGATTATTTTGTATGTGATGTTCTTGTTTAAATTTCATTTCATGCATTATTTCCAAGAAACCGACTATGATGTTTTATCAGAAGTTTATCAGAGGTTACCGGTACTGATAAGAAGTTGTTTGAGAAAGTTTTGCATCTTATTGATAAGGTTAATGAATTGGTAATTGATCAAGTTTATAAGATTACTTTGGTGGTGAAAGTATTGGTAAATGATTTGCTTAATGTGTTAAGTAAATTTGATAAAGAGGTTATTAGATCTGATTACAGAAGTTGAGATATTTTCAGATCTGAGGTAAACTGAAATAAGTTTGATTTTGAGTTTAAGTTGAATTGGTCTTAATATTGATTCACCCCCCTCTCAGTATTAACCAGATCCTCATAGGATTAACATCTTTCTTATCCCAGTTGTTGTTGTTGAACGTTCTTGAGTGTTAGTGTGTTGATTGATGAAGATTTGATTAAGTGGTATTGGTGTAGCTATTGCAGATGGTTCTAACATGCTTGTTGGTATTTCCTAATTGTGTCCTATTTGTTTCGCTTGTCCACATTGATCATTGTGCACGTTATTGAGGATCTTATGGGTCTAGTGAAATTCTTTGTGTTATGCGGTATTTTTGGTGGTGTAGCGTGTTGCAGTTGATGTTGGCGGGGTTTTTGGTGGCATTGCATGTTTGAGGATTTGATTTGGGTCCATGCTATGTCATCTATGACATTGTATTGGTCCAGTGGGATTTATGTATCGTGTGATGTAATTTTGTAATTAGGTGTTAAGGGTTGAGCTAACCTTGTAGTCAAGGTTGATGATTTGTATAAATAAGTGTTATATTTATGTAATTTGGAGATCAATGTAGTGTCCGCATTATCAAAGAGTGGTGTATGTACAAACAAGAGAATTTATCTTTCAGTGTGAAGTGTTTAGTAGAGATTGATGCAGGGTAGACAAATGAGCTTAACCAAAATTGTCCTCAAGCATTTGGAGATGATATTATTTTAGTTCATGTAAACTAGATTGTAGTCTGAATGTTATTGTAAGTTAGTGTACCTTCCCTGAGGTTTGTAGCCTTCTAGGTCATTGCATTTTGAGTAGTGAGCTCTAGGTAGTATGCCTGAATGCATGTGCATTCCCCACTGTAATATTTACACATACTACAACATAGTATCATCTTATTGTGGGTAGGTTCCCATAGTGGTTTTTCCCTTAACCGGGTTTTCCATGTCAAAATATTGGTGTTATGTGTGTTGTTTTTATTGTGTTCATTTCTATTCTTATTACTGCTGATCAGATCTGAGATTGTTCTTAAATTGTTTAATCCAGTGAAAACTGATTCAACTACCCTCTCAGTTTTCCTTCATTGTCATTGCCAATAGCCTTGTCATCATATTTGCATCACAAAATTTGTGACACTGCATGCTAAGTCACAAAAAAAGCTCATTGCAAGGATTGATCCACTTAAGTACCTCTTGAACAAAGAAGCTCTTATAGACAATTTAGCTAAGTGGATTATGATTCTAAGTGAGTTTGATATTGAATATGTGGACAAAAAGGAAATTAAAGGGAAGATAATTGCAGTCCAAGTAGTAGAAGCTCCAATTCAAGTAGATCATTTGATCTTGATAGACCATCCTGATGAATTAGTGTTCACTGTAGATGCCTCCACAAAATTGAAATTGCACTTTGATGGATCCTATACTAATTATGAGTGGGGGCATAAATTCTATTCATAAGACCATAAGGGGATTCCATTCTAAATTCATATGGGATCAATTTCCTCTATACAAACAACATTGTAGAATATGAGGCCATTATCATTGGGCTTTGTACAACAGTGCAGTGGAAGATTAAAGACCTTCATTTATATGGTGACTCTCAACTAGTAGTAAAGTAGGTCAATGCTGAGTACCTAACTAAAGATGACAAGATTTTGCCTTATAAATGTATGGTTGGTGATTTTAAGTAGTACTTTGATCATATTGTCTTTGAGAAAGCTCCTCATATTTAAAACAAGGTAGTAAATGCAATGGCTATAGTGGGATATTTACTTGATGTGCCAATGTGACACATTTCAAGTTCTTAGTAGAGAAGCTCATACTCCCCTCTTATGATGTCCCACAATTTGAATGCACGTGTGAAATTGTTGGTCCGAAATCACCCTGGTATAAAGACATATACTCCTATCTCCATGACCAATACTTATCCCTTGATTTATCCCATAACCAATGAAGAACTCTTATCTGAGAAGCTACCCGATACATTATCATTGTAGAAACCCTATACTAGAAAGGTCTTGATGGAACTCTTTTATGATGTCTCGATTCAGCAAAAGCATAAACAAATTTACGAGAAGTACATGAAACTATTTGTGGGGTTCACTCTAGTGGTCTCACTTTGGCAAAAAAGATCATGTGAACCAGGTATTATTGGTTGACTATGTAAAATGATGCATACAAGTTTGTTTAGAGATGCTGACAATGTCAGATGCATGAAAATCTCATTCACGCACTAGCTCAAGGTCTACAACCAATAATTTCTTCATGGCCCTTTTCCCAATGTGGACTTGACCTTGTGGGGAAACTCAACCCTAGATCCTCTAATATATATAAGTTCATTTTAATTGTTGCTAAGTACTTCACCAAATGGGTGGAAGCAATTCCACTAACTTACATAACCGATAAACAAATAGAAAAATTCTTTCTCAATTATATCATAAGTCGATATGGAGTACCCTAGTCCCAATTGTCTGTTCAAATAGAAAGATGCCATAAACTCTGTGATAAATTCAACATCCAACACTATTTTTCCATGCCACACTACCCTTTAAGTAATGGTCAACCTAAGGCAACTAATAAAACTATACTTAAAATTCTCAAGAAAGTTGTCAATGACACCGACCGTGACTGACACATACAACTAAATCCCTCCCTTTGTGCTTATTGAGATTGTTTTTGAACTACTATAGGTGCTACCCCTTTCTCCCTTGTGTATGGATCATAAGGCATAATCTCCATTGAGGTTGATCTACCTTCACTATGATTTTCACTGTAACATCTCATCCTAGATTAAGAGTATCGAGTTGCAAGACTGGATGAGCTAGAACTACTTGATGAAAAATGACAAAATTCTCTCAATCAACTTCAAGCATATCAGAATTGCCACAAGAGAAGATAGAATAAGAGATTACAAGTCCACTTCTTTGAGTTTGGAGACCTAGTCCTAAAAGACAATCAAAGGAATCTTGTATAAAGAGAAATCCTATGAAAGTTTGAGCCTAACTGGTTAGGGTCTTATGTCATCACACGAGCCTATAAAAAATGGGTCTTATCAACTGTCCACTATAGAAGGTGAACCACTTCCTGATCCAATAAAAATAATGTACTTGAAAAAGTATTACACTTAATGCTCAGAGGATCCTACAATGAAAAACTAAAAAAAATGAAAAAGAACAAAATGAGCAAAAAAAAATAATAAAAATACAAAAAAATAGCCACCTTGATGAAAATCTGGCAAAGAGGCATCTTGTGTGACCACAAAAAAATTAAAAAAACATCAAAAAAGTAAACATAAATAATTCTCCCTATAGTTAAAACCTAACAAATAGGTTCTTTGGGTAAGTACCATAGTGAGAACCTGGCAAACAGGTGCCATGTGTAGAAGATCACAACTCTACCATCTATTACTGTCTTATGTGATTATGCATATCTATGCCCCCATTTTCATCCTACCTTCCACAATAAAGCTTCACAATAAATCTCTCATGGCATGAGGTAGATTGTCTTCAATGTCAGAAACCAATCGCTATACTGAGTCAGTCTAACTCCCCATCTCTATGCTACATGGTCCTAGTCCTGATTGGTGGCAAAAACCCTTAATCATTATCTAAAAATCCAAAAAAGTCAGATAAAGTCCTGAAAAAATAAAAATAATAATCAAATAAAATCCTAAAAAAATACAAATACAAACAAATAAATTCTAGAAAAAATCGTAAAAATCATGAAAAAATTCTAGAAAAATCCTAAAAATCAAATAAAGTCTTGAAAAAAGACCTAAAAATTGAATAATCAATCAAGAAAATATAAAGCAATAAACTATCCCTTTACAATGACATACGTTGATACGTAGCAAGTTGAGAATGTCAATAAAATCAAGTAACCATAGACAAACTAGTAATCAAGCATGCAATCAAACTGATCACATGTCTTATTAATCGATCAATCAATCCCTATCTATCATTCATCTATTTGTCTTATACTGAGAAGAGTACACTAAAAAATGGATATATTGGTCTTATATGGGGTATTAAATCTCTGGAACCAGACATTATCATCATTCTTATCCTCATCACATCAAGCAATCAACAATGAAAAAGATCAATATGGTTGTTGTCTTGTTGGTCTAGTTGGTCTTATCTTTTATCGATTTGTCTTGGCTCACGTTCCTATGCTACTCAAGGATGTCCATAAGTAATTGAGGAGTCAGGTTGGTTCATGATCTTTTTTCTTTGTTTGTTATTTGTGGTGTGTTTTCATGAAGTTTTGGGGCACAGGTTTTTTTGGTGTCTATGTTGATATGTTCATTCTGTAAGTCTCCTATGCAAAAATGATGTCAGGGATAACTATACTTATGACTATCACACATACCTCAACCCTTAGTACAACAACCCAAAAATGGATGGATTCACTCCTTGTTTGTTATATGCCTATTACTACAATGGGAAATCACTTACACCTAGGTCTATATACCTCAATGTACAAACCTCCATTGATACATAATAAGGTTTGATGATAATATTGTTGCACTACCTAAGAAACAAAATAATTCATGATAGTTCATTTCCTCATATTACCTATTCTATTCATCAATAAATTCCTTAATCATTAGTCATTTCATGCTGATTCATTTTCCTTAGTAACTATTCTTCCAATCAAATTTGATAGGCATGATTGTGTTGGCTTTATAATAGACAAGTGGAGATTGTTGGCATTTCAATAAGGATATTGAGAAGGTTGTTGATGATTATGGATATAACTGATCAAGGATGTTTTACTGTCTTAATATTATTATTTTGTCATTGATGTCAAGAAATTGATTTTCTAATTTAGTATGATGTTGCCATATCTTGAGAAGTATGATTTGATGAGTATAAAAATGTCGGTAAAAGACACAGAAAGAATATGATGAATAGGGGGAGAAATAAGTTATTCAATGGGCAACTATTATCGAGTCAGACAATGATGAGATCATGATGTTTAGATTGTTTTGATATCATACATATGTTATTGATTGTAAGGTTAATACTATACTATGTTACCGAGCAAGGAACCTAGTCGGTAAATCCTAAGGAACCTAGTCGGTAAACCCTAAGGTTATCGCTATTGGTTAATGAAGGCGAAATGTCTACCGAATGAAGTTTAGTATCTACTGAGTTGCAACCAAGTAATAATAGAATGCATGAAATGATTACATGCATTATTTAATGAAGGAAGCTAATGAGCTGGCTATGATTAAATGATTGGTATGCCGTGAATGAAGTTTGTTAAAGAATTTATGGCAAAGGAAAATCGACAGGAAGATCTACAACTCAGATTGAACTGCAATACCCTAGCACAAGTTCCAAGAAATGTATGCAAGTTCTAAGGCAGGGTAAAACATTTTCAGATCAGTGAATACATTAAACCTAGACAAAGTTTGAAGATCTGATGGCTATGATTGATCATGGGAAATGTGATCAAGAAGATTAAGCGGTTGGCAAATTGTTTATAAATAAGGAACTGTTGATAAACAATGTATGCGGGAAAGTGTATGCATAGGGATGCTACATAGAGATTATCGAGCACTGAAGCTTAAAGACCTGTTTTGAATAACAGAGTATAGAGCCCAAGAGATGGACAAGATTAGTTATATGTCTATATTGTATTGAGCAAATAAGAATCTGCTTTAGCATTTTAGATGTGAAGTTGCAGATAGATTTTTATTACTATTATTTTGTGAAGTGATAGAAAATCTCTTAACCGAGTGGATAGTCCTATTTGTAAAACCCTCTAGCAAGGTGACATTCTGATTGAGTGTTTGAGATCCTTTAACAAGGTCACTTCTAACAAGGTGAAGATTATAACAGATTTGAGGGAAATCCCTTAACCGGGTCACATCTAGGAATGTGTTTGTAATCTTTAACAGGATTTGCTTTTAACCGACCATACTCTAGAAGAGTATATTTCTTAGTGGGTCTGAAATCCCATAGTGGTTTTTCCCTATTTGGGTTTCCACGTTAAATTTGGTGTTATGAGTGTTATGATGTTTATATACTTTTGAGTTTGCATGTTTAACAATTTTGGATATATTACTGAAATATATGTTACCGAGGTTGAATCTGATGTTTTTATGAAACAATAAGTTTGTATGATTCACCCCCCTCTCTCATCTTATTAGCTTGGCATCTGTACTTACATTAAGTATCAAAACTATCAATTGGTATCAAAGCTTTGGACTCCGAAAGAAAAAGTTTAAAGGTACTTGAGGCAAAGATCCAAAGATGTATAAGAGGGATGCACCAAAGCTGAACAAGTCAAGTTTCTCTATATGACAGAAAAGGATGAAGCTGCACCTATCAGGAGTTGGAGAATATGCTGTATATTATCTGTAGAATGATTTTGTTACACCCAACACCTATCCATTGACAATGGAAGAGATAAAGGAAAAGCAAGAACATATCCAAGCAATGATTGAAATAACATATGCATTAACCGATTTAGAGTTTAATGATCTAGAAGGCTGCAATGATGCAAGGGCTATGTGGGACAAACTCATATCAGTGTATGGAGGAGATAAACGTGTTCAAAGAGAAAAAGTGGATAGTCTAAGAGGGCAACTTGAATCTATGAGGATGAATGAAGGTGAGAACATAACCCAGTATAGTACAAGACTAAAGGAGATTGTCAATCAAATCAAAGGAGCAGATGGAACCATTGAAGAAAAGGACATAACAAGTAAGTTGTTAAGAACCCTTCTACCAGCTTATGCAATCCGAGTCTCTGCAATCAGTAAATTGAGGTCTGTACCAAATATGCCAGTTTCTTTAGATGCTACTATTGGTAAGCTACATGCATTTGAGTTAAGTAACTTTTATAACAGTGGGTCATCGTTAAATAAAGTTGAATCTGCATTTAGTTCTTTTCATCTTGATGAATCTAATGATTACAATGAAAGAAAGTATAAGTACTCTGAAGGAGATCACAGTGGAGCAAGTGAAAGATTTCACAAGAACATGGAGGAAGTACACAAGCTGTATGAGGAAATCAGAAAGCAAGAAGAGTTTGAAGCACTATTAGCTAGAAGGTTACCGAGAGGCAAAGGTAAGTATAAAGGAAAACTACCTTTGAAATGTTTCAATTGTGATAAGATAGGACATATGGCTTCTAACTGTCCTGACAAATATTCTACTGAAAAGAGAGATTACCAAGATGACAAACAAAAAGATAATCATTACAGAGGACACCGAGACTTCAGAAGAGATAGAAAGACATGCTTAATAGCTGATGAGGAATCCAATGATGATAAATCAGATGAAACTGATATAGAGGAAGTAGTTTATGTGGCTATCAAAGATGGATTAGATGAAGAAAGGTATAAATAAAAAGCCCTAATATCTCACATAAATACTAATGATTCTTGGATCATAGATAAACACAAGTTTGTTATGTTAGAAGACTATGATGGAGGCTATGTAAGATTTGGTAATGATGCACCATGTCCGGTAAAAGGTAAAGGATCCATAATACTTCTTGACAATGCAAAGTGTAATAATGTTTATTGGATTGAAGGTTTGAAATGCAATTTGTTGAGTGTAGCACAGCTAAACAACACAGGTTACCGAATAGAATTTTAGAAAAGAATTGTCAAAGTTCATGACAAGAATGGAAAGTTAGCTGCTATCGGGACACAAACAAAAGGTAATACATTTCACCTTGACTCAACTCAGAATAAGTGTCTATATGCAAAGATAGATGATACCTGGTTATAGCATAAAAGGTTTTGTCATGTAAATTTTGATAATCTGATCAAAATAAGCAAGAAGCACTGAGTAAGAGGTCTATTGAGTCTTGAAAAACCTGAGAATGCTATGTGTCGAGGATGCTAGATGGGTAAAATGACAAGATCAAGCTTTACAAGTAAGTCTTACACTTCTAAGGGAATTTTAGATCTTGTGCACACTGATCTTTGTGGTCCTATGAAAGTTCAAAGTTATTATGGTGATAAATATTTCATATTATTTGTGGATGATTACTCAAGGATGATGTCAGTAATGTTTTTAAAAGAATATCAGAAGCTTTTCAAATGTTTAAATGGTACAAGGCAAGAGTTGAAAATGAAGCAGGAAGACAACTGAAATGTCTTAGATCAGATAGAGGAGGAGAGTTCACATCTGATGAGTTCAACTTATTCTGCAATGATCATGGTATAAAAAGACAAGTCTCTGCATCAAGAACTCCACAACAAAATGGAATTGCTGAAAGAAGAAACAGATCTATTGTGGATTGTGCTAGAACCCTGATGATTGAAAAGAAAGTACCAAAAATTTTTTGGAGAGAAGCAATAAGCATAGCAGTTTACACCCTAAACCGAGTACAACTAAAAAAAGGAAATTTGAAGACACCATATGAAATCTGGTATGACAAGAAACCTAATATGAGTTATTTTAAAATCTTTGGAAGTAGATGCTATGTACACAAGGACGATAGAAATGGCAAGTTTGATTAGAAAAGTGAAGAAGGAACATTTCTTGGTTATTCTTCTAGAAGTAAAGCATTTAAATGTCTGATCAAATCATCTAACAAAATAGTAGAAAGTGCAAATGTGAATTGATGAATTTGCAGAAAGAAATGATGAAGGAAATTCCCAAGAACCAGAAGATTATGATGAATTTGTCTATGTTCAACCGACAAGTCTTACTGAGAGAACTGTTGAATAAAATGAAGAGAATATCCAGTTACCGAGTGATGAAGAAGATCATACAGAGCCTACCAAGCCTGTATTAGCCAAGTATGTCAGAAGACATCATGCATCAAGTCAGTTTATAGGAGATAAGGATGATCTAGTGATGACAAGGAACAAACTGAGACAGAACACATGTCTGATATCTGAATTTGAACCAAGAATAGTGAAAGAGGCATTTAACAGAGAAGATTGGATAAATGCTATGATAGAAGAGATTGATCAAATCAAGAAGAATGACACATGGACACTAATTCCAAGACCGAAGGAAAAAAATGTAATCGGTACAAAGTGGATTTTCAGAAACAAGTTGAATGAAAAAGGAGAGGTCATTCAAAATAAAGCTAGACTAGTTTGCAAAGATTATGCTCAAGAAGAAGGAATTGATTATGGTGAAACTTTTGCACCTATGGCTAGACTAGAAGGAGTAAGAAAATTTTTGGCATATGCTGCTTACAAAAATTTCAAGGTATATCAAATGGATGTCAAATCTACATTTCTGAATGGTATATTAGAAGAAGAAGTTTTTATTGAACAACATGAAGGATTTGTTGAAGACAAGAATAAAGATCAGGTATGTAAATTGAACAAAGCTTTATATGTTTTGAAACAAGCACCTAGAGCATGGTATGAAAGATTGCACTCTTATTTAATCAAGATTGGTTTAATAAGAACACGTGAAAACAACAATATGTACATGAAGAATGATGAAAATGGAATACTGATCTCAGCCATATTTGTTGATGATATTATATTTTGTGGAAATGACTGTCTATGCAAGAACATTGGAAATGAAATGAGAAAATAATTTGAGATGTCATTAATCAGTGAGATAAAGTACTTTATAGGTTTACAGATACTGCAAATGAAAAATAGGATTTTCATTACTCAATCCAAGTACATAAAGGAAATCGTGAAGAAATTTGGAATGGAGGGTTCAAAACTAGTAAGTACTCCTATGACTACCAACTGCAAATTATCAAAGAATGATGAATCTGCATCTATTGATGAGACACTTTACCGATCCATGATTGGAAAGCTACAATATGTTGTTCACAATAAACCAGACATAGCACATGTAGTAGGTATAGTTGCAAGATTCTCTGCAGATCCTAAGGAAACACACATGACAACAATCAAGAGAATTGTCAGATACTTGAAAGGCACTGAGGATTATGGCTTAGTATATCAGAAAGGAAATGACTTTGATCTAAAAGTTTATACTAATGCTGATTGGGTAGGCAACATTGATGATAGGAAAAGCACAAGTGGAGGAGCTTTCTTTTTAGGAGAAAGACTAGTGAGTTGGCTTAGCAAGAAATAAGGATGTGTTTCACAGTCAACAGCAGAAGCTGAATACGTTGCTGCAACATTGAATTGTAACAACATAGCATGGATCAAACAACTATTGGAAGGTATAAATGAGAAAGTTACCGAGCCAGTAACTATATTCTGTGACAATACTAGTACCATTAACATTTCAAATAATCTTGTTATGCGCTCTAAGACAAAGCACATCTCTATCAAATATCATTATCTTAGAGATGAAGCTCAAGAGAAGAAAGTGGTGTTGGAGTATGTTAGCACAAAGGAACAAATAGAAGATATCTTCACCAAGCCACTACCAAGGGACACTTTTGAGTATCTCAGAAGTAAGTTAGGGGTCCTACCCTATCTTCTACTCACTGACCGAGTTCGGTGAAGGCATCAAATCAATGACTCTACAGAATATCTATAGGAGTTGATGCTGAATTACACACTTTAGGATGTTTTCTAAAGTTGTGCAGGAAACAAATGCAGAAAACAATACAAGTAATAGGAATTGAAGACATAAATGCTTTGACCAAGACTAAGTTGACACATAACATTAGGAATTCACTTCTCAGCGGAAGAAATTATGTTTTAGTTATTTACTTTTTGGCATTGTTGTCAAAGGGGGAGAAGATTGGAGAAAAGACTGAAGAAGACTGAGAAAAGAGGAGAAGACTAATGTATGGGGGAGAATTCTGATGACAGAAGGAGAGCATTTCAGTATTTCAGAATCTCGCAGCAATCTGAATCAATTAGGTCAAATCAATTGGTTTTTCCATCAATGCCAAAGGGGGAGATTGTTGGCATTATAACAGACAAGTGGAGATTGTTGGCATTTCAATAAGGATATTGAGAAGGTTGTTGATGATTATGGATATAACTGATCAAGGATGTTTTACTGTCTTAATATTATTATTTTGTCACTGATGTCAAGAAATTGATTTTCTAATTAGTATGATGTTGCCATATCTTAAGAAGTATGATTTGATGAGTATAAAGACGTCGGTAAAAGACACAAAAAGAATATGATGAATAAGGGAGAAATAAGTTATTCAATGGGCAACTATTATCGAGTCAGACAATGATGAGATCGTGATGTTTAGATTGTTTTGATATCATACATATGTTATTGATTGTAAGGTTAATACTATACTATGTTACTGAGAAAGGAACCTAGTCAATAAACCCTAAGGTTATTGCTATCGGTTAATGAAGGCGAAATGTCTACCGAGTGAAGTTTAGTATCTACTGAGTTGCAACTAAGTAATAATAGAATGCATTAAATGATTACATGCATTATTTAATGAAGGAAGCTAATGAGCTGGCTATGATTAAATGATTGGTATACCATGAATGAAGTTTGTTAAAGAATCTATGGCAAAGGAAAATCGGCAGGAAGATCTACAACTTAGATTGAACTGCAATACCCTAGCACAAGTTCCAAGAAATGTATGCAAGTTCCAAGGCAGGGTAAAACATTTTCAGATCAGCGAATACATTGAACCTGGACAAAGTTTGAAGATCTGATGGCTATGATTGATCATGGGAAATGTGATCAAGGAGATTAAGTGGTTGGCGAATTGTTTATAAATAAGGAACTATTGATAAACAATGTATGCGCACAAGTGTATGCATAGGGATGTTACATAGTGATTACCGAGCACTGAAGCTTAAAGACCTGTTTTGAATTATAGAGTATAGAGCCCAGCAGATGGACAAGATTAGTTCTATGTCTATATTGTATTGAGAAAATAAGAATCTACTTTAGCATTTTAGATGTGAAGTTGCAGATAGATTTTTATTACTGTCATTTTGTGAAGTGACATAAAATCTCTTAATAGAGTGGACTTAACAGTCTTATTTGTAAAGCCCTCTAGCAAGGTGACATTCTGATTGAGTGTTTGAAATCCTTTAACAAGGTCACTTCTAACAAGGTGAAGATCCTAACAGATCTGAGGGAAATCCCTTAACCGGGTCACATCTAGCAATGTGTTTG